>NC_052329.1:24850565-25575262 GCF_016432855.1 Salvelinus namaycush
CAAAACAAAGGTCTGATTGACCTAGTAGAAGGTAATAATCATGATGAAATGCCCACTAGATGGTGCTGCCTGCGTACCTTTTGTAACATTAGAAAAGGATCCTTCATCATACAAATCAGTCCATCCAACTTGGTTTTGTGTGAAGAATGGATTTTAGTTAATACATAATCATGATACCCCTGTGTTTCCTCAGTCACTGGCTAATATAGATGATGTGGTCAACAAGATCCGTCTGAAGATTCGGTGAGTGACCTCACTTTGTTATTATTATTATTCTTTTTTTCATGCGTTTAACAGAATATTATTTATTTTGTGTGTGTGTGTGTGTGTGTGTTCAGGTGTCTGGATGACAACATCAGGACGGTGGTGAGAGGCCAGACCAATGTGGGCCAGGATGGCAGACAGGTGAGTGAGGGGACCGTCTGGGATTACTCTTCAGTGTGCTACCTGTTGTTCTTGGATCATTTTCCTGGAAAATACCCCTGACTGTGTAAATACTTAGGTTGTTGGTTGTTATTTATGAGCTAATTTAAGGATTAAGGTGTGTGCATGTGTCAGCACATGTGTGCGTGTTTGGAAGGGTGGTATATATGTGTGTGTGTGTGTGTGTGTTTTGGTATGCTTGGTATGTAGCACTGGGCTCAGTGACAGAGTGCTTTGATAGATGAACAGCAGTAGCAGCTTACTGTGAGACCCAGTAGGGCCTTTTGGTGGAGAGAGAGGCAGCCAGTCAGTCTACACAACCCACAGAGGGTTGACTTTGTGGCTACAAGACTGTAGCATGTTGCTGCTACCTCAGTCTCACACTCTGTACACACCTGCTGTCTCTCACATGCCACTATACACACACACACACACACACACACACACACACACACACACACACACACACACACACACACACACACACTTTATCCATCCAACAGACTGGTTAACTGAGATGTTTTGCAACCTTTTCTCCAGTGTTATTACTCCTAACCCAGACAAATATGTTGGTGCTCCTCTTTCTGTTTCTCTGTCCTCACTAATGCCATGGAGAAGGAGAGGATGAGTCAGAACCATCCCGTTCCCTACTGTTAGAACTACTGTTGTCCTTCAGGGAATGATTCCCCTCCTTTATTCAGGGGTTACATTTGTACCTGTGGTTTGGTGTCCCGCCGTTTCTCGTCTGAGAACGTCGGAAAAAACATTGATGTACTGTAATGCAGATTCTCGCTCTGTCAGGGAACTGTGATTTTGAGGGGAACGTGACACCTGATGGGGGAGCTGTTTCAGTGTGTGTTGCGTGTTTCTGTGATGGTGGTCCGGTCCTGCTCTGTTACCGCTGGATTATCGGAAATGTTCTGGACAGAATCCACTAACCCATGGGGTTGGTAAGCACGAAAGCATGGTACTGTACCGTTGGGTTTCTGGTCTTGTGGTCTCGTAGCCGAGGGCCTCTGAACCATCCACATCTCCCACAGAGCTGAGGGAATCCTTTCTGCAGATGGAGAGGTGTTCATTGCAGCCAGAGATGGAGAGAGCGAGGACACAAAGTTGTTGGGTTGGGTGCACACTTGCCTGGCATGCTAGTTTGGCAGAGTGTGTCCCAAGGTGCCAAATCCACCTACTTAATTGAGCACTCCTAATGACAAAGGGCAAGACGGGGAACAGAGAGTTGACAAAAGATGGAGGAAAGAACGGAGGTAGAGAAGGGCTGGAAAGATTCCCCTTATATTTACTCTGTAGGGGCGGCAGACTGGCAGTGATCATCAGAGCAGGGTGCGGATGGAGATTTCGATGCCCAGGCCTCAGGGGAGGGGTAGATGAAATCGGAATGCCAGGGATATTTGGAGCAGATGGGGGGAATTTGGGTGTATGTATGTGGGTGCATATGAGAGTCCTAGGACTAGGAGGGGGCTCTTTGATGTTGTTGATTATGATGGAATGAATTACACACACACACACTGGAAAATCATTCCATTCAGTCTTCTCTAAGCAGTTCCGACTGGTTTGTTGTTTGCCAGCTCTTTTACTAAGCAGCTGTCAAAAGCAGCTACAAGTGGTCTGGCCAGCCCATCGTCATGGTAACATGGACCAGAAGGCCAAACATGTCTCACTGGTTCACTGCAATTTAAACTGCCTGAATCCCATTTAAGTCAACTCTAGTTGCTTCCATTCCTCCCCATTCTTTTTAGTCTTTACAATCTCACCGTAAACAATTTATAAGTGATGAATAAGTCGCTCTCAGACATACTATTGTTCTCCTGATTATGAAACTTTGCAGACAAAATAAAAAACGAAACTATTTCTTCCCTGAGGAAATTGATTCATTGTTCTCAACAAGCTTATTGTGGCTGCATTGAGTCCGTATGGAACAGTGAGTGGCGGAGGCTCAGTGTTGGAGGGAGGGTGGGGCGTTATAGGAGTGGGAGAGAGGCTCATTAACAAACCAAACATTTGTTATCAATTACATGTAGCCTAGCCATTCATGCCAGAAAATATTAACTGCATTGAGCTTGCATAGCTCAGTCACCATAACCATTATCCAGCTATACACTGTACATTTCCCATGTGCATCAGGTCAGCTGTGGGGCTTTATGGTCGTCAATGAGGCAGCGGATGGGGATCCGGCCGGCTAGCATGTGGATGGGTTATGGTTATTGTGTGTGCATGCGGATGTCTTACGTGTGTTTGTGTGTGTTGCAGACGTCTTACTGTAGCTCCTGGCATCTGGATGTACTTATTAGGAAGACTGAGATGGAATGGGAACCTCCTTGAGAAGCAAACATAACATAAATATTTAATCTAAGTTCAGAAAGGGAAGTTTACGGCTTCAAGTTGGGTTCTCTGCTCTTTCATCTGCTCTGTCTCTCAGTTTTTCATACCATGTACTTTATTGTCCATTTACATGGAATTTCATTTTGTGACCTCAGCATACAAATACACAAACACAACACAAATCAACAATATATTACATGCAGTACGGAAAACTCTCGGTCACTCTCTTCCTCTGTCATTCATCTCTCTCTCTTTCCGTCTCTCATTCTCTGATGTTCATCTCTGTTGATGTGTTGCTGTTGCTATCAGGGTCTTCAGACTATGGGCTCTACTCAGCGTGTGTGTTTTTGATATTGGTTGTTTGGGCCTCAGGCTGTTATGGAATTAGTATTCTGGTGGGTTCTTAAGGTGTTTAAAGGTAGTTTGTCTCTCGGGGCCTGTTTGAATCAAAATGACATCTGGAGGTCGACAGATTATGATTTTTCAACGCCGATCGATTATTGGAGGACTAAAAACAGCCGATGCTGATTTTTATATATGTGTGTGTGTGTGTGTAATAATGACAATTACAACAATACTGAATGAACACTTATTTTAACTTAATATAATACATCAATAAAATCTATTTAGTCTCCAATAAATAATTAATCATGTTCAATTTGGTTTAAATAATGGAAAAACAGTGTTGGAGAAGAAAGTAAAAGTGCAATATGTGCCATGTAAAAAAGCTAACGTTTAAGTTCCTTGCTCAGAACATGAGAACATATGAAAGCTGGGGGTTACTTTTAACATGAGTCTTCAATATTCCCAGTTAAGACGTTTTAGGTTGTAGTTATTATAGGACTATTTCTCTCTACCATTTGTATTTCATATACCTTTGACTATTGGATGTTCTTATAGACACCATAGTATTGCCAGCCTAATCCCGGGAGTTGATAGGCTTGAAGTCATAAACAGCGCTGTGTTTCAAGCATTGTTTAGAGCTGCTGGCAAACGCAGGAAAGTGCTGTTTGAATGAATGCTTACGAGCCTGCTGCTGCCTACCACCGCTCAGTCAGACTGCTCTATCAAATATCAAATCATAGACTTAATTATAATATAAGAAATACGAGCCTTAGGTCATTAATATGGTCAAATCCGGAAACTATCATTTTGAAAACAGAACGTTTATTCTTTCAGTGAAATACGGAACCGTTCCGTATTTTATCGAACGGGTGGCGTCCAAAAGTCTAAATATTGCTGTTACATTGCACAACCTTCGATGTTATGTCATAATTATGTAAAATTCTGGCAAATTAATTACGGTCTTTGTTAGGAAGAAATGGTCTTCACACAGTTCGCAACGAGCCAGGCGGCCCAAACTACTGCATATACCCTGACTCTGCTTGCACTGAACGCAAGAGAAGGGACACAATTTCCCTAGTTAATATTGCCTTCTAACATGAATTTCATTTAACTAAATATGCAGTTTAAAAAAATATATACTTGTGTATTGATTTTAAGAAAGGCATTGATGTTTATGGTTAGGTACATTTGTGCAATGACAGTGCTTTTTTCCCGAATGCGCTTGGTAAATCATCACCCGTTTGGCGATGTAGGCTGTGATTCGATAAATTAACAGGCACCGCATTGATTATTTGCAACGCAGGACAAGCTAGTTAAACTAGTAATATTATCAACCATGTGTAGTTAACTAGTGATTATGTTAAGATTTGATTGTTTTGTATAAGATACATTTAATGCTAGCTAGTAACTTACCTTGGCTCCTTGCTGCACTCGCGAAACAGGTAGTCAGCCTGCCACGCAGTCTCCTCGTGGAGTGCAATGTATTCAGTGTCCAAAAATGCCGATTACGATTGTTATGAGAACTTGAAATCGGCCCTAATTAATCGGCCATTCCGATTAATCGGTCGACTTCTAATGACATCCTCCCTTCCTCTGAGGTAATCACAGATCTGAGAGGGTTGGATTGGTGAAAGCAGTTACTGTAGAGACCTTGCTTTCACTTATTCAATCAGGTATAGATCAATCAATGGTAAGCTCAAGGAAGTGAGGCATTTTGTAAAGTATTCTAAGTATGTTGATGGTCCTGGCCAGTGGCAACCCTCAACAGGTCATGACCAACCAAGGTTCTCAGCTTCCTGCCCCTGACTTTCCTAGCTTTTTCCTGGTAACAAACTACATGGTTACTATTTATCAGAGCCTGCCCTGCATGCCCGCTGGTTTAACTGAGGGGTCTACCACTGCGTGTGTGTATGTCCCCACATACAGAGAGTCTGGCTGTGTGACCCTGTCATCATGCTAAACCTCTAAGCAGAATAGATGCTGCTTCCTGCAGAGACAAAAAGGAATCCATTGCTGTCAACAAGCAGATTGTGTGTGAGGAAGAGAGTGTGTGTGTTTTCCCTGTCCGTCTACTTTTGAAGAGCCTTGTAAAAGTGGTACATTCCTTAGGCAGCTGGTGCCGGCTGTTAGGATTCCATCTTTGTGAGGAGAGGAGAGCCCCCCCCACCCACCCACCCACACAGACAGACACACCCCACATTGGGCCAGTGTTAGGCCAGTTACCCCCAATTACTCTGGCATCAGATGGCAGTGCCAAAGCCCAACTCAGACCATCAAAGCCCAGCTGCGTGGCGTAAAATAGAAATATTAGATGGCAATTAGTTTACTTCTCTGTGAAAGAAGCCCCACTCTGTTCCCCACCCCAGTTGTTCCAAGAATTTGTGGCCAAACACTAGTCAATAGGATAACATTTTTAGAGGATTGGAGAGACTGTACATCTTTTGACCAGAGTTGCACTTTATTTGACATTTTGCTTGACACCCCTCTCTGAGCAATGCGATAACGCATGTCATGAGCAGGTCCTCTGGCTAGCCAGTCAGTCAGTCTATAACATGGGTTTTTGGGGTTCAAATACATGGCTATGGGGTTGGGAATGGGTAGTAGGATATCTCTCTGTGTGCAGCTGCTGGCAGGAGAGGGAGACCGCTCTTCTTACCTACTGGAATGTGAGAGCAAACTGTGGGAGAGGTTTCTCATCCCCACGCCGTTCCTTCTGGTTTCTCATCACGCTATTTTGTTTGGTTTTCCATTCCCCTGCTGGGGTGCCTATAAATACAACCTGACAAGGAAGAGAGGAGAATAGCATGACTCCAGAATGTCCCTGGTTCTTCCTACTAAACAAAGATGGGGTTGATTAGCCTGTAATCTTGAAACCTAGAGCCAAATTCTTACGTGAACACTAGCCTCTGGCCTGCTGTAAGGAGAGACTAAATAGCCTGGTCCCAGGTCTATTGTGCTGTCTTGCCAACTCCTATGGCCATTGTCACGCCAAACAGATCTAGTACCAGGCTAAGGGACGATAGAGAAGTTGAAAAGAATCCCTCTTTGCATTAGTTGCTAGATGTCAGCTACATCCCACTGTGTCTGAAGAGATGTCTGCCAGAAAGTAAACTTGTTTAGAGAGTCCTGGTACCTAAATTACCTCTTTCAACCCTGTCTCTCTCTCCTTTCTCTCCTTTCTCTCCCTCCCAGGCACTGGAGGAGGCTCAGGTAGCCATCGGCCAGCTCTTTGGCAAAATCAAAGACATTAAGGACAAGGCTGAGAAATCTGAACAAATGGTGAGTAAACAAACAAAACACAGCCAGACTCCCCCACAGGAGCCATCTTGTTTACCCTGTCTAAAGCTTCAGGGTGTCCCTGTTTGTGTGACTCAGGGTGCCCCCTGGGGACTCTGACATTCAATGTAGTGTTTTTATAAGTGGAGTTAAACCTCCTGCTGTGTGTGGGTTGGTTCTTCCTCTCCTTGTGGGGACCTAAATTCAATTTTAAGCATAGGGGTTAGGTTTACAATTGGGGTTAGAATTATGGTTAGGGTAAGGGGTTAGGCGTTAGGTTTTGGATTAGGGCTACAGGTTAAGGTTAGGGAAAATGATTTTGAATGGAAATTAATTTTAGGCCCCACGAGGATAGAAGAACAAAGTGTGTATGTGGGGGGGGGTCACAGGAAGGCTGCTGGGCTGGGTGGGTGGAGAGGGAACAATGGAGAGGAACCCCTCCCTCAATGGGTATGTTGTAGCAATTATGTCTCAACTCACAGATGTCTTATTACTCTTTCTCTTTCATCTCCTCGCCTCGCCCCCTCTCTCTCTGCTCCTCGCCCCCTCTCTCTCTGCTCCTTTCCTTCTATCCCCTCCTCGCCCCCCCTCTCTCGCTGCTCTTCGCACCCCCTCTCTCGCCGCTCCTTGCCACCCTCTCCTCACTCTTCTACCGCTTCCTCCACCCCTCCCTCTATCTCTTAGGTCAAGGAGATAACGCGGGACATCAAACAGCTGGACCATGCTAAGCGTCACCTGACCACCTCCATCACCACCCTCAACCACCTGCACATGCTGGCCGGTGGCGTGGACTCTCTAGAGTGGGTACTCACCGTGCCACCTATGGGCGTGGAGGGGAGTGCCAACGGTGGGCTGCGACCCATAGTTTGAAAAGCACCGATCTAGAAGTTACATAGGGATGACTCCAAAGTTAAATATTTGTGGGCGACTCAGACTTTCTTGTTATACATGCATTGATGTCAATGGAAGATTTGTGAAAATGTAGCTCTATGTGCATCTCAAGTTAGGAGTTGGCACATAAAAAGGAATACTAAAGATCATTGGAAACCATTGTGCACTGTTACTGCCTCAAGGCAAGGTGCTGGGTCTGTCTTAGTTTGGCACATATACGATTGACTAGATGTTGAAGTGGCTGCTCGTATGTGTAGCCACTATCCAGAACTCCAAGCTAGAACTGTCAGTGATGTGTTCTATGTGTGTCCCAGGGCAATGACGAGGAAGAGGCAGTATGGAGAGGTGGCTAACCTGCTACAGGGTGTAGTCAACGTCCTGGAGCACTTCCACAAATACATGGGCATCCCTCAAATCAGACAGCTCTCAGAGAGGTAACCATACACGCACACGCATGTACGCACACACCCCTGCACATGCACACACACGGGCAACACATTCTCTTTCTGAACTGACAGCCAGCCCAGGCCAGGCCTGTTGAGCCCAGAGGAATTCTGTTGTGCTCATCAGTTAGACCCTGTTTTATATTTACTGAGGAGAGGAGGCTGCAGGCTGCTGAAATACACAGGAAGGAGATGCACTGAATAGGAACTCCTTTATGCAGACATTTTCCACTGAGGGCTTGGGCTGTGCTTTCCTCTGGCTGGGTGTGTTTGAGAGAGTGTCCTTGTGTGTGCGGGCCAGAGGAAAAGTGTGTTTGAGAGAGGGAGAGTGTTTCTTTGTGTATGTGCTCTTGTTTGTGTGATTGAAAGAGTAGGCCTTTGTCCTCTCTCTTCTTTCCCCTCCACAGGAACAGTTCTGGGGTGTGTTAAGCACTAGTCCAGACCCCATACCATCACTACAGAGTAAGGTCTGTGTTCAGCCCTCAACCCAGCTAGTCCCTATGTCCCTCTGGCTGGGGGAGCTAGCTATGCTATCTGCTCTGTTTGCCTTGGAGTGGATGATAAAAACATGAATTTAGGAGAGTAAGGAAGTGTGTTTGTGTGTGTGTGGGAGGTGTCGTTGAATGTTTGTTGTTTTTTCCCCCACAAACTTATGTTTATCCAGAGTTGTGTGTCCAATGTCCATCAAAGCCACCCACACACTCTTACCACCACTGTTTTGTTATCTGGAAAAGGGTAAATGGAAAATACTGAGTCTTCAGAAGAAATTGACAAACTAATGGTGGGATGACCAGACAGAGGGACAGCTGGAGCATTAGTCTGACTGGTTGTCAGGGGCATCTGCAGGGCACTGCCCACCCTGTGGCATGGTATCCATCTTGTTTACTCTGGAAGGTTCTTCTTGTTGCTCTAAGATTGGACTCTGAATGCCCCACCAGATTCACTCTTCACATTTGGCCAGATGTTCTGGTTCCCACCATGGAACTATGTGCTGTACTGTGTAACCCAATAAACTCTTCTGGAATTTGTCTGTCCCAATGAGTAAACAAAACCACTGGCCAAGTCATGCCAGTTTTGCCACTGCCTTAAACCAGTCAGTCACAACTTACCAGTGGGTCACACCCAACCTAGTTACCATTTGGGAAACCGTTTAATGATGAAAATATCTACAGTTATGCTACACCAGCTCTAAACTCAGCTCCAGCTTTCACGACGGCAATGTTTTCTCAATGTTTCTCCACTGTTTGTGTCATCCACAGGGTGAAAGTGGCCCAAAGCGAGCTGGGGACTCAGATCCTGGCAGACTTTGAAGAGGCCTTCCCCGCTCAGGGGTCAAAGGTGAATGCCTTGTGTGATATATCTGCGTCATAAAACAATTGTATGTGTGACTATACATTATCTGTTTAATGTATATTATAATTGTATGTGTGTTAACCCAAGGTATTTTGTGTACTCTATATCCCCAGAGAGCAGGGGGGCCCAGTAACGTTCTGAGGGATGCCTGTCTCGTGGCCAACGTCTTGGACCCTCGCATCAAACAGGAGATCATCAAGAAGTTCATCAGACAGCACCTCTCTGAGTACATGGTGCTCTTCCAGGAGAACCAGGATGTAAGTTTCAGTTTATTGTACTGCTAAGCATTAAAGTGGAACTGACAGCATTTTAGCAACATTAAATATTATTAAAATCTGTTCATATACACTCCCAGGAATATGATATGATTCTGACAATCGAGAATTTGAATGTGGCCGTTTACATAAATTCATAGAATGTTTGGGAGTTATGTATAGTAAGGCATTTGTGAAAATTCTATATCAATATAGAGTGGCAAAGCGGCTGTGCGTTTGGACAATTAATAGACACTGCAGTAAATAAAATCTAATAAAAACATCGGCCCCTGTCCAGGACCGGAGTCTATGCAGACCGGTGCGCCATAGCCAATCAGAGCTACATTAGGCCTATATGCAAAAAAGCTATTTGCCACAAGGGCCTGCCATCATACACATCAAACTGGACTGTGTGTTTACAGGCAGTAGCAACAGTGCGACTTTAGATCATTAGAACGCATTCACCAAAAGCCACAAAATACACTTGAATGGATTTCTGCGAATGTGTAAATACCACTTGGGAGTCCTCTTACATCTGGCAACTTCACAGTCCTATTCATCAAACAACCACGAAAAGGTAGGCTATCTATACCTCAGTTGCCTATGCACATCAACAACAACAAGACCCAAAAACGAATGCTAGACAGAGCGAGATGAGCTAAAAATCTAACAAGGGAACATTAGGTAAACCCTCTCAAACATTTTAGGTTGTTGGCCATCAAAATTGCACTGATAAACGATGGTGAATAGTACCCTGCTCGTCGTTCTGCAGCTTGTCTGCCAATGCATGCTTGTCCTAACTCAATTTTGACAAGTAAATGTGAACTTGCCTGCCTGCCCATTAGATCGATGCCAAATTCATTTGATTGACAACTAAGAGATATGCTAACTGTAGATAAGTCGTTCAAGTTCAGCATAGCTAGCTAGCAAAGTGATTCACATTTCTTGCTAGCTAACCAAATGACACCTGTATCTATAGCTGTAGCCACCGAAAAACGATATGAGGGAAAAAGTCAATCACTCACCCTCTTATCCAATGACATGACATCCTCCCTGCAGTCAGCTAGCTAGCTAACGTTAGCCTCTGTGTTTTTAGCGTGCTAAATAAATAGCTAGCTACATAAATAGATATGCTAGCCCAGTGGTGTCAAACTCTATCAGCGCACGGGCCATATTTAAAAAGCACAATCTATTCGCGTGCCAGACATAGCCTATTTGTTTACACACAAAAAATGTGCAACTGCAACCCGACTAGGCAATTATTTTATTTGAAAAAAATACGTCCCTTTTATAATGTCCAATTATGTACACCGGATGCTGTATATAGCATTAAAACAAAAGATAATATAAATATTTGTCCAGCCTTTGCTGCTGTGCTTGCAGATGTGCATAATATGGTGCGAACCTAATCAAAAAGTATTTAATAACTCCAAATAACAAAATTCTTAGCTATAGGTTGTAACATTTCAACTGAAAACGTATTTAAAAATGTTTTGCACTGCATGGATCACCGGTGCTGTTGAATGCAGCATTGCTATATGGTGCACTCAAAATGTATTGTACTGTAGTTGAGTAGCCAGCCTAGGCTACTTCTCAAATGTTGCTGAATTCACTGATGCCAGCGCATCAGGCTGTAATTTCATAAAGTAGATGACTCAACTGTTATACTCGCTTGTGTGTCCTATTCGTTCCGCGGGCCTTGTTTGACACATGCGCTAGCCTATTAGCCACGTTATGACTGACTTGTTATCATTGCTCTTGCTAGTTTGATTGTATTGACATTCCCAGCCTTAGTTCAGTCGTCCGTTTATGTTCTAAATATTTAGTTATTGAAACTGAAGCGGTGCGACCCAAATGGGTGGAGGCAGCAAACAATGTACCAGGCCAGCTGTGATTTACAACCTGAGCAATATTTTTTGGAGTACCAAGAAATGTATTGGTGAATTATATTGAACTGCAACAATGCACGTCATGGAATTAAAGTAAAATATAACCTATTTTTAAAACCTCTTATAAATTTGGTTTTGAAGCATAAACTGGGTATTTTTTTTTTTTTACTGATATGATTGTTTCACATCTGCGAAGTAGTTAAAACGCTGTCTGTTTGACTTTAAACTAAGGCAGCCATTTTGGGTCCATTACACAAGGGATTTTCAGTAGGTACAAATGGGGATAATGAACACAAAAATATATTTTAGTTTGTGGTCCAAACACAAACTAGTATTTCTTCCTTTGTAGATCATGTGAATCATCATTGAGATGTACATTGACTGATCTTAAATAATGCTAGTGTTGTAACAGTGTGTCTGTGGACCCTCCACCTGAAAGTGTGTTTGTCCACTGACCCGACTCAGGTAGCTTGGCTGGATAAGATTGACCGGCGCTATGCCTGGATTAAGCGTCAGCTGGTGGACTATGAGGAGAAGTACGGACGCATGTTCCCTGAAGAGTGGTGTATGACTGAACGCATCGCTGTGGAGTTCTGCCACATCACCAGGTACACACACACACACCCTGTGCTGGAAACTGTTGACAGCCAGTGCCTCACTGTCATCACATTCTATCAACTGTTGTAATAGTTGTGCTCCTATCATCCGAACACTATTCAGTATACAGTTGATTTAGTCTTTGTTAGCCTACATGAGCACTGACCTGCTATCACAATCATTCATGCTGCAATGTGACATGTTGACAACCCTATGTGTCTGTGTGTCATCCAGGACAGAGCTGGCCAAAGTGATGCGGACGCGGGCCAAAGAGATCGAGGTCAAGCTGCTTCTGTTTGCCATTCAGAGGACCACCAACTTCGAGGGGCTGCTCGCCAAGCGCTTCTCTGGGTGCACCCTCACTGACGGGCCCGGGGTTAGACACACACACACACACACACACACACACACACACACACACACACACACACACACACACACACACACACACACACACAATCATTATCTTCGGGCCATCATTGCTGACTGTAGTGTTGTTTTCAGGTGAAGAAGCCGGAGACACCACTGGAGTCCACCAACCCTTTCCTGGAGGACGAGATTGGAGAGGATGGGTCAGAGATGGAGGAGGATCTGGATAGGGTAAGACATGTTTGAGATGGCCCTGTCTGAAAATCGACCTTGATAGGTATAGGCTGACCTACTGAGGTAATTTCCTGTGTCATGGTGACTCATGATGGGAATATCTCTAGAAGGATCTCGATAGGACCTTTTACGGGATGACTTTGGAAAGAAAATACTCATCCCCAAGAGAGAAATCATGAGTGGTAATTACATCTTACATTGTTGACCACTTTCCGCTCCCCAGCCCAAGAAGCACAAGGCTCCTGACAACCCCTTCCATGGCATCATTTCCAAGTGCTTCGAGTCTCACCTCTATGTCTACATCGAGTCTCAGGACAAGTGAGTTGTGTGTGATGTAGTGTGTGAGTGATGTAAAGATCTGGCACAGATTTGTGTGCCCAGAACTTTTCCTTTCTCCCTCATCAGCCACCCCCCTGTCGTTCCCTCTCTTGTTTCTGTTTCTTTCTGTTTCTCTCTGCTGGGGCTGAAAACGGTTCCTATGAGCTGCATGACCACAGACGCTGAGAAAGAGGGATTGAAAAGTGGTGCTGCAGCAGATCGTTCTTCTCCTTCTCTTCCTCCCTCTCTTCCTTTTTTTCTCTCCCACTCTCTATTTCTCTCTCTCTCTTTCCTCTCCCTCACCTCCTTCCACCCTCCCCCCTCAGACGTGGGGTCTCCCCAGAAACAAGGCACTTATCTGGGGCTTGTCGGTCTCGCGGCAAACCCTAGTATTGGACCTCTGGAGCATTTAGTGTTTGTCAGTCTGACTGGGACTTACATTATCTGGTTATGGCTTCCTTTCACAACAGACATGGCCAGACGATTCTACATTAGGCGTTTCCAAAGCAGCTTGTCTCAATGGAATACAACAGGAGAGAGAATAGTGACCTGATTGTTCATACAAAGTGGATTTAGTTTTTTGTCCTTGGCTTCATTTTACAGTAACAGTGGGGTAAAGTACTTGACCATAACAGCCGTTTAGACATTGATATCAAAGTACAGTGAAGACAGCCGCAATTGAGGGAGAATCTCATACCCTGTCTGTCTCTCTTCCATTTTATCATCACTGAACTGTGTGTGGCAGGTTGGCGTTTGTCATGAATCTTGCTCTGGAGGCAGCTCTGCAGAGTGGTCACTTGCTGGCACAGCCACAAAGCCATAACATCTGATTTTTAAACCTATCCCTAACTACACTGCTAACCCTAATGCTAAACCTTAAATTAAGACCAAAAAGCTAATTTTTGTTTTCATGAATATTTATGGTGAAGCCAATTTTGAATTTCCAGCTGGCCCATCTAGTGTAAATCGCTCAGTTCTGCCTCCAGGGCAAAATTCATGGCAATAAACGTCAACCTGCGTGTGTGTGCTGGTATCTGGGGCTCATCACTGAACTGTGTGTGTTACTGTTCTCAGGAACCTGGGGGAGATGATTGACCGTTTTGTGTCAGACTTCCGGGCGCAGGGCCCCCCCAAGGTGGGCACGGAGGACGGTGGAGCGGTGCTGCCCAGCTGTGCTGACCTGTTTGTCTACTATAAGAAGTGCATGGTGCAGTGCTCTCAGCTCAGCACAGGGGAACCTATGATTGCCTTCACCACCATCTTCCAGAAGTACCTCAGAGAGTATGCCTGGAAGATACTGTCTGGAAACCTGCCCAAGTAATTTATTACAGCCTAGCCTAATGATGATCAGATTTATTTGTGTGATGTAGGTCTAGTAATTATTTAGTAAGTGCTTTTTATTCATGCTGCTCACATACTGTATTGGGCCCTAGAACCAGGGTTGCAGTACTTCCCAGTACGGGTTCTGGAAGACCACTGTGTACTGTGGTTTTCATTCAAACCATTTTTTGGGTGGTTTCTGGCTTTGCTAGGGAAAATATTCTAACACAAGTGGAACTATGACAACCAGTATAAACTGTGGCCTGCTAGGAGCTGGACTGGGACAAATGCTTCTGTCAAAGCAAGGTAAAAATTCTGACGGATGATATATGCTGTCATTTGCTTCAATTCCCTTTTGATGAAGGAATCTGCCAAAGTTAGTTTGTTCATTCAGAAGAGTGATCCGTCATTCTCCGGGGTTTGTTTGATAGTCTGGGTTTGCATGTCATGTGGTGATGGAGATGTTTACATCGCGGTGAGGACTAATACTTCATGAGCGAAAACATCTTTGGCTCGCTGGCCACATTATAAGACCTATTATTCACTGTGGTTGATAGACATGCACACACACAGACCTCTTGTGTGGTGTGTATTGGTTTGTGGAGTTTTAAAGGGGGCCCTTTGGGGGTTGGAGCTGTGTTGTGGTTTTCCCAGAAATCTCGGCTGTGGCGTTTATTAATGAGAGGGGGGTGTTTTAGTCATGGTAACCATGCCCGTCTGTGTATGTCTCTTGCTGTCTCAATTATACAAAACTTGCTTTGAATTATAACCTGTAACTAGAGACAGAAATTTCTCCTTGTCAGTTCACACTAGGTTTATGAGCTCCCTTTAGAGCTCATGTGAGCAGACTTCTGTCCCTAATTCACGAGAGAACTATTGACTCTTTTTCTCAATCTCTCTCTCACACACTCTCTGTCTCTCAGGACTAGCAGTAACAGTGGAGGACTGACCATCAAGAGTCTACTGCAGGAGAAGGAGGGTTCGGAGGCAGCTAAGTTCACTGTAGAGGAGCTGTGTCTCATCTGTAGCATCCTCAGTACTGCAGAGTACTGTCTGGCCACAACACAGCAGGTTAGAACACACACACACACACTCAAACGGGCCTAGACTTCATGTTAAACTATTCTGTATCTGTCAGTTGGAGGAGAAGCTGAAGGAGAAGGTGGATAAGACCCTGGTGGAGAGAATCAACCTGACTGGAGAGATGGACACCTTCAGCAAGTACGCACCAAATCCTAGGAGCAACTTCTGCCAACTCAAAATGAACAATAGTTTGAGATAAAGTGGAATAATTGGATGTGAAGTCCCATGACGGTAAACTCTGTCTCTCTCTGTGTCTATCAGTGTGATCTCCAACAGTATCCAGTTGCTTGTTCAGGACCTGGATGCTGCCTGTGACCCTGCTCTCACTGCCATGAGCAAGGTGTGACACACACTGCATTCGTCTCCTCCTTACACTGTCATGTTCTATTTTCACTTTCAACCATTCCCTCACTGTCCCTCTTGGTCTCCTTCCCTCTAGATGCCATGGCAGAGCGTAGAGCATGTAGGTGACCAGAGTCCCTATGTGACGTCAGTCATCATGCACATCAAACAGAACGTCCCCATCATCAGAGATAACCTGGCCTCCACACGAAAATACTTCACCCAGTTCTGCATCAAGTTCACCAAGTGAGTTACTTCCCTCTTCACTGTTCGTCAATGTGTGTGAGGAAGACTTGGTACTCCCATTGACAAGACAATTGATTCTGAGATTTTAAAGACATTTTCAGAAATGCTAAATTCTATATTGTTTTCAATTAATTTATATTCCATCTTGTCTTTTTTTCCCCTCAGCTCTTTCATTCCTAAATTCATCAACCACTTGTTCAGGTGTAAGACTATCAGCATGGTGGGGGCTGAACAGGTAAACATACTTACCCTTTTATTTCATTAGCCTTTACCTAAGTAGAATTATGCTTACGGTCTCCGAAACGATACAAACTTTTTGACAATTGTTTGTTTGCTACCTGTAGCTGATAATTCAGCTAGTTTTATTGGTAACTTTTAGTTTTTTTTCTTCTGCTTTGTTCTACAGCTCCTCCTGGACACCCACTCCCTGAAGACAGTGTTGTTGGATCTGCCCTCTATAGGGTCTCAGGTGGTCCGCAAGGCCCCAGCCAGCTACACCAAGATAGTCGTGAAGGGGATGACCCGCGCTGAGATGATCCTCAAGGTGAGCCCTGTGACACTAAAGCATAATTTAGAGTCTACAGACGCCGAGACGCGTTAGTCCGACGTCCCATTGTGACAGATACATGGCTCTAAGACCACCAGCTGTGCGAGACGCACAGCACCTCCCCAAAATTCCCAACCAACGCAGCTCCTCTATTATTTGAATGTGTTGACCGTTGAAGTTGCATAAGCCGCACTGAGAATTCTAAAAGTATGAAAGCCAATGGTCCAATGTTCTAGAACACTGCTGCGTGTATATGTACACGTTTTAGACACTGATAGGTGCTTAACACTACCATGCAACAATGTTTCTCTTCAACCATGCTACAACATTTCTGTACAACTACGCAACAAAGTTTCACTACAGCCACTTCTATCTAATCCTACCACTTAATTGACCCTAAAGCCTAACCTTAACCCACGCCTCAAGGTTAATCCTAACCAGTAACCTCTACCCTTTAAATACACTGGCTTGGTTAAACATGACTATAGCCACTGTTCATTCCTGTGTTTTGGCATTAAATAATAAGACTAAATACAGGCTATTGTCTTAAGTTTTGTGCAGTTTGACCTCTGAGCCAAGTATGAACATTGTCTGACTTGACCAGATTATCGATTTAAGTTTTATTTTCATTGAATAACTGCTTGTTTACAGGCTAATTCTTTCTTTTTAACCCGACTAAGGAAAGAGTTTTATGCCGAAGTTCCCAGTAGAAGGCCACCTCACATTAGGTACCTGAGGAATAGGAACTGAGCTGTACCCCTGGATTTTAATGAGAGAGACAGGAGAGGAAGGCAGGCTTTAAAACACATATACGGACGTGCACGCACACACACACACACAGCGTGTCGGCCAGCTGAAGCCAAGAGAGGTGTGAATGGTTAGGGAATGCAGGCATCCGCGTATACTCACGCAAGCAAACACACACACACACACTTTTGGGAATGCTCACACGCATCAGACACATGTATCCATGGCTTGTCTCTTCTACAGAGTAAATACAGTCTGATTGGTTGACCTTGCCCCAGGGTTAACCAATAGAATGCAGAAAGACAATGGCACACACCGGTCTTCTCAGACAAACCCCACCCTGCCCTAGAGCCTATCCCCTCACCCTGCCCTAGTCCAGTTACATCTGCCCCCAAGGCTTGTGACCCGATCCCAGAGGAAATTTCCCTCACTTGTCACACACACACACACACACGCTTAACTGCCTGCCTTAATGGAATGCAGCCTCGATGTCTGTCTAATGGGCTGTTTTAATGGTCAGCCTTGGACCTGCTCTAATGGTCAGACTGATCTGTTTTATTGGTCAGCCTGGAACCTGCTCTAATCATGCTACCTACATCAGCCACAGCCATCAGAGCCATTAGGACCTATTTTAATCTATTCTGAGCACAACCAATAGGACTACTGAAGATGCAAGCATAGCCTCATCTCCCTTTCTGTGTTTCTTGTCAAGATTATATATCAGATTATTTTATACAAATCAACTTCTAGTTACCAGATATTCAGTATATGTGGCCCTTCTTTTCTGCTTGTACGATAAACATGCCAATCCACAAAGCAATAATTTGCCCTGAATTACACATCTTGCTTCACACATTTCATCTATCAGCCGTTACAGACAGCGCTTCAAAATGTCCACCCGCTCGCCCATAGTGCTTTGCAACAACTTCAGACATTCACAACTGGTAAGTGGCCTCCTCAGTGTCGTCACCCGGGATGTGTATGGATGATTCCACATGTGAAACACACAAGGCTGTTAGTCCATAGAGGAATGTCTTGACTATGTTTACATACAGTAATGGGCGGCAGACGAAGGGGAATGTGTGGAAGGCCTTGAACAGTCATACAAGATTTGTAGAGTTGTTCTCTTCAAACTTTTTTATTTCACCTTTATTTAACCAGGTAGGCCAGTTGAGAACAAGTTCTCATTTACAATTGCGACCTGACCAAGATAAAGCAAAGCAGTACGACAAAAACAACAACACAGAGTTACACATAAACAAACGTACAGTCAATAACACAATAGAAAAATCTATGCACAGTGTGTGCAAATGTAGAAGAGTAGGGAGGTAAGGCAATAAATAGGCCATAGAGGCAAAATAATTACAATTTAACATTAACACTGGAGTGATAGATGTGCAGATGATGATGTGCAAGTAGAGATACTGGGGTGCAAAAGAGCAACAAACAAAAAAATAACAATATGGCGATGAGGTGGTTGGGTGTGCTATTTACAGATGGGCTGTGTACAGGTGCAGTGATCTGTGAGCTGCTCTGACAGCTGATGCTTAAAGTTAGTGAGGGAGATATGAGTCTCCAGCTTCAGTGATTTTTGCAATTCATTTTCAGTCATCGGCAGCAGAGAACTGGAAGGAAAGGCGGCCAAATTAGGTGTTGGCTTTGGGGATAACCAGTGAAATATACGTGCTGGAGCGGGTGGGTGTTGCTATGGTGACCAGTGAGCTGAGATAAGGCGGGGCTTTACCGAGCAAAGACTTATAGATGACCTGGAGCCAGTGGGTTTGGCAACGAATATGTAGCGAGGGCCAGCCAACGAGAGCATACAGGTCGCAGTGGTGGATAGTATATATCCAAAACGGATGGCACTGTGATGGACTACATCGAATTTGCTGAGTAGAGTGTTGGAGGCTATTTTGTAAATGACATCGCCGAAGTCAAGGATCGGTAGGATAGTCAGTTTTACTAGGGTATGTTTGGCAGCATGAGTGAAGGAGGCTTTGTTGCGAAATAGGAAGCTGATTCTAGATTTAATTTTGTATTGGAGATGCTTAATGTGAGTCTGGAAGGAGAGATGAGCATTTCAGCCTGGTGAGCAAGTGCCTCTGGGAATTGTTTCCATGTTGGGCCAGGCAGGGCCTACAGATGCTGAAAGTCCAGAGAAATTAATCGGCTGTGTCCCAAATGTTACCCCATTTCCTATTTACATTTAAGTCATTTAGCAGACGCTCTTATCCAGAGCGACTTACAAATTGGTGCATTCACCTTATGACATCCAGTGGAACAGCCACTTTACAATAGTGCATCTAAATCTTTTAAGGGGGGGGGGGGGGGGGGGGGGTCAGAAGGATTACTTTATCCTATCCTAGGTATTCCTTAAAGAGGTGGGGATTCAGGTGTCTCCGGAAGGTGGTGATTGACTCCGCTGTCCTGGCGTCGTGAGGGAGTTTGTTCCACCATTGGGGTGCCAGAGCGGCGAACAGTTTTGACTGGGCTGAGCGGGAACTGTACTTCCTCAGTGGTAGGGAGGCGAGCAGGCCAGAGGTGGATGAACGCAGTGCCCTTGTTTGGGTGTAGGGCCTGATCAGAGCCTGAAGGTACTGAGGTGCCGTTCCCCTCACAGCTCCGTAGGCAAGCACCATGGTCTTGTAGCGGATGCGAGCTTCAATTGGAAGCCAGTGGAGAGAGCGGAGGAGCGGGGTGACGTGAGAGAACTTGGGAAGGTTGAACACCAGACGGGCTGCGGCGTTCTGGATGAGTTGTAGGGGTTTAATGGCACAGGCAGGGAGCCCAGCCAACAGCGAGTTGCAGTAATCCAGACGGGAGATGACAAGTGCCTGGATTAGGACCTGCGCCGCTTCCTGTGTGAGGCAGGGTCGTACTCTGCGGATGTTGTAGAGCATGAACCTACAGGAACGGGCCACCGCCTTGATGTTATTTGAGAACGACAGGGTGTTGTCCAGGATCACGCCAAGGTTCTTAGCGCTCTGGGAGGAGGACACAATGGAGTTGTCAACCGTGATGGCGAGATCATGGAACGGGCAGTCCTTCCCCGGGAGGAAGAGCAGCTCCGTCTTGCCGAGGTTCAGCTTGAGGTGGTGATCCGTCATCCACACTGATATGTCTGCCAGACATGCAGAGATGCGATTCGCCACCTGGTCATCAGAAGGGGGAAAGGAGAAGATTAATTGTGTGTCGTCTGCATAGCAATGATAGGAGAGACCATGTGAGGTTATGACAGAGCCAAGTGACTTGGTGTATAGCGAGAATAGGAGAGGGCCTAGAACAGAGCCCTGGGGGACACCAGTGGTGAGAGCACGTGGTGAGGAGACAGATTCTCGCCACGCCACCTGGTAGGAGCGACCTGTCAGGTAGGACGCAATCCAGGCGTGGGCCGCGCCGGAGATGCCCAACTCGGAGAGGGTGGAGAGGAGGATCTGATGGTTCACAGTATCGAAGGCAGCCGATAGGTCTAGAAGGATGAGAGCAGAGGAGAGAGAGTTAGCTTTAGCAGTGCGGAGCGCCTCCGTGATACAGAGAAGAGCAGTCTCAGTTGAATGACTAGTCTTGAAACCTGACTGATTTGGATCAAGAAGGTCATTCTGAGAGAGATAGCAGGAGAGCTGGCCAAGGACGGCACGTTCAAGAGTTTTGGAGAGAAAAGAAAGAAGGGATACTGGTCTGTAGTTGTTGACATCGGAGGGATCGAGTGTAGGTTTTTTCAGAAGGGGTGTAATTACACCTATGTAATGCACTACTTTTGACTACTTTTTTATCAATCCAAACACATAGGTCAGTGTGGGGCCTCAGGCCTTTACAGATGGACTGTTCCTGGTTGAATGTTTGTAGGATGCCCATGGATGATCAAGGTAGGGCTGACCCCATTTAGTCGATTGTTTGGTTGATAGGCTGTTGGTCGATCGAGATTTCTTTAGTTGAGCAGTGGCAAAAAAACATGTATATATTAAGTATGCACCGATATTACATTTTTGTCCGATACAGATGTGATATTTTCCTTGCAAATAGAAAAATGATACCGCTAACCGATATTACATTTTTTTGCAGCCTTTTAAGCATTCTAGTACAGTTAAATCGTTGAAATACACACACACACCCTGACAAAAAGTTATTTTGTTGGCGTTTACGTATGTCCCCATTACCAGTAAAACA
Organism: Salvelinus namaycush; assembly: GCF_016432855.1. Classification (NCBI taxonomy): domain Eukaryota; kingdom Metazoa; phylum Chordata; class Actinopteri; order Salmoniformes; family Salmonidae; genus Salvelinus; species Salvelinus namaycush. Next base: position 24,871,747 of record NC_052329.1, read on the forward strand.
TAATCAAAATCTATTTATTTTACTTACTTGCTGTGTTTCGTTCATTTGTTCAGTCTCAACCAGGATTTCATCATACATGTCAAGCAGTGAAGTTTCAGCTCTGTCTGTCCGTGGCCTCTCTTCCTCGGTGCGCACTGTCACTGTGTCCGTTTCCAGCTTGTCCTGCTGTGTGTAACAATTCACATAAACCCTGTTTCTTGTCTGCATCGAAGTAGCGGTCCTTGTACCTAGCATCGAGCATGTTGGCGACACAGTAAAGCGGCTCAGAGAATTCCACCGATTCACTTGTTCACAGCCTCGAGTACTTTTGCAAGTTTTAACCTCACGGTCTGTGTCGGCAGTTTTGTTGTTGAGCAGGTGTTTCAATGCCATGACAGAGGGTATCACGTCTGCTGCAGACGCAGTTGATGAGCTTATTTCTCCAGTCAGTTGTTCGAATGGCACTAGGAGTGTGTTCATGTTTCCAATTTTCAAACATGTTGTCAAATGCCATTGAAATGGCAGCAGCGGTATGAGAACCAGCAAATTCTTGAGCATGCAATACGGCTTTCCTCAGTACGAAATCCTCGTCGACCCGCTGTGCTGTCAGACTCAGCATGCTCATGGGGCTGACGTCGCTGGTCCAAATGTCAGTCGTGAAGCTAATGGCAGTGACGCCCATAGCATGTAGCTCATATATGTGCGTTTCAACAATACTGTGTGACTCCGGTAGGGCAACATCTGAAAAATATCGCCTACTTGGTAGGGTGTACCGGGGCTCAAGGTGCTCGTCCAGTCGGCGAAAGGCAACATCATCCACGACAGAACTGTTGATTGTCAAGGGCAATGAATTCCATTATCTTTATTATTCCATTATTATTTAGTGTTGTTTCTTCTGACCGTTTGGAACAATGTAATTATATTGTTATGTAATATATAATTATATTGTAATCTAATAGCACCTAATCTAACAGCACTTTACCTTCTTTTTTTTGATCTCCAGTATTTTCCACAACTAGTCAAATTAATCAACACATCTGACTTTACCTTTTACCTCCTGAGCAACCAGTAAACATTCCCAGTTTCGAGTTTATTTGGCACGTCCTCTGCAGACATTTTGGTGTTACGGTGTTGTTTGTTATAACCAATTTATTGATGTGATTATGATATGCTATTGGTCAGGCCTTTTTGTGCCCTATTCGAATGGGATTAGTTTTACTGGGGGACGTTGGGTAACGTAATTATGTGTACAACACATCTGTAATTTTAGTTCCCGTCCGAATTTGTCATGTCAGTAATTTTTACATGACAGGAGAGTAACAATTCCAGCCAGAATAACCTACTGTTTTATGGCGAACTCCAAGGTCCTCTGATAATACTAGTCCCGTGTGAATCGACATCTGTGTGTTTTGAGAGAAATGTCTGAGTTTGACAGGTGTTGCTTGCGGTTTGCGCAATAAAACAAGAACTGATTCGATAAATGAACTAAGTGCTGCGCATAAGCTATATATGAATAGGCTACATGTAGGCCATTCATATATCAACTTTCACAGTGAATGCTTTTGTTTATGTTTTATGCGTATGAATTGAATATTGCCAAATGCATCAGTAAAAAATATTGAGCTTATTTAATGCAACCCTTACTGTTAATAGATCGCAAAGCAGCATACAACTGACCTAAACGTTTGGAAATGATAAGTTAACTTTCTCATCCATAGCCTTAAAACGCATCTCAAGTGTAATTGCACTGTTTAGCTCACATCTGAAGGCTGGGGGGCATTTGGAATGTACTGCGGATCCCACATGTCCTCAAATCAAATATTATGTCAGCACTATACCAAAGATGGTTTGGTAGGGTTTAGAAACTTGGGAAACAAGCTTGAGTCATCAGTGTGGGCCCATCACCTGAACATGTTGTAATACAGGTATCGTCACGCCTAGAATGAAAACCTCCAGGCTTCCATCATAACTGAACATTTTATTTTTTTAAACAATTACAGGGGGCAGTTTGGAAAAAACGAATTCCGGCAGAATTGTTCTCTGTAATAACGGATATTCTGGAGTAATAATTACATAACCAACGTTCTCTACTAATACTAGTCCAGTTGTGAATAGGGCTTTGGTCACGTGCATGCGATGTGTTCATGTGTCACGTAAAGAGAGCAGGGTGGAGGGAATAGGGAATGTTTTTCCCAATAAAATGAGGGATTTTGGTAAAATAACTTTTCAGTCAGAAATGGCTGTAATTATGTTGCAGCTTCAGCAACACGGGCAGCGCGATGAACAATGTTGATGTTGTGTGGTGGTCACTGCAGCAGAGAGGAGAGAGACAACGGGTGCTTGTTTTAGTCACTCGCTATTTAAAACATAATAATACACAGCGCAGCAAGTCTGAGCCCGGCCCGGCACAGTCAAATCAGTTGCTGGTCGGACTCCCTCTAGTCATTTGTGTGTCTTAATTAATTTAATCAAAGAGTGTGCTTAAAGCATCAGTCAAGCTCAGTGAATATAGTTGATTTGATTAAAACACATAGGATGTGTCATTATATGGAAAAATACACATCTTAAAATGTCTACCAATCGGTCCAAGAGCAGATGACTCTTAGTCAACCAAGTTTTTTGTTGTTGTCTGGGACAACCCTAGAACAAAGTAAAGGTTATGGTGATGATGACTATGTAGTAAAGTAGATTAGGCTGTCTGAGTATAATGTAGACCTGTTCTGGTTAGTCTGTCTGTAGGTTGTTTCTGTCTCTGGCTCAGTTAGCCCTCGTTGGCCTGTGAGATGTGGTTGTTTTCCACGCTCTCCAGCCCTCTATCCACCCACCCCAGCCCTCTTCCCCACCACCAGAGCGTTCTTCTGGGGAGGGAGTGGAAAGGCTTCAACACCCCTCCACCCACCTCCTTTTAGCCTGGATGTTTTTTTCCTCTCACTCTCCCCTTTTCCCTCTTTTTCTTTCTCTAGTTTTTACGAGCTAACTACAACACAGTCCCTCCAGGCTTTCCCTGGGCCTCCCTCCAGGACAGTTGCTAAATAAATCACTCTGACCAGAGGGGAAGGAACCTCAAAAATTCCAGACAATCCACAGCGTTCCATGTCCTGTCTCTCCTCTCTATCTCGCTCTGGTTTCTCTCTCTTATATGTATTTTGGCCCACACCCCTTAGGCACAGAGAGAGGGCGGGAGGGCTTGGATATTGGTGTGTGGGTGAGGGAGAAATGTTTTGGGTGGAGAAAAGGAGCTTTTGAAGGGTTACGATTTTTTATTTTTTATTCATTGGGACCTGTCAACCATGTTTTTCTGCCTGCTCTGTAGCAAGCAATTTCAATCAGTCTCAATGCTAAGCCCATACTACTTTTGACAAGAGCCCTATGAGAGGAATATAATGCAATTTTGGATGCAGTGAGTGTAATGTTGGAGCTTTGTTTGCAGCTTTAACTACTTGCACACTGTCTGGTCTGATAGTGGACTGACTCTGGGGCCTGTTTGTTCTTATGGGCCACACACACACTTATCACACACATGCATACACACAGAGTTTATGAATCAGTTTATGAGTTTGCTGGGAGTTGGTCGTCCCATCATGGCTCTTGGGAACGGGGGATCTAAAAAACCCACGCTGCACTTCAGTATTAAGACGTGAATGTATGAGCAACACTGATGCCCCCCCCCCCCCCCCCCCCCCTCTACAGGTGGTCATGGCCCCCCATGAACCCTCTGTGGTGTTTGTGGATAACTACATCAAGCTCCTTGCTGACGGGAACCCAGAGACCTTCCAGAAAACTCTGGATATGAAGGTAAGGGCCACTTCGATTGGGTCCACTTGTTTTGTCTCAATGATGTCACCTGTTTTCAATTGTTATCTTCTACTTCCTCTGTCTTGTTTCCTCTTGCAATAACTGGTGTGTGTGTGTGTGTGTGTGTGTGTGTGTGTGTGTGTGTGTGTGTGTGTGTGTGTAGGGGTTGAAGCGCAGTGAGCAGAGCAGCATGTTGGAGCTCTTCAGACAGAGGTTACCCACTCCACCCTCAGGGACCGACGGAGGCCCCTCTCTCTCCTTCAGCACCCCCACCCCCGAGCAGGAGAACTCGCGCATACGCAAACTGGAGAAGCTCATCAAGAAGAGACTCTGAGTGTACACACACACTTGCACTCACACACATCACCATACCACACACAAATTATTCCAGTAATTCATCGAATACTTTTTCCTGCTCTGTTTAATCATAACAGAGAATTGCAGGCAGAGTAAAGACATGATTGTCTCATTTTTGTTAGGAGCATTAATATGAACCTCATGATTTCAAAGTCAACTGTCGGGTTATGAAGACATGTCCTCAGCTGCAGAGCTGTTGGCACTTATGACTAATTTACTTCTGTATTTCTTTTCTGCTTCTCTTTTTATGACACTAAATAACCAAGCTTTGTAAATGTCGTTAAATGTAGACTATATCATACACACACTATGCATATTAGCAAAATGTGTTTGCACTTAAGACAGAATCGAGAGCTACTAATTAAAAATGGCTTTAGGAGCAATTTGTTGCCGCTTTGGCACCTATCCTCCCAGTTCCAGACTGAGAACAAGGAACTTCAATGTGTTTGAAGCTAACATTTTCAGAATGTTCTCCTAATGTTTTCAGAATGTTCTCCTAGTGTTTTCAGAATGTCATTGTTCTCCACCTCTCCAGTCTGGTGTCTTTCATTGACTTCTGGGAAAACTAGTAGCATTTCAATCTTTGATGGATCAGTGTGACTAAAGGTACAATTTGGAGTACAGTGGCATATCCCATCCCTGCATTGAGGTATGTTTTCCGACCCATATCTCGTGCCGGCTCCACGGTGTCTTAATGAAACCATGATTGTGTTCCGACCTCAGTGCAGCTCAGTGTAAACCCACATCTCTCAAGCCTAGTCCAGAGGTGTATTCATTAGTCCAAACAAAAACAATAGTTTATTTTAGACAAATTTAGGTAGATCCCTCCCCGTTTCGTTCAGTTTGCTCCCGTTTTAAGAAACATTTTGCAACAGAATCGGCCTAATGAATAGGCCCAGTTGAGGTTAAACTTTTACCAGGATATTTTTTTCCAGGGGGAGGCGAAGGGGAGTTCCCATGTTTAGTTTTGTTGCCTTTCATGTTTCCTCTCCAATCAGCTGTGAGGGGGTGTTTCCTTTCCTCTATTTCACTGCAAAACAATGAAACCCTTTGAAGGTAGCGAAATTTGAAGACAGGCTGGCGGGACAATCCTCAGTCCCTTCTATGTTCTTTTTAGGGTTGGTATCTTCTGGCAAGTTTTAATTATGATTGACAGGTAATCTAGGCCTGTCAGTGTCAAACACAGGGGCCTGGAATAACTGAACAGAAAATAAAAAGGTTTAGACAATACATCATAAATAGAAAACTATATAATTGTGTGTAATATATCCTTGTACAACAGTGAACATATGAGTTCCTCTGTTAGACAGGGAATTACACTGAGAAGTTAGCACAATGATGCTAGTGGAGAACAAGAATATAATATAAGGAACACAGTTCCTTTAAATACTGTCATTGATCTAATTATTTCTACTGTTACCTGCTTCAGATAAAGTAGTTATTGCACGTTAACAGCAAATAGTCTGGATCAGTGATCCTTTGAATCGGTTCATATATACAGGAAAATTCATAATTTGGTGTAGCACGAGAATAAGGATAGGGTTTAAATAATGTGTGTGTGGTCAAGTATCTATTGTAAATCATTGTAGCTGGGGCATGAACGATTGGTGTTGGATTTCATCCTTGGAAAGCCTTATTATCCCCTCTCGAGAGTCCTGCAAATTGATAAATGTATGTATAATATATTAATGCTATTATGCTTTTGATGTACACATTCCTGCCTTCAGTTAATAAGAAGATAAACATGTTATTTTGTATTGTCAGAGTAATAGGCTACTGTAATGGTAACTGGTGAAAAACACTAATACGAGGGCTCCCGGGGGTGTAAAAAACTGCATCTTAGTACTAGAGGAGTCACTACAGACACCCTGGTTCGAAACCAAGCTGTATCACAACCGGCTGTGATTGGGAGTCCCATGGGGTGCCGCACAATTGGCCCAGCGTCGTTCGTGTTTGGCCAGTGTAGGCAGTCATTGTAATACGAATTTGTTCTTAACTGACTTGCCTAGTTAAATAAAGGTTATATAAAAAAAAGTTTGCTGTCATGTTTTCCTTGTTTTTTGGAATGTATGTATCACACACACCCCTCTCTCGCTATCTCTATCCTAGTCCAGGGGTGTAATCATTTGTCCAAAGAAAAGCAAGAGTTTCTATTGGACAAATTCGGGTCGATCACACCCCGTTATGCTCAGTTTGCTCCCGTTTAAGAAACGTCTTGCAACAGAATCGGCCTAATGAATAGGCCCAGTTGAGGTTAAACTTTTACACGGGTATTTTTTTTCAAGGGGGAGGCCAGAACGAGAGTTCCCATGTTTCGTTTTGTTGCCTTTCATGTTTCCTCTCCAATCAGCCGTGAGCGGGCGTTTTAAAAGGCGTTTCCTTTCCTGTAGTTCACTGCAAAAACAATGAAACCCTTTGAAGGGATATACATTTTAAGACCGATATAGACATTTGAAGACAGATAGACAGGACAATGCGCTGTGCCTTCTCCTGTGTTTTTTTTTTACGTCAGTGCCTGTGACACGTAGCTTGAGTTCACTATTTCATCAACTTCAAAGCCACAACGATTTATGTTGAATCTCTTATTTCGAAGGGCAAAACAGAATTAATTTTAGAAATGTTCGTTGACTTATTAAGGATTTAAATAGCATGCTGTAAAATAGTAAGATATTTTGTTTAGACGCGCGACAGTCGTAAACCGTAGCCTATTGCCAAGCAATAGAAGTTGATGCAAGCAAATTGCCGTCGGCAGAGTTGATTGGTCATTGGGAAGTTACCCGACGTGGAGGATCGATTGCATTCAAGGAAGGACACCCCTATGAGTTGGAAATTAAGTTTAACTACAGTTCTGCAAACTCGTCGCGCAGTAGGCTAAAATTTTGTTTGGGAGCGGGTTGTTTAACTTGTTTTTAAGGACTTTTTTGTAAAGCAATGGTGGGCAGACTAAACTTGCTGAATGTATGTGACGACGACCCATTGGACATGAGCTGCAAAGCCGAGCGGGGACTTGACAGCCCGGACTCCGGACTACCCCCCAGCCCCAGTCCGAGCCATTGGCTGCTGCCTGACTGCAGGGATAAAGGTGCCATAAGCCCGGTGTCTGAAGACGAGAGCAGAGGGTCATCCTTGGTACGTAGGCTGTCGCACGTGTGTTACAGTAACTGCGAACATCCTGCTATGAAATTGTGAGGCTAAGTTAAAACATTGTTTCCGAAGTATATAGCCTCTGAATGCGTTTCCCTGCATGGCCCATAGTGAATCTGAGTCATGTCAGTAGTAAATTGGGTCAGTAGTCCAAGCCAATCAGGTTCACGACATCAACCAATTATTTGCTCCTTATGTTAGTGCTGACTATTCTTGCAGGTTCCCATTTTATCGATTGGATCTGTTCCTCGGCTGCACACCTTGTCCTACGGGGAGGGCATAGTACTTGATCCACTACTGACCAAGGAAATACGGTATGCTGTTTTGAGTTACTGCATGTAGGCTATGAGTGTGTGATTTTGAAATTGTCTTAGCACTCCACCGTGTGTTGTCCACGATTTGTATAAATACCATTAAACAAATGTGGTGGACCACAGATCAAACGTTGCCATTTCTAAAACTATATCTAGCTGAACATGCAGTGAATTGACACTTGTCCAAATGTTGTCATTCCTAGATACACATCGTCTGTCCACTATGACTCAGAGCGTCACTTTATCCATGACATGGCCATGCAGCCCAGAGGCCTGGGTCTGGAGAACTGCAGCCAGATGGTCCTGGCTGTCCCTCACAGCACCTGGAGACACTACAAGACCCAGCTGGACTTCCAGCCTCGCCAACGGGCCCAGCGCTTCCAGAGCACCACCATCGTCTACCCCAAGCACGCTCGCACCATCTACACAACCGAGCTGAGCTACGACAGTCGCCGGCTTGCCAGGAGATTCATGTCGCGGGTGGAGCTGGAGGCTGCTGACCGGAGTAGGCTACCCCAGTAGGTTAGGGGAAGGCTGGGCACGGCCTGGGGGAGAATTCCCTGGGCCCTGTGGGGCCCAACCATCCACCAGGCTGACACCACCCATGGACCCAGTTTACAGACAGTCATCTATTGGTTTAGATTGGAAAGCATTGTAGCCCACGTTTTGAGTACCAGTCTCAAGAAGAGGGAGGAATCTGATCTGGAGTATCAAACAAATAGCAGGGACATCTGTGTGAGGCTGCCATCTACCAAAGGGTTTATCCATTAGTGACTAGTAAAGATATTTCTCTGGTATGTCAAAGTTGGATTCATTTTAATGCAGAGTGTTGAACTGTTGACTGAGACCGATGATAGTGTATACTATCACTGTGGAGGAACTTGTAAACCAGATTTGGAAGTGAAGGATTGTTAGGGAAGTGTAGTCCGGACCATCACTGTCAAAACATTGTGTTTATGCCTAACCATTGCAGTGGGGCTCAATGAACAATGACCCTACATTGTAAGATTCTAAGGCAATAGTGGAGTTTCCATGTGGCTTTTGTAAGTATTCACATTTGTAGACACACAGGGAGTTGTCAAATTACTGTCTATGACTGGGCTTTAAAATGTCTCTTCAAATCACAGGGTATTATGGGGTATTGGTTGCACAACATTACTTACCACAAGCAGAATATCCTAGCCTAGATAGTGTAACACCAAACCCCATCTTAGTCTTGCCTAAACAAACACATTGTCATCTACTGTAAGTATGGTCATGGAGCAGAAAGCCAGTTTTTTTTTTCTTTTTTTTTCTTTTTTTTTCTCTCCAAATTGTGTAAAAGGGTTGCAAATTAGAGCAAGTTCTGTGTTGAACGTTGGGACATTTTTTTCTCCCCCACAGAGATCATTGCAAATTGATGAAGTTGGTATTAGTTGGTAATGAGTAGCAAGAGATTATCCAATGTGTCATTATTGTTCTGTTATAACGTTTTAGCATTTTCCTAATAGTGAAGTATTGTTTTTACTAACATCTTGTGAACTGTCCCTCAACTGTTCATTATCTTTGCCTATCACCTTCTGGTTGCTTCCATAGGTTTTGTTTTATGTATTTATTTGATGCTCATCAACTCCTTTTGGTAGCCTAATAGTAATACACGGGTATCTTCCCTCAAGGTCCTACAAGGATGCTTATCTAGAGAACTTGAACTGTCTTGAGATACCCAAAGTGCCTTATTGAAGTCAAATGTTATTGCTTTTAAGCTCTGTTTTATTGCAGATTTGAGAAGTTAAAATAATTTTTTTATGTACTCAATGCAATACTGACAAGACTACATTTTGAATTGATGTATCAGGATTTTGTTTTGGTTATCAGTTAGGGATGTTCCTAGATGAGTAGATCTACAACTTTAGTGCAATTACACCAACTCTGATTGAGACAGCTATGCCATCTGCAGGATAGAGAAAGTGCTGCACATAACCAGAATTATTAGTTTGATAACAGCCCCACCTAGACGTGGTGGCGTGTAATGACACCACTGCTCTCCAAGTGTCCCTTGAACAGCCCCAAGCAGTCCATCACCCCATGCTGTGAGGCCAGGTAGCATTTCCTCCGGTTGGGCTTGGTGGGTACCAGCATCTGGACATGTCAACGGTGTTTCCTCCTTGTATTTCATTGCCTCTCGCTGGGATTTATTGGGGCAGAGGCTGGTCAGACTCCTGGCCTTGGTCTTTTTGCCGTTGTAACCCTTGAATATGGGTTTGGACTGTGTGGAGGAGTCTTTGATGACCTGTTGCTACTCAGTGTTGGTGTGTTAATCTGCTGTGAGTGCATGATGGCAAATTGGGTGAAGTTGTTTTGATTTCACAGCACTATCACTCAACACATCTGTGTTTAAAAAAAAAAAATGAAGCTTTAAGCTAATCATTGTTTTATTAAGAGTTGACAGGTAGCCTAGCGGTTAAGTGCGTTGGACCAGTAACCGAAAGATTGCTGGTTCGCATCCCAGAGCCGACTAGGTGAAAAATCTGCCGGTGCCTTTGAGCAAGGCACTTAACGCTAATTGCTCCTGTACGTCGCTCTGGGTAAGAGCGTCTGCTAAATTACTGAAATGTAAAAATGTGCAGTACGTATAAGTCGCTCCACAATTGTCTTGGTTGCTAAAATGATAAGTTAACCTAATTTCCGTTTGACAAAACAATGCATAGTGTTGAGAATCATTGTACCATCTAAACTGCTGTGAAATACAATATATATGTAAAAGTATGTGGACCCCTTCAAATGAGTGGAGCCACACCCGTTGCTGACGGGTGTATAAAATCGAACACACAGCCATGCAATCTCCATAGACAAACATTGGCAGTAGAATGGCTTTACTGAAGAGTGTGGCAACAGTTTGGGGAAGGCCCTTTCCTGTTTCAGCATGACAATGTCCCTGTGCACAAAGGGAAGTACATACAGAAATGGTTTGTCGAGATCGGTGTAGAAGAACTTGACTGGCCTGCACAGAGCCCTGACCTCAACCCCATCGAACACCTTTGGGATGAATTGGAACGCCGACTGTGAGCCAGGCCTAATCGCCCAACATCAGTGCCCGACCTCACTAATGCACTTGTGGCTGAATGGAAACAAGTCCCTGCAGCAGTGTTCCAACATCTAGTGGTAAGCCTTCCCAGAAGAGTGGAGGCTGTTATAGCAGCAAAGGGGGGACCAACTCTATATTAATGCACATGATTTTGTAATGAGAAGTTCGATGAGCAGGTGTCCACATACTTCTGGTCATGTAGTGTATCTTCAATAACCAAAAATATTGTATTTTCAACTGTTTGAAGCTTATGTTCAAAACCGAAAGTTAAAGATGCAAAAACTAAAATTAAGAATGGGAAACATCGAAATAGCCAGTGGTGACCTGTCATGTTTTGAACACCCCATCTGTTTTGCATGTTATTTTGGAATTAATACATGACACATATCAATTTGCAAACACTGTAAAAACCATATATTTTTTCTTCTTTTTTTTCAAGAAATCAAGTTAATAAAGTTGCATACAAACATGGTCTCTTTTTTGCTTTCTTGATTATAGAAGCTCCAAAATGCAGGTGTTTCAGCCTAGCTCAGTGCTTTCTGTGGTGGTGGGGCAGCCAGCAGAAAATACGGTGCGTAGGGGTTCGTAGTGTTCTCCAGTTGCGCCGTGATTGGCTCAGTGTTTTTTTGTTGTTGTATTTTACCCCCTTTTTCTCCCAATTTTAATTATGATCTTGTCTCATCGTATAACCCCCCAACGGGCTTGAGAGAGGCGAAGGTTGAGTCATGCGTCCTCCGAAACATGACCCACCAAACTGCACTCCTTAACACCCACCCGCTTAACCCAGAATCAGCTGCACCAATGTGTCAGAGGAAACACCATTCAACTGACGACTGAAGTCAACCTGCAGGCGCCCGGCCCACCACATGGAGTCGCTAGAGCACGATGAGCCAAGTAAAGGCCCCTCCCCTAACCCGGACGATGCTGGGCCAATTGTGCGCTGCCCTATGGGACTCCTCACTCATGGGGACACAACGTCACCGCAAAATCTACGGGGAGAGCTGAAAAATTCAAGCCCCCTGGGTACTGCCATAGAGTTACATTAGAAGTGCCCATCCAAGAAGGCTCAAGGTCATTGCCCACAGATAAAATGACGTCAAATTACATTATATCTACAGTAGCTTTGATTGGACTGATCATGTCAACATCATACTTTCAAAATCTTAGCTAGCAGTCATCATTATGAATCAAGTCAACAATCTACTAGCAAATCCTTGTCATATGAAGAGAAATTATAGATAAAACGGATCGGTGCTCATCGGCCATTGGACATAAACATTTACAAGTTGGAAATCACAAATTCAATATTGAGTAGTTTGGAAGGATTCAGGGGCTAACTGCAAGCACTGCAAAGCAATCACTGACGCCGGAGGAGATGGCTGCCGTTTTACAGTCCCCTAACCAATTGTGTTGTGTTTTTTCACGTTATTTATAACTTATTTTGTACATAATGTTTCTGCCACCGTCTCTTATGACCAAAAATAGCTTCTAGATATCAGGGCAGCGATTACTAGCCCCGTACTGGAAGAAGATTTTTTCTTTAACTTCTTATGGGTACCTGGGACGCTAGAGTCCCACCTGGCCAACATCCAAGGAAATTGCAGAGTGCCAAATTCAAAAATACTCAATTCAAATATTTAACATTCTTGAAAATATATGTGTTATACATAAAAATAAAGCTTAACTTCTTGTTAATCCAGCCGCCGTGTCAGATTTCAAAAAGGCTTTACGGCGAAAGCAAACCATGCGATTATCTGAGGACAGCGCCCCGCATACAAAAGCATAAATCGTATTTCAACCAGGCAGGTGCGACACAAAAGTCAGAAATAGCGATATAAAAAATGCCTTACCTTTTGATCTTTGTATGGTTGCACTCACAAGACTCCCAGTTACACAATACATGTTTGTTTTGTTCGATAAAGTCCCTCTTTATATCCAAAAACCTCAGTTTTGTTGGCGCGTTTTGTTCAGTAATCCAATGGCTCAAAGGCAGTCACAGCAGGCAGACGAAAAATCCAAATAGTATCCGTAAAGTTCGTAGAAACATGTCAAACGATGTTTATAATCAATCCTCAGGTTGTTTTTAGCCTAAATAATTGATAACATTTCAACCGGACAATAGAAAAACAAGAAAGGTGCGCTCTCGGTCGTGCGCAGGAAACGGGTCTGGCGACTTCCCAGGGTCCACTCACTCAAAGTGGTCTTACTCCCTCGTTTTTCAGAATACAAGCCTCAAACTATTTCTAAAGACTGTTGACATCTAGTGGAAGCCATAGGAAGTGCAATTTGAGTCCTAAGTCAATGGATACTGTAATGGCATTCAATAGAAAATCCCACTTCCTGGATGGATTTTTCTCAGGTTTTCGCCTGCCATATCAGTTCTGTTATACTCACAGACATTATTTTAACAGTTTTGGAAACTTTAGAGTGTTTTCTATCCAAATCTATGCATATCCTAGCTTCTGGGCCTGAGTAGCAGGCAGTTTACTTTGGGCAAGCTTCTCATCCAGATGTCGAAATACTGCCCACAAGCCATAACAAGTTTTAACGAGTCGGACGCGAAGGAGTTACTTCTGACACCCGATAAGGCCCTCATCCCCGTCATGCGCAGGAGAAAGAGACGGAGATATCCAAGGACGTAGGTCTGGATGCCTTGTAAGGATCCGATGGCGAGTGGGTAATCTGCCTTTACCATCTGGGTCCTATTAGCCAACGTACAATCATTGGATAATAAAATAGATGAACTACGAGCACGTAAATATCCTACCAATGGGACATTAACTGTAATATCTTATGTTTCACTGAATCGTGGCTGAACGACGATATAACAAATAGCTGGCGGGTTTTATGCTGTTTTGGCAGAATAGAACAGCCAGCTCTGGTAAGACAAGTGGTGTGGGTCTATGTATATTTGTAAACGTCAGCTGGTGCACGAAATCTAAGGAAGTCTCCAGGTTTTGCTTGCCTGAGGTAGAGGATCATCATGATAAGCTGTAGACTAAACTATTTACCAAGAGAGTTTTCATCTATATTCTTCGTAGCTGTCTATTTACCACCACAAACCGATGCTGGCACTGAGACCGCACTCAATGAGCTGTATACGGCTATAAGCAAACAGGAAAACGCTCATCCAGAGGCGGCGCTCCTAGTGGCCGGGGACTTTAATACAGTGAAACTTAAATTTGTTTTACCTCATTTCTACCAGCATGGTAAATGTTTAACCTAGAGGGAAAAAACTCTAGACCACCTTTACTCCACACACACAGACGTGTACAAAGCTCTCCCTCGCCCTCCATTTGGCAAATCTGACAATTATATCCTCCTGAATCCTGCTTGCAAGCAAAAACTAAAAGAAGGAAGCAACAGTGACTCTATTAATAAAAAAATGATCAGATGAAGCAGCTGCTAAGCTACAGGACTGTTTTGCTAGCACAGACTGGAATATGTTCTGGGATTCTTCCGATGGCATTGAGGAGTACACCACATCAGTCACTGGCTGATGACATCTCCACAGTGACTGTATGTACATACCCCAAGCAGAAGTCATGGATTACAGGAAACATCCGCAATGAGCTAAAGGGTAGAGCTGCCGCTTTCAAGGAGCGGGACTCTAACCCGGAAGCTTATAAGAAATCCCGCTATGCCCTCCGTCGAACCATCACAGGCAAAGCATCAATACAGGACTAAGTTTGAAATGTACTACCCCTGCTCCATCGCCCGTCGGATGTGGCAGGGCTTGCAAACTATTACAGACTACAAAGGGAAGCACAGCCGTGAGCTGCCCAGTGACACAAGCCTACTAGACGAGCTAAATTACTTCCATGCTCGCTTCGAGGCAAGTAACACTGAAACAGGCATGAGCGCATCAGCTTTTCCGGACGACTGTGTGAGCACGCTCTCTGTAGCCGATGTGAGTAAAACCTTTAAACCAGTCAACAGTCACAAGGCCATAGGCAGAGTTGCAAAGAAAAAGCCATATGTCAGACTGGCCAATAAAAATAAAAGATTAAGATGGGCAAAAGAACACAGACACTGGACAGAGGAACTCTGCCTAGAAGGCCAGTTATCCCAGACTCGCTTCTTCACTGTTGACGTTGAGACAGGTGTTTTGCGGGTACTATTTAATAAAGCTGCCAATTCAGCAATTGTGAGGCGTCTGTTCCTCAAACTAGACACTTTAATGTACTTGTCCTCTTGCTCAGTTGTGTACTGGGGCCTCCCACTCCTCTTCTGTTCTGGTTAGAGACAGTTTGCGCTGTTCTGTGAAGGGAGAAGTACACAGCGTTGTACGAGATCTTCAGTTTCTTGGCAATTTCTCTCATGGAATAGCCTTCATTTCTCAGAACAAGAAAAGACTGACGAGTTTCAGAAGAAAGCTCTTTGTTTCTGGCCATTTTGAGCCTGTAATCAAACCCACAAATGCTGATACTCCAGATACTCAACTAGTCTAAAGAAGGCCAGTTGTATTGCTTCTTTAATCAGCACAACAGTTTTCAGCTGTGCTAACAATTGCAAAATGGTTTTCTAATGATAAATTAGTATTTTTTTAAATGATAAACTTGGATTAGCTAACACAACTTGTCTTTGGAACACAGTAGTGATGGTTGCTGATAAAGGGCCTCTGTATGCCTATGTAGATATTCCATAAAAAATTTGCCGTTTCCAGCTACAATAGTCATTTACAACATTAACAAAGTCTACACTGTATTTCTGATAAATTTTATGTTATTTTAATGGACAAAATGTTTTATTTTCTTTAAAAAACAAGGACATTTCTAAGTGACACAACTTTTGAATGGTAGTGTACATATTACCTCAATTACCTCGACTAACCGGTGCCCCCGCACATTGACTCTGTATCGGTACCCCCTGTATATAGCCTCGCTATTGTTATTTTACTGCTGCCATTTAATATTTGTTACTTTTATTTTTTACTTGTCTATTTTTTACTTCACTTATTTTTCTTAACTGCATTGTTGGTTAAGGGCTTGTAAGTAAGCATTTCTCTGTAAGATCTACACCTGTTGTATTTGGCGCATGTGACAAATAACATTTGATTTGACTAGCCTGATCTTCAGTGGAGTGGATGTGTGGTCCAAGTCTGGGTTTAAGGGTCTCTTTTCCAAGCCTAAAAGGATAAACGTTCAACATTGGCCATGCTGTCAATCCAGCATGATTTCTGCAGCTTTCAAAACAACTGCAAACTCGGAACTGGGAGTTGAAGACAGTGAGTTGAGTGAGTTGAAGACAACTGGGAACTCAGAAAAAACCGAGCTCCGACTGGGAAAATACGTTTTGAAAGGTCATCCACCTTTGAATTCCAAGTCGGGAACTCAGGCCTCTTTCTAGAACTCCGACCTGAAGATCACTAATGTCATGTCATAACCTGCGTCCGTAATGGGTCTGCGGTCAAACGACCACCCCTCATCACTGTCAAACACTCCCTAAAACACTTCAGCGAGCAGGCCTTTTTAATCGAACTGGCCCGGGTATCTGCTGTCACAGTTACCAGCCCTTTCAAGCTTAACATCCTTATTATTTATCGCCCTCCAGGTTCCCTTGGAGAGTTCATCAATGAGCTTGACGCCTTGATAAGTTCCTTTCCTGAGGATGGCTCACCTCTCACAGTTCTGGGTGACTTTAACCTCCCCACGTCAACCTTTGACTCATTCCTCTCTGCCTCCTTCTTTCCACTCCTCTCCTCTTTTGACCTCACCCTCTCACCTTCCCCCCCTACTCACAAGGCAGGCAATACGCTTGACCTCATCTTTACTAGATGCTGTTCTTCCACTAATCTCATTGCAACTCCCCTCCAAGTCTCCGACCACTACCTTGTATCCTTTTCCCTCTCGCTCTCATCCAACACTTCCCACTCTGCCCCTACTCGGATGGTATCGCGCCGTCCCAACCTTCGCTCTCTCTCCCCCGCTACTCTCTCCTCTTCCATCCTATCATCTCTTCCCTCTGCTCAAACCTTCTCCAACCTATCTCCTGATTCTGCCTCCTCAACCCTCCTCTCCTCCCTTTCTGCATCCTTTGACTCTCTATGTCCCCTATCCTCCAGGCCGGCTCGGTCCTCCCCTCCTGCTCCGTGGCTCGACGACTCATTGCGAGCTCACAGAACAGGGCTCCGGGCAGCCGAGCGGAAATGGAGGAAAACTCGCCTCCCTGCGGACCTGGCATCCTTTCACTCCCTCCTCTCTACATTTTCCTCTTCTGTCTCTGCTGCTAAAGCCACTTTCTACCACTCTAAATTCCAAGCATCTGCCTCTAACCCTAGGAAGCTCTTTGCCACCTTCTCCTCCCTCCTGAATCCTCCTCCCCCCCCCCCCCCTCCTCCCTCTCTGCGGATGACTTCGTCAACCATTTTGAAAAGAAGGTCGACGACATCCGATCCTCGTTTGCTAAGTCAAACGACACCGCTGGTTCTGCTCACACTGCCCTACCCTGTGCTTTGACCTCTTTCTCCCCTCTCTCTCCAGATGAAATCTCGCGTCTTGTGACGGCCGGCCGCCCAACAACCTGCCCGCTTGACCCTATCCCCTCCTCTCTTCTCCAGACCATTTCCGGGGACCTCCTCCCTTACCTCACCTCGCTCATCAACTCATCCTTGACCGCTGGCTACGTCCCTTCCGTCTTCAAGAGAGCGAGAGTTGCACCCCTTCTGAAAAAACCTACACTCGATCCCTCCGATGTCAACAACTACAGACCAGTATCCCTTCTTTCTTTTCTCTCCAAAACTCTTGAACGTGCCGTCCTTGGCCAGCTCTCCTGCTATCTCTCTCAGAATGACCTTCTTGATCCAAATCAGTCAGGTTTCAAGACTAGTCATTCAACTGAGACTGCTCTTCTCTGTGTCACGGAGGCGCTCCGCACTGCTAAAGCTAACTCTCTCTCCTCTGCTCTCATCCTTCTAGACCTATCGGCTGCCTTTGATACTGTGAACCATCAGATCCTCCTCTCCACCCTCTCCGAGTTGGGCATCTCCGGCGCGGCCCACGCTTGGATTGCGTCCTACCTGACAGGTCGCTCCTACCAGGTGGCGTGGCGAGAATCTGTCTCCGCACCACGTGCTCTCACCACTGGTGTCCCCCAGGGCTCTGTTCTAGGCCCTCTCCTATTCTCGCTATACACCAAGTCACTTGGCTCTGTCATATCCTCACATGGTCTCTCCTATCATTGCTATGCAGACGACACACAATTAATCTTCTCCTTTCCCCCTTCTGATAACCAGGTGGCGAATCGCATCTCTGCATGTCTGGCAGACATATCAGTGTGGATGACGGATCACCACCTCAAGCTGAACCTCGGCAAGACGGAGCTGCTCTTCCTCCCGGGGAAGGACTGCCCGTTCCATGATCTCGCCATCACGGTTGACAACTCCATTGTGTCCTCCTCCCAGAGTGCTAAGAACCTTGGCGTGATCCTGGACAACACCCTGTCGTTCTCAACTAACATCAAGGCGGTGACCCGCTCCTGTAGGTTCATGCTCTACAACATTCGCAGAGTACGACCCTGCCTCACACAGGAAGCGGCGCAGGTCCTAATCCAGGCACTTGTCATCTCCCGTCTGGATTACTGCAACTCGCTGTTGGCTGGGCTCCCTGCCTGTGCCATTAAACCCCTACAACTCATCCAGAACGCCGCAGCCCGTCTGGTGTTCAACCTTCCCAAGTTCTCTCACGTCACCCCGCTCCTCCGCTCTCTCCACTGGCTTCCAGTTGAAGCTCGCATCCGCTACAAGACCATGGTGCTTGCCTACGGAGCTGTGAGGGGAACGGCACCTCCGTACCTTCAGGCTCTGATCAGGCCCTACACCCAAACAAGGGCACTGCGTTCATCCACCTCTGGCCTGCTCGCCTCCCTACCTCTGAGGAAGTACAGTTCCCGCTCAGCCCAGTCAAAACTGTTCGCTGCTCTGGCACCCCAATGGTGGAACAAACTCCCTCACGACGCCAGGTCAGCGGAGTCAATCACCATCTTCCGGAGACACCTGAAACCCCACCTCTTTAACGAATACCTAGGATAGGATAAAGTAATCCTTCTAACCCCCCCCCCCCCCCCCTTAAAAGATTTAGATGCACTATTGTAAAGTGGTTGTTCCACTGGATATCATAAGGTGAATGCACCAATTTGTAAGTCGCTCTGGATAAGAGCGTCTGCTAAATGACTTAAATGTAAATGTAAATGTATCCTGGAAGGATATTGACCTCATTCCGTCAGTAGAGGATGCCTGGTTATTCTTTAAAAGTGCTTTCCCCACCATCTTAAATAAGCATGCCCCATTCAAAAAATGTTGAACCAGGAACAGATATATCCCTTGGTTCACTCCAGACCTGACTACCCTTGACCAGCACAAAAACATCCTGTGGCGTACTGCATTAGCATCGAATAGCCCCCGTGATATGCAACTTTTCAGGGAAGTTAGGAACCAATATACACAGGCAGTTAGGAAAGCAAAGGCTAGCTTTTTCAAACAGAAATGTGCATCCTGTAGCACAAACTCCAAAACGTTCTGGGACACTGTAAAGTCCATGGAGAGTAAGAGCACCTCCTCCCAGCTGCCCACTGCACTGAGGCTAGGAAACACTCACCAACGATAAATCCACGATAATTGATAATTTCAAAAAGCATTTTTCTACGGCTGGCTATGCTTTCCACCTGGCTACCCCTACCCTGGTCAACAGCCCTGCACCCCCCTCAGCAACTTTCCCAAGCCTCCACAGCTTCTCCTTCACCCAAATCCAGATAGCCAATGTTCTGAAAGAGCTGCAAAATCTGGACCCCTACAAATCAGCCAGGCTAGACAATCTGGACCCTCTCTTTCTAAAATTATCCACCGCAATTGTTGCAACCCCTATTACTAGCCTGTTCAACCTCTCTTTCGTATCGTCTGAGATCCCCAAAGGTTGGAAAGCTGCCGCGGTCATCCCCCTCTTCAAAGGGGGAGACACTCTAGATCCAAACTGTTACAGACCTATATCTATCCTACCCTGCCTTTCTAAGATCTTCGAAAGCCAAGTTAACAAACAGATCACAGACCATTTTGAATCCCACCGTACCTTCTCCGCTATGCAATCTGGTTTCCGAGCTGGTCTTGGGTGCACCTCAGCCACGCTCAAGGTCCTAAACGATATCATAACTGCAATCGATAAGAGACATTACTGTGCAGCTGTATTTCATCGACCTGGTCAAGGCTTTCGACTCTGTCAATCACCACATTCTTTTTGGCAGACTCAATAGCCTTGGTTTCTCAAATGACTGCCTCGCCTGGATCACCAACTACTTCTCAGACAGAGTTCAGTGTGTCAAATCGGAGGGCCTGTTGTCCAGACCTCTGGCAGTCTCTATGGGGGTGCCACAGGGTTCAATTCTCGGGCCGACTCTCTTCTCTGTACACATCGATGATGTCGCTCTTGCTGCTGGTGAGTCTCTGATCCACCTCTATGCAGACGACACCATTCTGTATACCTCTGGCCCTTCTTTGGACACTGTGTTAACTAACCTCCAGATGAGCTTCAATGCTATACAAATCTCCTTCCGTGGCCTCCAACTGCTCTTAAATGCAAGTAAAACTAAATGCATGCTCTTCAACCGATCGCTGCTCGCACCTGCCCGCCCATCCAGCATCACTACTCTGGACGGTTCTGACTTAGAATATGTGGACAACTACAAATACCTAGGTGTCTGGTTAGACTGTAAACTCTCCTTCTAGACTCACATTAAACATCTCCAATCCAAAATGAAATCTAGAATCGGCTTCATATTTCGCAAACAAAGCATCTTTCACTCATGCTGCCAAACATTTTTATTTTATTTTTTTATTTTTATTTCACCTTCACCTCTAGCCTCCAACACTCTACTCAACAAATTGGATGCAGTCTATCACAGTGCCATCCGTTTTGTCACCAAAGCTCCATATACTACCCACCACTGCGACCTGTACGCTCTCGTTGGCTGGCCCTCGCTTCATACTCGTCGCCAAACCCACTGGCTCCAGGTCATATATAAGTCTTTGCTAGGTAAAGCCCCGCCTTATCTCAGCTCACTGGTCACCATAGCACCCACCCGTAGCACGCGCTCCAGCAGGTATATTTCACTGGTCACCCCCAAAGCCAATTCCTCCTTTGACCGCCTTTCCTTCCAGTTCTCTGCTGCCAATGACTGGAACGAATTGCAAAAATCACTGAAGCTGGAGGCTCATATGTTCCTCTCTAACTTTAAGCACCAGCTGTCAGAGCAGCTCACAGATCACTGCACCGGTAAATAGCCCATCCAACTACCTCATCCCCATACTGTTATTTATTTTTTTGCTCCTTTGCACTCCAGTATGTCTACTTGCACATTCATCTTCTGCACATCTATCACTCCAGTGTTTAATTGCTAAATTGTAATTATTTTGCCACTATGGCCTATTTATTGCCTTATCTCCCTTATCTTACCTCATTTGCACACACTGTATATAGACTTTTCTATTGTGTTGTTGACTGTATGTTTGTTTATTCCATGTGTAACTCTGTGTTGTTGTTGTTGCACTGCTTTGCTTTATCTTGGCCAGGTCGCAGTTGTAAATGAGAATTTGTTCTCAACTGGCCTACCTGGTTAAATAAAGGTGAAATATATATTTTTAAATAAATGATTCGACCTTGTTTTTTCCAGTTCACGGTTGTCTTGAAAGAACCATAAATCCAGAGAATTCTAGATTTTGATGACAACGTTTGAAGACTAAATTTGCCCACGAAGGACCGCTGAGTCACCTTCCTGTTCAAGTGAGCACAGCACAACAAAGTGAGTCCAAAAATGTCTTGTATGGCTAAATTATGTAATATGCCAGGGAGATACAGTTGAAGTAGGAAGTTTACATACACTTAGGTTGGAGCACTCCACAAATTTCTTGTTAACAAACTATAGTTTTGGCAAATCGGTTAGGACATCTACTTTGTGCATGACACAAATAATTTTCCAACAATTGTTTACAGACATTATTTCCCTAATTATTCACTGTATCACATTTCCAGTGGGTCAGAGGTTTACATACACTAAGTTGACTGTGCCTTTAAACAGCTTGGAAAATTCCAGAAAATGATGTCATGGCTTTAGAAGCTTCTGATAGTCTAATTGACATAATTTGAGTCAATTGGAGGTGTACCTGTGGATGTATTTCTAGGCCTACCTTCAAACTCAGTGCCTCTGCTTGACATCATGGGAAAATCAAAAGAAATCAGACAAAGACCTCAGAAAAAAATGTTAGACCTCCACAAGTCTGGTTCATCCTTGGGAACAATTTCCAAACGCCTGAAGGTACCACGTTCATCTGTACAAGCAATAGCACACAAGTATAAACACCATGGGACCACGCAGCCGTCATACCGCTCAGGAAGGAGTGGTGTTCTGTCTCCTAGAGCTGAACATGCTTTGGTGTGAAAAGTGCAAATCAATCCCAGAACGCCAGCAAAGGACCTTGTGAAAATGCTGGAGGAAACTGGTACAAAGTATCTATATATAAAGTATCAGTAAAACGAGTCCTATATCAACATAACCTGAAAGGCCGCTCAGCAAGGAAGAAGCCACTGCTCCAAAACCACCATAAAAATGCCAAACTACGGTTTGCAACTGCACATGGGGACAAAGATCGTACTTTTTGGAGAAATGTCCTCTGGTCTGAAGAAAACAAAAATAGAACTGTTTGGCCATAATGACCATCATTATGTTTGGAGGGAAAAGGGGGAGGCTTGCAAGCCGTGAAGCACGGGGGTGGCAGCACCATGTTGTGGAGGTGCTTTGCTGCAGGAGGGACTGGTGCACTTCACAAAATAGATGGCATCATGAGGGAGGAAAATTATGTGGATATATTGAAGCAACATTTCAAGACATCAGTCATGATGGTTAAGCTTGGATGCAAATGGGTCTTCCAAATGGACAATGACCCCGAGCATACTTCCAAAGTTGTGGCAAAATGGCTTAAGGACAACAAAGTCAAGATACTGGAGTGGCCAGCACAAAGCCCTGACCTCAATCCTATAGAACATTTGTGGGCAGAACTGAAAAAGCATGTGCGAGAAGGGAGGCCTACAAACCTGACTCAGTTACACCAACTCTGTCAGGAGGAATGGGCCAAAATTCACCCAACTTATTGTGGGAAGCTTGTGGAAGGCTACCCAAAACGTTTGACCCAAGTTAAACAATTTAAAGGCAATGCTACCAAATACTAATTGAGTGTATGTAAACTTCTGACCCACTGGGAATGTGATGAAAGAAATAAAAGCTGAAATAAATCATTCTCTCTACTATTATTCTGACATTTCCCATTCTTAAAAAAAAAGTGGTGATCCTAACTGACCTAAAACAGGGAATTTTTATTTGGATTAAATGTCAGGAATTGTGAAACTGAGTTTAAATGTATTTGGCTAAGGTGTATGTATACTTTCGACTTCAACTGTATGTATACTGTAGCTAAGAAAGTAATACTAAGTGTATGTTGTGTGGTAAGCTGTTAGTAGCCCATGTGCCTCACTTTAATAATTTGTTCCCTTTAATAATAATAATTTTCCCCCTTTAGAGAAATGTAACCATCAAATATTGTAAGAGCTTCCATTGTCTGTTTATATGCCCCCTTTATTTATCCTAAGGTTCTGACTTGGTGTACAGGGAGAATACTGCAAGAACGGCCCATGTTCTGAATTCTATTGCTGTACATTTCAAAAGTGCTGAACAAATAGTTATATTGACTACGTCCATCCCAGCTCGCTCATTAATGTCTTAATCAAAGTTACGGATTGCCTCTTATCTGCTCGTTGTCCCCTTATGCCATAGTCTGTAAACTCAGCAAAAAAAGAAACGTCACTTTTTCAGGTCCCTGTCTTTCAAAGATAATTCGTAAAAATCCAAATAACTTCACAGATCTTCATTGTAAAGGGTTTAAACACTGATTCCCATGTTTGTTCAATGAACCATAAACAATTAATGAACATGCACCTGTGGAACAGTCGTAAAGACACTAACAGCTTACAGATGGTAGGCAATTAAGGTCATGGTAATGAATACTTAGGACACGAAAGAGGCCTTTCTACTGACTCTGAAAAACACCAAAAGAAAGATGCCCAGGGTCCCTGCTCATCTGCGTGAACGTGCCTTAGGCATGCTACAAGGAGGCATGAGGACTGCAGATGTGGCCAGGGCAATAAATTGCAATGTCCGTACTGTGAGACGCCTAAGAAAGGGTGACAAGACGGACAGCTGATCATCCTCGCAGTGGCAGACCACGTGTAACAACACCTGCACAGGATCGGGACATCCGAACATCACACCTGCGGGACAGATACATGATGGCAATAACAACTGCCCGAGTTACACCAAGAATGCACAATCCCTCCATCAGTCCTCAGACCGTCCTCGATAGGCCGAGAGAGGCTGGACTGAGGGCTTGTAGGCCTGTTGTAAGGCAGGACCTCACCAGACATCACCGGCAACAACGTCGCCTATTGGAACAAACCCACCGTCGCTGGACCAGACAGGACTGGCAAAAAGTGCTATTCACTGACGTGTCGTGGTTTTGTCTCACCAGGGGTGATGGTCAGATTCGCGTTTATCATCGAAGGAATGAGCGTTACACCGAGGCCTGTACTCTGGAGTGGGATCGATTTGGAGGTGGAGGGTCCGTCATAGTCTGGGGCGGTGTGTCACAGCATCATCGGACTGAGCTTGGTGTCATTGCAGGCAATCTCAATGCTGTGCGTTACAGGGACGACATCCTCCCCCCTCATGTGGTACCCTTCCTGCAGGCTCATCCTGACATGACCCTCCAGCATGACAATGCCACCAGCCATACTGCTCGTTCTGTGCGGGATTTCCTGCAAGACAGGAATGTCAGTGTTCTGCCATGGCCAGCGAAGAGCTTGGATCTCAATCACATTGAGCACATCTGGGAACTGTTGGATCGGAGGGTGAGGGCTAGGGCCATTCCCCCCAGAAATGTCCGGGAACTTGCAGGTGCCTTGGTGGAAGAGTGGGGTAACATCTCACAGCAACAACTGGCAAATCGGGTGCAGTCCATGAGGAGGAGATGCACTGCAGTACTTAATGCAGCTGGTGGCCACACCAGATACTGACTGTTACTTTTGATTTTGACCCCCCCTTTGTTCAGGGACACATTATTCCATTTCTGTTAGTCACATGTCTGTGGAACTTGTTCAGTTTATGTCTCAGTTGTTGAATCTTGTTATGCTCATACAAATATTTACACATGTTAAGTTTGCTGAAAATCCACGCAGTTGACAGTAAGATGACGTTTCTTTTTTTGCTGAGTTTAGATCTCAATTGTCAGTAGAAACCACATTTGTTTAAGCAAGTCAGACATATCAGCTATCTGTTTTTAAAATGCATTAAATTAGACTGAATTAACTGTTTTGCTGCCAGACAAGGCTCTTCTGATAGCCATGTGTAGCTGTGGTAAGGTGTTGGGACTTTGCTGTTGGGACTCTTCTGTTGAGACAGCTTTACATTGCCTTGCAAAAGTATTCACCCTCCTTGGCGTTTTTCATATTTTGTTGCATTACAACCTGAATTTTTTATTTGGATTTCATGTTATGGACATACACAAAATCGTTCAAATTGGTGAAGTGAAATGAAAATAATTACTTGTTTCAAAGAATTCTAAAAAATAAAAAACTGATAAGTGGTGTGTGCATATGTATTCACCCCCTTTGCTATGAAGCCCCTAAATAAGATCTGATGCAACCAATTACCTTCAGAAGTCACATAATGAATTAAAGTCCACCTGTGTGCAATCTAAGTGTCACATGATCTGTCACATAATCTCAGTATATATACACCTGTTCTGAAAGGCCCCAGTGTCTGCAACAGCACTAAGCAAGGGGCACCACCAAGCAAGCAACACCATGAAGACCAAGGAGCTCTCCAAACAGGTGAGGGACAAAGTTGTGGAGAAGTACAGATCAGGGTTGGGTTATAAAAAAAATATCAGAAACTTTGAACATCCTATGGAGCACCATTAAATCCATTATTAAAAGTTAAGAATATGGCACCACAACAAACCTGCTCAGAGAGGGCTGCCCACCAAAGCTCACGGACCAGGCAAGGAGGGCATTAATCAGAGAGGAAACAAAGAGACCAAAGATAACCCTGAAGGAGCTGCAACGCTCCACAGCGGAGATTGGAGTATCTGTCCATAGGACCACTTTAAACCGTACACTCCACAGAGCTGGGCTTTACAGGAGGGGCCAGGGGAAAAAAGCCATCGCTTAAAGAAAAAAAAAAGAAAACACGTTTGGTGTTCGCCAAAAGTCAGGTGGTAGACTCCCCAAACATATGGAAAAAGGTACTCTGGTTACATAAGACAAAAATGTTGCTTTTTGGCCATCAAGGAAAACTCTGTCTGGCACAAACCCAACACCTCTCATCACCCCGAGAACAACATCCCCACAGTGAAGCATGGTGGTGGCAGCATCATGCTGTGGGGATGTTTTTCATCGGCAGGGACTGGCAAACTGGTCAGAATTGAAGGAATGACAGATGGCGCTAAATACAGGGAAATTCTTGAGGGAAACCTGTTTCAGTCTTCCAGAGATTTGAGACTGGGACGGAGGTTCACCTTCCAGCAGGACAATGACCCTAAGCATACTGCTAAAACAACACTTGAGTGGTTTAAGGGGAAACATTTAAATGTCTTGAAATGGCCTAGTCAAAGCCCAGACCTCATTCGAATTGATAATCTGTGGTATGACTTAAAGATTGCTGTACACCAGCGGAACCCACCCAACTTGAAGAATGGGCAAAAATCGCAGTGGCTAGCTGTGCCAAGCTTATAGGGACATACCCCAAGAGACTTGCAGCTGTAATTGCTGCAAAAGGTGGCTCTACAAAGTATTGCCTTTGGGAGGGTGAATAGTTATGCACGCTCAAGTTTTCCGTTTTTTTGTCTTATTTCTTGTTTGTTAAACAATAAAAAAATATTTTGCATCTTCAAAGTGGTAGGCATGTTGTGTAAATCAAATGATACAAACCCCCCCCAAAAAATCAATTTTAATTCCAGGTTGTAAGGCAACAAAATAGGAAAAATGCCAAGGGGGGTGAATACTTTCGCAAGGCCCTAACAGTTTGTGCACACCGTTTGTCAATGTTGTAGTCCAATTAATGTGTTGTGTAGTGGCTTTGCTGGGTTTGCCCCACTGAGATGTACATGCCACTGGAAATAGTGCACAAAGAACAGATAGATCTACCAGTTCTTAGACTTGCTTTCAATGAGAAGGACAGATCTATAACTGCATTTCTATATTAATTTGATCAGGTCGCCCAAAAGTTACATATTGCAGTTTTAACAAAATCTATGGCAAAAACATTAAACAGATCTGTTTTGGGGCTACAATGATAATGTTATGGTAAAACAGTTGTAGGCCTATGCTGGGCATTTAAAACTAGATTTTGTGAGCATCAAACCAACCTGGTTCATCGCCAGAGTTTTTTAAAATTGATTTATTATTATTATTATTTTTTTACCCCCTTTTCTCCCCAATTTCGTCGTATCTAATTACTATCTTGTCCCATCGCTACAACTCCCGTACGGGCTCGGGAGAGACGAAGGTCGAAAGCCATGCGTCCTCCGAAACACAACCCAACCAAGCCGCACTGCTTCTTAACACAGCGCGCCTCCAACCCGGAAGCCAGCCACACCAATGTGTTGGAGGAAACACCGTGCACCTAGCTACCTTGGTTAGCACGCACTGCGCCCGGCCCGCCACAGGAGTCGCTGGTGCACGATGAGACAAGGATATCCCTACCGGCCAAACCCTCCCTAACCCGGACGACGCTAGGCCAGGCTGCGACAGAGCCTGGGCGCGAACCCAGAGTCTCTGGTGGCACAGCTAGCGCTGCGATGCAGTGCCCTAGACCACTGCGCCACCCGGGAGGCCTCATCACCAGAGTTTAAAAGCAAGCTCTGACCTTTTCTCGTAGATCCACGCTTCTTTTTATATTTTGTTTTGTCCTTTCTCTTATTTCTCTTGCTGTCCTTTTATTTGAAAGAAACGGTGGTTTAATTGACCCTGGTCAGTCAGTCAACTGCTCTTCCCTCAGCTAAAGGCTGGCAGACTCAACGGTTAATCCGTCAACTTCTAAGTGAATCTTTGTTTTCATTTCAACAATTTACTATCTGTGATGTGCTACTATCTGTGATGTGCTTGCTTAATTAAGATTGATGTAAAAAATGTGATCCATTTCTGCTGCAGCTCTCTGCCCCCCTGATTGCTAAATCATTAACACATATTTTTAACATTACGATTATGTCTGGTACTATCCCCAAGGTTTGGAAGGCGGCCCATGTACTCCCCCTTCACAAAGGTGGTGACCCTTGTGACCTAAAAAATGATCATCCTATTTCTAAACTTTCTTCCCTAGCTAAAATATTAGAATCCTTGATTAATTCTCAGCTAAGATCTTTCTTATCTTTGAAATGTATTATAAATGTAAACTATAAATGTAAAATATAAACATCCCTAGTTATAAAGGATGTGGTTTACTGTATGGCTAAAAGGCAACATTGTGCTGCACTCTGCATTGACCTGTCAGACTTTCGATACTGTTGATCATTCACTGCTAATTCAGAGGCCTTCCTCAATTGGCCTAGACAGGCTGCATGTAACTGATGGTGTTAAATCAGGTTTCCTGGATATTGGCCCTCTTTCATGTGACGTAGGTTGATACATGGCCATGTTTTCATTTATAAAGCCCTTTTACAAAACGTCCCACTGTACCGAACATCTTTACTAAACTTTAAACATACGAGTTACCACACCCAGTCTCAGGGATGGTTAACTCTGGAAATTACTTTGGTCTCTACTGAGTTAGGTAAATCAGCTTTTAGTTTTCTTTCACCTTTATTTGTTGAACAATCTTCAAAATGTTCTTAAATGTGATGTTTTGGTGCCTTTGGGGCAATTCAGAAGGCTGATTGATGAATGTGTTTGTTTTTTATGACGATGTTCTTTCTCCTTGCATTTTGTATTTATATTGATGTGTGTATTTTCTGTAATTAATGTAATTCAGGGCTCATCAGGGGGGGAAAAAACCCCTGATCTCAGTATGACTCCTTTAAAAAAAATAAAGGTTAAACAATTCTATCGCTCTCGTTGGTAGACGTCAACGCTTCCTGACTCCATAACACCGTATCAACGTTTATGCTGTGTTTCATTCTCTACAGACTCTTGGGCTAAGTCGATACACCATCAAACTATTGCTAGTTAAATAAAGATTACACTTTTTTTTGTTAATACATCGTTTGTCAACTGCTTTATATCGAAGCATACATAGCACTACACTTTTTACAAAATATAAAACAAGACACCATATTTTGTTAGTAACCAATCGCTGCAACACTAGTTACTCGCGTGTGATCCTCCACAGAAACGAACCAATGAGACACGATCTAAACAATACTGACGTCAATGAGGGGTGTGACTTCGCTCCAACAAGTCTGGGCAAAACAACTGCGTAATACAATTGTCCATTATTGTCAGGTCCAATAATGAACATTATTTGACTACGCGTAATTATGAGTTTAAGAATCAGTCTTAGTCTATTAACGCACTTTCACTTTTTACAATGAATTCAAAAACAACTCCAAGGGACGATCCATTAGATGACGGGTGTGATTTAAGGGATGCACAACTTCTCAGGATACAGTCGGAGCGTCTCGGTGAGTATGACTGCTTATTGACGAGACGAGATGCATGCCCAATGGGATTATTGAATACTATGAACTGTTTTCATGAACTGTATTGTCTTGCGTGTCTCTTCTCTTCTGTATCTTATGCCTGAATGTACATTACAGCAATACAGTGCCATAGTTTATACACTACATTTTAAAAAGTTGTCCATAGGTCAATAATCTATACAGTTAATAAAATACAGTATAACTATTACTTCTCTGAAGTTCCCTTACTACAGTATCTTTCTTATATTTCATCTACTCTAGCCCCGTCTGACCAACCTAGTTTGACCCCCCCTGCTGGTACCAGTTTGACTCCCGCTGGTACCAGTCTGACTCCCGCTGGTACCAGTCTGACTCCTGCTGGTACCAGTCTGACTCTTGCTAGTGGTACCAGTACCAGTTTGAGCGCTGGTGCTGATCAACACAGTCCGACACTGGGTGTGTGTGTGGTCGATGATGGCCAGTCCCTTGCCAAGAAGGAGGAGAGAATCGATGGTCAAATTAAGAAACGGTAAACCCACTCAAGTATATTATGCAAAGTTTAACCTTTGATAACAGTTCTCAACACTGCAGTGCCATACAGAGATATTTGACTCGGGTTCCCTTTATATGATGTGTGACGACATAGAAAAAGCTCAAACTAAGTTTATTCAATTACTGGGTCATACAGCTGCAAAGACAAAGCATGATTACACAAGCACATATATTTATAACCTACTAATAGGCGGGGTCAACTCCTTACACATCTAGACAGCCAATACATCTCTGTAGCTCGGCAGGAACTTAATTGGTTCCTCTCACTGGTGAAGTCATGGCTCTGCCTGATGCTAGAACCTGCGTGGAAGTGTATGTGTGTGAGATAGGACTGTTGTGGCGGGCCCCTCTGGTCCCCCTCCCAGAGGTTGCTTCTCACTTCATATGTTGATTGATGAAGTCCTCGCTCCTCCCTAGTTCTGCAGCTGGCTTGCCTTATCAGAGACTAACTATTAACCCTGCCTCCCTCGTTAGAAACATGGTACAGAATATTAACTTTATGAACTTCCCCTTGTCTCCCACTTTCCATACACCAAATTCCTATCCAACCTTCATTGACCCCAACATATACATTCCTTATACATGTAATCAATAAGTTATATTAATGGTAACAGGAATAACAATATTTCAAGCTAGAATCCAACAGATGCTTTTATGCAACCTAGAGGGGGGCAACATAGAGGGGATCAGCAACTTCTGTTCTGTGTGTGTGAGAGAGAGGGATGATCAACAGCTCCTGTCTGTGTGTCTGCGTGTGTGCATGTACATTAGGGTTGGGAATTGCCAGGGACATCACGAAATGATATTATCACGATACTTAGGTGCCGATACGATATGTATTGCAATTCTCACGATTCTATATGTTTTGCGATTTATGTATTGTTCACTATACAGTATGTCTGCTGCAGAGAGACAAGAGAGCCATGATAAAAACGAGTTTTGATCAGTCATGGAAATAAGTGCTGAAAACATGTTGGCTCACTATTTAAAAAGAAGATGGAGAACAAGCTACTGTATAGGATGAAAAATACCCGCTTTTTGGCACAAGTACAGCTGTCTAGTGCTAGCTAACGCTACCTAGCAAAAAATATTTGTATTACAAATCGATACTCAAAGTACCAATATACTATCATCCAAAATAATATTGCGTTATGTAACTATCGATTTATTTTTTATTCCCCCCATTACTAATGTGTCCGTCCATCAGGGGTCACGTGGCCGTGGCCCCGTTCGAGAGGCTGAGCAACAATAGGAGCACTGTTACCCTGTCAGTCCCAAACCAGAGTCCAATGGAGAGGTTCAGTAAGCATCACCTGAATGTTACTCAGCTGTGTGAGCAGTCATGGTGTGAAATTAAAGTGGTCTATGGGTTCCTCAAGCCTCATATGAAGAGGAGAGAGATGAGAAGGACTGCAGTGACGACAGGGGCCAGTATTCATCTTGCTAGAGGTAAGCAGCATGTTGTGCCCTAGAAAGTAATCATATATTTCCATAACCATAATGAACTACTTCATGAGCCAATCCTGAATGGAAGAAGGCCATTGGCCCATAGACTGCTTTCATGTAACAGAAGTAATTTTGTAACTTCAACTTTCCCCATAACATAAATCCCTGTGAGTTCATGTGTATGCTTGAACTCTTTATGGATGATGTGGAGGTAGTTAGTGATGATAACCTATTTCCTGTCCTTGTGTATATGTGTCTAGAACTGGAGGCAAACCCAGATGCTGTGACTGTGGTTGTTCATACCAGAGAGGACAGGGAAGCCTTGAAACTCATCAACCTGATACAGATGGTCCCAGCTCTGGAGGCAGGTATGGTGGTACTGATCAGGTTTGATAGAATACCGTAATATGATCATACTGTAATGATGACAAAAGATGATAAACTGTTGCAAATAGCCATCTTAGAATCTGTTTGTGTGTGTGTTTCCCAGGCCAGCTTGTGCGGGAGTTTCCAGTGTTAGGTTTGTTGGATGGGGTGTTTTTCCTGGGTGTGGTTGATGAGCTCTATTGTAGTAAGTCTGGGGATCTGGTCCTGAGTGAACTGAAGACCCGCAGTCACAACTCCCTGCCGCATCCTGCCCAGGCCAAGGGACACTCTCTACAGGTAGGCTACACAAAGTGCCGGTCCGGCCAATAAATGACATAAGAGGCCGCTAGCGGGACTGTCATACCAAATAATGTCCCCCGGCCAAAAAGCTCCCCCCTCTGCGTCAATGGGATTCGATCAACTATTAGCGTCCGTTGCTATATCAACGGTGTGATGACCTAATGATTCGAATTTTGGAGATCATTACAGCCTAAATTACGTTCTTTTTATCATCGCTATGCAAACACCCGGCTAGAATTTCTCTGAATGTTGCGCCTCTTGTCGATCAGTGGTGCCTTCATAGTGCTTCGCCTGGTTGGAAAGATAAAAGAAAATCTCCTTGAGGGATGCCATTGAAGTGCAAGCTACATACTCAAACTGGACAGAAAACTACAATAACAGGTACAGTAGCTAGCTAAATAAAACTGGTTAGCTAGCCCGCTATTGTAGCTGGCTAGCTGACTTATTTATTTAACCTTTTATTTAACTAGGCAAGTCAGTTAAGAACAAATTCTTATTTACAATGACGGCCTACCAAAAGGCCTCCTGCAGGGACGGGGGCTCGGATTAAAAATCAAACAATTATAAAATATACAGTAATCCCTCGTTTATCGCGGGGGTTACGTTCCGAAAATGACCCGCGATAAGTGAAATCCGCGAAATAGAAAACTTTTTTTTTTTTTACAATTAGCAACTATTACATGTATACAAATACAGTGACTCACGTGTAGGCCGTTTCGTCGACATTATGGGTTTAGGAGATGTTCGAAATTACAAGATAATTTGGCCAACTTAATGTAAATTTGCCAAGCTGTTTTATGTACGTACACATAACTGCACGAGACGACAAAATGATAGCACAATTCGTAGCATGTTTTGATACAAGAAGCGGGAGTGAGTTTTTAGCGAATCAGAATGCAGAGCACAATGCACCAAAAAAAAAAAAAAAATGCATTATGAAAATCCGCGAAATAGCGAATCCGCGATAAGTGAACCGCGAAGTGGCGAGGGATCACTGTATATATATATAGGACAAAAGACACCACGACAAGAGAGACAACACAACTACATAAAGAGAGACCTAAGACGACAACATGGCAAGGCAGAAACACATGACAACACAGCATGGTAGCAACACAACATGACAACAATATGGTAGCAGCACAAAACATGGTACAAACATTATTGGGCACAGACAACAGCACAAAGGGCAAGAATGTAGAGACACCAATACATCACACAAAGCAGCCACAACTGTCTGTAAGAGTGTCCGTGATTGAGTCTTTGAATGAAGAGATCGAGATACAACTGTCCAGTTTGAGTGTTTGTTGCAGCTCGTTCCAGTCACTAGCTGCAGCGAACTGAAAAGAGGAGCGACACAGGGACGTGTGTGCTTTGGGGACCTTTAACAGAATGTGACTGGCAGAACGGGTGTTGTATGTGGAGGATGAGGGCTGCAGTAGATATCTCAGATAGGGGTGAGTGAGGCCTAAGAGGGTTTTATAAATAAGCATCAACAAGTGGGTATTGTGACTATACACAGATGACCAATTTACAGAGTAGTATAGAGTGCAGTGATGTGTCCTATAAGGAGCATTGGTGGCAAATCTAATGGCCAAATGGTAAAGAACATCTAGTCGCTCGAGAGCACCCTTACCTGCCGATCTATAAATTAAGTCTCTGTAAGCTAGCATGGGAAGGATGGTAATCTGAAACAGGGTTAGTTTGGCAGCTGGGGTGAAAGGGGAGTGATTATGATAGAGGAAACCAAGTCTAGATTTAACTTTAGCCTGCAGCTTTGATATGTGCTGAGAGAAGGACAGTGTACCGTCTAGCCATACTCCCAAGTGCTTGTATGAGGTGACTACCTCAAGTTCTAAACCCTCAGAGGTAGTAATCACACCTGTGGGAAGAGGGGCATTCTTCTTACCAAACCACATGACTTTTGTTTTTTTGAGGTGTTCAGCACAAGGTTAAGGGTAGAGAAAGCTTGTTGGACACCAAGAAAGGTTTGTTGTAGAGAATTTAACACACATTCCGGGGAGGGGCCAGCTGAGTATAAGACTGTATCATCTGCATATAAATGGATGAGAGAGCTTCCTACTGCCTGAGCTATGTTGTTGATGTAAATTGAGAAGATCGTGGGGCCTAGGATCGAGCCTTGGGGTACTCCCTTGGTGATAGGCAGTGGCTGAGCCGATTTTCTGACTTCATGCACTCTTTGAGAGATGTAGTTAGCAATCCAGGCCAAAGACCCCTCAGACAACAATACTCCTTAGTCAATACAAGAATGGAATGGTCTACTGTATCAAAAGCTTTGGCCAAGTCAATAAAAATAGCAGCACAACATTGCTTAGAATCAAGGGCAATGGTGACATCATTGAGGACCTTTAAGGTTACAGTGATGCGTCCAAAACCTGAGCGGAAACCACATTGCATACCCGAGAGAATGCTATAGACATCAAGAAAGCCGGTCAGTTGATTATTGACAAGTTTTTCCAACACTTTTGATAAACAGGGTAAAATAGAAATAGGCCTGTAACAGTTCGGACCAGCTTGATCTCCCCCTTTAAATAAAGGACAAACCGTGGCTGCCTTCCAAGCAATTGCAACCTCCCCAGAAAGGTGAGACAGGCTTGGCGATGATAGGTGCAGCAACCTTAAAGAAGGGTCTAAACATCTGACCCAGATGTTTTTTTTGGAGTCAAGTTTAAGGAGCTCCTTTAGCACCTCGGACTCAGTGACTGCCTCGGACTCGGTGACTGCCCCGACACTTTGTAGCGGGGCAGGGGAAAAAGAGGGAGATTTGGAAATGTTGGACAAGCAAGGAAGCATGGCTGAGTCAAATAAGAATCCTGACTTAATGAAGTGGTGATTAACGAGCTCAGCCATGTGCTTCTTGTCAGTAACAATCACATCATCAACATTAAGGGACATGGGCAGCTGTGAGGAGGAGGGTTTATTCTCCAGGTCTTTAACCATTTTCCAGAACATCTTGGGGCTAGACCCACAGAGAGGGAACTGCTCCTTAAAGTAACTAACTTTGGCTTTCCGGATAGCCTGAGTGCACTTATTTCTCATTTGCTTGAATGAGAGCCAGTCAGCCTGCGTATGCGTGTGCCGAGCCTTTCGCCAAATGCAATTCTTGAGGTAGAGTAACTCTGCAAGATCACGGTCGAACCAGGGGCTGAACTTGTTTTTAATTCTACATTTCTTTATGGGGGCATGTTTGTTAACAATACCACTGAAAATATGAAAAGAGAAGGTCCAAGTGTCTTCGACAGAGCTGATTTTATACCATTTTAAAGAGGCCAGTTCATGAAGGAAGGCTTGCTCATTAAAGTTTTTTAGCAAGCCTTTATGGCAAATCAAAATCATGCTTAAACCACCTGACCAAGTCCTAAAACAATGGGACTCCCTAAATCTTTCTCAGATTATTACCAATCCCACAAGGTATGACTCCAAAACCCCAGTTTAGCTGCTCTAAACTGGGACATGCTTATACCACCTGACCAAGTCCTAAGGTACAGGCCGGTGCTGATGGAGGACATTAGCACCCAGAAACAGTCAACAAAGAGCTATTTGAAAGTTTAATGCTTAAAACCAGCAAATCAAATTGTTTGGGGACAGACTTTGTGGATACAACCGAACACTGAAGGTGATCCTTGGTAAAGATTGCCACTCCCCCACCTTAGGAAGATCTGTCTTGCTTGAAAAAGGTTAACCTTTCTGGTTATAACATCAGTATTCAAAACTCTTCCATGACCATATCTCAGTAATGACCAACACATCTGGATTGGAGCTGTGAACCCACACTTTCAATTGATCCATTTTAGGTAATAAGCTTCTAGTGTTAACGTGCAGAAAACCCAGGATTTTACGAGAGCAGAAATCAGTGAAGCAGATATCAGAGCACAAGTCAGAATTGGGCCTAGCAACAGTAGATGGGCCAGGGTGTACATGCACATGTCCAGATATCATCAACAGTAATACAATCAAGGCACGGCAGAGGACAGGGAGAGCTCTGCAGTGCTGATTTATGACATCTGAATGTGCATCAGATGGCAACAAGATCATATTGTACAGCAATTTCATCAGGTAACATGAATTCAAAGCCGGCAAGGGGTGGTTAGAATAGGATGGGAGGCCAAAAGTCTGTGTAACCAATAGTGAGAGTCC
Organism: Salvelinus namaycush; assembly: GCF_016432855.1. NCBI lineage: Eukaryota > Metazoa > Chordata > Actinopteri > Salmoniformes > Salmonidae > Salvelinus > Salvelinus namaycush. The sequence continues at coordinate 24,907,928 of NC_052329.1, forward strand.
CAAGTGTGGGAACAAACAGTCTGTCCCACGGTTGGGTAAAGAAAGTTTGTAGTCAACAAAGCATGCAGGAGTCATGATGCAAATAGAAAAATGCACAAGACATTTTTAAAATATATAGCCATTGTAAGTTCAGAGTTTCTCGCCCCAACAGTATGTGTGTGCTGGAGGTGAGCGAAAGCTCGGGAGAGGGGGGAGTGTGGTGGTGGTACCTGTACCAGACAGGGGGAGACAGGCCAGGGCAGACGGTGAACAAATCGCCAGGTGGAATCCAAGCAGCAGTGCAGCAAGCAACGGGAGTAGGTGTCACACCCACCTGGGAGAAGCTTTTATTTCTGGAAGCAGATTTCTTGTAGAAAATGTCAGTGAATGGTCTTTGAACAGCAGGAGGAGGCTTCAAAGGGTGCTACAAAGACTCCTGCCACTTGTTGGTCCCAAACACAACACCTTTTACTTCACACCTCAGTGCTAATTGAAGTTGTATCTGGTCTGTCCTTGCAAGCCTGGCAGCCTTAACTCAGCATTCAGTCCCCATAAACTCCGTTCCAGGTTGGAGGGTGTCCTCAGGTCTCTGCTGTTTGTTTGCTAGAACACCCTCTGTATAGCTTGGAAAAAGGGAACATTGGTAGCAGTAATCGCTCCGGTTAATTTTGGTCAAAATTAGGTTGTAGGTTTGGAGTTTTGATCTGGAGCGAAGGCCATTCTGTGGTGGGTAGCATCCTGCATATGTCCCTGCCGAAAAATTCAAGTTCATCTAACTCCAAATCTATCATTTTGTAAAAAACTTTGAATTATGTAAGAGCTCACATGCAGCTGTGTCTCTCTGAGGGAGGTGGGTGACTAGGCAGGCCGAGGTAAATTAGGATAGTAGCTAGTAACGTTAATCTAAAAACAAGTTAAATTATTTCTTCCTATTTAACAAAGTGTGTTCTCTTTCCAGTCTTTTTGGTCCTCTGAAGCAGCAGGTAGCCAGCAGGTTGTCACCGTCAAAAATACCGTCCTTGGAGAGCAATTCTGAGGTATTAATTTTGCGCGGACTGAGTGAGCGCTTATAAGGTGAACTAGAACTACCCGTGTCCTCCTTCCTTCGCGACCTCTACAAGGTAAAATATAACCAAGCAACCAGTATAGCAACGGACGCTTTGGTTTATTACGTAATCAGGTCAGAATTTTGCAAGTTCTAGCAACAGCCCTAGTGTAACGGATGTGAAATGGCTAGCTAGTTAGCGGGTACCCGCTAGTAGCGTTTCAATCAGTTACGTCACTTGCTCTGAAACCTATTAGTAGAGTTGCCCCTTGCTCTGCAAGGGCCGCGGCTTTTGTGGAGCGATGGGTAACGATGCTTCGTGGGTGACCGTTGTTGATGTGTGCAGAAGGTCCCTGGTTCGCGCCCGTGTCGGGGCGAGGGGACGGTTTAAAGTTATACTGTTACATTGATGCTGTTGACCCGGATCACTGGTTGCTGCGGAAAAGGAGGAGGTTGAAAGGGGGGTGAGTGTAACGGATGTGAAATGGCTAGCTAGTTAGCGGGTACGCGCTAGTAGCGTTTCAATCAGTTACGTCACTTGCTCTGAAACCTATTAGTAGAGTTGCCCCTTGCTCTGCAAGGGCCGCGGCTTTTGTGGAGCGATGGGTAACGATGCTTCGTGGGTGACCGTTGTTGATGTGTGCAGAGGGTCCCTGGTTCGCGCCCGAGGTCGGGGCGAGGGGACGTACTAAAGTTATACTGTTACACTAGCAACAGAAGCTAGAACTCATCGAATCCCATTGTGACGCGGGGGGAGGACATTTTTTGGCAGGGGGACACTATTTGGCATGAGAGGTCCCCAACCATCTACACTGTAAACAAAAATCAAGTTTTAACTAAATATTATTAAGTAACTGGTTCCACAACCTTTTTTTAGTTTACTCAACTTTTTGGTCAAAGAGTTACCAGAACTTAACATTTGTAGTTGGCCCAAACTTAGCTCCAACATGAGAGAACTTAGGCAAAAATGTGGTCAACTTAAAATGTGTTTTTCTCAATGTCATGTTCATTTAGTTTGAAATTGTTATTTGGGCAGCTTACCTAAAAAAAAGAATGTTACACACACAGTGATTTTAACATACAATGTTTTCAACTTACATATTGTACATGATTACATTGTGCATGTTCATTTATACAGTAATTCATATTCAACTTGTCCTCACCTGGGATTTGAACTCACAAACTCTTGGTCCACAGCATTCCAATAATCTGGAGCTAAGTTTGGGCCAACACATTTCTTTTAGTTCAGGTAACACTAGGACCGAAAAGTTGAGTAAGCAAAAGAAAAAGGCTCTGGAACCAAGTGTAGCACTTAAACTACCGTTCAAAAGTTTGGGGTCACTTAGAAATGTCCTTGTTTTTCAAAGAAAAGCACATTTTTTGTCCATTTAAAATCAGAAATACAGTGTAGAATTTGTTAATGTTGTAAATGACTATTTTTGCTGGAAACAGCACATATTTTATGGAATATCTACATAGGCGTACAGAGGCTCATTATCAGCAACCATCACTCTTGTATTCCAATGGCAAGTTGTTAGCTAATCCAAGTTTCATTTTAAAAGGCTAATTGATCATTAGAAAACCCTTTTGCAATTATGTTAGCACAGCTGAAAACTGTTGTGCTAATTAAAGATCAATAAAACTGGCCTTCTTTAAACTAGTTGAGTATCTGGAGCATCAGCATTTGTGGGCTCGATTACAGGCTCAAAATGACCAGAAACAAAGAGCTTTCTTCTGAAACTCGTCAGTCTTTTCTTGTTCTGAGAAATTAAGGCTATTCCATGTGAGAAATTGGCAAGAAACTGAAGATCTCGTACAACGCTGTGTACTACTCCTTTCACAGAACAGCGCAAACTGGCTCTAATCAGAATAGAAAGAGGAGTGGGAGGCCCCGGTGCACAACTGAGCAACAGGACAAGTACATTAGAGTGTCTAGTTTGAGAAACAGACGCCTCACAAGTCCTCAACTGGCAGCTTCATTAAACAGTACCCGCAAAACACCAGTCTCAAAGTCAACAGTGAAGAGGTGACTCCGGGATGCTGGCCTTCTTGCAAAAACAAGGACATTTCTAAGTGACCCCAAACGTTTGAACGGTAGTGTATATCTCAATGCCTTCGTAATTTCTATCTTTCATCCGGGGCTTTCTTGCAGTCTTCGTGGTATTAATATGCAGGGAGCATAAATTGTAAAATTGTTAACTAACAAATACTTTTTTTCAAGTTAGAACCCATGTATATTAGTTAATATACAGCACCAACTACATACATATATGTTAGGGACCATTATCTGCTACCTGGACTTTATTCATAATTCGTTTAAACAAGTTTTTTTTACAGTGTAGCTTAGGGCCCCCAAAAGGCCCTATGCTACACTACCACACCACACACTATGTCTCTCTGATGTTTCGCTGACCTCTTTGGTGTCGCTCTCTCTTTGACCTTTCTCTCTCTTTCTGGTCTCTCATTTATCTGTCCCTCTGGTCTCTGACTCTTCTCTGATCGCTCTCTCTCTGATCACTTTCTCTCTCTGATCTCTCTGTCAGGTGGGTGTGTATAAGCTGCTGTTTGACTCCATGGTTCAGGGTTCTATGAAGAGGGATCAGCTCCTCCACTTCCTCAAGCTCCGGCCCCACCAGGCCTTTGGGTCAGAGCTCCAGAGCTATGCCCAGAAATTGGGCCTCCTGGCAGTCACCTTCGGAGAGCTTGTGGACCACCTGTTGGTTGTGCTACATTTCTCTAACCTCCAGCCCATTGACAAGCTATGCCTGGAATACAGACATCAGAGCTCCGGAGTCCTCATAGGAAACAGGGAGGTAGAGTTTGAGGAGACCCAGCTAAGGGCTGAGCTCAGGGACTACCTGGCCTTCTGGAGGGGGGAGAGGGAGCCCCATGGAGTGGATATTGAGGATATAGAAGAGGCTTGGAAGTGTAGGATGTGCCCCTATGAGGAGAGCTGTGATTGGAGGAGGAGTAGGTTGCAAGAGATGATGGTTGATGGCAGTAAGAAAGCCAAATTGGATGGTTCTAAATCAGACTCCCCCAATTCAAGTCGGAGAGTCCCAAATTGAAGTTTGTCAGGTCTGAGAATCCAAAATGGGAGAGTCCAAGGTTGGATAGTCCAACAGTGGATAGCCTGACATCGGCATGACTTCCGTCATGATTTTATGGGTTTACAATAGGGTTGAATAGCGGGGAGGGGCCTCCCGAGTGGCGCAGTGGTCTAAGTAGCTGTGCCACTAGAGATTCTGGGTTCGAGTCCAGGCTCTGTCGCAGCCGGCCATGACCAGGAGACCCAATTCCAGTGGGTCAGAAGTTCACATACACAAAGTTGACTGTGCCTTTAAACAGCTTGGAAAATTCCAGGAAATAATGTCATGGCTTTAGAAGCTTCTGATAGGCTAATTGACATAATTTGAGTCAATTGGAGGTGTACCTGTGGATGTATTTCAAGGCCTACCTTCAAACTCAGTGCTTATTTGCTTGACATCATGGGAAAATCAAAAGAAATCAGCAAAGACCTCAGAAAAAAATTGGAGACCTCCACAAATCTGGTTCATCCTTGGGAGCAATTTACAAATGCCTGAAGGTACCACGTTCATCTGTACAAACAATACTACGCAAGTATAAACACCATGGACCACGCAGCCGTCATACCTCTCAGGAAGGAGACGCATTCTGTCTCCTAGAGCTGAACGTACTTTGGTGTGAAAAGTGCAAATCAATCCCAGAACAACAGTAAAGGACCTTGTGAGGATGCTGGAGGAAACGGGTACAAAAGTATCTATATCCACAGTAAAACGAGTCCTATATCGACATAACCTGAAAGGCCAATCAGCAAGGAAGAAGCCACTGCTCCAAAACCGCCATTAAAAAAGCCAGACTACGGTTTGCAACTGCACATGGGGACAAAGATCATACTTTTTGGAGAAATGTCCTCTGGTCTGATGAAACAAAAATAGAACTGTTTGGCCATAATGACCATCCTTATGTTTGGAGGAAAAAGGGGGAGGCTTGCAAGCCGAAGAACACCATCCCAACCGTGAAGCACAGGGGTGGCAGCATCATGTTGTGGGGGTGTTTGCTGCAGGAGGGACTGGTGCGCTTCACAAAATAAATGGCATCATGAGGGAGGAAAATTATGTAGATATATTGAAGCAACATCTCAAGACATCAGTCAAGAAGTTAAAGCTTGGTCGCAAATGGGTCTTCCAAATGGACAATGACCCCAAATATACTTCCGAAGTTGTGGCAAAATGGCTTAAGGACAACAAAGTCAAGGTATTGGAGTGGCCATCACAAAGCCCTGACCTCAATCCTATAGAACATTTGTGGGTGTAACGGATGTGAAATGGCTAGCTAGTTAGCGTTGGTCCGCGCTAATAGCGTTTCAATCGGTTACGTCACTCGCTTTGAGACCCTGAAGTAGTGGTTCCCCTTGCTCTGCAAGGGCCGCGGCTTTTGTGGAGTGATGGGTAACGACGCTTCGTGGGTGACTGTTGTTGATGTGTGCAGAGGGTCCCTGGTTCGCGTCGGGGCGAGGGGACGTACTAAAGTTATACTGTTACATGGGCAGAACTGAAAAAGCATGTGCGAGCAAGGAGGCCTACATATCTGACTCAGTTCCACCAGCTCTGTCAGGAGGAATGGGCTAAAATTCACCCAACTTATTGTGGGAAGCTTGTGGAAGGCTACTCAAAACGTTTGACCCAAGTTAAACAATTTAAAGGCAATGCTACCAAATACTAATTGAGTGTATGTAAACTTCTGACCCACTGGGAATGTGATGAAAGAAATAATTACTATTATTCTGACATTTCACATTCTTAAAAAAAAAGTGGTGATCCTAACTGACCTAAGACATGGAATTTTTACTCGGATTACATGTCAGGAATTGTGAAACTGATTTTAAATGTATTTGGCTAAGGTGTATGTAAACTTTCGACTTCAACTGTATGTGATTTCTAAATCTGTCTTCTCTACTATCTGAATGATCAATCATCAACGCTCAAGGTGGGGACAGGCAGCACATCTCAGTACGGAGTGCAGTTCACAATGCATGCATCATCTCATTGTAACTTTTTTCGTGTGAAAGTTAAGACCCCATTCGCTGTAGCATAGCCTATGCTACTGTAAATATGCATTTTGTTTTTCATTGCAGCTGCAGAGTTTTAAAACAGCCTATCACTCAAATATCATTGCTTTAAATCAATGTGCACTCGAGCACTCACCCAGTCTTTCTCTCCATCAATTCCATATGGAATCATGTAGTAACCAAAAAAGCGTTAAACAAATCAAAATATATTTTAGATTCTTCAAAGTTGCCATCCTTTGCCTTGATGACAGCTTTGAACACTCCTTGCATTCTGTCAACCAGCTTCATGAGGTAGTCACCTGGAATGCATTTCAGTTAACAGGTGTGCCTTGTTAAAAGTACATTTGTGGAATTTCTTTCCTTCATAATGGGAGTTTGAAAGAAGAGCGAAAGCGCGATGGTGGTAGGATATACCAGTTATTTATTCAGACCCATTACCATTCAATCTTCATGAAGAGAAATGACAGCCGTCTGCATCTTATTCTAGTCCTATGTTATTCAAGCATGACATTATAATGATGAAGGTATGGACAACAAAACTTATTTCATTCAGGGGTGCAACAATCACTGTGGACATGGGGGGTCATGTCCCACACATTCTGAAATTGCATGTTTGTCCCCCCCCCCCAGTTTTCTCATTGCAATGTGATACAAAAAGTGTCAACAGTGTGCTTTAGGACCATGCGGACGCCTCAGCACGGTCGGCTGGATTTTGGACCATGTGGACACCATAGTGGTCTGTCAGGCAGTGTGAAGGCCAAGCTTCTGGAAGCCTGGCTTTTTACTTGTTCAGTTTGTCATACTTTTGTTTTTATCTTATGTTTGTTTATTTTTTATTTTTTTTTCCTGTAAAGCACATTGTGTTGCATTCCATGTCTGAAATGTGCTGTATAAGTAAAGCTTGATTTGACCAGTTTGTGAGTAGTTGTTCCATTTGTTATCCTTTTGTTTTTGTAGTAAATATTTCAGCTTTTATTTTCATTGTTTTTTCCTGTAAAGCAAATTGTGTTGCATTCCATGTCTGAAATGTGCTGTATAAATAAAGATTGATTTGACCAGCATAGTTCAGTGTGTTGTGTATGTGTTGCCCTCTTTCACAGAGTTGTAAAAGCAAGCAGAGCAGAAACTTGGCTACTCTTTTAGTTGACTGATGTAGCTGGCAAGGTAACTGCTGTTTAAAACGAAACTATTGTTTATTCCCAGTGCTGAGCTATATTGTAACTGACATGTAAAGTTAGCTAATGTTTCATCCCCTCACGAAGCTAGTAGCTAGCCTTTGTTTTGTCTGGTTTCAACAGAAATAAATTAACTTGGCTAGCTTTTGCCAGTTGATTTACCATTACAGAGAGCTGGTTAAAAGTTGGCTAACGTTACTGTGGCTATTCTTTTTTCTTCAATCACAGTAGACCTGAGTCAAAACGATGAAACCATCGACCAAATGATTGAAAGCCGATATTCTGACGTTTTTCAATGCAATGTGAGTTTATATTAGTCAGTATGGCATGTAACATTATTGATCTGTCAGTTTCCCTAGCTAATTCCCTACTTTTCACGGACACAGTAATAAACAGCTCTAATGTTAAAGGCTTCACTGTTATGATGCACAGTATAGATTTGCGCTGTACCAATTTTTTCATACCCCTCCCGCCCGCCCGCCCGCCCGCAGTTTTTCATACCGCACGCACTAGCTTTCTTCCCGACTCCCACCCGCTACCGCAAGAAATGGTCCCAAACCCAACCACAGTCCTGCCATGTTATTTTAGGCGTATGTGACGCAGCCCATTTGCCAGCCAACGATGTTGCGCCCTATAGGTAATATCAAATGCGCAAAAATAACTTGAAATAGGTTAAATTACCAGAGATTCTCACATGGCCCTTATATTAGGCTATCTGTATTACTGGGCTATATCAGTGACCTTTTATCCACCTCTGTACTTAATCAGCTTCTTGATATGCCACACCTGTCAGGTGGATGGATTATCTTGGCAAAGGAGAAACGCTCACTAACAGGGATGTAAACACATTTGTGCACAACATTTGAAAGAAATACGCTTTTTGTGTGTTTGGACAATTTCTGGGATGTTTTATTTCCGCTCATGGAACATGGGACGAACACTTTACATGTTGGGCTTATATTTTTGTTCAGTATATTTTATGGGTTACCTTGAAGGAGTGGGAAGATTTTCAGACGGAGAAATATGGGTGATCAACATTTATTTCTAGGCAGTGTAGTAAACTATAGCATAATCATAGGTCTATTTAGGAAGTACATTTCCTTGGAAAAATAACTGCCCCGAGCTTCTCCGCCCATTCATAGGCTATATAGCCTACTCTATTTAATTGATACCAAACGCGCACCTGATCTCGCAGGTATGGCTACTGAACTTGAAGCAGTAAGAATGATGACAGCGACACTTGCTACGTTTTGCGTAGACCTATAAAATATCCAGTGCTTAATTTTAGCCGGATCCTGTGGGAACAGGATCCAGCACCTCTCAGATTTGATTTAAATTTGTTCCGGCACCTATTTTCCCGGATGCAGTACCTCTCGCGGCAATATGTATTAATTGTTTCACTGTTCGCACTGTAAACATTCTAATAAAAGCAATCAGCTAAATCAAGTTCCCCCCTCATTATTTCTCCCGCCCCACAGAAAAACCATCACATAAAAGCACGGGGATCCTTCTGTGTAATCATCCTGTCCTGCAACACTGATCACAGATCTGCTCTCTTATTTGTAGACATAGAGGTTATGGGGAGGGCCTGTGTGGAAAGTAACTGATCTTGGCACAGGTCTTGTCTTGGTAGTGGTGGTCTGCTAGTGAAGGTCCCTACGTAAATCACGGAATGTAGCTAGTCTAGTCGTCTCACTACTGAATTTGAAACGTGGGAAAGCCAAATAAAAAATGGATGAGAAAAGGCAATCGAGTTTGATAACGTTTTTTTTCAAGTCCACAAATCCAGAGAAAGATGATGATTTGAACCCTAAACGACCCAGAAAACTGCCAGTGGCGGAGAAGAGGAGGGAGGGGAAAACCGCTCCTGATGGCAACGCTTTAGCTAGCAGCTAATCCCGCCAGTTCAGCATCACTACCGGCACCTACACTAGCTAGTAGCGAGTCATACTCAGCGGGAGGCAGGGTCAGTTCAAGAACAAGCAAATTTATAACCCTGGCTTTTCGTGCAAAATTCAAAACTGGGCTGTACAACAACAGGCCCGCTAATGGCTTTGAGCAAGAAAATGACTTTGAGCAATACTTTTACTTTCAGGAGTTAAATGATCTTGACATGGGGAGAGTCATTGTGGGAGGTATTGAAAACTTATTCTGTACTGTGAAGTTAATAGTTAACTAAATGGCGCCGGAAGAAATGGCAGCAGATTTACGGGCGCCCAACCAATTGTGCTATTATGTGTTTTTTTCACGTTATTTGTAACTTATTTTGTACATAATGTTTCTCCAACCGTATCTTAAGACAAAAAAGAGCTGGATATCAGGACAGCGATCACTCACCTCGGATTAGACAAAGATCTTTTCTTCAACAAGCAAGACCCACCGGACATTCATCAAACACCCGACAGGGCCAACATCCCTGTTATTTGCAAGAGGAAGCGACGCAGGTACAGAGGACAAAGAGCCGGATGCCTGGTCAGGACCCGGAAAAGGCGAGTGGGAAAGCTGCCGTTACTGTCAATACTATTCGCCAACGTGCAATCATTGGACAATAAACTAGATGAGGTACGATCACGAATATCCTAACGGGACATCAAAACTGTAATATCCTATGTTTCATGTAATCGTGGCTGAATGACGACATGGATACTCAGCTAGCGGGATATACGCTGCACCGGCAAGATAGAACAGCACACGAGGGGGGGGTGGTCTGTGCATATTTGTAAACAACAGCTGGTGCACGAAATCTAAGGAAGTCTCTAGATTTTGCTCGCCTGAAGTAGAGTATATTGTGATAAATTGCAGGCCACACTACTTGCCTAGAGAGTTTTCAGCTATACTTTTCGTGGCTGTTTATTTACCACCACAGACAGATGCTGGCACTAAGACCGCACTCAGTCAGCTGTATAATGAAATAAGCAAACAGGAAACCACTCACCCAGAGGCGGCGCTCCTAGTGGCCGGAGACTTCAATGCAGGGAAACTTAAATCAGTTCTACCAAATTTCCATCAACATGTTAAATGTGCAACCAGAGGGGAAAAAATTCTATATCACCTGTACTCCACACACAGAGATGCGTACAAAGCTCTCCCTCACCCTCCATTTGGTAAATCCGACCACAACTCTATCCTCCTGATTCCTGTTTACAAGCAAAAATTAAAGCAGGAAGCACCAGTGACTCAGTCTATAAAAAAGTGGTCAGATGAAGCAGATGCTAAACTACAGGACTGTTTTGCTATCACAGACTGGAACATGTTCCGGGATTCCCCCGATGGCATTGAGGAGTACACCACATCAGTCACTGGCTTTATCAATAAGTGCATCGAGGACGTCGTCCCCACAGTGGTTGTGCGTACATACCCCAACCAGAAGCCATGGATTACAGGCAACATTTGCACTGAGCTAAAGGGTAGAGCTGCCGCTTTCAATGTGCGGGACTCTAACCCGGAAGCTTACAAGAAATCCTGCTATGCGACGAACCATCAGGCAAAGTGTCAATACAGGGCTAAGATTGAATCATACTACAACGGCTCCGATGCTCGTCTTATGTTGCAGGGCTTGCAAACTATTACAGACTACAAAGGGAAGCACAGCCGCTAGCTAACAAGTGACACGAGCCTACCAGACAAGCTAAATCACTTCTATGCTCGCTTCGAGGCAAGCAACACTGAGGCATGCATGAGAGCATCAGCTGTTCCGGACGACTGTGTGATCACGTTCTCCATAGCCGACGTGAGTAAGACCTTTAAACAGGTCAACATGCACAAGGCTGCGGGGCCAGACGGATTACCAGGACGTGTGCTCCGGGCATGTGCTGACCAACTGGCAGGTGTCTTCACTGACATTTTCAACATGTCCCTGATTGAGTCTGTAATACCAACATGTTTCAAGCAGACCACCATAGTCCCTGTGCCCAAGAACACAAAGGCAACCTGCCTAAATGACTACAGACCCGTAGCACTCACGTCCTAGACCCACTTCAATTTGCATACCGCCCAAACAGATCCACAGATGATGCAATCTCTATTGCACTCCACACTGCCCTTTCCCACCTGGTCAAAAGGCCTTATGTGAGAATGCTATTCATTGACTACAGCTCAGCGTTCAACACCATAGTACCCTCAAAGCTCATCACTAAGCTAAGGATCCTGGGACTAAACACCTCCCTCTGCAACTGGTTCCTGGACTTCCTGACGGGTAGGAAGCAACACATCTGCCACTCTGATCCTCAACACTGGAGCTCCCCAGGGGTGCGTGCTCAGTCCCCTCCTGTACTCCCTGTTCACCCATGACTGCATGGCCAGGCACAACTCCAACACCATCATTAAGTTTGCAGATGACACAACAGTGGTAGGCCTGATCACCGACAACAACGAGACAGCCTATAGGGTGGAGGTCAGAGACCTGGCCGGGTGGTGCCAGAAAAACAACCTATGCCTCAACGTAACCAAGACTAAGGAGATGATTGTGGACTACAGGAAAAGGAGGACCAAGCACGCCCCCATTCTCATTGACGGGGCTGTAGTGGAGCAGGTTGAGAGCTTCAAGTTCCTTGGTGTCCACATCAACAACAAACTACAATGGTCCAAACACACCAAGACAGTCGTGAAGAGGGCACGACAAAGCTTTTTCCCCCTCAGGAAACTAAAAAGATTTGGCATGGGTCCTGAGATCCTCAAAAGGTTCTACAGCTGCAACATCGAGAGCATCCTGACTGGTTGCATCACTGCCTGGTACGGCAATTGCTCGGCCTCTGACCGCAAGGCACTACAGAGGGTAGTGCGTACGGCCCAGTACATCACTGGGGCAAAGTTGCCTGCCATCCAGGACCTCTACACCAGGCGGTGTCAGAGGAAGGCCCTAAAAATTGTCAAAGACCCCAGTGTCGTGTCTTTGGCTATGCCGGATTAATTGCTATGACATGCTATTCTATAAAATACTTTCTCCGTAATTAATATCACCTGATTGAGCTAATCGGGTAAATGTAATTAACTAGAGAGTCGGGCACCACAAAATAATATTTATAGAGCTGTTATCTTCCGAATAAACTCTTAAAGATTTAGCAAAATTTTACATCAATAGCAGTCAACATTAATCGTCATCTTACTTCAGTCTCATATTCTGAAAGTTGTAAATTCTTGGTTATCTGCAAGAATCCTGGCTAACAAGTAGAATCAGCAATACAAAATTGGGTTTAGTTATTTATTTACTAAATACCTAACTAAATCACACAGAATTACATATACACAATTAAATCATAACTTGATTACAAATTGCCGTCATAAAGGAAAACGTCCCTAGCGGGCGGAACAGATATGACAGCTTGTTACACAAAGGAAAAGGGGCTGGGTTTTAGTGAAAGAGCGGGAGACTGGAACAGAGGCGAACCTGTGCTATCGTAAATACAGTATCTTATGCATTCTAAATTACCGCCCATTTGGAAAAGGAAAATGCAATAAATATTTACTCTGAGCTGCGCTTCAGTAGGTTGGTGGTAGATGGAAAACTGTGTTGCCAAACCGAGTCCTCTGTCCTTTGAAGAATGTCTCTGGTGGTCACTGGATACGTTGTAGTAACGTCGTTGTGTAGTAGACGGGATACTCTGACTGTCCTTCCCAACCTGCGTTTGTAGCAGCTGTTGCTAACTCAACGGCTAGGAGGTATCACTTCTGTAGTGAATACGAGTTCAAAGTTCATACCATTCACAACCAAAGCTCATGCTGATGTTGGCTTAGTTCTGTAGTTATTATCTGAACCATTCTGACATAGGACCGTCGTCCTCATCCTCGGAACAGAAGGTTATATTTTCGTCAATGGCTTATATAGTGGAGGGAGAGGGGTGTGTCTGAAAAGTTTATAACCCATGTCTCTTCACAGGGGCGGGCCACTGGTTGAGCAGAGACCCAAACTTATGAAAACCCAAATCTCTCATTTGGAAGCTAAAATTACATTTCATCTCCTCACAAATAATTTCATATTCAAACATTTGAATTAAACAACAATTCCATGTGAATCCGATACCTCTGATGTTTAGACTTTCCACAGTAGAGTTTATGTCATTCTATCATTGATGAGAATGTGTCAGAGGGCAACCGAACTGACATAATATACCTTAAGTACCACCGCATATGTTCAGTTGGTCGGATTACCAGAATATAGTTAATTTCCCCCCAACTTCTGATGTTCCCAGAATCTCTATGTTAACCAAGGGTTTTCTAATGTCACATCAGTAGAATAGAGAGAGAGGAAAAAGGGGGGGAAGAGGTATTTATGACTGTCATAAACCTACCCCCAGGCCAACGTCATGACACCAGCTACCCCAGTCATAGACTGTTCTCTCTACTACCGCATGGCAAGCGGTACCGGAGTGCCAAGTCTAGGACAAAAAGGCTTTTCAACAGTTTTTACCCCCGAGCCATAAGACTCCTGAACAGGTAATCAAATGGCTACCCGGACTATTTGCATTGTGTGCCCCCCCAACCCCTCTTTTTACGCTGCTGCTACTCTCTGTTTATCATATATGCATAGTCACTTTAACTATACATTAATGTACATACTACCTCAATTGGGCCGACCAACCAGTGCTCCCGCACATTGGCTAACCGGGCTATCTGCATTGTGTCCCACTCACCACCCGCCAACCCCTCTTTTACGCTACTGCTACTCTCTGTTCATCATATATGCATAGTCACGTTAACCATATCTACATGTACATACTACCTCAATTAGCCTGACTAACCGGTGTATATATGTAGCCTCGCTACTTTTATAGCCTCGCTACTGTATATAGCCTGTCTTTTTACTGTTGTTTTATTTCTTTACCTACCTATTGTTCACCAAATACCTTTTTTGCACTATTGGTTAGAGCCTGTAAGTTAGCATTTCACTGTAAGGTCTACACCTGTTGTATACAGCGCACGTGACAAATAAACTTTGATTTGATTTGAATATGTGCTTCATATTTTCATAGGCAGGAGGCCTATATATTCTCGTATTCTGCTGTGGCCTACATTGATTTATTTTATTTGAAATTATATTCCCAATATTGTTCTACTGCTACATTGATGTCTTGAAAATTATATGAAATTCGGGTCTTGTAAGCCCCACAGCTGAGTATGTGTGCATATGCATATGGCAGGTGTTCTGCAGTTACGTCTAAAAATGTTGCTGTACATTGATGTCTTGAAAATTCGGTTTATAAGGAATTCGGACTTGTGTAAGCCCCACAGCTATACTCGAGGATGTGGGCATACTACAGGCTCTATAGCCTACGTATGGCGGATGTTCTGCAGTGACGTCTAAATTGCTTTGAATTAATCAGCACCTTGGAGAGTGCTGTCCGTTTCACCACCATAGATAGTAGGCTACTTGGCTGTCTGCTGCACTGCTAAATTGTGTTTGACACTTTTTTCTCATGAGCCCCCGGATAACCCCACCTCTCGCCCTCATTATGTGTTCCGGGACCTCCCGATTTACAAAATAAGCACTGGATATGGCCTGCCCTAGGATGACGATATCCAGGCAGATACAAATACATGCGTAATCAATACTTATTGAAATTTAAAAGGCGCAAAGCTCGCTCACCATAGTAGCCTAACAGCAGAGAATCCCCTCCTGGATCAAGAGCCTTGCTGGCTAATATATGTTTTGTGCAGCAAACTGTGAGTAGCATTTTTTTAGTTACTTGTATACTTGTATAGTTTAGGTCAGAAATTGTACAAAATATTCACAATGCGCTCGTTAGCATTTAGTTAGTATTCTCAATGGGATTTTATATGTACTTGTTAGCATTTTCTAACCTTCGGATTACAGTGTATAAATGGGGTTTGAAAATAGCCCCCCTTGTGTTCGGTGCCGGTATTACCAAATATCCAGTAATGGCACAAGGTCGGTATTAAGGTATGACAGTTTGGGTACCGCCCAAGCCTAATAGAGAGAGGAAGTATAGGCTTATACACATGTCGCACAACATTAGGGAAACAATTATGAAAGGGAGCCTATGTATGCATCAGCCTACTAATTATAAAAATGTAAACTATTTTGGGCTTGGGACATGAAATGTCTTTAATATAGGTCTCATAAAATGTATGGCTCATCAGGCTCAGGTAGAATCAGGCTTGGATTTTCATGCTGATCAAAGCTCTAATCAAATCCAGGCATATTTATATGCTTTATATGCTATGCTTTAGAATGACACTTCTGGTTTTGGAGGGAAATACCAGGTTACCTGGGAGAAAAGTGATTTATTCTAGGGATGGAACATTTGTAAAATACCTGGAAAATATTCAACACTAGTGTCTTATCTTTTTTTTTCTTTTTCTTTTTTAAAATAATTATTTATGACAAAAGACACAAGGAAGGGGTAAAATTAAAGTATTAGAACATGAAGGACAAACAATACAGTATCAAGACACTATCAAACATGTATCAGTCTTTCCGCAACAGAGCCATCCTTATGTGTGAGGGTGCGTGTGCATGATAGTGATATAAAATATATGTCATAGTTTCCTTTACCACGATCACCATCCAAGATCCCCCCACAGTTCCCCAATAGCTGTCCCTCAACCATTCGCAGTTCTTTCCCTCTCGCTCACTCAAAGACATAACACAGACATAACACAAGATAGAAAAAAACACAAAAGACATAACACAAGATAGATATTGGTCTCCACCATGACATACAGTACAACTGTATCCGAAATGCAGCCGTAATCTGCACCTAAACTATAGCCTACCTGTAACCTATCAAATCTGATTTTCTATTAGATATGATAACTTTTTTTAAAATGATCAAATCCTCCTGCCTCAAGATTATTTTACTCCTGCGACGAAACTGGTCAAATTAAGATGTAACATCTCTAGTGTGAAGTGTGGTTCAGGAAGCTTCTACCGTAGCCTTAAGCCAGTAAACCTATTAAGCAATCAGATGTGCAATAACCACTAAGAAGGGTACATTTCTTTTTATAACAATATGTTTCTATATAAATATCTGTTCTACATGTACAGTGTCTTCAAAAAGTATTCCCCCCCCCTTGACTTTTTTCACATTTTGTTGTTACAGCCTAAATTTAAAATTGATAAAATTGAGATTTTGTGTCACTGATCTACACACAATACCCCATAATGTCAAACTGGAATTATGTTTTTACTCCACAATACTGACATAAATTACAGAGTGAAAAGAAGGAAGCCTGTACAGAATAAAAAATATTCCAAAACATGCATCCTGTTTGCAATAAGGCACTAAAGTAATACTGCAAAAAATGGGGCAAAGAAATGAACTTTTTGTCCTGAATACAAAGTTTGGGGCAAATCAACACAACACATCACTGAGTACCGCTCTTCTGGCAGGCTGACAGATGAATCTGGGTTTGGCGGATGCCAGGAGAACGCTACCTGCCCCAATGTATAGTGCCAACTGTAATGTTTGGTGGAGGAGGTATAATGGTCTGGGACTTTTATGGTTCGGGATAGGCCACTTAATTCCAGTGAAGGGAAATCTTAATGCTGCAGAATACAATTACATTTTATACGATTCTGTGCTTCCAACTTTGTGGCAACAGTTTGGGGAAGGCCCTTTCCTGTTTCATTTACATTACATTTAAGTCATTTAGCAGACGCTCTTATCCAGAGCGACTTACAAATTGGTGCATTCACCTTATGATATCCAGTGGAACAACCACTTTACAATAGTGCATCTGTCACGTTCCTGACCTATTTATGTTAGTTTGGTATGTGTGTTAGTTGGTCAGGACGTGAGGTTGGGTGGGCATTCTATGTTTTCTGTTTCTGTGTTGGTTTTGGGTAGCCTGGTATGGCTCTTAATTAGAGGCAGGTGTTTGGCGTTCCTCTAATTAAGAGTCATATTTAGGTAGGCGTTGTCACAGTGTTCGTTGTGGGTGATTGTCTTCCGTGTCTGTGTCTGTACACCACGCGGGACTGTTTACGGTTTGTTCGGTTTGTGTAGTCTATGTTTTCCTATTCGTGCGTTCTTCTTGTTTTATGTAAGTTCGTCGTTTAGGTCTGTCTACACCGTTTGTTGTTTTGTTAGTTTAGTCAAGTTCGTGTTTTCATTAATAAAATATGTCATTTCACTACGCTGCGCCTTGGTTCCCTCAATACTCCTCCTCTTCAGATGAAGAGGAGGAGGACTGCCGTTACAGAATCACCCACCAAGAATCCAGAACCAAGCAGCGTAATTTGGAGCAACGGGGAAGTATACAGGACTTGTGGAGTTGGGAGCAAATATTTAACGGAGAAGGACCATGGGCTAAAGTGAATCACCGTCCATGGGAACAGCTGGAGGCAGCTCGGAGAGAGGAGGAAAAGAGAGAGAGGAACTGGAGTTATGAGGGAACGCGTCTTGCACGGAAGCCCAAAAAGCCCGTGAGTAACACCCAAAAATTTCTTGGGGGGGGGCTAAGAGGTAGTGGGCCAAGGGCAGGTAGGAGACCTGCGCCCACTTCCCAGGCTTACCGTGGAGAGCGGGAGTACGGGCAGGCGCCGTGTTACGCAGTAGAGCGCACGGTGTCTCCTGTACGAGTGCATAGCCCAGTGCGGGTTATTCCACCTCCCCGCACTGGTAGGGCTAGATTGGGCATTGAGCCAGGTGTCACGAGGCTGGCTCAACGCGTCTGGTCTCCAGTGCGTCTCCTCGGGCCGGCATACATGGCACCTGCCTTACGCATGGTTTCCCCGGTTCGCCTACATAGCCCGGTGCGGGTTATTCCACCTCCCCGCACTGGTCGGGCAACCGGGAGCATTCAACCAGGTAAGGTTGGGCAGGCTCAATGCTCAAGAGAGCCAGTACGCCTCCACGGTCCGGTATTTCCGGCGCCACCTCCCCGCCCCAGCCTAGTACCTACAGTGCCTACACTACGCACTAGGCTACCAGTGCGTCTCCTGAGCCCTGTTCCTCCTCCACGCACTCTCCCTGTAGTGCGTGTATCCAGTTCGGTGCCTCCAGTTCCGGCACCACGCACTAAGCCTCATGTGTGTCTCCAGAGCCCTGTACACACTGTTTCTTCTCCCCCTACTAATCCTGTTGTGCTTGCCCTCAGCCCGGTGCCACCAGTGCCGGTACCACGCACCAGGTATAGAGTAGGCTTTGAGAGTCCAGTGTGCCCTGTCCCTGCTCCCCGCACTAGCACGAAGGTGCGTGTCCTTAGCCCGGTGCCTCCAGTTCCGGCACCACGCACCAGGTCTACAGTGCGCCTTATCCGGCCAGAGCCATCCGTCTCCCCAGCGCCATCTGAGCCATCCGTCTCCCCAGCGCCATCTGAGCCATCTGAGCCATCCGTCTCCCCAGCGCCATCTGAGCCATCCGTCTCCCCAGCGCCATCTGAGCCATCCGTCTCCCCAGCGCCATCTGAGCCATCCGTCTCCCCAGCGCCGTCTGAGCCATCCGTCTGCAATGAGCCTGCAAAGCCGCCCGTCTGCCATGAGCCTGCAAAGCCGCCCGTCTGCCATGAGCCTACAGAGCCGCCCGCAAGACAGGAGCCGCTAGAGCCGCCCGCCAGACAGGAGCCGCTAGAGCCGCCCGCCAGACAGGAGCCGCTAGAGCCGTCCGTCAGACAGGATCCGCCAGAGCCGCCAACCAGACAGGATCTGCCAGAGCCGCCAACCAGACAGGATCTGCCAGAGCCGCCAACCAGACAGGATCTGCCAGAGCCGCCAACCGGACAGGATCTGCCAGAGCCGTCAGCCGGACAGGATCGTCGAGAGCCGTCAGCCTGCCATGAGCGTCGAGAGCCGTCAGCCTGCCATGAGCGTCGAGAGCCGTCAGCCAGCCATGAGCGTCGAGAGCCGTCAGCCAGCCATGAGCGTCGAGAGCCGTCAGCCAGCCATGAGCGTCGAGAGCCGTCAGCCAGCCATGAGCGTCGAGAGCCGTCAGCCAGCCATGAGCGTCGAGAGCCGTCAGCCAGCCATGAGCGTCGAGAGCCGTCAGCCAGCCATGAGCGTCGAGAGCCGTCAGCCAGCCATGAGCGTCGAGAGCCGTCAGCCAGCCATGAGCGTCGAGAGCCGTCAGCCAGCCATGAGCGTCGAGAGCCGTCAGCCAGCCATGAGCGTCGAGAGCCGTCAGCCAGCCATGAGCGTCGAGAGCCGTCAGCCTGCCATGAGCGTCGAGAGCCGTCAGCCTGCCATGAGCGTCCAGATTCGTCAGTCAGCCATGAGCTGCCCTTCAGCCAGAAAAGGCTATATACCCAGAACTGCCCCTCAGTCCAGAGCTGTCTCTCTGTCCGGAGCTGCCTTTCAGTCCGGAGTTGCCCCTCTATCATGATCTCCCTCTCTATCTTGATCTACCTCTTTATTCTTATCTATCCCTCTGTCTGGTGCTATCCCTCTGTCTTGATCAATCTCTCTGTCCCGGTGCTGTCCCTATCAGTGATGTTACTAAGAAGATTTTGTGGGGGTAAAAGGAGGGTGGACATTCTTAGGGGGAGATGGAGGCTAGGATGGATTATGGTGGGGTGGGGACCTCGCCCGGAGCCTGAGCCACCACCGTGGTCAGATGCCCACCCAGACCCTCCCCTAGACTTTGTGCTGGTGCGCCCGGTGTTCGCACCTTATGGGGGGGGTTATGTCACGTTCCTGACCTATTTATGTTAGTTTGGTATGTGTGTTAGTTGGTCAGGACGTGAGGTTGGGTGGGCATTCTATGTTTTCTGTTTCTGTGTTGGTTTTGGGTAGCCTGGTATGGCTCTTAATTAGAGGCAGGTGTTTGGCGTTCCTCTAATTAAGAGTCATATTTAGGTAGGCGTTGTCACAGTGTTCGTTGTGGGTGATTGTCTTCCGTGTCTGTGTCTGTACACCACGCAGGACTGTTTACGGTTTGTTCGGTTTGTGTAGTCTATGTTTTCCTATTCGTGCGTTCTTCTTGTTTTATGTAAGTTCGTCGTTTAGGTCTGTCTACACCGTTTGTTGTTTTGTTAGTTTAGTCAAGTTCGTGTTTTCATTAATAAAATATGTCATTTCACTACGCTGCGCCTTGGTTCCCTCAATACTCCTCCTCTTCAGATGAAGAGGAGGAGGACTGCCGTTACAGCATCTAACTCTTTTAAGGGGGGGGGGGGGGGGGGTTAGAAGGATTACTTTATCCTATCCTAGGTATTCCTTAAAGAGGTGGGGTTTCAGGTGTCTCCGGAAGGTGGTGATTGACTCCGCTGACCTGGCGTCGTGAGGGAGTTTGTTCCACCATTGGGGTGCCAGAGCAGCGAACAGTTTTGACTGGGCTGAGCGGGAACTGTACTTCCTCAGAGGTAGGGAGGCGAGCAGGCCAGAGGTGGATGAACGCAGTGCCCTTGTTTGGGTGTAGGGCCTGATCAGAGCCTGAAGGTACGGAGGTGCCGTTCCCCTCACAGCTCCGTAGGCAAGCACCATGGTCTTGTAGCGGATGCGAGCTTCAACTGGAAGCCAGTGGAGAGAGCGGAGGAGCGGGGTGACGTGAGAGAACTTGGGAAAGTTGAACACCAGACGGGCTGCGGCGTTCTGGATGAGTTGTAGGGGTTTAATGGCACAGGCAGGGAGCCCAGCCAACAGCGAGTTGCAGTAATCCAGACGGGAGATGACAAGTGCCTGGATTAGGACCTGCGCCGCTTCCTGCGTGAGGCAGGGTCGTACTCTGCGAATGTTGTAGAGCATGAACCTACAGGAACGGGTCACCGCCTTGATGTTAGTTGAGAACGACAGGGTGTTGTCCAGGATCACGCCAAGGTTCTTAGCACTCTGGGAGGAGGACACAATGGAGTTGTCAACCGTGATGGCGAGATCATGGAACGGGCAGTCCTTCCCCGGGAGGAAGAGCAGCTCCGTCTTGCCGAGGTTCAGCTTGAGGTGGTGATCCGTCATCCACACTGATATGTCTGCCAGACATGCAGAGATGCGATTCACCACCTGGTTATCAGAGGGGGGAAAGGAGAAGATTAATTGTGTGTCGTCTGCATAGCAATGATAGGAGAGACCATGTGAGGATATGACAGAGCCAAGTGACTTGGTGTATAGCGAGAATAGGAGAGGGCCTAGAACAGAGCCCTGGGGGACACCAGTGGTGAGAGCACGTGGTGCGGAGACAGATTCTCGCCACGCCACCTGGTAGGAGCGACCTGTCAGGTAGGACGCAATCCAAGCGTGGACCTTGCCGGAGATGCCCAGCTCGGAGAGGGTGGAGAGGAGGATCTGATGGTTCACAGTATCAAAGGCAGCCGATAGGTCTAGAAGGATGAGAGCAGAGGAGAGAGAGTTAGCTTTAGCAGTGCGGAGCGCCTCCGTGACACAGAGAAGAGCAGTCTCAGTTGAATGACTAGTCTTGAAACCTGACTGATTTGGATCAAGAAGGTCATTCTGAGAGAGATAGCAGGAGAGCTGGCCAAGGACGGCACGTTCAAGAGTTTTGGAGAGAAAAGAAAGAAGGGATACTGGTCTGTAGTTATTGACATCAGAGGGATCGAGTGTAGGTTTTTTCAGAAGGGGTGCAACTCTCGCTCTCTTGAAGACGGAAGGGACGTAGCCAGCGGTCAAGGATGAGTTGATGAGCGAGGTGAGGTAAGGGAGAAGGTCTCCGGAAATGGTCTGGAGAAGAGAGGAGGGGATAGGGTCAAGCGGGCAGGTTGTTGGGCGGCCGGCCGTCACAAGACGCGAGATTTCATCTGGAGAGAGAGGGGAGAAAGAGGTCAAAGCACAGGGTAGGGCAGTGTGAGCAGAACCAGCGGTGTCGTTTGACTTAGCAAACGAGGATCGGATGTCGTCGACCTTCTTTTCAAAATGGTTGACGAAGTCATCCGCAGAGAGGGAGGAGGGGGGAGGAGGGGGAGGAGGATTCAGGAGGGAGGAGAAGGTGGCAAAGAGCTTCCTAGGGTTAGAGGCAGATGCTTGGAATTTAGAGTGGTAGAAATTGGCTTTAGCAGCAGAGACAGAAGAGGAGAATGTAGAGAGGAGGGAGTGAAAGGATGCCAGGTCCGCAGGGAGGCGAGTTTTCCTCCATTTCCGCTCGGCTGCCCGGAGCCCTGTTCTGTGAGCTCGCAATGAGTCGTCGAGCCACGGAGCAGGAGGGGAGGACCGAGCCGGCCTGGAGGATAGGGGACATAGAGAGTCAAAGGATGCAGAAAGGGAGGAGAGGAGGGTTGAGGAGGCAGAATCAGGAGATAGGTTGGAGAAGGTTTGAGCAGAGGGAAGAGATGATAGGATGGAAGAGGAGAGAGTAGCGGGGGAGAGAGAGCGAAGGTTGGGACGGCGCGATACCATCCGAGTAGGGGCAGTGTGGGAAGTGTTGGATGAGAGCGAGAGGGAAAAGGATACAAGGTAGTGGTCGGAGACTTGGAGGGGAGTTGCAATGAGATTAGTGGAAGAACAGCATCTAGTAAAGATGAGGTCAAGCGTATTGCCTGCCTTGTGAGTAGGGGGGGAAGGTGAGAGGGTGAGGTCAAAAGAGGAGAGGAGTGGAAAGAAGGAGGCAGAGAGGAATGAGTCAAAGGTAGACGTGGGGAGATTAAAGTCACCCAGAACTGTGAGAGGTGAGCCATCCTCAGGAAAGGAACTTATCAGGGCGTCAAGCTCATTGATGAACTCTCCAAGGGAACCTGGAGGGCGATAAATGATAAGGATGTTAAGCTTGAAAGGGCTGGTAACTGTGACAGCATGGAATTCAAAGGAGGCGATAGACAGATGGGTCAGGGGAGAAAGAGAAAATGTCCACTTGGGAGAGATGAGGATCCCAGTGCCACCACCCCGCTGACCAGAAGCTCTCGGGGTGTGCGAGAACACGTGGGCAGACGAGGAGAGAGCAGTAGGAGTAGCAGTGTTATCATTGGTAATCCATGTTTCCGTCAGTGCCAAGAAGTCGAGGGACTGGAGGGAAGCATAGGCTGAGATGAACTCTGCCTTGTTGGCCGCAGATCGGCAGTTCCAGAGGCTGCCTGAGACCTGGAACTCCACGTGGGTCGTGCGCGCTGGTACCACCAGGTTAGAGTAGCAGCGGCCACGCGGTGTGAAGCGTTTGTATGGTCTATGCAGAGAGGAGAGAACAGGGATAGACAGACACATAGTTGACAGGCTACAGAAGAGGCTACGCTAATGCAAAGGAGATTGGAATGACAAGTGGACTACACGTCTCGAATGTTCAGAAAGTTTAAGCTTACGTTGCAAAAAATCTTATTGACTAAAATGATATAGTACTGCTGGCTGGTGAAATAGGCTAGCTAGCAGTGGCTGCGTTGTTGACTTTGTTTGAAAGTGTAGCTGGCTAGGTAACCTCGACAATTACTCTAGACTACACAATTATCTTGGATACAAAGACGGCTATGTAGCCAGCTAAGATCAAACAAATCAAACTGTTGTACTGTAATGAAATGAAATGTAATACTACCTGTGGAGCGAAGCGGAATGCAACTACTCGCTCCAACCCGGAAGTGCGTATCATAGAGGGAGAGGCAATAGAAGTGTTGTTTCTTGTATTATTGTCTTTTGTGTCTTTAGAGGACTGCTTCACCTTAATGTCCCCTTTCCCTTTTCTTCTGTCCTTATTTTGTCCCACTTTGTCCCTTCTTTGTCCCTTCTTCTCTTCTGCCAACTAGACACTCCTTGTTAGCTAGCTAGCTTCTTCCAGGAATGTCCCTAGCAACTGCCTAGCAACAGGTAAACAACTTAGCTAGCTAAGAAAACGGTATAATTTTATGAAAAAATTGTTACTTTTTCAAAAGCCTTTCTTCTTTGTTAGCTGCTTGTTTGGTCTCCTATTCAGTTTGCAGTTTTCTTTTGATTTTTTTCGATGTACTTTACTCTAAAAAAACATTTAAATTTCAATATTTGTAGGAGCTCATCTTTTCAGCTGCTGCTGCTTAATTTGGAACTCCGGAAGTGTTTCAGCATGACAATGCCACCGTGCACAAAGCGAGGTGGCATTGTTTGGTATACTCAGTGTATGTCTATCTACTCCCCAAAAATGTATGTGAAGTATATCATATCAGGTCATGGAGAGCAAGAACTCCTGGTCTGGCACCTACAATCACTAATTTCCACACAGCCTAATTTAGTCAGATGCTTACGTGGTCTGTCCACGAGAGATTATCTGTTTGCTAACGTTCACAATTTATGTTTTAAAAACTGTGATTACTTCCTATAGTGTGAAAAATATCTAACTGTGAAAATGACATTTTATATTTTGAAAAGAAAATATAATTATGAATACAAAACCTACATGAAATGTCATTTTTATATATACAGCACCTTGTAGGCTCGACCCTAATTGATGTGCTCTCTGACACCTGGAGTTGCATGGCAAATGGTCCAGGAACACAAAGGAAGCACAAAGGACAATGCCAAAGGATTATTCAGCCCTTCCCCCCTCAGAGGGTTCAAATTGTATCTGTCTGTTACAGTATCCAGAGGACTGACCATTGAATGTGTGATACAGTAGATACCAGACATGGATACCATAGTGTTATTCTATCTGAAAGTTGTCCCCTAAAGAGGATTTGGAAGCTATCTATGCGTATGTTACACGCATTTGGAAATTATTAATCAATATGCACACAATACCCCATAATAACAAAGGGAAAAGAGTTTTATAAATGTTTGCAAATTTATAAAAATAATAATAATACCTTATTTACATAAGTATTCAGACCCTTTGCTATGAGACTTGAAATTAAGCTCAGGTGCATCCTGTTTCCATTGATCATCCTTGAGATGTTTCTACAACTTGATTGGAGTCAATCTGTGGTAAATTCAATTGATTGGAAATGATTTGGAAAGGCACACACTTGTCAATACAAGGTCCCACAGTTGACAGTGCATGTCAGAGCAAAAACCAAACCTTAAGGTCAAAGGAATTGTCCTTAGAGCTCTGAGACAGGATTGTGTTGAGGCACAGATCTGGTGAAGGGTACCAAAAAATGTCTGCAGCATTGAAGGTCCCCAAGAACACAGTGGCCTCCATCATTCTTAAATGCAAGACGTTTGGAACCAGCAAGACTCTTCCTAGATCTGGCCGCCCGGCCAAACTGAGCAATCAGGGGAGAAGGGCCTTGGTCAGGGAGGTGACCAAGAACCCGATGGAGACTCTGACAGAGCACCATCTCAGTGGAGATGGGAGAACCTTCCAGGACAACCATCTCTGCAGCACTCCACCAATCAGGCCTTTATAGTAGAGGGGCCAGACGGAAGTCACTCTTCAATTTAAAGGCACATGACAGCCCGCTTGAAGTTTGTCAAAAGGTACCTGGTGCCTAAAGGACACTCAGACCAAGATTGAACTCTTTGGCCTAAATGCCAAGCGTCACGTCTGGAGGAAACCTGGCACCATCCCTACAGTGAAGCATGGTGGAGGCAGCATCATGCTGTGGGGATGTTTTTCAGTAGCAGAGACTGGGAGACCAGTCAGGATCAAGGGAAAGATGAATGGAGCAAAGTACAGAGGGATCCTTGATGAAAACCTGCTCCAGAGTGCTCAGGACATCAGACTGGGGCAAAGGTTAACCTTCCAACAGGACAACGACCATAAACACAGAGCCAAGACAATGCAGGAGTGGCTTCGGGACAAGTCTATGAATTTCCTTGAGTGGCCCAACCAGAGCCCGGACTTGAACCCGATCGAACATCTCTGGAGAGACCTGAAAAGAGCTGTGCAGCGACGCTCCCCATCCAACCTGACAGAGCTTGAGAGGATCTGCAGAGAAGAATGGGAGAAATTCCCCAAATACAGGTGTGCCAAGCTTGTAGCGTCATACCCAAGAAGACTTGAGGCTGTAGTCGCTGCCAATTGTGCTTAAACAATTTACTGAGTAAAGGGTCTGAATACTTATGTAAATATGATATTTCAGTTTTTTTTATATGTACATTTGCATGCATTTCTAAAAAACTATTTTTGCTTTGTTATTATGGGTTATTGTGTGTAGATTGATGAGGGGAAAAAACTATTTCATCCATTTTAGAATAAGGCTGTAACGTAACAAAATGTGGAAAAAGTCAAGGGGTCTGAATACTTTCTGAATGCACTGTATGTATGATCTCTGTGGTAACTTGTGAACTCTAAATTACTTTATAGAAAGGGGTTTTATGGTTAATTTCTGGGATCTTTTATTTCAGCTCATGAAACATGGGACCAACACTTTACGTGTTGCATTTATATTTTTGTTTAGTGTATCTTTATGGAGTCAGATAAACATTTTAATAGGTTAATTGCTTAGTCTTATTATGAGCCGCATGTGAGGTACAGTGTATATATAATATGCATATATGAAATATTGCCCCACCACAACCTCTTCAACCTCAGGCGGCTGAAGACATTCGGCATGGCCCCTATGTCCCTCTACTTGAAAATCAGAGGCAAAGTTTGAATACTGCTGTCCATCAATGACTCCCACCCACATTTACTGAGCTTGAGCAATTTTAACAAAAACAGTGGACAAATGTTGTCCTAAGAGTTGTGCAAAGTTGGTAGAATGATATTCAAAATGATTCCCAGCTGTAATGGCCACCAAAGGGTTTAAGACATACTCAATCAAGACATCTTTGTTTTTGGAAAATTTGTAAAATGTTCAAAAATGATTCTTTAAATTTGATCATGTGGAATAGATTGTCTAGATTGGTAGGGGAAAAAATCTAATTTATAATTTTTTAAAATTTAATTTTAAGTCAGCAAAATGTGAAGACTATGCAAACTTTCACTAGCTTCTCTATTATGTTAGAGGTAGGAAAGCACAGAATAAGGTCTTGCATGTGAAGTATCAACAAAACCCCTGTTATTTCTCCCACCAGGTGGTGCCAGTGTATAAGACATAGATGTTTTTAACTGATCCTTATGATTATGAATTATTCTTTTATCTTTATTTAACTAGGCAAGTCAGTTAAGAACAAATTATTATTTACAATGATGGCCTACCCCGGCCAAACCAGGGCCAATTGTGCGCCGTCCTATGGGACTCCCAATCATGGCCAGATGTGATTCAGCCTGGATTCAAACCAGGGACTGTAGTGTCGCCTCTTGCACTGAGATGCAGTGCCTTAGACCGCTGCGCCACTCGGGAGCCCAAATGTTCCCAAGCAGTAATTTTGTATGCCAGTTTTCATTATTCATAATCTATCAATCAATCAAATGTATTTATAAAGCCCATCAGCTGATGTCACAATGTGCTATACAGAAATCCTGCCTAAAACCCCAAACAGCAAGCAATGCAGAAGTAGAAGCACGGTGGCTAGGAAAAACTCTCTAGAAAGGCAGGAACCTAGGAAGAAACTAGATAGGAACCAGGCTCTGAGGGGTGGCCAGTCCTCTTCTGGCTGTGCTGGATTGAGATTATAAAAGTACATGGCCAAGATGTTCAAACGTTCATAGGAGGCACCTAGGATTTGGTTGCCATATTACCTGGCTCTGTACTATGCAATTCGCTTCTCTTTAAAATCCTGAAAGTGAGTTTCCTAAAATTAATCTTAATTTTTATATAAATGTATAATTACTAAATTAATAAGGCCTGTTTCTCTCTCTTTTATTGGCAGTCAGAACACAGCATACTATGCAGAGTTCAATCCAGGTTAATTTTAGCCTGGTCCCAGATCTGTTTTTGTACATGACGGTGACCATAGTTCACAGATCTGTGACCAGGCTAGATTAGTGTATCAGTGTATTGTTATTGAGTCAAGATTGGGCAGTGGGGTTGGTTGATTTTATATTTGGCTGTCAGAGACATGGAATGCGACTCAAATGGAACCCTATGCACTATATAGTGCACTACTTTTGACCAGAGCCTATGGTAGTACACCATATAGTCAATAGGGGGCCATTTGGGACACAGACAAGGGCACATGGTGTCTGGACTGCATCCTCGTTATCGGCTATGACACATTAGCGGGCTAACGCTTCACACGTCTGGCATCATAAACAGCCACATTAGAGACTTCACAACTCCTCTGAGACACAAAAACATCTACACAAGAGCTCGAACAAAACATGTAGCAAAATGACGTGTTTAGGAAATGTCCCTGGTATTGAGGACTATGTGATCAAATGGTATTAGAGCCTGAATTTTACTATGACTTGTAAAAGCTACTAATATCCCCCCAGTGATGAATAAAGTTATTCTATTCTGTAGAACTCTCCTCTCTTGCTGCTGGATAAGCTTGTTGTTGCAAGCTTTTTTTTGTTCTAGCCTACAGACATGTTTCTGAAATGTGGGCTTGAATCTGTGACCAGATGGCTTGTTAAAAAAAAATATTTCTCTGTATTGTTACTCAAAAAGGGGGATTTTTTACAGACACGGCTGGCATAGGCCTCAGTGGTTTAGGTACAGGCTTTTAGTGAAGTGTATGGTCAGTAGTGATGCAGTACAAATAGAGTACGTAGGCCTACTGTATGCTTATGTGTTTACCTCTGAAGTACTTCCTTATTTTTTTCTCCATCGGATCTGTCCATTCTGATTATCTATTAGATGAGAAATGGCAAGCTCTGGTATGAAGGCCGCCTGTGTGCCATTTGTTAGATATTGTATTTTTACCAAAGCAATCACTGCAGGATTTTAGTATAGCATCGTAACACTGCCATACAAAATAGAGTACTCTTTATGTTCATGTTTTTACCTCCAGATAATTACTTTTCCTGTCAATCAAAAGACCATCTTAAATCAGATTAAATCTGTCTGCCAACTGTAAGGTCTTCTTACCAAACCAATTGCTGCCTGTGGAAAATAAATTATCTCTGATGGTCCCCATCAGAATACATGGCCTCTAGTTTCTCTGATGGACTCCATCAGAATACATGACCTCTAGTTTCTCTGATGGACTCCATCAGAATACATGGCCTCTAGTTTCTCTGATTGACTCCACTTCAGCCCTCTGTCTGTAGGTCAATGGAGACATCCTTTACATCCATATTGACTGTTTGGAGCTGAAGAGTCAACAGTTTAATGTGTCTGTCTAGCGCCGGTCCTTTACTATGCCGACAATGAGGCCACAGTATGTGTGTATGTGTCTATCTGTCACACACACACTCACTCACTCACGCACGCACGCACGCACGCACGCACGCACGCACGCACGCACGCACGCACGCACGCTCGCACGCACGCACGCTCGCACACACACACACACACACACACACACACACACACACACACACAGACACACACACACACACACACACACACACACACACACACACACACACACACACACACACACACACACACACACACACACACACACACACACACACACATCCCCCCAAATGGAATGGGTAATGCATCCATCCAGCTGTAAATCAGAAAGCCTGATCAGGCAGTAGTCAAGTGAAGGTCTGCTCTACTCTATGGTCCTATATAACCAGCAGGGCAGTGGCTAATGGCCATCTCTGTGAAGTGTTTGCGCTTCTCTGATGTAAATAGGGTGGTTTTACCTCTCCCTCTCTTCCCCCCACTTCCTTTCTCTCTGCCCTCTGCACTCTCCCCCACCCCCCACCTGCCACTGGTCTGCTCTGCAGTAAACGGGTGGTTTAAAAAAGATATACAGTACCAGTCAAAGGTTTGGACACACGTACTAATTCCAGGGTTTTTCTTATTTTTTTTATTTTTTCCATATTGTAGAATAATAGTGAAGACTTCAAAACTATGAAATAACGCATATGGAATCATGTAGTAACCAAAAAAGTGTTAAACAAATCAAAATATATTTTATATTTGAGATTCTTCAAAGTAGCCACCCTTTGCCTTGATGACAGCTTTGCACACTCTTGGCATTCTCTCAACCAGCTTCATGAGGTAGACACCTGGAATGTATTTCAATTTAAAAGGTGTTCTTTATTAAAAGTACATCTTTGGAATTTCTTTCCTTCTTAATGTGTTTGAGCCAATCAGTTGTGTTGTGACAAGGTAGGGGTGATATACAGAAGATAGCCATATTTGGTAAAAGACCAAGTCCATATTATGGCAAGAACAGCTCAAATAAGCAAAGAGAAGCAACAGTCCATCATTACTTTAAGACATGAAGGTCAGTCAATCCCAAAAATGTCAAGAACTTTGAAAGTTTCTTCAAGTGCAGTCGCAAACACCATCAAGCGCTATGATGAAACTGGCTCTCATGAGGACCGCCACAGAAAAGGAAGACCCAGAGTTACCTCTGCTGAAGAGGATAAGTTCATTAGAGTTAACTGCACCTCAGATTGCAGCCCCAAAAAATGTTTCACAGAGTTAAAGTAACAGCAACATCTCAACATCAACTGTTCAGAGGAGACTGCATGAATCAGGCCTTCATGGTCAAATTGCTGCAAGGAAACCACTACTAAAGGACACCAATAATAAGAAGAGACTTGCTTGGCCCAAGAAACACGAGCACTGGACATTAGACCAGTGGAAATCTCTCCTTTGGTCTGAGTCCAAATCTTAGATTTTTGGTTCCAAACTGTAGGTGAACGGATGATATCCGCATGTGTGGTTCCCACTGTGAAGCATGGAGGAGGTGTAATAGTGTGAAGGTGCTTTGCTGGTGATACTGTCTGTGATTTATTTAGAATTCAAGGCACATTTGACCGGCATGGCTACCACAGCATTCTGCAGCGAAACGCCATCCTTTCTGGTTTGCGCTTAGTGGGACTATCATTTGTTTTTCAACAGGACAATGACCCAAAACACACCTCCAGGCTGTGTAAGGGCTATTTGACCAAGAAGGAGAGTGATGGAGTGCTGCATCAGATGACCTGGCCTTCACAATCACCCGACCTCAACCCAATTGAGATGGTTTGGGTTGAGTTGGACCACAGAGTGAAGGAAAAGCAGCCAACAATTGCTCAGCATATGTGGGAAGTCCTTCAAGACTGTTGGAA
This sequence comes from Salvelinus namaycush, assembly GCF_016432855.1. Taxonomy (NCBI): domain Eukaryota; kingdom Metazoa; phylum Chordata; class Actinopteri; order Salmoniformes; family Salmonidae; genus Salvelinus; species Salvelinus namaycush. The sequence goes on from NC_052329.1 coordinate 24,939,020, forward strand.
AGGCATTCTTCAGTAAGCTGGTTGAGAAAATGCCAAGAGTGTGCAAAGCTGTCATCAAGGCAAAGGGTGGCTACTTTTGAAGAAGCTTTTTTGATTCCATGTGTTATTTCATAGTTTTGATGTCTTCACTATTATTCTACAATGTAGAAAATAGTAAAAATATAGAAAAACCCTTGAATGAGTAGGTGTGTCCAAACTTTTGACTGGTACTGTATATATATATACGTATATGTTTTATTGTAATATATACCGGATAGGTGCAGTGAAATGTTTATTTTACCTCACCCTCTCCCCCCACCAGGGGTAGGGGGCACTAATGAAGTTACTCCGGCCCTAACGACTCTCCAGGGAACACTAATGAAGTTACTCCGACCCTAACGACGCTCCAGGGGCCACTAATGAAGTTACTCCAGCCCTAACAGTGCTCATTTAGGCCCTTAAAAGCCCTGCCACAGCCCGAGATGATGGTGCTAGCCACTGCAAAGTGCTCCCTGCCGCTCGCCCTTCACCCTCATTCACCTCAGCAAACACCCCTTCACCTGGAATTAGACTGCACTCACCACTAATGTGCCAATTCTGGCTGGGGCTTCTGGTCTTTCTCGTTTTCGCTCTCTCTCTTTTTTTCTCTCTCATGATCTTTTAAAGTTTGTCTGTCTTACTATCTCTCCCTGTCTGTCTCTCTATACTGTTTTCTCTCTCCCTCTTTCTCTCTCTCTTTGTCCATCTGTCTCAGCAGATAGCACAGCTTAGTCCCAGGTCGGTCTGATTATAAACCTGTTGAAGAGACATGATGAGACAACTGCTTACACAGCAAGTGACAAACAAGCCCATTAACAGAGAGATAAAATATGTCTTAAACACATTCTCTTTGAAATATGTCTATAAAGAGATAAAAGAGAGAGATAAAAGGAAAAGGTTTGTGTTCACTATGGATCTATGGATAGTGGAGTAAAGAGTCAATATTTTTGCTAGCTTCCTTAATGAAAACCAGTGTTTCATTCTGAGGGTATCCCAAAATAATTTGGACTAAGGGTACACACTTCCCTTCTCATCTGTGTCCCTTTAGCAATAACTACATTTAACAAGGATAAACTGCTTGACTGGCAACCGAGGAGTAATACGGTATAACTAAACTAACAACGTAAGCTCTGTGTTGCTAGTGGGGACCAATAGGAATTTACAACTGCCAGCTGGAACTGGGCCCAGATTCACAAAACACTTCTTACGCAAAAACGTAGGAACCTTCTTAAGACAAAAAAAAAAGCTCATAATATTGTTTGTGAGTGCAATTCCTCAATCATTTCTTAAGAATTCATGATTTTCTTACGAACTTCTCAAATATATTCTTATGAACTTCTTAACAATCTTCTTAAGATGATTATCCCTAGGCAACCGAGCTAGCTAGCTATCTAGCTAGCAAGGGAAATCGTGTTTGCATATTTCTTACATTAGCGGTGTCTAGACTTGACAGTTCATGCAGCTTTTGTATTCTGATAATGGAGTTCTGATCATGGAACTGCGAACACATAATGCGTCTACATTAACATGTTAATGTGTCCACCATGTCCACACTGTGTCTGTTCCCACGCTATAGTCAAATGCCAGTATGCATTCTACAAACGGTGGAATAGGCTAAATATGATAACAACAGCTAATGCCGTAGCTAACTACTGTAGATAAGTAACCAGCTAATCTCTGTAGCTTGCCAGCAAGCTAGCAAGCAACGCTAAAGGAAATGAAAATGAATTAGCATAACTCTAGCCTCCCCCCCCAAATATTCTAGATATTAGCTATCTGGCTAGCATTTATCAGGCCAACAAACAGGTTCTCCACACGCTAGGAACATATTTCCTCCAACTTTATAATGAAAAGGTGCCTCTCAGTCCCAAAACACACGTTTTCTGCAGACTTATGAGAGGAGTGCGAATGACGTTGCCCACTGTATGCACTTTTGGTAGGTCTGATTGTGTCCAAAAAGACCACAAAGCGACTTTTGTGCGTCTAGACCCATCTTTTCAATGCTAGCTTTGTATTCTGATAGCAGAAGTCGCATGTAATTGTCAAGTGTAGACACAACCTGAGTATACTGGTAAAAAAAAAATGGTGTATTTAAAACAATCAATACTCAATGAGTTTGTGTGTGATTTAAACATGTTCAACTGTTTTCATTAGCTTGTTTTCTCACTTCCATGAGTTTAAGACAAAGGTTTAGCTATCTTGGAATTGAGAACATTTCCAAGAAGAAATCCAATAACTTTATTTTCAAGAATTTATTTAAACCTCTTAGCGCTAGGGGTCAGAATATTTTTTTTTTTTTTTTAAATAACGTGCCCAATGTAAACGGACATTTTCTCTGGCCCAGATCGTAGAATATGCATATAATTTACAGATTAGGATAGAAAACACTACAAAGTTTCCAAAACTGTCAAAATATTGTCTGTGAGTATAACAATACTTATTCTGCAAGTGAAAACCTGAGAAAATGTAACCCGTTTCCTGGCCCGTCTAACCTCCATTTAAAGGGGTATCAACCAGATTCCTTTTCCAATTGCTTCCTCAGGCTGTGACCAGGCTTTAGACATAGTTTCAGGCTTTTATTTTGAAAAATGAATGAGTTTTTTTAAAACTAGTCAAGTGTCCTCCGAATAGTTCCTGCGCGCGCGAGAGGAGCTCACCATTTTCCGTTTGTCTCGTATTGAATAGGTAATGGTCCGGTTGAAATATTATCGATTATGTTTGTTAAAAACAACCTGAGGATTGATTATAAAAAACATTTGACATGTTTCTACGACCATTACGGATACTTTTTGGAATTTGTCGAACAGAACACGGCTTTGATTTTCTGAGCATAATGCGCAAACCAAATGGCGTTTTTTTATGATAAAAGTAATATTTATCGAACAAAAATAACATTTGTTGTGTAACTGGGAGTCTCGTGAGTGGAAACATCCGAAGATTATCAAAGGTAAGCGATTAATTTCATTGCTTTTCTGACTTTCGTGAGCAAGCTAACCAAGCTAATATGAGGCTAGCTTGTTGTAGCATTGAAAGCTACACTCACAAAAGCTTGGATTTCTTTCGCTGTAAAGTATATTTTCAAAATCTGACACGATAGGTGGATTAACAACAAGCTAAGCTGTGTTTTGGTATATTTCACTTGTGATTGCATGATTATAAATATTTTTAGTAATATCTTTTAATCTGACACGTTTGGGAATTTTCTTCTTCCTTTCAGGACCGGAACGAGGCTGTAGTTTTCTCAGCATAACGCGCAACCCAAATGGCGTTTGTTGTGATAAAAGTAATATTTATCGAACAAAAATAACATTTGTTGTGTAACTGGGAGTCTTGTGAGTGGAAACATCCGAAGATTATCAAAGGTAAGCGATTAATTTCATTGCTTTTCTGACTTTCGTGAGCAAGCTAACCAAGCTAATATAAGGCTAGCATGTTGTAGCATTGAAAGCTACACTCACAAAAGCTTAGATTTCTTTCGCTGTAAAGTATATTTTCAAAATCTGACACGATAGGTGGATTAACAACAAGCTAAGCTGTGTTTTGGTATATTTCACTTGTGATTGCATGATTATAAATATTTTTAGTAATATTTTTGCATTTGGCGCCCTGCAATTCTAGCGGTTGTGTAGGAAAGTGATCCCGTAAAAGGGATCCGTAGCTGAGAGAAGTTTTAAGAAACTATTTAAGAAACTATTTTCTTAGGAAGGAACATAAGAAAAAACTTAAGAACATTTGAAAGAACTTTATTTAGGAATGCCAACTTTTCGTAAGTTTCTTTGTAAGTATAACGTTAAGGAAAAAATGGCACTTAAGAAGAAATGTCTTCTTAAGATGGTTTTGTGAATCTGGACCCTGGGCCCAGGGGCCGGATTCACAAAACATTACTTACGAAAAAACTTAAGAAGCTGCTTAAGACAAAAAATAAGACGTTCATAAGATAGTTTGTAAATGCAATTCCTCAAAATGTTCTTAGGAATTCGTTGTTTTCTTAGGAACTTCGTAAATATCTTCTTATGTGGCATTGACATTAGTGACGTGCTTGAATTTAATAAATAAGCCTATGTGACAGGGATGATAGGATTTGGCCCACTATAATAAAGTGTTGATATTTACATTTTATTACATTTATTTTTTTGCATTATGTCTTCCGAGAATAAAAATGTTTTACTTGGCTCGCAAACCCTTTATACACACACAAAAAAACATTATTTTTCACACATTATAGCCAGACTAACGTTAGCTACTGTACATCAAAATAAAAAATGGATAACTTCTTCGGGCTAGGGGGCAATATTCGGAAGTTTGGATGAATGAGGTGCCCAAAGTAAACTGCATGTTACTCAGGCCCAGAAGCTAGGATATGCATATAATTGATAGTATTTGATAGAAAACACTCTAATTTCCAATCACTCTAGTTTCTAAAACTGTTAAAATAATGTCTGTGAGTATAACAGAACTGATATAGCAGGCGAAAACCTGAGGAGAATCCATCCAGGAAAATATTTTTTTTCGCTCACCACTCATTATAACGTCTGTCTATGGGAATATAAAAGGAATACCTCCCAGATTGCAGTTCCTATGGCTTCCAGCAGATGTCAAAAGTCTTTAGAAAGAGTTTCAGGCTTGTTTTTTGAAAAATGAGCTAGAATTTCTAGTTTTTGTAAGTGGCTCCCATTTTGGCAGTAGTGTTGTGGTGCGCGTCGGTGAGGGCGCGCACTTCGTTATTTATCTTCGGTAATGAACATACTATTCTCCGTCTTAAATTTTATAGTTTATTTACATATTAGGGTACCTGAGGATTGTTTAGAAACATTGTCTGACTTGTTTGGACGAAGTTTATTGGTAACTTACGGGATTCATTTGTATGCATTATGAACGAGGGAAACCGGTGGATTAGTGAGTCAAGTGCGCCAACTAAACTGACTTTTTTAGGATATAAAGAAGGACTTTATTGAACAAAAGGACCATTTGTGATGTAGCTGGGACCCTTTGGATTGCAAACAGAGGAAGATCATCAAAGGTAAGTGATTTATTTTATCGCTATTTCTGACTTTCGTGATGCCTCTGCTTGGTTGGAAAATGTTTGTAATGCGTTTGTATGCCGGGCGCTGTCCTCGGATAATTGCATGGTGTGCTTTCGCCGTAAAGCCTTTTTGAAATCTGACAAAGCGTCTGGATTAACAAGAAGTTAAGCTTTTAAACGATGTAAGACACTTGTATTTTCATGAATGTTTAATATTACAAATTTTGTATTTTGAATTTCGCGCTCTGCAATTTCACCGGATGTTTTCGAGGTGTGCCGCTAGCTGCACGCCTTTCCCAAAGAGGATGGATAACTAAGTTAAGCGCAATAAAGAGCTTGAAGTGATGGTGGAGGAAATAGCAGCCAGGAAAAGGTTGCTGTTGGGGAGACTTGATAACTGCGGGGTCACTGCAGACACCAAAAAGAGAGGATGGGCGAGAGTGGCCGAGTCTGTCTCTGCCATCGGGGGTATGGCAAAGGACAGTGACGCCGTAAAAAAGAAGTGGTCCGATATCAAGTCGGCTGCTAAGAAGAAGGGAGCTGAGAGACCATTAATGTGGACCAGCTGGAGGAGAAGGTGTTGTCCATGATTGGAGAGATGGTGGTAGAGGGACTGCGCAACCGGTAAGTTAGATAGCTACCTTAGCTAGCCAACGCGTCCAGACATTATAGCCAACAACATAGCTAACGACGTTAACATTAGCTAAGTTAGCCAAGTTCTTCTTTGCAAATTGATGAGATAACGCTAGCCATTTAACACTTCTAGAATGTTGTAATATATTGTTGATTACTAGCTAGCTAGATAATGCACATTTAATTTGTTTTCTTGCTGTAGTTAAATATCTGGTAGCCTGTGGTGTCTGTGGTGCAAGAAAACGTTCATGTTTACAAAAGTATCCATTCGTCTCAGGACAAGGGTTTAGCTGTCCTAAAGTTAAGTACATTTCCAAGAAGAAATCCTAAAGCATTATTTTCAAGAATCCCATTTCTTCTTAACTTTTTTCTTAGGAAGAAACTTAGGAAAAACCTTAAGAACATTTTCTATAAGTATCAGCAATTACATTTACTATTGATACTTAAGTATATTTAAAACGTGATAAAAGTGATATTTTACTGGTTGACTTTCACTTTTACTTGAATCATTTTCTATTAAGGTATCTTTACTTTTACTCAAGTAGGACAGTTGGGTACTTTTTCCACCACCATCCATAGCCTTAAACTGTATGACGACAGCATCTGCAGTATACCAACCCGTAACGTGCAGTAGTTATTTGCAAGCTGACAAGGCTACTGCAAGGCACACCTCCCCACCAAGATCCTGTAAGTATAAATCTTCTACAGTATATGTAATGCTATGCCCAGCCCATTTAATTTGCAGGGGTACCCAGAGCTAAAAAAACAAGGCTTGGGTAAGTAAGGTACACCCTCAGCCCAACCCTCCTCTTTCTCCTTCTTTACTATTCAATTCCCATAGGATACCTAGTGCTGAGCTGAGTGTGAGTGAATAAACTTAAAGCATTTCTTTCTAGGTATTTATATGTGAAGTGGTGAGAGAGAATAGATAGTTCCTCAGTTCAGAATCCGACACTTCCATCCAGCCATTCCAGAACCCAAGAACCACAGTATGGGACTGAGTGTGCCAGTGGAGTCAGCTAGATAGTAAAAACATATTTACCCTGCTGGTGGCTCGGGCTTCTGTCCCTCCCCATTCCCTCCCTGGCCTCAGCAATCCCTAAAAACTGGGACCCAATCTTGGGAACAAATGTGAAAATGTCTATACCAACTAGGAAACCCCTGGGAAATCCCAGGTCGTCCAATCTCATCCTTTCTTGTCAAAATAAAAGTCATCCCCTTTAGAGCCCTGGCTGAAATGAGGTGGCCTATCTCTAAGCCTCATGCTTAGTTTGCACTCACAGTCAGCATAAGAAGAGAACATCCGTAGACTACCTGTTTATCTTGCTAATGCGGATGCACTTATGGTGTATTTCTCGGAACATAGTCAGGATGTCTGGGCCATTGCCTCTGGCTGATAGGCCTTTTACAGTAGTCCATTTGCTAGACACCACAATCAGTTACAGTCCATTTAGTCACTTTCGCTACAGGCATCTTTTCAGTGCTCATTCACTCATCCATGTGCTGTGGTTGTAGATCTAACAAGAAGAGTTGGAGAGAGTATTACACAATTATGTTTAGGACAATTATCAGTGGTGTAAAGTACTTAAGTAAAAATACTTTAAGGTACTACTTAAGTAGTTTGAAGTTCTGTACTTTACTATTTATATTTTTGACAACTTTTACTTCACTACATTCTTGAAGAAAATGTACTTATTACAACAAATTTTCCCCGAAACCCAAAAGTTCTCATTACATTTTGAATGCTTAGCAGGACAGGAAAATTGTCAAATTCACTCACGTATCAAGAGAACATCCCTGGTCTTCCCTATTGCGTCTGATCTGGCGGATTCACTAAACACAAATGCTTTGTTTGTAAATTATGGAGTGTTTGAGTGTTGGAATGTGCCCCTGGGTAGCATTCTGGTTTGCTTAATATATGGAATTTGAAATGATTTATACTTTTACTTTTGATACAAACTTTTAGACTTTTACTCAAGTATTATTTTAATGGGTGTATGACATGAGGTTGGACCCAGGTGCAGAGAAGAGACCAGACGAGGAATCAGTGGTTAAGGATAAACATAATACTTTACTGTGATACTTCCGATACCTTTTCTCAGTAACAAGCTTCAGGAAAGGACTACAGAAAACACACCTCTTTTAACAGGGAAATCATAATGAGTATATAGGACACATCGTCAATGTCTCTAGGACGGTCTCTGCCGCCCTCTGGTGACAGGTGGAACCATGACAGTAGGAGCGGCTCCAGCCAAGGGGGCCAGGGTGACCACCACGTAGTTGGTTGAGTCTCGGATCCAGGATGTCCCGGGCTGGCATCCACACACACTCCTCGGGGCCGTAGCCCTCCAGGTACTGCAGGGGGCCTTGGACCCGACGAGCCGAAACAGACCCGACGAACAGACACTGGACAGTGCAGGCTGGGCGACCATCGACAAGTCGAGGGGGCGGAGGGGCAGGTGTGGGGGGAGAGAAGGGACTGGTCCTTGCCAACGTGAGACAGTAGACATGGAAGGATGGACAAACCCTCATAAACCTGGGAAGCTGGAGACGATAGGTGACCAGGTTGATGCGACTCAGGATCTTGAATGGTCCTATGTAGCGGGCAGCGAGCTTCCATGAGTCCACCTTTAAGGGAAGATCACGGGTGGACAGCCACACTCGTTGACCCAGTCGGAGGAGCTGAAGAGGCCTTAGATGCCAGTTTGCCTGGTGTTGGTGTCGGGCAGATGAGCGGAGCAAGGAGGATTGCACTCTGATCCAGGTGTGGTGACAACGTCGAATGAGCGCCTCGGTTGATGGCACCCCCACTTCGGCCTTTTGTTCAGGAAATGGGGAGGGGGGGGCGACTTGCTTCAATTGCTGGCCTGGGTGGAGACGAAACAGCGTAGGAACTTCTCCAGCTCATGGTTGGCCTGCTCCGTTTGCCCATTCGACTGTGGGTGGAACACCGAGGAGAGACTCACCGACGCCCCCAACAGGGAGCAGAAGGGATTCCAATACCGTGTGACGAACTGGGGCCCACGATCCGAGACAATGTCCTGGCAAAGTCTGTGTAGTCGAAAGACATGGGTAATCATGAGATCAGCGGTCTCCTTCGACTGAGGGCAACTTGGGTAAGGCAATTAAATGGGCTGCCTTGGAGAACCGATCAACGACCGCCAGGATAGTGGTAAGCCCTTGGGATGGAGGTAACCCTGTGATAAAGTCTACGGACAGGTGGGACCAGGGCTGGCTAGGGATGGGCAGAGGTTGGAGCAACCCAGCCGGTCGCTGTCATGAGGGCTTGCTTTGGGCACAGGTAGAACAAGCCGCAACAAAGGATTTCACATCCTCAATCATGAGGGGGCCACCAGAATTTCAGCCTCAGGAACGCCAATGTCAAATTAACCCCCGGATGCCCAGTTAATTTAGAGGAGTGTCCTGATTGTAGCACTCGAGAACGGGCTGATTGCGGAACATAAAGTCTGTTAGTGGGACCCCTGCCGGGGTCAGGTTCTCGGGTCTGGGCTTGTCATACCATGGTCTCTATACTCCATAACACGAGGGCCACAGTGCGGGAGCTGGGGATGATGGGCTCGGAGTCCCTCTCCTCGTTAGAGAAATCGTGTTGGCGGGACAGGGCATCTGCTTTCTGATTATTGTATCCCGGGTGATTGGCTAGAGTGAAGTAGAACCTGTTGAAAAAAAAACAGAGCACACCTAGCCTGGCGAGCGTTCAACCTCCTGGCTTCTTGAATGGAGACCAAGTTCTTATGGTCCTTCCAGATAATGAAAGGATGAGGTGCCTCCTCTAACTAGTGTCTCCACCCCTCAAGGGCCCACTTGACTGCCAAGAGCTCCCGATTGCCTACATCGTAGTTGCGATCCGCTGGCGAAAATCGCTTGGAAAGAAAGGCACTTGTGCATTCTCTTGTCCCCCTCGTTCCACTGTGAAAGGACCGCCCCTGCGCCAGTGTCCGAGGCGTTTCCACCTTTACCACGAGGGATGAGTAGGTTCAGGATGAATGAGGATGGGTCCGGAGCTGAAACGTCCCTTGAGCTCCATGAATGCCCTGCCTCAGGAGTCCAGCCAAAACGAGTCTGGGAGTTGCGGGTTAGGGCCTTGAGAGGCACTGCCACCTCACAAAAGATCCGTATAAAACGGCTGTAAAAATTGGTAAACCCGAGGAACCGCTGGACTTGTTTGAGTGCAACGGGACGGGTCCAGTCAGTGACTGCCCTAACCTTAACAGGGTCCATTTGGATGCCGGCAGTAGAGATAACATGGCCCAGGAAAGAGACTTGGGATACATGGAACTCACTTTTCAATCTTGACGTAGAGTTGACTCTGCAGGAGGCATCTCAGGACTTGGCGGTCGTGCAGGATGTGTTCCAGAAGGGTCTTGGAGAAGATCAAGATGTCGTTGAGATAAATAAAATTGAACCGATTCAACATATCACTAAGAAGTGTCATTGGCCAATGCTTGGAAGACTGCCAGTGAGTTCGATAACCCGAATGGCATGACTAAATACACTAGGGGTGTTAAAGGCAGTTTTCCATTCATCTCCCTCCCTGATTCTCACCAGATTGTAAGCGTTGCGGAGGTCCAGTTTGGTGAAGAATTGGGCCCCCTGGGCCAGCTCCAAGGCGGTGGACATCAGGGGTAGAGGATAACGGTTCTTAATCGTGATCCTATTCAGCCCTCTGTAGTTGATGTAGGGACGCAGACCTCCATACTTCTTTCACACGAAGAAGAAACCTGCTCCAGCTGGGGATGTTAAGGAGCGAATGAAACCTGCCTCCAGCGACTCCCGGATGTACTTGTCCATGACTGCAGCTTCAGGGATCGAGAGGGAGTAAAGACAGCCCCGGTGAGGGGTGGAGCCGGGCAGGAGTTATATGACGCAGTCGTATGGACGATAAGGAGGTAGAGTGGTGGCTTGAGGGTGGTGGCTCCCGGAGGTCGAAGTTTTCGGGAGGGAGAGTGGAGAAGTCTTGGTCTTCCATGGATGCAGGGGGATGCGGCGAGGCTCTAGGTGGGGGTCTTAGACATTTAGTCTGGCAGTTCTTACCCCAGTCTAGAAGGTGTCCCGTGGACCAGGAGAGTAGTGGGTTATGTAGTGCTAGCCAGGGGTACCCTAGGATTAGGGGGTTCTCGGGAGCCGTGATCAAAAGAAAACTAAGAGTCTGAGTGATTCACCCCAACCTGTAGTGGAATAGGCTTGGTCTGATATTCCACCTGGCCGGAGCAAATGGGGCATCCATCGAGGTCTTGAATCTGCAGAGGGATGGGACATTTCACTCAGGTGATTTGTAATTCTCTGGCGAAGTTTTGATCAATGAAGTTCTCTGCGACCCCGGAGTCCATGAAGGATTGAATCTGGTGCTGACGGTTGTCGCAGTAGAGGGTTGCATGTAGTGACAGACGGTGACTGGGTATCCGGGAGGTAACTGCACAGCTTGTCAGGGTCTCCCCTTGTCCTGGCGAGCCCTGGCATTTCCCGTCAGCTCTGGGCATGTAGCACGGATATGGCCGAGACCTCCGCAGTAGAGGCGGCAGCCTTCGTGCATGCGCCTGTCACGCTCATCTGGGCTCAGACGTGTGCGTCTCAGCTGCATGGGCTCCTCAATGCTGGGTTCGGGGGGCTTGGGGTGCTCAGGAAACTGGGATGGTGTCAGAAAAGCGCTGTCTCACGCATTCTCGAAGGCGGTTTTCGATCCTGATTGCCAGCATTATCAGAGAGTTGAGGTCCACTCCCAGTTCCCGAGAGGCCAGTTCATCCTTGATGGAGTTGGACAACCCCTGGTGGAAAGCGGTGACCATTGCCTTCGTATTCCACCCACTCTTGGCGGCGAGGGTACGGAACTCAATGGCAAAGTCAGCCACTGGTCTGGCCCCTTGGCGGATGTTGAACAGTCGGCTGGCTGCTTCTCATCCGCCTAATGGGTGGTTGAAGACTCGTCGCAGCTCGGCAGTGAAGGCTAATATGGAGCTGCAGGATGGTAGCTGCTGTTCCCACACCGCCATTTCCCACATCAGGGCCTTCCCCGAGAATAGAGAGATTATATAGGTGATCATGGCCCGATTGGTGTGGAACGAGGAGGGCTGTAGCTCGAACACCAGGGAGAACTGGGTGAGGAAACCCTTGCATCCTCCCGGGTGGCCGTCACACCGCTCGGGGCCTGGGATCTTGGGATTCCGGTGCAGGTTCCCTGGAGGAACTACGGCGACACCTGTAGCACTGGGTGATGAGACTTGGGCATTGGTTCCTCTTTGGTTGGGATTGGACTGTGGTTGGAGGGAGTCGGAAAGTGCCCGGAGGGTTTCTGATATCTGGAAGAGTTGTTTTTGCTGCCACCCCAGTAGTGCTCCTTGGTGGGATACAACATTCTTGATCTGGGTGATCTCTGCTGGGTCCATGTTGTGAGCTGAAGCTTGTTGTGACAAGAGAGAGAGAGAGAGAAGAGACCAGACGAGGAATCAGCGGTTGAGGATAAACATAATACTTTACTGAGCCATGGTAATGGATGGATCACAGTAACACTGGGAAAGCAACAAACACTAAGTCTCGAAAACTCACAGAGGAAACAAACGCACACAGCACATAATTCAAGCTTCAGCAAAGGACAACAGAAAACACACCTCTTTTAACAGGGAAATCATAATGAGTAAATAGGACACACCTGAGTGTCGTCAATGTCTCTAGGACGGTCTCTGCCGCCCTCTGGTGACAGGTGGAGCCATGCCAGGGTGACTCACTTTTACTTGAGAAATGTTCTATTAAGTTATCTTAATAGATATCTATGATATCATAGTCGTGTCCAATATCTTGTTCTATGTTTGAGTGAAACAGAGGTCAAATCTGAAATGTCTCCCTACCCTATTCCCTAGCAATAAAGGGAATAGGCTGACATTTTGGACCCAGCCAGAACCTTGGATAGGCTTTCAGGCTGTCTGCAGTGAGAGAGACGTCATGCTACATGGCTGCTTACTGAAGTGGGAAAGGATAGGGTGTGTGTGTGAGAGTGTTAATATTATTTGCATGTGTGCACTCATGTATGCCCGAAAAGGAAGTACGGTTAATTGGGTCGTTGATTCAGTATGTTGGCCAATTAATATGATTTAATGTCAGCAGTGTGTCTGGAACTCTGACAACCAGAAACTTTTCATCTGGCGCCCATCGCCAACACACCTATAATCCTCTGGGAGTGTGGTTTGACGCCATGCTCTGAACATTATCACCTGCCTAAGTAGTTCTTACACCACTCTGGGTGTCATTTTCCACACGCAAAACAGCAGTGACCTGTGTAAAAACGTATTGTGTTGTTCCCAGCAGTGAACAGGGAACAAAGGTCTATGAATATGAAGTCGATTATCATGTGATGGTTATGTAGATGTTCCACAATCATCATGTATCAAGTGAGTTCTTTTCAGCTGTGGTGTCAACAGGGTGTGTGTGATATGTTATGGTGGGCCAATTGGGACAGATTCTCTGGCAATCAATAGATGACAGGTTTTGTGGCTATCAATGTAAGGATGATCTCTGTCTGGACTTCACTTTAGCTCTCAACAAATCAATAAAGCCTCATTTACCAAACATTGATTTGCTGCAGCATGAATGACGATGAGTCATGTAATCATTATATGATTTCAAACCCATCTATCTATGATATCTTCCCCATCTCTCTCTCTACCCCCCCCCCCCCCCCCCCCCCCCCCCCCCTCTCGTTCTCTCTCTGTCTCACACACACAGCCTCTTAGTACTGTTTTACTTATTCTCTCCGAGGCTAGAGGGCTGAATTAATTAGCTATTTTTGGAAAGTTGAGCTTGCCAGCCAGCCATCTCTCCAAGACATTAGAGAGAACATCAGGCCATTTAGAACCGTTTGCGTGGCATCGGGTGATGGATTGAACAGGATATATAGCCTCTGTATAAGAGGGAATTCAGAGTGAATATGATTGGAACAGAACAGGTCTGCCTTTGTGATGACAGTCTCTTCTTCCTTTCATTTTCCATTTTACTTGTGCTAACTCTGGAGTTCATCACCAAAACACGTCATTTAATTAAGGTCATTCTGTTTTCCTTTTTCAATTTATTTTCCCTGACCATCACCTTTTCCTTGCGTGTTCACTGGCAGATAGAAACCTAATGAAAAAATGCTCTATTATGTTTGTCATTAAACTGGGATTCGTCTTGTGTGAATCAATGCTTTCCCCCTGTATGCTATGTGTACACAAATGAATTAGAAAAATTATTAGTGACACTATTCCCTTTCCCGTTAGTTTGGCAAATGTTATCCATCTTATTTCAGCGTCCAGTTTATCTTAATTTCACGCCAGGTTAGGCTGCTGCTAGACTCCAAGAATACAGCTGGCGCTTTGACCACAAAAACAAGACCCAAAGAGTGTCTGTTTCCTGGACAACACAGTGTTTTTAAATCATTCATTAATGGTAGTGTGTGGATCAAGTGACATGCAGTCTTTGTACTATTTATTAGGACTTTAGTGTCGGGACCAACAGACCTGAGATCAAATACTATTTGTATTTGCTTTAGCCTGCCTGGAGTGGCAAAGGGGTGGAGTTTTCACTTTTGTGATCACTCTATTGGTTCCTTTGCTCCAGGCAAGCTCAATCAAGCCAAGCTAAAGTATTTGAAATTATTTCAAATAATATTTGAACCCTGGAAGCCAGTATATTTGAATAAAACTGAGTAATAAAATGTGGCCTGGACCTTGTCATTATTCATAACATTTGTCAAATATCCTGACTGTTCTCACTGCTTATAAACAAGAGAGGATACATGGGACATTTTTGGGCTCGCTATCGTGACCTCAACCGAGGACTCGCTAGTCCAAATAAGGCTGTATTTCTTTCTTTTTCTGTCCTTTCACATTCTCTGTGTGTCCCTTTCTCCTACATCTGTTTCCTTCTATCTCTTCATCTCTCCCTTTTTTTCACTGTCTCTCTTTCTCTTCATCTCTCTCTTTTTTTCACTGTCTCTCTTTCTCTCCCTTTCTCCAGCCCTCGCCTTCCTTCCCTCCACACTGCCAGTTCTTGCCCTTGGGTGAGTCATATGAACATTGAGAGCAGCTCAATTCCAATTCCATTACCCGGTGTGTGTCTGCTAGCGTTCAGGGTGCTCTGTGCTCGATGTCACAATGTCCTCTGCTGATAATCTTGAATGTTCTTATGAAATTACTTACCTGTTAAATTAGTGTTCTAATTCCTAATTCTATGGTTCCAATCACATATTGACTCCTCTCCACATCATCATAGTCACAGAGATCCTGGAAAATAGACTAACAGGAACAAAACAACCAGAGATGCTTTCTGGTCTCATCATCACCATTATTCCTGATGATGCCATTGCCTGGCTGGTTGGCTGGCTCACGTCAGTCTCATTATCCCCAATGTTCTTTCCTACAATGTTGCAATTAAAAAACAAACCATAACATCATCAATTTGGTGCATTCTGAAAAATCTGAATTTCTGGTCCTTGCCTCTGATTTCTCAGTATACGTTCAGTAGCTGGGTCTCAGTCTCAGTTGTTTACGTAGCTAGGAACATTGTGAACCAGATAACCTGATATTGATGAGCCTCATATTCCCATGCCAACCTAACATATATACCAGTGAAATGGAGTCTGACACAGCAGGGGTTGGTGGTGGGTGGCAGACTGGCATTTAAAGGTAGACAAAGGCAGATGGATCGGCAGAGGTGTTGTGCTGATGGTGTACCATGGTGGGCAGCAGCGTTGTTCACATGTGGAGGTGTGTGACTGTGAAATTATTAAGGATAACTATTGGCTTATTGTGTGTGTGTGCGCGTGTACTTGTGTGTGCCTGTTTGTGTGTGTGCCGGTCTTTCTGTGTGCATGTCTCTGTATGAATTTGATGAACCATAAAGTATAAAACAGTATGTAAATGGTGTTGGAATCACGTTGTCAGGGTTGCTGTGTTCCCACTGCTTCAGGAGTGACAGCAGAACAAACAAACACACACAAACACACACACACCTGGGGGGCTCTTCTACAGACCTTTATTTATAGACCTCCTTCTCGGTAGTCAGTCTTTCCGATGACGGGAGAGCAGTGGTGGCAGAAAGCCAGAGAGATGGATAGATTTGGTATCCGACTGGAAGCCCTGTGCCCATTGGAGAAGTTCAGTCACCTCTGTGCAGGAACACTGTTGTTGTTGTTGTCCTGTCTGGTCTCGGGACTTATAGGAACTGTCTGTGTGGACTTAAATTGAGATCGGCTGAAACTACACCGGATGATGTGTGTTGTGTTTGTGTGCGTGTGTCTACATCTTTCCATGGAGTCCACCCTTTATTGTTAAGTTAAACAAACCCCCGAAAGAGAGCAGCTGTCTGAATGCATATAGTTCTGTATATTTATGTACCAGGTTTAACTGGGAGTCATATGGTGCACCCTCATACTGTAGCAGTATTTCCTAGAGGGCAGAATCTGTGTGTGTGTGTGTGCATGCGTGTTTGTTTGTGATGTCCCAGGAAGTGGTGATCACTGAGGCAAGTAGCGAAGAAGCAGCACGAACCACCAGTGCGTCACACACACCGTGTGTAACCACCGTCAGACAGTCCCCATTCAGACCTGGGATGTTCTGTAAAACCATGAGTGAAAATGCTTTAGACAGGAGACATGATTCCTTTCCCATTTTCATGAACCTTTATGTATCCAGGTTATACTCACTGAGATCAAATGTTTTTCACAACCTGGGTTGCCTCCTGCTCAGCATCGTTCTGTTTCTCCAGACATCACATTTTGAAGTTAAGGTCTTGGATAGGGTTCAAACTTGAAGGGCTCTATTCAATCAGGTCTGCTTTAGCTGACATCTGCATAGCGGGTGTTTTGGCGGTGTTGGAGGTGGAACTGCGTTGGAGCCGCTATGCGGGGTCTGCTATCCACGGTTAACGCTTGATCTGATTGAGTATAGGCTTACGTTTAGGCATTCATTCCGAATGGTTAAGTTAAGGGTTAAGGTTTGTGATAGGGTTAAAATGAAAAATAGTCTACCACTGGGATTTCTCTAGTGAAGCATAGCATAGTGGCGGATAGAATGAGAGTGCTTAAACAGAAAAGTGCATTTAGGAGAGAGAAGCTATGTCTTTCCTCTTTAGCCTCAAGGTTCTGAGACTCATTCTCTCCATCCAGTTCAAACCAGGGTAAACAGGTTCAATGAAATAAAGTTCCTGAGGAAACCTCATTATTTACTGAAAAAAAAGTTTCTGGGGAAATTTCAATGTTCAATTATTTTTGCTGTATAAAATGGTGGCCTTGGTCTTTTGTTGTTCTTTATAATGGGATGTATGTTATCCTTGGCGTTGTGTGTCTGTAGAATGGGCTTGTGCGGGTCTATTCTTTCCAGAGGAGAGACTGTTAAAAACTTCTTCTGGCTGCAAGCCCGACGTCGGTACACTTATGACAACAGCCAGCTCAAGTGCAGGGCGCGAAATTCAAAATATATATATTTTTAAATATTTAACTTTCACACATTAACAAGTCCAATACAGCATTTGAAAGATAAACATCTTGTGAATCCAGCCAACATGTCCGATTTTTAAAATGTTTTACAACGAAAACACCACGTATATTTATGTTAGCTCACCACCAAATACAAAAAAGGACAGACATTTTTCACAACACAGGTAGCATGCACAAAGCCAACATAACTAACCAAGAACCAACCAAACTAACCAAGAAACAACTTCATCAGATGACAGTCTTATAACATGTTATACAATAAATCTATGTTTTGTTCGAAAATGTGCATATTTAGAGCTGAAATCAGTGGTTACACATTGTGCTAAGGTAGCATCTTTTTCCCAGAACGTCCGGATATTTTTCTGACTCTCACATATTCTGACCAAATAACTATTCATAAACATTACTAAAAAATACATGTTGTATAGGAAATGATAGATACACTAGTTCTTAATGCAATCGCAGTGTTAGAATTCTAAAAATAACTTCATTACGACATAAGGCTTACATTATGGCGAGCGAGTGCCCAAAACCTGGGCGCAAAACTAATAGTACACAGTTCGACAGATATATGAAATAGCATCATAAAATGGGTCCTACTTTTGATGAGCTTCCATCAGAATGTTGTACAAGAGGTCCTTTGTCAAGAACAATCGTTGTTTGGATTTAGAACGTCCTTTTTCCCTCTTGAATTAGCAAGCGCACTAGCCAAGTGGCGCGAAGCTCTCCTTCCTGAACAAAGGCACACAACGCAACACGCCTAACGTCCCGAATAAATTTCAATAATCTAATAAAACTATATTGAAAAAACATACTTTACGATGATATTGTCACATGTATCAAATAAAATCAAAGCCGGAGATAGTAGTCGCCTATAACGACAGCTTTTCAGAAGGCAATTCCAGGTCCATCCTCGCGCTTTCCAGAAAACAGGAAATGGGTGACACGTCATTCCAAGAGGATTTATTCCACCTTAGACCAAGATAAACACTCCATTTCTTCTCTCACTGCCTCTTGACATCTAGGGGAAGGTGTATGACGTGCATGTATACTAATACGTATCATGCCCATTTATAGGCAGGACCTAGAACAGAGCATAGTTTTCAGACTTTCCACTTCCTGGTCAGGAAGTTTGTGCCAAATGAGTTCTGTTTTACTCACAGATATAATTCAAACGGTTTTAGAAACTAGAGAGTGTTTTCTATCCAATAGTAATAATAATATGCATATTGTACGAGCAAGAATTGAGTACGAGGCCGTTTGAAATGGGCACCTTTTATCAGAGCTACTCAATACTGCCCCTGCAGCCAGAAGAAGTTAAGAGCACCAAGGATGCCTTTTTTCTCTGTCATTCACTGTTGTGATTCACTTTATTTTGAGAACTCACTAAAGCTCTTGGGGATAGATTTGTCTATTCCTGGCTGGCGAAAGCAAGACAGGAACAATGACAGCTCTAGATGCAAGGTTCACATATTGTAGTTTGCACTCAGAAATAAGCTAGAGAGTATCTATCATGTTGTAACAGGTTTTGTGCATACCCTCTATATACTGTGCATAGCATGACTGCCTGACGCTTCTTACAACACGTCAGTATCAGCACGTAAGGATCATAGGTTCTGTCACTGACCCAGCCTCCATGGAAGAACCAGAGAACCTAGATGATCTCCAAGAGGTCAGAACACAACATATTTTGTAGCGGAACAAATGAGAAGTAAGTAATTCCAATGATATGGGTAATACTCATATCCAGTGGCGATTTTAGCATGTAAATCTTGGTGGGGCCAAAAAAATTAAAAGTGGGATGCATGCCAGCAAAGCCACTACACAACACTAAACAATGCATTTATTTCACTATAATGGTGACAAACGGTGCCCACAAACTGTTAGAGCCTACATAAAGCTGTCCCAACAGCAGTCCCAACATCTTACCACTGCTACACCTGGCTATCAGCGGAGCCTTGTCTGGCAGCGAAACAGTTCATTCTACCTCATTTACTGCCTTTTAAAAAAACATAGCTGACATGGCTGACTTACTTAAACAAATGTGGTTTCTAATGACAATTGAGATGTACAAACTATGTCATAAGGGGACAACAAGCAGATAAGAGGCAATCCGTAATTTAGATTAAGACATTAATGAGCGAGCTAGGATGGACGTAGTCAATATAACTATTTGTTTAACACTTTTGAAATGTACAGTGACAGAATTCAGAACATGAGCCATCTTACAGTGTTCTCCCTGTACACCAAGTCAGAACTGTAGTATAAATATAGGGGGCATACTGTATAAGCAGACAATGAAAGCTCTTACAATATTTGATTATTGCAGGCTACATGTGCAACACCAAGTCAGAACATTAGGCGAAATTAAGAGGGATAAATAGACCAAATTATTAGGGTGAGGCACATGGGCTACTAACATCTTACTAAACAACTTACACTTAGTATTTCTTTCTTAGCTACAGTATACATTTCTCCCTGGCATATTTCATAATTTATGCGGCAGCATACAATACATTTTTGGACTCACCTTGTTGTGCTGCGCTCATTTGAACAAGAAGATGGTGTGGCGGTCCTTCGTGGGCAAATTTTGTCAACAAAGTCTGGCATTCTCTGGATTTATGGTGCTTTCAAAACAACTGGGAACTCGGGGAAAAAACAAGGTTGAATCATGATGACGTCATTGATCTTCAGGTCGTAGCTCTAGAAAGAGGCAGGATTTATAATTCCGAGTTGGATGACTGTTCAAAACTTATTTTCTCAGTCGAAGCTCGTTTATTCCCGACTTCCCAGTTGTCTTGAACTCACTGAAGTCAAGTTTTCGCAGTTCCAAGTTAACAGTTGTTTTGAGCGTGGCTCAAATCATGTTTCATTGACAGCATGGCTAGGCTGAAACACCTGCATTTTGTAGCTGCCTTACTCAAGAAAACAAAAAAGAGACCATGTTTGTATGCGGCTTTAACTCAATGATATATATTTTGTACATTGTTTGCAAACTGATACGTGACATGTATTAATGCCAAAATAACATGCAAAACAGGCAAAGCCCCCCAATTTTTTTGTTGCTAAAAATGTGGGGCTTAAAGAGCCCCACTTGCCCTGAATGACGGGTTGCCACTGCTCATATCCTTCCCTGCTCTGCTCTCATTGTCACGCCCTGACCTTAGAGAGCCTTTTTTATGTCTCTTTTTGGTTTGGTCAGGGTGTGATTTGGGTGGGCATTCTATGTCCTTTATTTCTATGATTTGGTTTTCTATCTTTGGCCGGGTATGGTTCTCAATCAGGGACAGCTGTTTATCGTTGTCTTTGATTGGGAATCATACTTAGGCAGCCCTTTTTCCCACCTGTGATTGTGGGTAGTTAACTTTGTTAGTGGCACTATAGCCCTCGGAAGCTTCGCAGTTGTTTATTTTGTTTCTTGTTTTGTTGGCGACATTTTAAAATAAAATAAAATGTACGCTCACAACGCTGCACTTTGGTCCAGTTCTTTCGACGGCCGTGACGCTCATCTACTGTATGTGTGGGGGAGAGGGAAAGGGAGAAATACTGGAAGTCAAATGGTACTCCAACATTTAGAGAATGGAAGAATCAAATGCTTTATTGCTTTAAAATATGGTTTTAGACAGAAACAACATAACACAATTTGAAGTCATGTGGGACGGTCTTACAAGCATTTGAAGTAACATTGGGTGTGGGTATAGTGGGAACATGTGGGTCTGAGTAAGTGTGATAATTCATGTTTGTTGAAATTTATGTATGTAAAAATAAAATGTTTTATTTTTGTCTATGTACATTTTTGTTTATTGCCCCCCCCAAAAAAAGGAAAGGGAGAGGGAGTGAGAGAGGAAGAGTGGGAGAGAGGGATAGTAAACTGAAAGACAAGCCATCAGGAACGGAGGTAAACAATTATGTCTGTGTGGGTTGAAGGAGTGGAGAGAAACGTGGGCAATGATAGAAGAGTTGGTTACAGCATAAGCACATACAGTGTAGGCTAATACAATGCTGTGTGTTGGTTGAGGTAGAGGGGAGTAGAAACCATGATGACTGAGTGTAATATCTGTTTTTCCACATTCCTCAGTTTCACACCAGAGGATTCCTCTCAAATATTCAAGAGGAGAGTGGATACAGTGTAGAGCACAGCATGTTCTGGCCAGTGGAGCTTAGTAGGTCGTTAATAGGGGTATCTCGAATGTCTGTCAGTGTTAAGACAGTAATGCTCAAAAGAACATCACCTAAAACATTTCCAAGGAGGCAGTTATTCTTCAAATACAGTGCAGCCTTATTCTAAAATTGATTACATTTTCTCATCGATCTACACACAATACCCCATAATGACAAAGTAAAAACATTTTTTTCACAAAAATAAAATAAAAATCACATTAACATAAGTATTTAGACCCTTTACTCAGTACTTTGTTGAAGCACATTTGGCAGCGATTACAGCCTTGAGTCTTCTTGAGTATGGCACTACAAGCTTGGCACACCTGTATTTGGGGAGTTTCTATTCCTCTCTGTAGATCCTCTCAAGCTCTGTCAGGTTGGATGGGGAGCGTTGCTGCACAGCTATTTTTAGGTCTCTCCAGAGATGTTCGATCGGGTTCAAGTCCGGGCTCTGGCTGGGCCACTCAAGGACATTCAGAGACACCTGTGTTGTCTTGGCTGTGTGCTTAGGGTCATTGTCCGGTTGGAAGGTAAACCTTTGGGTCAGTCTGCGGTCCTGAGCGCTCTGGAACAGGTTTTCATCAAGGATCTCTCTGTACTTTGCTCTGTTCATCTTTGCCTCAATCCTGACAATCCACTGAAAAATATCCCCACAGCATGATGCTATCACCGCCATGCTTCACCGTAGGGATGTTGCCAGGTTTCCTCCAGACGTGACGTTTGGCATTCAGGCCAAAGAGTTCAATCTTGCTTTCATCAGACTAGAGAATCTTGCTTCTCATGGTCTGAGAGTCTTTATGTGCCTTTTGGCAAACTCCAAGCGGGCTGTCATGTGCCTTTTACTGAGGAGTATCTTCTGTCTGGCCATTCTACCATAAAGGCCTGATTGGTGGAGTGCTGCAGAGATGGTTGTCCTTCTGGAAGGTTCTCCCATCTCCACAGAGGAACTCTCGAGCTCTATCAGATTGACCATTAGGTTCTTGGTCACCTCCCTGATCAAGGCCCTTCTCCCCTGATTGCTCAGTTTGGCCGGGCAGCCAGCTCTAGGAAGAGACTTGGCGGTTCCAAACTTCTTCCATTTAAGAATGATGGAGGCCACTGTGTTCTTGGGGACCTTCAAAGTTTATAATATGTTTTTAATTTTAAAAAATAACTTTTTACCTCCTTTTTCTCCCCAATTTTGTGATATCCAATTGGTAGTTACAGTCTTGTCCCATCGCTGCAACTCCTGTACGTACTCGGGTGAGGCGAAGGTCGAGAGCCATGCGTTCTCCGAAACATAACCCTGCCAAGCCACACTGCTCCTTGACACACTGCTTGCTTAACCCGGAAGCCATCCGCACCAATGTGTTGGAGGAAACACCATACAACTGGCGACCGAAGTCAGCGTGCATGCGTCCGGCCCGCCACAAGGAGTCGCTAGAGCGCGATGGAACAAGGACATCCCGGTGTGACCAAACCCTCCCCTAACCCGGACGACGCTGGGCCAATTGTACGTCACCTCATGGGTCTCCCGGTCGCGGTCGGCTGCGAACATTTCCTTCGACCTCATGGCTTGGTTTTTGCTCTGACATGCACTGTCAACTGCGGGACCTTATATGGACAGGTGTCTGCATTTCCAAATCATGTCCAATCAATTGAATTTACCACAGTTGGAATCCAATCAAGTTGTAGAAACATTTCAAGGATGATCAATGGAAACAGGATACACCTGAGCTCAATTTCGAGTCTCATAGCAAAGGGTATGAATAATATGTAAATAAGGTATTTCTGTATTTTATATTTAATAAATATGCAAACATTTCTAAAAACCTGTTTTTGCTTTGTCATTGTGGGGTGTTGTGTACAGATTGCTGATGATTTAAATTTTTTAAAATTTTTAAATTTATTAAGGCTGTAACTTAACAAAATGTGGAAAAGTCAAGGGGTCGGAATACTTTCCGAATGCACTGCATGTATAGTCTAAAGTGTATGTGTGTCTCTCTGTTGGGGAGAGAGAGAGCTTTAACAGAAGCTGGGTGCATGAGAAACAAAGTGCATCGTGGGAACATAGATTTTTGAGCATTGCCAGCTCTGGAACCTTCCATCTCCCATGGCAAACCTTCCCTTGGGTCCTCAGCACTGAGAGACCTGCTTCCCAGAGGTCATCATAGAAATGTATAATATAAATAGAATAACCAGAACCAACAACAACAACAGGTTCTCAACTCAAGTCACTTTGGATAGACCAAATGTATTTTGCTGAACAGTACTTCACTGTTGTTTCATGCTCATTCCCCACAGATTCATGATCTGACTGGCTAGTCTTTCCCCTCTGATTCTAGTTCTAGCTTTCAGCCCCCACCCCCCACCCTTTCCTCCGCCCCACCATACACAAACACGCACACTCCTCTCTCTCTCTCTCTCTCTCTCTCTCTCTCTCTCTCTCTCTCTCTCTCTCTCTCTCTCTCTATCTCTCTCTCTCTCTCTCTCTCTCTCTCTCTCTCTCTCTCTCTCTCTCTCTCTCTCTCTCTCTCTCTCTCTCTCTTGCCAGGGTTGCTCCATCACTGTCCCCACACAGCATCATAGTTTGATCCCCGTGGCCTTGCAGATAGTCAGGCCTCTCTCTGAGGAGTGTAGGGCCACAAGGTTGTGTTCTGTTTACCCTACATTCAACACACACACTAAGCACCCCGACAGTGCCAGGACACACACACATTCTCAGAACATTATGCCCTCAATGGTGACCCGCTTAGCTACATTTTCTGTAAGTGAGTGGCAACCGAGAAGAACGTACACAAAGAGGGTCTGTGTGTGCGTGTGTTAACAAAGCAGGTCGCCTAGCTTCATGTGTCTGTATGGATTTGGCAGGAGTTCAGCATCTAAACATATGGGTAGGTGCTGTAAATGCTCCTCTGACAACAGTCGTCCATGATTAAGCCACCATTGTTATGGCTGCCTACACTGTTATTATCCATAGCCTGATGTGCATCATGGTGCAGATATAAGCTGTCACAGAGCACTGATATAGGGAAAGGCTTGCCGTTTAATGATATAGTTCAGTATTGGGGCAGGGAAAGCTAAACATTAGAGTGGTGGAATGGAGAGCTAACTTTTGCTAATATATTTATAGTGTTTTCAATTAGCTTTCAATTTGCCCTGAAGTGAACATTCACTAATGTGCTCTAAAAGTCTTACAGGTGTGATTCAAAATAGAACACTGCTCTACCAGTCCTCAGACTCATCCATCACTCTGGTGAAGATTATCTCTCTCTTGGGACCAAGTGGGTACACAGAGTACATGGAGGTAGAGCTATCATTAGCTAATGAAGACTCTGCTACACACACGCGCACACACACACACACACACACACACACACACACACACACACACACACACACACACACACACACACACACACACACACACACACACACACACACACACACACACACACACACACACACACACACACACACACACACACACACACACACACACACACACACACACACACAGACAGGGGAGTGGGAGCTTAGGTAGTTTAGCCTAACAAAGTATAGTCATATATTCTTCCATTTGACCTTTAGGCAGACAATGCAACATGTTATGAACAGCACAGAAGTTTTGTTTGTTTGTTAGTTACTCTAGTGTCACTGTCATGTAGCTGCCATGGAGGAGAGTGGACCGTATATTCAACTAGCTCAACTTATACAGTAGCCTATGGTGCTTCAATGGGATTTTTCAATCACTTGACTGATCTCTATGTCTGCAGGTGTTCAGACATGCTCTGGGTTTTGCATTGTGAACAGTTGGCAGGCACGCTGTGTTTGTGATGGAAACGTTAACAAACAAACAAATACTTGCATTTTAGCCAACTCATCCCCAGGTTGTTAAGGGTCCGAGTCTGCCCCCCACCCACTTCTGTCCCTTTGTCTTTGTTCTGTCTTCAGTCCACCACTTTGCCTAGCAAGTGAGATGAATTAAAGGGTAAAAATAAAACGTATCAGAAACTGTTACTCTACTCAAGATGTCCGACATTACCCTTGATCACATTACATCCATTATGACAATGTAATGGTTTGCTTTGTCTTTACCAGTCACGATCAGTTATGTCATTCATGTAACAGTGTTATGACAAGACACTCCAGAGATTCTATAGAATACACCCTCTGTGGTAGTATATCCATAGGGGTCTCTCTCTCTAGAGATACTTCCCTTCTCCCTCCCCCTCTCTATCATTATCTTCTTACCTCTCCCATCTCTCTTCCCTTCTCCCTTCCCCTCTCTATCATTATCTTCTTACCTCTCTCGTCTCTCTTCCCTTCTCCCTCCCCCTCTCTATCATTATCTTCTTACCTCTCTCGTCTCTCTTCCCTTCTCCCTCCCCCTCTCTATCATTATCTTCTTACCTCTCTCGTCTCTCTTCCCTTCTCCCTCCCCCTCTCTATCATTATCTTCTTACCTCTCCCGTCTCTCTTCCCTTCTCCCTTCCCCTCTCTATCATTATCTTCTTACCTCTCCCGTCTCTCTTCCCTTCTCCCTTCCCCTCTCTATCATTATCTTCTTACCTCTCCCATCTCTCTTCCCTTCTCCCTTCCCCTCTCTATCAATATCTTCTTACCTCTCTTGTCTCTCTTCCCTTCTCCCTCCCCCTCTCTATCATTATCTTCTTACCTCTCTCGTCTCTCTTCCCTTCTCCCTCCCCCTCTCTATCATTATCTTCTTACCTCTCTCGTCTCTCTTCCCTTCTCCCTCCCCCTCTCTATCATTATCTTCTTACCTCTCTTGTCTCTCTTCCCTTCTCCCTTCCTCTGACTCACAAACTGAATATTTCTCTTTCATTCCTGCCATTCTATCCCTCTCGCTATCTCTCTCCCTCCCTTTCTCTCCTGCTTTGATGTCATACCCCAACTTTCTCTGAGGAGTCAGGATGTAGAAACATTGAACTCTCAGATTAGCTTCTGCTATCCTGGCTGCGTTGAGGATTCAGGACAGACAGAGCTGCAGGCTTTGTCATAGTACAGCTACACTATGAGGTAGCTAGTTTATTCCCATTGGTGAAACTGGGAATATACTGTGGTACTTAATGTTACAAGACAAACAGCCTCATTGTTTGTCAACTATTTGTATCAGATGAAAAATAATGGCACAGCATCCCTGCTGTTGTCCTTTTGTATGCTTCTAAATTAGTTTTACAAAATGTTTGTCTCTTTTATAAACACTCGCTGACTGACTGACTGTACAGCTTATCCTCAACTGCCTGTAATGAATAACCGAATAACATGTGTCAATCAATAGTACTGTACTTTAGCATTTCAGCTGAGGTCAGGGCCATCACGGACATTGCTATCGAGGCTGTCAGTCAGTGGAGCAAATAACTCCTTATTATAGTGCTGTGGTACAGTATACAGTCTAGAAGGAGATGCGAGAGATTGTCTGATATTTGAAGTTTACATACACTTAGGTTGGAGTCATTAAAACTCGTTTTTCAACCACTCCACAAATTTCTTGTTAACAAACTATAGTTTTGTCAAGTCGGTTAGGACATCTACTGTGTACATGACACAAGTATATTTTCCAACAATTGTTTACAGACAGATTATTTCACTTATAATTCACTGTATCACAATTCCAGTGGGTCAGAGGTTTACATACTAAGTTGACTGTGCCTTTAAACAGCTTGGAAAATTCCTGAAAATTATGTCATGGCTTTAGAAGCTTCCGATAGTCTAATTGACATCATTTGAGTCAATTGGAGGTGTACCTGTGGATGTATTTCAAGGCATACCTTCAAACTCAGTGCCTCTTTGCTTGACATCATGGGAAAATCAAAAGAAATCAGCCAAGACCTCAGAAAAGAAATTGTAGACCTCCACAAGTCTGGTTCATCCTTGGGAGCAATTTACAAATGCCTGAAGGTACCACGTTCATCTGTACAAACAATGGTACGCAAGTATAAACACCATGGGACCACGCAGCAGTCATACCGCTCAGGAAGGAGACGCGTTCTGTCTCCTAGAGATGAACGTACTTTGGTGCGAAAAGTGCAAATCAATCCCAGAACAACAGCAAAGGACCTTGTGAAGATGCTGGAGGAAACAGGTACAAATGTATCTATATCCACAGTAAAACGAGTCCTATATCGACACAACCTGAAAGGCCGCTCGGCAAGGAAGAAGCCACTGCTCCAAAACCGCCATAAAAAAGCCAGACTACGGTTTGCAACTGCACATGGGGACAAAGATCGTACTTTTTGGAGAAATGGCCTCTGGTCTGATGAAACAAAAATAGAACTGTTTGGCCAAAATGACCATTGTTATGTTTGGAGGAAAAAGGGGGAGGCTTGCAAGCCAAAGAACACCATCCCAACCGTGAAGCACAGGGGTGGCAGCATCATGTTGTGGGGGTGCTTTGCTGCAGGAGGGACTGGTGCGCTTCACAAAATAGATGGCATCATGAGGGAGGAAAATTATGTGGATATATTGAAGCAACATCTCAAGACATCAGTCAGGAAGTTAAAGCTTGGTCGCAAATGGGTCTTCCAAATGGACAATGACCCCAAATATACTTCCAGAGTTGTGGCAAAATGGCTTGAGGACAACAAAGTCAAGGTATTGGAGTGGCCATCACAAAGTCCTGACCTCAATCCTATAGAAAATGTGTGGGCAGAACTGAAAAAGCGTGTGCGAGCAAGGAGGCCTACAAACCTGACTCAGTTACACCAGCTCTGTCAGGAGGAATGGGCCAAAATTCACCCAACTTATTGTGGGAAGCTTGTGGAAGGCTCCCCAAAACGTTTGACGCAAGTTAAACAATTTAAAGGCAATGCTACCAAATACTAATTGAGTGTATGTAAACTTCTGACCCACTGGGAATGTGATGAAATAAATAAAAGCTGAAATAAATCATTCTCTCTACTATTATTCTGACATTTCATATTCTTAAAAAAAAGTGGTGATCCTAACTGACCTAAGACAGGGAATTTTTACTCGGATTAAATGTCAGGAATTGTGAAAAACGGAGTTTAAATGTATTTGGCTAAGGTGTATGTAAACTTCCGACTTCAACTGTAATTAGCTAAGGTAGTATACTGTTAATGCTTTTGTCTGTTAGTGTTATGTCTCCTGGTTGGGGATTGTTTTCAGAGGGACAGGAAGTAAGCCTCAGAGGATGTGGTTGCACGATTTGACGCATCACCCCACACCTCTGAGTCATTGGTGTGTCGTACCACCAGTGTGCACTGAACCAATCCAGTGTACCACTTCTGTGCGTCAAGCAGGTTTACAGCAAACCACTGCTTACTGCTTACCCAACAACAATCGACCAAACAAACGGTGTCTATTACATTTCAGAGTGCTGTCTGTGCAGATATGGCTAGACATACTGCACAGTGTGTGTGCGTTTGTGTGTGTGTTTGTGACAAATGGAGTGTGAGTAGAGGACTTGTTGCCACTAGCATTGGGCTAGATGAA
Organism: Salvelinus namaycush; assembly: GCF_016432855.1. Taxonomy (NCBI): domain Eukaryota; kingdom Metazoa; phylum Chordata; class Actinopteri; order Salmoniformes; family Salmonidae; genus Salvelinus; species Salvelinus namaycush. The sequence goes on from NC_052329.1 coordinate 24,967,795, forward strand.
TTCCCAGAATTTATTCTGGGAATTAATCTAAGTAGAAAAGTGTTAAGATGTTTTGAGCTGTTTACGGCTTTTCATTCATTCCAACAGTGGTTCACAAAGTTTTTATAGTCCTGTACCCCTTCAAACATTCAACCTGTTGTTTTTTGCCATCATTGTATGCCTGCCACACACACACTATACGATACATTTCTTAAACATAAGAATGAGTGTGAGTTTTTGTCACAACCCGGCTCGTGGGAAGTGACAAAGAGCTCTTATAGGACCAGGATACAAATAATAATAAAAAATGTTGCTCTTTATTTAGCCATCTTATATATAAAACCTTATTTGTTCATCAAAAATTGTGAATAACTCACCACAGGTTAATGAGAAGGGTATGCTTGAAAGCATGCACATAACTCTGCAATGTTGGGTTGTATTGGAGAGAGTCTCAGTCTTAAATAATTTTCCACACACAGTCTGTGCATGTATTTAGTTTTCATGCTACTGAGGGCCGAGAATCCACTCTCACATAGGTACGTGGTTGCAAAGGCCATCAGTGTCTTAACAGCGCGATTTGCCAAGGCAAGAAACTCTGAGTGCAGACTTATCCAGGGATCGGGCAGTGGCTTCTGATTAAATTACATTTTCACAGAACCGCTTGTTGCAATTTCGATGAGTCTCTCTTATTCAAATATCGGTAAATGGACTGGAGGCAGGGCATGAAAGGGATAACGAATCCAGTTGTTTGTGTCGTCCGTTTCGGGAAAGTACCTGCGTAATTGCACACCCAGCTCACTCAGGTGCTTCGCTATATCACATTTGACATTGTCCGTAAGCTTGAGTTCATTTGCACATAAAAAAAGCATACAATGATGGAAAGACCTGTGTGTTGTCCTTGTTAATGCAGAGAGAGAAGACCTCCAACTTCTTAATCATAGCCTCAATTTTGTCCCGCACATTGAATATACTGTAGTTGCGAAGAGTCCCTGTAATCCTAGATTCAGATCATCCAGGCGAGAAAAAACATCACCCAGATATGCCAGTCGTGTGAGAAACTCGTCATCATGCAAGCCGTCAGACAAGTGAAAATGATGGTCAGTATAGAAAACTTTAAGCTCATCTCTCAATTTAAAAAAAATTGTCAATACTTTGCCCCTTGATAACCAGCGCACTTCTGTATGTTGTAAAAGTGTTACATGGTTGCTGCCTATATCATTGCATAATACAGAAAATACACGAGAGTTCAGGGGCCTTGCTTTAACAAAGTTAACAATTTTCACTGTATTTTTAGTGTCCAAAATGTATTTCAAGCTGTCAGGCATTCCCTTGGCAGCAAGAGCCTCTCGGTGGATGCTGCAGTGTACCCAAGTGGCGTCAGGAGCCACTGCTTGCACGTGCATTACCACTCCACTATGTCTTCCTGTCATGACTTTTGCGCCATCAGTACTAATACCAAAGCTGTCCAGTACTTTAAAAACATCCTCTCATGTCCTGGTTTCCAGTGATTTGCAGCAGAGGATGTCTTCCTTAATTGACCCCCCATAACCATAACGGACATATACCAGGAGCTGTGCCAGGCCCGCCACGTCTGTTGACTCATCCAGCTGTAACGCAAATAATTCACTGGCTTTAATGCGAAGCAATTATTGTTTCAAAACATCTCCTGCCATGTTACTGATGCATGGTGAAACAGTGTTGTTTGATGAAGGCGTTGTCTGTATAGTTTATGTTGGCGTTTTCCCCCAGCATTGTCCCAGCCATATCCGCGGAAGCATAAAGAATGAAGTCCTCCACAATAGTATGGGGCTTGCCTGTCCTAGCCACTTGGTAGCTCACCATATAAGATGCTTCTAGCCCCTTCTTGTTAATGGTATCTGTTGAGGTTATACATGTCTTACTACTCGAAAGTCGTCTTTATTCTCGCTCAAAAAACTCCTGTGGCTTATTTTTCAAATTGTCATGTTTCGTTTCTAAATGTCTGCGAAAGAGTGAAGGTTTCCCACGAGAGAGTAATGGTTAATGTGATTGGATGTTAATTATTTGACTAGGCTACCTGTATTTGACATTGTGTTGTTATTTCGCTGAACACTAGATGGTTTCATTTTATTTTTGACAGTGAAACGAGGCTACTCAGGCGAGAAAAAAACCTCGCCCAAATGTTTAGCCCCGTTGGAAAATATAAATGGACTGTTTGAAAATGGGAATAAAAAATCTATTAAAAAAATGGGAATCACATTTTTATTTGGCGTACCCCCGACGGCATTGCGCGTACCCCAGTTTGGGAATATCTGCATTAGAGGATAACAGTTGAGGCTGAGGGGAGGGTATGAGGGGAGGATGGGATGAGGGAAGGGTGGGAGGGATGAGGAGAGGGTGGGAAGGATGAGAGGAGGGTGAGAGGGCTGAGCGGAGGGTGGGAGGGCTGAGGGGAGGGTGGAAGGGAGGGATGAGGAGAGGGTGGGAGGAATGAGGAGAGGGTGGGAGGGATGAGGAGAGGATGGGAGGGCTGAGTGGTGGGAAGCGTACACAAGGGCAGGCAGTGTTGAGATGATAGTTCCCAGATGCAGGAGGGAGAACACATAAGGGGAGCACAACACAGTCCTAATGGACAGCCTCTGACAGTACTATAATTTCAGTCTTCCACACTACAGCTGGTTTCCATCCCAATCGGGGAGGCAATGAGATTTAGAGAGTGGGGAACATTTGTTTAACCAAAGCCGCGCAATTGGTTCTCTACACATGAACTATGACTATGACTGAGACATGAGGCCTCCCACAGTTCTTTCTCTCCTCACTCCACCCCTCTCCCTCTTTATCCAGCTCACCCTCTCATTGGTGACGTCATACTGTATCTGTGGCTGGAGATTAAGCTTTTTCCAATTAAACCAATTAAAAGATCAATATCAGTTGATCATGTAGAGTAGACTATAGAGATCAGCTGTCAAAATCTGTATTTAGTGCACCATCATCAAGCACTAAATACTTCATCATAAATCTATTATAAATCTATTAACCTGTTTGGGATAGGGGGCAGAATTTTCACGTTTGGATGAAAGCGTGCCCAGAGTAAACTGCCTGCTACTAAGTCTCAGTTGCTAATATATGCATATTATTAGTAGATTTGGATAGAAAACACTCTGACGTTTCTAAAACTGTTTGAATGATGTCTGTGAGTATAACATAACTCATATGGCAGGCGAAAACCTGAGAAAAATCCAACCAGGAAGTGGGAAATCTGAGGTTTGTAGTTTTTCAACTCTTTGCCTATCGAATATACAGTGTCTATGTGGTCAAATTGCACTTCCAAAGGCTTCCACTAGATGTCAACAGTCTTTAGAACCTTGTTTGATGCTTCTACTGTGAAGTGGGGGCGAATGAGAGGGGATTGAGTAAGGTCTCTCCGAGAGTGCCATGAGCTGACCATGTGCGTTCACGTGAGAGGTAGCTTGAGTTCCATTGCATGTCTGAAGACAAAGGAATTCTCCGGTTGGAACATTATTAAAGATTTATGATAAAAACATCCTAAAGATTGATTCTATACTTCGTTTGACATGTTTCTACGAACTGTAATATGACTTTTTTGACTTTTCGTCTGAGCTAAGCGATCGCGCATTGAGCATTTGGATTACTGTGCTATACGCGCGAACAAAAAGGGGGTATTTGGACATAAATTATGGACGTTATCGAACAAATCAAACATTTATTGTGGAACTGGGATTCCTGGGAGTGCATTCTGATAAAGATCATCAAAGGTAAGTGAATATTTATAATGCTATTTCTGACTTCTGTTGACTCCGCAAGATGGCAGGTATATGTTTGGTTTGTTTTGGTCTCTGAGCGCCGTACTCAGATTATTGCATGGTTTGCTTTTTCCGTTAAGCTTTTTTGAAATCTGACAAAGCGGTTGCATTAAGGAGAAGTATATCTATAATTCTGTGCATAATACTTGTATCTTTTATCAAAGTTTATTATGAGTATTTCTGTAAATTGATGTGGCTCTGTGCAAATTCACGGGATGTTTTGGAGGCAAAGCCAAATGTAAACTGAGGTTTTTGGATATAAATATGAACTTGATCGAACAAAACATACATGTATTGTGTAACATGTTGTCCCGGGAGTGTCATCTGATGAAGAATATCAAAGGTTAGTGATTCATTTTATCTCTATTTCTGCTTTTTGTGACTCCTCTCTTTGGTTGGAAAATGGCTGTATGCTTTCTGTGACTAGTTGCTGACCTAACATAATGATATGTTCTGCTTTCGCCGAAAAGCCTTTTTGAAATCAGACACTGTGGTTGGATTAACGAGAAGTTTATCTTTAAAATGGTGTCTAATACTTCTATGTTTGAGAAATTTGAATTATGAAATTTCTGTTGTTTGAATTTGGTGCCCTGCAATTTCATTGGCTGTTGGCGAGGGGTTCCCACGACACACACACACACACACACACACACACACACACACACACACACACACACACACACACACACACACACACACACACACACACACACACACACACACACACACACACACACACACACACACACACACGTCAGGGCTCTTCTTATGTCAGTTAGAGTGAATCGGGTCATATTCTCTATGGCCCCGTTTCTCTTATCGGTATCCTTTGGTGTGTGCTTATGTTCCCAGACCTCTCAAGGACCACAGCCCCTGTCAAGGACCATTCCCCACCAGTTGCTTTGTTCAAGTGGTACACTTCAGTGTGTGTGTGTGTGTGTGTGTGTGTGTGTGTGTGTGTGTGTGTGTGTGTGTGTGTGTGTGTGTGTGTGTGTGTGTGTGTGTGTGTGTGTGTGTGTGTGTGTGTGTGTGTGTGTGTGTGTGTGTGTGAGACGTGGGTGACTGCGCGTGTTTCCAAAACCTTGGGTCATGCGGAACAATTTGTCATCCCTAAACAAAACAATAAAGGGTGTGCGCTTGTTTTTCGATATCCTGTGACGTTCCTAGAGGGAGTGTGTGTGTGATGGGCAATAACGTGTGTGTGATGGGCCGTAACGTGTCCTGAGAAGCAGGTGTGTTGAACTGTATATCACGATGACCTCCAGGCTTTATAACCTCTATTCTTACTCTACATCAACTCTCTCTCTCTAGATCAACTATCCTCCGTCTCACTCATCTTGGTCTCTTCCTCCTTTTCACTTTATTCCCTTTCTTTTTAATAACCATCCCTCGCTCCACAGACTTAGAATATAATATATTTTCATGACTATTAAAAAGATGACTGAGGCCAAAGTTCTGTTCTGTTCATTTCTTATTTCTCTTTGGTTCAGCCTCATGAATATCATTAGCTGTTGGCTTCTTGTATCTCACCAAACCACAATACAACACACACACACACCACAATACAACACACACACACACACACACACCACAATACAACACACACACACACACACCACAATACAACACACACACACCACAATACAACACACACACACACACTACAACACACACACACTACACTACAACACACACACACTACACTACAACACACACACACACACACACTACACTACAACACACACACACACCACAATACAACACACACACACACCACAATACAACACACACACACACGCACACCACAATACAACACACACACACCACAATACAACACACACACACACACACACACACACACACACACACACACACACACACACACACACACACACACACACACACACACACACACACACACACACACACACACACACACACACCACAATACAACACACACACACCACAATACAACACAACACAGCACACATACCACAATAGAACACACACACACACCACACACACCACACACACCACACACACACACACACACACACACACACACACACACACACACACACACACACACACACACACACACACACACACACACCACAATACAACACACACACCACAATACAACACAACACAGCACACATACCACAATAGAACACACACACACACACACACACACACACACACACACACACACACACACACACACACACACACACACACACACACACACACACACACACCACAATACAACACAACACAGCACACATACCACAATAGAACACACACACACACACACACACACACACACACACACCACACACCACACACACACACACACACACACACACACACACACACACACACACACACACACACACACACACACACACACAACAGAACACAATACAACACACACAACACAAGTAGATTCAAGCCATGTATATGCTACGTGTATTACCTATAACAGTGCCATTTATTCAACACATTCTCTAGGAATCCCAAAAGATGATGGGCGGAAACCTTTTATGAAAGTCGATGACTAAACTTCTCTAGAGAAAGAAGCAACAATCACAGACAGTTACCAAACACAAGAGGCACACGTTTCTCTTTCTGTACTTTACAAAGACCTAACTAGGTGTTGAATAAAGCAAAATAAATTGCCTCTTGTCTTCTCCAAGTATTCAATTTGCTTGGTAGGTGACATCAGAGATATCCTAGTACCTGGTGATTGGCAAGAGTTTATAGCCAATCCTTAATCATAATTGCCATATGCAATGCAATGCATCTGCCATTCTGCCATTTGATTGGTTTTCCACTCCCAAGTCACAGGACAGGAAGGGTGTTACTGTGAACGGTGTGTGTGTGTGTGTGTGTGTGTGTGTGTGTGTGTGTGTGTGTGTGTGTGTGTGTGTGTGTGTGTGTGTGTGTGTGTGTGTGTGTGTGTGTGTGTGTGTGTGGTGTGTGTGAAACAAGGTGACAAACACAATGTTCTTCTGTCTTGTCGATTTCCATCTGAATAGTTAATTACACTGATTCATCCACCACAGGTCCTCATCATCAGTTCTCCCTGACAGGCTACAGCTCTCTGTCAGTCTGGTCCTCATCATCAGTCCTCCCTGACAGGCTACAGCTCTCTGTCAGTCTGGTCCTCACCATCAGTCCTCCCTGACAGGCTACAGCTCTCTGTCAGTCTGGTCCTCATCATCAGTCCTCCCTGACAGGCTACAGCTCTCTGTCAGTCTGGTCCTCACCATCAGTCCTCCCTGACAGGCTACAGCTCTCTGTCAGTCTGGTCCTCATCATCAGTTCTCCCTGACAGGCTACAGCTCTCTGTTAGTCTGGTCCTCACCATTAGTCCTCCCTGGCAGGCTACAGCTCTCTGTCAGTCTGGTCCTCATCATCAGTTCTCCCTGACAGGCTACAGCTCTCTGTCAGTCTGGTCCTCACCATCAGTCCTCCCTGACAGGCTACAGCTCTCTGTCAGTCTGGACCTCATCATCAGTTCTCCCTGACAGGCTACAGCTCTCTGTCAGTCTGGTCCTCACCATCAGTCCTCCCTGACAGGCTACAGCTCTCTGTCAGTCTGGACCTCATCATCAGTCCTCCCTGACAGGCTACAGCTCTCTGTCAGTCTGGACCTCATCATCAGTCCTCCCTGACAGGCTACAGCTCTCTGTCAGTCTGGTCCTCATCATCAGTTCTCCCTGACAGGCTACAGCTCTCTGTCAGTCTGGTCCTCACCATCAGTCCTCCCTGACAGGCTACAGCTCTCTGTCAGTCTGGACCTCATCATCAGTCCTCCCTGACAGGCTACAGCTCTCTGTCAGTCTGGACCTCATCATCAGTCCTCCCTGACAGGCTACAGCTCTCTGTCAGTCTGGTCCTCATCATCAATCCTCCCTGACAGGCTACAGCTCTCTGTCAGTCTGGACCTCATCATCAGTCCTCCCTGACAGGCTACAGCTCTCTGTCAGTCTGGTCCTCATCATCAGTTCTCCCTGACAGGCTACAGCTCTCTGTTAGTCTGGTCCTCACCATCAGTCCTCCCTGGCAGGCTACAGCTCTCTGTCAGTCTGGTCCTCATCATCAGTTCTCCCTGACAGGCTACAGCTCTCTGTCAGTCTGGTCCTCATCATCAGTTCTCCCTGACAGGCTACAGCTCTCTGTCAGTCTGGTCCTCATCATCAGTCCTCCCTGACAGGCTACAGCTCTCTGTCAGTCTGGTCCTCATCATCAGTCCTCCCTGACAGGCTACAGCTCTCTGTCAGTCTGGTCCTCATCACCAGTCCTCCCTGACAGGCTACAGCTCTCTGTCAGTCTGGTCTTCACCATCAGTCCTCCCTGACAGAAAATAGCTCTCTGTTAGTCTGGTCCTCACCATCATTCCTCCCTGGCAGGCTACAGCTCTCTGTTAGTCTGGTCCTCACCATCAGTCCTCCCTGGCAGGCTACAGCTCTCTGTTAGTCTGGTCCTCACCATTAGTCCTCCCTGGCAGGCTACAGCTCTCTGTTAGTCTGGTCCTCACCATCAGTCCTTCCTGGCAGGCTACAGCTCTCTGCCAGTCTGGTACTCAGCATTAGTTCTCCCTGGCAGGCTACAGCTCTCTGTTAGTCTGGTCCTCACCATCAGTCCTCCCTGGCAGGCTACAGCTCTCTGTTAGTCTGGTCCTCACCATCAGTCCTCCCTGACAGGCTACAGCTCTCTGTTAGTCTGGTCCTCACCATTAGTCCTCCCTGGCAGGCTACAGCTCTCTGTTAGTCTGGTCCTCACCATTAGTCCTCCCTGGCAGGCTACAGCTCTCTGTAAGTCTGGTCCTCACCATCAGTCCTCCCTGGCAGGCTACAGCTCTCTGTCAGTCTGGTCCTCACCATTAGTCCTCCCTGGCAGGCTACAGCTCTCTGTTAGTCTGGTCCTCACCATCAGTCCTCCCTGGCAGGCTACAGCTCTCTGTTAGTCTGGTCCTCACCATCAGTCCTCCCTGGCAGGCTACAGCTCTCTGTCAGTCTGGTCCTCACCATCAGTCCTCCCTGGCAGGCTACAGCTCTCTGTTAGTCTGGTCCTCACCATCAGTCCTCTCTGGCAGGCTACAGCTCTCTGTTAGTCTGGTCCTCACCATCATTCCTCCCTGGCAGGCTACAGCTATCTGTCAGTCTGGTCCTCACCACCAGTCCTCCCTGGCAGGCTACAGCTCTCTGTCAGTCTGGTCCTCACCATTAGTCCTCCCTAGCAGGCTACAGCTCTCTGTTAGTCTGGTCCTCACCATCAGTCCTCCCTGGCAGGCTACAGCTCTCTGTCAGTCTGGTACTCACCATTAGTTCTCCCTGGCAGGCTACAGCTCTCTGTTAGTCTGGTCCTCACCATCAGTCCTCCCTGGCAGGCTACAGCTCTCTGTTAGTCTGGTCCTCACCATCAGTCCTCTCTGACAGGCTACAGCTCTCTGTTAGTCTGGTCCTCACCATTAGTTCTCCCTGGCAGGCTACAGCTCTCTGTTAGTCTGGTCCTCACCATTAGTCCTCCCTGGCAGGCTACAGCTCTCTGTTAGTCTGGTCCTCACCATCAGTCCTCCCTGGCAGGCTACAGCTCTCTGTTAGTCTGGTCCTCACCATTAGTCCTCCCTGGCAGGCTACAGCTCTCTGTTAGTCTGGTCCTCACCATCAGTCCTTCCTGGCAGGCTACAGCTCTCTGTCAGTCTGGTACTCACCATTAGTTCTCCCTGGCAGGCTACAGCTCTCTGTTAGTCTGGTCCTCACCATCAGTCCTCCCTGGCAGGCTACAGCTCTCTGTTAGTCTGGTCCTCACCATCAGTCCTCCCTGACAGGCTACAGCTCTCTGTTAGTCTGGTCCTCACCATTAGTTCTCCCTGGCAGGCTACAGCTCTCTGTTAGTCTGGTCCTCACCATTAGTCCTCCCTGGCAGGCTACAGCTCTCTGTTAGTCTGGTCCTCACCATCAGTCCTCCCTGGCAGGCTACAGCTCTCTGTCAGTCTGGTCCTCACCATTAGTCCTCCCTGGCAGGCTACAGCTCTCTGTTAGTCTGGTCCTCACCATCAGTCCTCCCTGGCAGGCTACAGCTCTCTGTTAGTCTGGTCCTCACCATCAGTCCTCCCTGGCAGGCTACAGCTCTCTGTTAGTCTGGTCCTCACCATCAGTCCTCCCTGGCAGGCTACAGCTCTCTGTTAGTCTGGTCCTCACCATCAGTCCTCCCTGGCAGGCTACAGCTCTCTGTTAGTCTGGTCCTCACCATCAGTCCTCCCTGGCAGGCTACAGCTCTCTGTTAGTCTGGTCCTCACCATCAGTCCTCCCTGGCAGGCTACAGCTCTCTGTTAGTCTGGTCCTCACCATCAGTCCTCCCTGGCAGGCTACAGCTCTCTGTCAGTCTGGTCCTCACCATTAGTCCTCCCTGGCAGGCTACAGCTCTCTGTTAGTCTGGTCCTCACCATCAGTCCTCCCTGGCAGGCTACAGCTCTCTGTTAGTCTGGTCCTCACCATCAGTCCTCCCTGGCAGGCTACAGCTCTCTGTTAGTCTGGTCCTCACCATCAGTCCTCCCTGGCAGGCTACAGCTCTCTGTTAGTCTGGTCCTCACCATCAGTCCTCCCTGGCAGGCTACAGCTCTCTGTTAGTCTGGTCCTCACCATCAGTCCTCCCTGGCAGGCTACAGCTCTCTGTTAGTCTGGTCCTCACCATCAGTCCTCCCTGGCAGGCTACAGCTCTCTGTTAGTCTGGACCTCACCATCAGTCCTCCCTGGCAGGCTACAGCTCTCTGTTAGTCTGGTCCTCACCATCAGTCCTCCCTGGCAGGCTACAGCTCTCTGTTAGTCTGGTCCTCACCATCAGTCCTCCCTGGCAGGCTACAGCTCTCTGTTAGTCTGGTCCTCACCATCAGTCCTCCCTGGCAGGCTACAGCTCTCTGTTAGTCTGGACCTCACATCAGTCCTCCCTGGCAGGCTACAGCTCTCTGTTAGTCTGGTCCTCACCATCAGTCCTCCCTGGCAGGCTACAGCTCTCTGTTAGTCTGGTCCTCACCATCAGTCCTCCCTGGCAGGCTACAGCTCTCTGTTAGTCTGGTCCTCACCATCAGTCCTCCCTGGCAGGCTACAGCTCTCTGTTAGTCTGGTCCTCACCATCAGTCCTCCCTGGCAGGCTACAGCTCTCTGTTAGTCTGGTCCTCACCATCAGTCCTCCCTGGCAGGCTACAGCTCTCTGTTAGTCTGGTCCTCACCATCAGTCCTCCCTGGCAGGCTACAGCTCTCTGTTAGTCTGGTCCTCACCATCAGTCCTCCCTGGCAGGCTACAGCTCTCTGTTAGTCTGGTCCTCACCATCAGTCCTCCCTGGCAGGCTACAGCTCTCTGTTAGTCTGGTCCTCACCATCAGTCCTCCCTGGCAGGCTACAGCTCTCTGTTAGTCTGGTCCTCACCATCAGTCCTCCCTGGCAGGCTACAGCTCTCTGTTAGTCTGGACCTCACCATCAGTCCTCCCTGGCAGGCTACAGCTCTCTGTTAGTCTGGTCCTCACCATCAGTCCTCCCTGGCAGGCTACAGCTCTCTGTTAGTCTGGTCCTCACCATCAGTCCTCCCTGGCAGGCTACAGCTCTCTGTTAGTCTGGTCCTCACCATCAGTCCTCCCTGGCAGGCTACAGCTCTCTGTTAGTCTGGTCCTCACCATCAGTCCTCCCTGGCAGGCTACAGCTCTCTGTTAGTAATTTTCAGATGGGTCCAAAACAACAACAACAACAACAACAACAACATCACCATCACTCCTAAAAGCAGCAGTTTAGGAGCACAACCTAATATAGATTGCTTCCCAAATGGTGCCCTATTCCCTATAGTCCACTACTTTTGATCAGAGCTCTACGGCCCCTGTTCAGATGTAGTGCACTATAGTGAATGGTGTGCCATTTCGGACGCAGACATAATATAAACATGTTATGTATCCACCTAATATGAGGTATAGCACTTAGCCCCATATATCACCAATCAATGGAGTCAGCGACAAGCTACCTGGAAATGTTCTGAGTAAAATTCCAATTGAAGGTCATCCAATCCCCATGGAGAATACGTTAGGGAAAAACATTCAGATGATACAATTATTACTGACCTCATCCACTGCCCTGTCTTCCCTTTCTGTTTTTGGACAACACTCAGTAATTTACCATAAATCCAGCTGTATATCTTCTGCCTCCGGTTCTGTCTGCACTTCCTAGATTGTTAATGCATCAGTGGATGGGCAACATTATGTTTGGACTGCCTCTATAAGAGTTTTATTTGAGGGCCATTTAGTACATATGGAGCTTACATCCACTTAATGAAATGTATACATTGTAATTGTCACAATATGGCCCTAATGCATACACTGCAGTCTCTTGTTATACATTAATTATGCTTTCAATCCTCTACAGGCAGGCTTTTAGTGGTACAGACATTGTAGTTGCTATAGCTATCCTATCTATATTACCTTTGTGAAATACATTAATGGTGTTACTTGGATTCAAGATGTCCAAGATGTTCTATAATATAGAATCTATATGATCTTTGATGGAAGAACAATTGATTCTATAGTCTCAACTACCCTGGGTACAAATACAAATCTAGCCATAGTATTTCACAAATAAAGACTACATTGAAGAGAAAATGTAACTGTTCACCCATAACAGAATTGTATAGGAGATGTTTACGCCTGTGACAGTCTGACACCGAGGGTTTGTGTATGGGAGCTGGGAGGCTCCATTCTGAAGTTTCTCTTGCTCACTGCTGTTGAGATTGAGGAGCGAAGCTTACGCAGCTCTGCATTCAATTACTGACAATTCAAAGGCGCACGTCGAGAACACCATGTATCCCGATTTGGAACGACTTGGAGAGGGGATGTCCATGCCTTTCTTGTGGTGAAGGAGAAAACACTTTGCTTAATTTACCCAGGAATAGACGTAGAGGAAGGCAGCCCTTCTGGAGTGGAGTGCTTTGTTTTGAAACACAGTAGAGGCGACGGTGGGTATTCTCCAGTTTACAGTTACGATCAGCCATCGAAACTTCTGCTTCAAGAATCTGTTTTCAATGAGGATGGCTTCTGAACTGAAAACGTAATTAACCATATAAGGCTGGAGATATCACAGTTGACATGTTACTGTAGGAAAGAAAGTGGTGACCCTGTTGTGCGCATTCTGGTTTATCCCAAAGAAAGCAAGTAGCCTATATGGTTACGCGCACGTTGTGCTTTGTGAGAAGAGGACTTCAACCAAACGAAAATGGCCCGGATTATTCTTTGTGCTTTGATACTAGTTTTGGCTGACTTTAATTAAAACATAACTGTAGGCCTATTGAACATCCGTGGAATTGACCACACCGTCCAAATGCTTGAATGGCTCGTTGCTTTGTGTATTGGGATTCTGGTGGCCGTCATTTGGCCAGCTTCGAAATATTTTGGTACCCAGGGCGAGCCAGACGCACTCCTCCAGGGGCTCGGAATTTCACGGCGGCAGACGAAGGAGATGGTCTCAGAGAGGTGCGTCTCAGACCGGGGGGTCCCGGTGGACCGTGCTAATGCCCAGACATCGGACAGGGCAGGTGAGAATAAAGTCCCCGATGTTGCGCTGATATGCAAACCCTCGGCGCTGGCCAACTATCTCTTCAAACACTGCAGGACTTTCAGCAATTTCACAGCGTGCACTGGATGGACTTGGCGGGCGAGTGCGTTTCTTCAGACATTCTACGGCGCGTGCTGGCCGTACGAGAGCCCGGCGTATTTCGTGCGGGACTACCTGCAGTTGAGCGACGACGGTCTGGTGGCGCTGGACTGGGCAGTGTCGATGGCCGGTGCGTCGTACCAGAAACGGAGGAGAACCTCGAGTAATTCCACGAGCCCCATCCTCCTCATCATTCCCAACTCGTTTGGGAAAATCACTAGAAATGTGCTGAAGGTAGCCTAATTAATTAATTAATGATGAAATGTAATGCAATATTTGATCATAACCAGGCTTGTTCTTGTTCATCAAGTGAAAACACCCTCAGCCACAATGTGCCCAGTGCCCACCTAGGCCCTATTAGTCTTATGGTCTTAATGGGGGATACATTATGCTAGTTGTCTTGCTCCTTTTTACCTTTGAACTGACATCATAGCTGTTACTTAGAACATAGCGTACCGTTCTATGGATGTCTATTAGGGACTGTTGTGGACAGTCTCAGGGGCAGAAATAAGATTTACATCAACTCTAGACATCAGCTCTACACTGTAAAGGGGTACCTGTGAATTTGACAGCAGCTTACAGGCAGCTTGGTGGCAAGTAAAATGCAGTATTTCATATAACATTACACCTACTGTAATAATACGGTATCAAAGCAAGTACTGTATAATGACATACAGTACAATACAGTAAAATATACTAATACTATTTCACAGTATTTTACTGTAATTACAAGGCATTAGTGCAAGCAGGTTGGCTGCTAGGTAAAGTGTTCACACATTACAGCATATTAATGAATATTGTGTGTTTTATATCACTTGCACTTCTAGAGGCTTAACAAAGGCTTCCAAACTGGCAGCAACTACTTTTTTTAAATTTATTTTTATTTTACCTTTATTTAACCAGGTAGGCTAGTTGAGAACAAGTTCTCATTTACAACTGCGACCTGGCCAAGATAAAGCATAGCAGTGTGAACAGACAACAACACAGAGTTACACATGGAGTAAACAATAAACAAGTCAATAACACAGTAGGAAAAAAAAAAAAAAAAAAAAAAAATGAGTCTATATACATTGTGTGCAAAAGGCATGAGGAGGTAGGCAATAAATAGGCCATAGGAGCGAATAATTACAATTGAGCAGATTAACACTGGCGTGATAAATCCTCAGATGATCATGTGCAAGTAGAGATACTGGTGTGCAAAAGAGCAGAAAAGTAAATAAATAAAAACAGTATGGGGATGAGGTAGGTAAATTGGGTGGGCTGTTTACAGATGGACTATGTACAGCTGCAGCGATCGGTTAACTACAGGGCTAAAGAGACCAAAAGGACATAGTAAAATGCTCAACCATTTAAGGTTTAAGACTTGCTGCCATTCCAATCTGTCCCCGATACAAATTGATGAGGCACTAAACCCAGAAATTAGTTAAATTGTTACAGCATTCTCACTCACAGGTGCAACAAATATAGCCTCTTACAGGGCACCCCCAATATGTTAATACAACAACAATACCATGCACCCACTAGTGGTCAAAAGGTTTTTGGTGCTCCAAAGATACGGTACTGTACTATATTGTGTGGGTTGGAATTACGTTACTATTTGAAATACAGCAATTCTTTCCCCGCCCACAACATTTCCCCACAATGCACCATAATGTACAGTATGCTGTAACAAAATGTTTCAGACTATTTTACTGTTGATAATACTCCAAATGAACGTATTATTTACTGTTTTCCGTTACAGTGTAGTTATTATGACTTATTTCATAACATAACAAAACCTGTCTCATGGTCATACAATTCACTGCTATACCATTAATTGTTGAAGGTTCAATCTATGAAGATTTTTGTAATGGTGAAATTACATAACAGTGAAATTATGTCTAATTCATCATTGCAGTGGTGGGAAAAAAGGAGGTTGAACAAGATATGAGAAATGACCAGTGCCAATGCGTATTCCCATTGAGCATGGGGGGCATCTTGGTTCAAGTCAGTCTTGGCAAGCTGAGGAGGAGAGCAAGAAAGTGAACAACAAGAGCACAGTGCCATGCGATAAAACCAGGGCTTAAGAACAGTGATTGTTGTAATTGAGAAATGCTTTAAGAAGGCTTTGTTCTGCCTTGGCGGGCTGTGAGTGAAAGGATCACATCACTGCAGCTGCACTCCCAATAGTATAGTCCCAGATCATTTTGTGCTGTCTTGCCAACTCATACCATTATCACCCCTACTAAATAAATACAAATCAGCAAGACAGCACACACAGATCTGGGACAAGACTACACTCCAATGCCCGTTAGCCTTATAATGAGTCACTGTACCCTGCAGTCCAGACAATGTTGCCACATTCTTTGGACACTTTCTACCCAAACCAGATCAAAAACACCTGCCCAATCCACTATAAAGTAGCCCAATTGATTGTAAAACCGGCCAATCTGGCTTGCATTGTTCCAAGCCTGATTTATGTACTCTGTTACTTTTGAGAGCAACAATAAGTCACTACCTTGACTGCCTGCACCCCCTACTAGCCTAGTCTGTCAACAATAAGTCACTACCTTGACTGCCTGCACCCCCTACTAGCCTAGTCTGTCAACAATAAGTCACTACCTTGACTGCCTGCACCCCCTACTAGCCTAGTCTGTCAACAATAAGTCACTACCTTGACTGCCTGCACCCCCTACTAGCCTAGTCTGTCAACAATAAGTCACTACCTTGACTGCCTGCACCCCCTACTAGCCTAGTCTGTCAACAATAAGTCACTACCTTGACTGCCTGCACCCCTTACTAGCCTAGTCTGTCAACAATAAGTCACTACCTTGACTGCCTGCACCCCTACTAGCCTAGTCTGTCAACAATAAGTCACTACCTTGACTGCCTGCACCCCCTACTAGCCTAGTCTGTCAACAATAAGTCACTACCTTGACTGCCTGCACCCCCTACTAGCCTAGTCTGTCAACAATAAGTCACTACCTTGACTGCCTGCACCCCCTACTAGCCTAGTCTGTCAACAATAAGTCACTACCTTGACTGCCTGCACCCCCTACTAGCCTAGTCTGTCAACAATAAGTCACTACCTTGACTGCCTGCACCCCCTACTAGCCTAGTCTGTCAACAATAAGTCACTACCTTGACTGCCTGCACCCCCTACCTGCCTAGTCTGTCAACAATAAGTCACTACCTTGACTGCCAGCACCCCTTACTAGCCTAGTCTGTCAACAATAAGTCACTACCTTGACTGCCAGCACCCCTTACTAGCCTAGTCTGTCAACAATAAGTCACTACCTTGACTGCCAGCACCCCTTACTAGCCTAGTCTGTCAACAATAAGTCACTACCTTGACTGCCAGCACCCCTTACTAGCCTAGTCTGTCAACAAAAAGTCACTACCTTGACTGCCAGCACCCCTTACTAGCCTAGTCTGTCAACAATAAGTCACTACCTTGACTGCCAGCACCCCCTACTAGCCTAGTCTGTCAACAATAAGTCACTACCTTGACTGCCAGCACCCCTTACTAGCCTAGTCTGTCAACAATAAGTCACTACCTTGACTGCCAGCACCCCCTACTAGCCTAGTCTGTCAACAATAAGTCACTACCTTGACTGCCAGCACCCCTTACTAGCCTAGTCTGTCAACAATAAGTCACTACCTTGACTGCCAGCACCCTCTAGTAGCCTAGTCTGTCAACAATAAGTCACTACCTTGACTGCCAGCACCCCCTACTAGCCTAGTCTGTCAACAATAAGTCACTACCTTGACTGCCTGCACCCCCTACTAGCCTAGTCTGTCAACAATAAGTCACTACCTTCACTGCCAGCACCCCTTACTAGCCTAGTCTGTCAACAATGGGAGCATTCATAGAAGCTGATTCACTATAAACAGCCTGTCAGCAATCAGCAGAAAAAAGGGAATTAGACTAAGGTTTAAGTGAATGATTGTAGCCTAGGGAGATGAGGGAGGAAGATCAATTCTGTCAGATGTGTCAAATGTGACTACTATTTTCTGGGAGATGGAGAACTGAATCAAATCAAATCAAATTGATTTACAAAGCCCTTCTTACATCAGCTGATATCTCAAAGTGCTGTACAGAAACCCAGCCTAAAACCCCAAACAGCAAGCAATGCAGGTGTAGAAGCACGGTGGCTAGGAAAAACTCCCTAGAAAGGCCAGAACCTAGGAAGAAACCTAGATAGGAACCAGGCTCTGAGGGGTGGCCAGTCCTCTTCTGGCTGTGCCGGGTGGAGATTATAACAGAACATGGCCAAGAAGAAAAGGATTTAAAAATAAAAGTTCAAGTGAATGATTAAAGTCTTGCTGGCCTGGCTATACAGTATGAAAAGTATGCAAGGTGTGCGTGGATGATTTGTTAAAAGACAGTTATAGGTTTTAAAGCCCTCTCCCTCCCTAACGGCCCAGCTAGTTTGCGATCTTTCAGAGTTCCTTCTGACTAGGGCTTAATTTCCCAAACAGTTTTCCACTCCCATTAACTCCCGAATGCAGATCTGAGACTACTGGGTTTGTATAAGCATTGAGCTCCAAATACTTTTCACCCTATTGCTTTCACCCTATTGATTACTTGACTGTGATACCCCTCCAGTATGATTACTTGACTGTGATACCCCTCCAGTATGATTACTTGACTGTGATACCCTTCCAGTATTATGACTTGTCTGAATCCCTCCAGTATGATTATTTGACTGTGATACCCCTCCAGTATGATTACTTGACTGTGATACCCCTCCAGTATGATGACTTGACTGTGATACCCCTCCAGTATGATGACTTGACTGTGATACCCTCCAGTATGATTACTTGACTGTGATACCCCTCCAGTATGATTACTTGACTGTGATACCCCTCCAGTATGAGGACTTGACTGTGATACCCCTCCAGTATGATGACTTGACTGTGATACCCCTCCAGTATGATGACTTGACTGTGATTCCCTCCAGTATGATGACTTGACTGTGATACCCCTCCAGTATGAGGACTTGACTGTGATTCCCTCCAGTATGATGACTTGACTGTGATACCCCTCCAGTATGATGACTTGACTGTGATACCCCTCCAGTATGATGACTTGACTGTGATACCCCTCCAGTATGATGACTTGACTGTGATACCCCTCCAGTATGATGACTTGACTGTGATACCCCTCCAGTATGATGACTTGACTGTGATACCCCTCCAGTATGATGACTTGACTGTGATACCCCTCCAGTATGATGACTTGACTGTGATACCCCTACAGAATGATGACTTGACTGTGATACCCCTCCAGTATGATGACTTGACTGTGATACCCCTACAGAATGATGACTTGACTGTGATACCCCTCCAGTATGAGGACTTGACTGTGATACCCCTCCAGTATGATGACTTGACTGTGATACCCCTCCAGTATGATGACTTGACTGTGATTCCCTCCAGTATGATGACTTGACTGTGATACCCCTCCAGTATGAGGACTTGACTGTGATTCCCTCCAGTATGATGACTTGACTGTGATACCCCTCCAGTATGATGACTTGACTGTGATACCCCTCCAGTATGATGACTTGACTGTGATACCCCTCCAGTATGATGACTTGACTGTGATACCCCTCCAGTATGATGACTTGACTGTGATACCCCTCCAGTATGATGACTTGACTGTGATACCCCTCCAGTATGATGACTTGACTGTGATACCCTCCAGTATGATGACTTGACTGTGATACCCCTCCAGTATGATGACTTGACTGTGATACCCCTCCAGTATGATGACTTGACTGTGATACCCCTACAGAATGATGACTTGACTGTGATACCCCTCCAGTATGATGACTTGACTGTGATACCCCTACAGAATGATGACTTTGCCTCTGCATTTAACAGTTGTGGTATGACAGTGATGATGTCATTTCTGCAGTTGGTCGAGTCAGAGACAAATCCCTTTGGTCTTGTTCACAGAGCTGTTTTCAGGCTGAATGTTGGACCTTGAATATTTGAGGGAGTTTGTGAGAGTTTGACATAATTCATCTGAAGAATGTGGCAGTGTGTAAATGTGTTGCAGACTCATGTGTAGGAGTGTGTGTGGCAGGATGTACTGTAGGTGTTTGTGCTGGTGTGTGCATGCTTCTGAGTGACAGTGTGTAGGTGTGTGTCTGCAAGGCATGACTTTGTGTGTGTGTGGGCGTGTGCATGCTTCCGTGTTTCTCGAGTCTCTGTGACAAAAATTCCTCATTGGCTCGACACTGGCAGCATAATCGAGAGGGAAAACAAATGGAAGACTGAAGCAAAGTTAACCTGCTTTATACCTCATCATCCTTATGTTGGAAAACAGCTGTACTTCAATAGTGTAGCCGCATTAATACTGCTGTATTAGTAGGATGAATTGATTCAGAGAGGGAGAGAGACAGAGAGAGAGAGAGAGACAGAGAGAGAGATATATAGAAACAGAGAGAGAGATAGAGAGAGACAGAGCGAGAGAGATATAGAAACAGAGAGAGAGAGAGAGAGAGACAGAGCGAGAGAGATATAGAAACAGAGAGAGAGACAGAGCGAGAGAGATATAGAAACAGAGAGAGAGATAGAAAGAGAGAGGGAGAGAGGTTGAGAGAGAGAGAGACAGAGAGAGAGATAGAAACAGAGAGAGAGAGAAACAGAGAGAGAGAGAAACACAGAGGGAGAAAGGTTGAGAGAGAGAGAAACAGAGAGAGAGATATAAATAGAGAGTGGGAGAGAGGTTGAGAGAGAGAGAGAGAGAGAGAGAGAGAGAGCGAGACAGAGCGAGAGAGATATAGAAACAGAGAGAGAGATAGAAAGAGAGAGGGAGAGAGGTTGAGAGAGAGAGAGACAGAGAGAGAGATAGAAACAGAGAGAGAGAGAAACAGAGAGAGAGAGAGAAACACAGAGGGAGAAAGGTTGAGAGAGAGAGAGAAACAGAGAGAGAGATATAAATAGAGAGTGGGAGAGAGGTTGAGAGAAAGGGAGAGAGGGAAGGAGAGAGGTTTTTGAGAGAGACAGAGACAGAGAGAGAGAGAACTTCTGTTAGTGTAATGTTTACTGTTCATTTGTATTGTTTATTTCACTTTTGTATATGATCTACTTCACTTGCTTTGGCAATGTTAACATATGTTTCCCATGACAATAAAGCCCTTTGAATTGAATTGAGAGAGAGAGATAGAAACAGAGAGAGGGAGAGAAGTTGAGAGAGAGAGATAGAAACAGAGAGAGTGAGAGAAAGAAAGAAACGCAGAGAGAAAGGATAATATCCAGGTTTAAGTGCTCTTTCAGGTTTCTCAGCTCTGTAAATATTTAATGCAGTGATCTGTTACACCTCCTCTTGGTCTCTCTAGTCTCTCTAATCATTGTCTTCTTATAGCTCTGTGTAGCTGTTCATTCATACTCTGTGGGGGTGTTGGAAATGGCACCCTAAGGCCATTTCAGATGCAGCCTGTGTTGGTGTTGTTACAGTTCATAGTCAGTTGAAACATTCAATGTTGGATTAGATTTATGTAGGGCTTTTCCGAAGACCTCACATATTCTGATCTCACAGTTCATAGTCAGTCATGCATTAATGGATTCATGGATTTAAATAGTGCTTTTACATTGACCAAACACTATGTGAGCTCACACTGACCACTGTGTCACCATCTGTCTGTCCCTCCTCTACCTCCAGCTTTGATGATGTCACAGTTCATCCTGTAGTGAGGTGAACCAATGATTGATTGGACCTCACTGCTGTGTCACTTCAATTCAATAAAGGTCTATATTGTCATGAATTACATGATGTTCTGTTTCCTGTCCTTCAGCTCTGTGAGGTGGCGTTGTCCCACGGCTACCTCCCTGTGGTGTTTAACCGGCGCAGCCACAACGCCACCCCCCTCAGCACCGTCAAGCTGCAGCAGTTTGGCGACCCAGGGGACCTACGCGAGGCCGTGCGCTACATGCGCTACAGGCAGCCCGTGAGCCGGCTGTACGCGGTGAGCGAGAGCACGGGGTCCGGCCTCCTCCTCTCCTACCTGGGAGAGTGTGGTTCATCCAGCTACGTGACGGCCGCCGCCTGCCTCTCGCCAGTGTTCCGCTGCCAGAGCTGGTTTGAGAAAGGACCCATCTGGCCCCTACACTGGGCTCTGGTGACTTACCAGAAGATATGCCTCAACAGGTAAGGGATGGAGGGAGGGGAGAGGGATGGAGGGGGAGAGGAGAGGGATGGAGAGGGGAGGAGAGGAATGGAGGGGAGATGGAGGGAGAGGGGAGGGAGTGAGAGGGGAGGGAGGGAGGGGAGGGAGGGAGAGAGATGAAGAAGGGAGAGGGAGGGAGGGACAAACAAACAGGGTAGGGAGAAGGTAGGGAGAGATGGCGGGCGAGCAGAGGGTGGAGAGAGAAAGAGAGAAACCTGATTGAGAAGAGGAGAAGAAAGGGAATAATGTCACACCCTGATATTACAGGATTTGATTAAAATACAATACCATTATCATGGCAACCGCTGCCCACCATGCTATTGATCTAGCAGGACATCGGGACCCAACTTGTGGTTTCACAATCAATGCTAACAAGGATGTTATAGAGCCATTCAGCACTTATAGATTGATTTACTGATTGTACTGTTTGTGTGTGTGGCTGTGCGTGTGTTGTGTGTGTGTCTTTATGTTTATATGTGTGTGTGTGTGTGTGTGTGTGTGTGTGTGTGTGTGTGTGTGTGTGTGTGTGTGTGTGTGTGTGTGTGTGTGTGTGTGCGTGCGTGCGTGCGTGCGTGCGTGCGTGCGTGCGTGCGTGCGTGCGTGCGTGCGTGTGTGCGTGTGTGTGTGTCCTTGTCTGGGTATATCTAGGTACAGGACAGTGCTGGGTGAGACAGTGCACACCGATGCCCTTTTCTCAAGCTGTTCCATGCGTGGCCTGGAGGAGGTGCTGTTCTGCCAGCAGCCAGGCCCTAAAGGAGCCCCGGCCCTAGCAGCGGGCACCAGCAGCAGCAGTGGTGGAGCCTGGGAGGCCTACTGGGAACGCAATGAACCCCTCCGGGATGTAGACGAAGTCGCCATCCCTGTTTTGAGTGTCTGTGCTCAGGATGACCCTATCAGAGGAGACCCCCAGTCTACCCTACCCCTGGAACTCTTCGAGAGCAACCCCCACTTCTTCCTGCTACTAACCACCAGGGGGGGACACTGTGGCTTTAACACCCAGGAAGGGAGTGCTTTCTCTGGGGGAGGGACCTTTGGAGGGACACCTGGGACTAGCTGGAGCCACCGGGCCCTGCTGGAGTTCTTTAGGGCCACCACAGACTTCATTGCGGCAGAGGAGAGGGCTAAGCAGGCTGCCAGACGGAGGGGCCTGGGGGGTAGCAGCCAGGGCAAAGTCTTCAGACATCGTAGTGTCAGTAGCTGTAAGAGGCTGCCCGCATGCTCACATAATATACACACTATCTACAACTGGCAGAGGTCTTATACACGATGAGCTGGGTTGATGATATTGGATATTATGGATGATAAGGGATTTATATTATGGATGATAAGGGATTGATATTATGGATGATAAGGGATTTATATTATGGATGATAAGATATTTATATTATGGATGATAAGGGATTGATATTATTGATGATAAGGGATTTATATTATGGATGATAAGGAATTTATATTATGGATGATAAGGGATTTATATTATGGATGATAAAGTATTTATATTATGGATGATAAGGGATTTATATTATGGATGATAAGGGATTTATATTATGGATGATAAGGGATTTATATTACGGATGATAAGGAATTTATATTATGGATGATAAGGGATTTATATTATGGATGATAAGGGATTTATATTACGGATGATAAGGAATTTATATTATGGATGATAAGGGATTGTATCTGCAGCACAAGAAAGCTTTGCATTTAACGGGCTGAATATTAATCTGTGTGCAGCAGTCACCTGGGTAATTGATGGAACATGGTTTCATTGACACACACACACACACACACACACACACACACACACACACACACACACACACACACACACACACACACACACACACACACACACACACACACACACACACACTCTCTCTCTCTCTCTCTCTCTCTCAGAATTTAAGGATGAACACTCAAAAACACACTACGTGTAAACAGAAAAGCCTGTCCAAAAATTCCCGTCTGGACACTGGACTGCCAGTATTTCTCTGATGAGACAATCAGATTCAAGGGGAAACTATGTGTAATGATATGGTGATGTTCTGCTGAACTGGGTGGAACCGGTTGGGTTTGTGGCTTTTCACACATGTTGTAATTCAAACTCTGACTGGGGTTCATTGAATGTAGCTGCAATCTGCAACTTTGAATTGGCGCTGTTAGTGACATGATGATTTTCCTGTAGTTTTCTAAACAATGTTAAACTTGTGTTAAATGTGTTAAATGATCTGAATCATTGGGAAGGAACGATGTAATAAAAGAAAAAGAGGAGGGAACGTATCATGGAAGGATTTCATTTTGGTCACACACTGTTATCTTTTGTCCAGACATAATTACAGTAATGTTGTGTAACATTGTATGAATTTAACAGTCTTCAGTTACTGTATGTGGAACTTTATGTACAATACTGTATGTGTCATACTTAGAACTTTGTGACTATGTACAGTAGAGTTCTGTTTCTCTGAGGATTCATCAAACACATGGAGAGTTTTCCATTTAGACGTCTCCTAAAATAGCTCTATGCCCAGAGCGATACCACTGTCTTTGTGTGTGTGTGTGTCTGTATGTTTGTGGTGTGTATTCATGTGTGTGTATGTGTCTGTATGTGTGTGGTGTGTATTTGTGTGTGCATACGTGTGTGTGTGTCTGTGTGTGACCGTGTGATCTGATTAGATATCTCTCCACGGTGTGTCCCTACAGATCCTCATCCACACAGACAGCTGCTACTGCTGGACCACAGAGCCAACTCTACAGTTAGCATCAAGCCCTGACCCTTTACAAAATACACTACCTTTCCTCGGTGCCATTATTCCAGGATTACTAAAGCCGAATCTGTAATCCTACCTTACAATCGCTCCACTTTTGTAAACCTCTGCATCACAGTATGCAAACAGGCCTTATGGTTTTAATGTGCACCTACATTGTAATGACACTGCAACTACCATGTAAATACAGCTATTACATATGATCACAGTGCCCAGACAACTTCAGCACGGAACATAGCCACTGTTATTTGTTACAACAGTCTTTCTGGTTCTACAAATGACTATGAGCCGAAGCAGCCTGCCTAGAATGCTCATTCTTTTGTTGTTCATTTTCATTTAGTGAAATGTCAACTAGAGCAGACAGACATAGGGGCGACAGAAACAATAACCACCAGGCCTCTCAGTCTCTCGGCCCAATTAAGTTGTTAACATTGGATTGGCCTTTAACACGTTGCTTATTTAATTCCAGCCCCAATGTCTGCATCTGTCCAATTGCATTTGCATTGATTGATATTTCATTCGCGTTCATAGTGACCTAGTCCCTTGATATGATCAAGATATATTCATAGGTCAGTGAGAGAACCTGCTCTAGAATACAGAGGATATTATTATGGATATGTTTGATGACTAAGAGGAGGCTAGTGCTGTGTTGACGTACTGTAATATTTCACTAAGGTGAGGAGCGCCATCTTGTGGCTATTGGGTGCAAGTGACATTCCACAAGTTTTGAAAAACCAAATATAAATATATCTATATTTTTTACCTTTATTTAACTAGGAAAGTCAGTTAACAACAAATGCTAATTTGACGGCCTACCACGGCCAAACCCTAACTGGGCGATGCTGGGTCAATTGTGTGCCGCCCTATGGGACTCCAAATCAGCCTGGAATCAAACCAGGGTCTGGAGTGACGCCTCTAGCACTGAGTTGCAGTGCCTTAGACTGCTGCGCCACTCGGGAGCCCATAAAAAGGCTAGATAGCATTAGTGTCTTCTCACAGCCACTAATACAGCCTTGAATATAAGCTATGTTGTGATTCATGGATACTGGATTCATAGAGCACCACAGCTTCAGATAAAACTATCTTGATTTTCACATGATACTGTTTTAAGGAATGTTACAAAATGCTGGCAGTCACTTTTTACACATTATAATGCACTCAATGAAAAAATCCATTATTGTAATGATTCAAGGACTAACTATGATATAATTTTAAAAAAGAGTAACAAACATAAAACAACAGCAACATTAATACAGCATACGTTTCCACCCGTATGCACATGAGAACTTGTAATATTGTGTGAAGGGCAAATCGCCTAACAACCAGAGCAGAGCCATGTAAAGCCTTTATGGCTCTCCTATGACTTGTCTGCATGACCTACATTTCGAATGATGCTCTTACCTTGGCGTTATCGTCTGATCTATTTACCCATCACGATGACCTCATGAAGAATGGCAGCGTTTCCCAGCACTGGCAGGGTTTCTGAACGGGGGTATATCTCTCTCTCTCCCTCTCCCTCTCCCTCTCCCTCTCCCTCTCTCCCTCTCCCTCTCCCTCTCCCTCTCCCTCTACCTCTCTCTCTCTCTCTCTCTGTCTCTCCCCCTCTCTTTCTGAGAGACTGCCTAACAGACACAATGACGCAGCTATATCTCTGCTGTTTTGGCTGGGAAACTGGAGCACAGCACATTGAGGCCAGATATAGCCCTGGTTTAAAAAGATATCTGCACAGTCACAAGAAAATCTAATCAGGGAAGTGATACATTTATTTTGTGCCAGAAATGCACATAATTATGTATATTAAATCAAATCAATAAAGTCATGAGTACATATACTGTACTGTACTTATTAATCCAATATACAATATGTATGCAGAGGGGACATTATGGACTTGTAGTTATATCCAGTATTCAGCCTATGTCCACGCTCAAGTCAGATTAATAATGTGTGTAATGTGTGCTATTTCACATGGACCAGTGAATTTGACACCAATCACTTTGGGTCACTCTCTTACTGTTCTCATTTGCAGTGATGAAGAACAGCTTGGCCTATCCGAGGTAGCTCAGATTCCGAGTCTCTTCTCTAATCCAATATGTTGCCCTTACATGCCAATAAGTGCAGCAGCATAAACTTCTAAGAGTCTATGACTGCCAGCTTTGGCAGTACTTCTGAAAAACATCAATAAACACTAAAATCTCACAAAAGTCAGATCGTCAGTAAAAACATCTGCTCATCTGTTGCACGTCCTCTCTCCTACTCCTCTTCTCTCTTCCTCTTCCTCTTCTCCTCCACCCTCACTCCTTCTCTCTCCCCTCCTCTCTCACCTTTTCCCACCTCCTTTTCCCCTCCTTTCCTCCTATGTCTCCCCCCCCCATCCTCCCCCCCCCCCCCCCCCCTCTCTCCCATCCTCTCCTGACCCTCAGTGGGGTTGGGATGGTGATGTGTGAGTAACTCCATCTCAAGCAGAATATTTCTGGTAGCCTACTAGCCTTCAGCACATTCCTCTGCAGACACATGACATAGTCATATTGGGTGTGGTGTGGGGAAGGCTTAAGGAAGGGCTCACTATTATTCTTTATAGCAAGCTAGCACATTAAATCCTGGGTGTATATCCTCCATGGTTCATACTGGGTTTGATGGTATCTGCTAGGAAAATACATCACTGTTCTCTAAAGCTAGCTAGCTAGCTGGCTTGTACATCAAACCCTGTAGGCCTATCGTAAATGGCTCGGTTCTGTGTGGTTCATGTTGGGTGTGGTGATATCTCCTAGGAAAAGCTTTGCGATTCTCTATAGCTAGCTAGCACATCAGATCCTTTGTGGTAGCCCTTTACACTCGTATATGGGTTGAAAATTGCAGATTTGGACACTGATAAGTGCCTAAATTAGAACGCAGTGGCTGTACATGATGATATAACATGACATTCATGACGTCAGAGCTCAGTGTCTCTGCTTCAGAGCTCTGTATGTTTAAAAAAAAAAGGCTCTGTCTGGGTTTTGACTGACAGACGTTCTGAACTGCACCGTGCGACAAGTTGCCCCATTAATTGGGCCATTTTCCCAAATGTTTTGCTGTCTGAGTGAGGCTGTAAATTAAGAGGCCTCGATGTATTGTGAAAGATGAGACGTTAATAATAAACACCGCTTTGATGTCATACAAGCAAGCCGAACACAAATGTGCACTTCACATTTCCATATCATAAAACTCATGTCATATACAGCGTCAACGTTTATGATCACTATGTTTGATGTACACTTAGACATGGCGTTATATCCTGGGTTGTCCTGAACAGAATGAGCCTATATTTGTTGTATTTGGAAGAAAATGTTCCACAGAAAATGTTCCACATTACAATCTGCTTCTCTGAATTGCCTTGTGAAAGTCTAACACTGTAAGATCATATTTTATAATTTAGCTAGTCATGTCGGCAATAGAACAAGCTGTCTAATTATGTCCACCTGACCCAAATTGCAATTTATACTGGAGCGTTTTTGGATTGCGTAAACAACAACAGTAATTGTGTGATGGTGGGGATGCAGGGCTGTGTTCCAAACAAACATCTACAAGTGTGCTTGCTCTAGTTCCTCAACGGCACAGCTAGGAGAGCTTAAAAACGTATTTAGGTCGTAAAAGTGCATTGAAATTACTTAGGAATTGTGCACACTCCTAACATAATACTGTCTAATGTTTGGATTGTGCACAGTTGGAGAGGTGTGTGACCGCTTGGAGACACCAGTTTGACCTCTCACTCAAACACTTGTTATTTTTTTGTCTTATGTTGTATCTACCCCAAATTCTTCAAGAATATTCTTATCATGATGCTGAATGTATCCATCGTAGATTTAGTTATCAACAAATGCATGGAAAAACACAGTAAATGTAAAATGCACCTAAAAATCAACAGTGTAATGTTTGGATTCAGTCTTGTGTCAGGTGAACTGTTGTGTACTCACCTTTAGTCTAATAATTTCCACATTATCTCCAAGCTGTTCCCTTTCAATTGCTACCATGGTTACGCATATGCTTTCCATAATTTTATTCTGTAAGAAACCTTTCAATTTAGCCCTATCCATATAGGCCAATTCCCACGAGTGTAAAGGGTTAAATGGCTATGGTGCATATTGGGTGTGGTGTGGGGATATCTGCAAGAAAAAGTGTTGTTATTCTCTATGCTAGCTACTACATGAATTCCTGTTTGTAGGCTCTGTGGATCCGTGGTTGTCCTTGTAGTATCATGTGTTTCCTGTGTAGCTTAGGTTCAGGTTTAAGGACTTGTGTGTTAACGCCTGTGCCTGAAGCTAAGGGAGGGTAGCCAGACACTACGGGAGAGAACTAATGCCATGTGACAGCTAGGTACCCAGGTTGCACATAACGGTGTTCTGAGAACCATATGTTTCTAAGCGCCAGGGGTGAAAGTAAGCCGGTCCGGTACGGTCCAGTATGGCGTCCCGGCAAAATAAATAGTGGGGGTACGCCGTACTAGTAAATCATGAGACTCTCACAATAATTAAAACAACATTTCAAGAAAACTGTAGGCTTTTACACCATTATTTATCATGACCGCATGTCAGCCACATGAAAAATGAGGGAATGGACTTGAAAATGGCTGTTATATACACTCCAAAATGCTGCGTGGTTTAATGAGAACACTGACATTTTTCCAAGGCAGAGAGGACTGGCTGAGACTGAAGCACCCGGACAGCGGTAGACACATCAATTCAGGCTTCAAGTGTAAGCATAATGACAATTGCCGAGAGCACTGTTTGGCTGCTGGAATTAATTTGTGAGACGATGAACGTGCGCTGGTAGCCTACATGAGTCCTTGTTTTATATATATATATATATTATATATCTCTCTCACTCTCCCCCCTCTCTCATTCTCTCTCTTTTTCTCTCCCTCCCTCTCTCTCTCTCTCTCTCTGTCTGTCTGTCTGTCTGTCTCTCTCTCTCTCTCTCTCTCTCTCTCTCTCTCTCTCTCTCTGTCTCTCTCTCACACACACTACCCTCGCCCCCTCTCTCTCTCTCCCTCTCCCTTTTCCTCTCTTTCTCTGTCTCTCTTGATCTCGCTTTTTCACTACACCCCCGCCCCTCTCTCTCTTATTGTGGAACTCCCTTGCATTCTGTAACCCAGGCAGTGTGATCTGTGAGCACCTGGCTGCTGACTGTGGAGACTTCAGAAGTGCATGGGTCGGTCCCTAGGAACACAGGGTTGTTCCACCTGTTTCCACCAAACGTGTGTGTGTTTCCACCAAACTGGAGCAGTCCAGTTCTGTTAGCACCCTCTTCCCACGAATGCTATGACGAATTGGGCTGTGTCAAGCACACACATGCAGTCAGGCATGCACGCACCCGCTTGCTCGCACGAGCTCACACACATACACACACACACATGCCCTGGCCTCAAAGACGTCAGAAGGATAGTGTCTGTGCTGTAAGGATTGTGCCTTGTTCTAGTCGGCCTGTTTGTTTGGGCGTTTCACGGTGTTGCATAAGAGAAAAGCAGCACATGACCTGCTAGTTTCTCAATTGATCTCCACACACAGACACAAACATTCTTTTACAAACACACCTCATATGCACAATCTCTCTCTCTCTTTCTCTCTCACAGACAAAACAAATCTCATTTTCCCTAACCCCTAACCCTAACTCTTAACCAAACCCTAATCTTAACCCTAAACCCTAACCCCTAATCCTAAACCTAACCCCTAATCTTAAACTTAACCCATAAAATAAATTTCCTTGTGGGGACAGGCAAAATGTCCCTACTCGTCCGAATTTTCTTTATTTGACTATCGTTTTGAGGACTAGATAGTAAAACCAAAACCGCACGCACGCACGCACATACGCACGCACGCACGCACGCACGCACGCACGCACACACACACACACACACACACACTCAAATGCCCCCCACCCCAGACAGTTTTGCCAAGTCAGGCTGTCATACTGTATCAGTGGGATCCTCAGTCTCTTCCAGAGGAGAGTGCAGTGCCCTTGGCGCCTAGCAGCCCTGTCTCCACGTCTGTCTCCCTGCCTCCACGTCTGTCTCCCTGCCTCCACGTCTGTCTCCTTGTCTCCCTGTCTCCACGTCTGTCTCCTTGTCTCCACGCCTGTCTCCTTGCAGCCCTGTCTCCACGTCTGTCTTCCTGTCTCCCCGCCTGTCTCCCTGTCTCCACGTCTGTCTCCCTGCCTCCACGTCTGTCTCCCTGCCTCCACATCTGTCTCCCTGCCTCTATATCTGTCTCCCTGTCTCCACGTCTGTCTCCCTGCCTCCACGTCTGTCTCCTTGTCTCCCTGTTTGTCTCCCTGCCTCCACGCCTGTCTCCTTGTCTCCCTGCCTCCACGCCTGTCTCCTTGTCTCCCTGCCTCCACGTCTGTCTCCTTGTCTCCCTGCCTCCACGTCTGTCTCCTTGTCTCCCTGCCTCCACATCTGTCTCCCTGCCTCCACGTCTGTCTCCTTGTCTCCCTGCCTCCACGTCTGACTCCTTGTCTCCACGTCTGTCTCCCTGCCTCCACGCCTGTCTCCTTGTCTCCCTGACTCCACACCTGTCTCCTTGTCTCCCTGCCTCCATGTCTGTCTCCTTGTCTCCCTGCCTCCACGTCTGACTCCTTGTCTCCCTACTCCACGTCTGTCTCCTTGTCTCCTTGCCTTCACGTCTGACTCCTTGTCTCCCTGCCTCCACGTCTGTATCCTTGTCTCCCTGCCTCCACGTCTGCCTCCTTGTCTCCCTGCCTCCACGTCTGTCTCCTTGTCTCCCTGCCTCCACATCTGTCTCCCTGCCTCCACGTCTGTCTCCTTGTCTCCCTGCCTCCACATCTGTCTCCCTGCCTCCACGTCTGTCTCCTTGTCTCCCTGCCTCCACGTCTGACTCCTTGTCTCCACGTCTGTCTCCCTGCCTCCACGCCTGTCTCCTTGTCTCCCTGACTCCACACCTGTCTCCTTGTCTCCCTGCCTCCATGTCTGTCTCCTTGTCTCCCTGCCTCCACGTCTGACTCCTTGTCTCCCTACTCCATGTCTGACTCCTTGTCTCCTTGCCTTCACGTCTGACTCCTTGTCTCCCTGCCTCCACGTCTGTATCCTTGTCTCCCTGCCTCCACGTCTGTCTCCTAGTCTCCCTGCCTCCACGTCTGTCTCCTTGTCTCCCTGCCTCCACATCTGTCTCCCTGCCTCCACGTCTGTCTCCTTGTCTCCCTGCCTCCACGTCTGACTCCTTGTCTCCACGTCTGTCTCCTTGCCTCCACGTCTGTCTCCTTGTCTCACTGCCTCCACGCCTGTCTCCTTGTCTCCCTGACTCCACACCTGTCTCCTTGTCTCCCTGCCTCCATGTCTGTCTCCTTGTCTCCCTGCCTCCACGTCTGACTCCTTGTCTCCCTACTCCACGTCTGACTCCTTGTCTCCTTGCTTTCACGTCTGACTCCTTGTCTCCCTGCCTCCACGTCTGTATCCTTGTCTCCCTGCCTCCACGTCTGTCTCCTTGTCTCCCTGCCTCCACGTCTGCCTCCTTGTCTCCCTGCCTCCACGTCTGTCTCCTTGACTCCCTGCCTCCACGTCTGCCTCCTTGTCTCCCTGCCTCCACATCTGTCTCCTTGTCTCCCTGCCTTCACGTCTGTCTCCTTGTCTCCCTGCCTCCACGTCTGTCTCCTTGTCTCCCTGCCTCCACGCCTGTCTCCTTGTCTCCCTGCCTCCACGTTTGGCTCTTTGTCTCCCTGCCTCCACGTCTGTCTCCTTGTCTCCCTGCCTCCACGTCTGTCTCCCTGCCTCCACGTCTGTCTCCCTGCCTCCACGCCTGTCTCCTTGTCTCCCTGCCTCCACGTCTGTCTCCTTGTCTCCCTGCCTCCACGTCTGTCTCCTTGTCTCCCTGCCTCCACGTCTGTCTCCTTGTCTCCCTGCCTCCACGTCTGACTCCCTGTCTCCCCGCCTGTCTCCTTGTCTCCCTGCCTCCACGTCTGTCTCCTTGTCTCCCTGCTTGTCCTAAACTGCCCTGGATCTGTATTCACTCTCAGCTGGAAGCTGGAAGGGGGAGGGGAGGGCAGAGAGAGAGAGAGAGAGAGAGAGAGGGAGATAGACAGAGACAGAGAAAATGAAAAGGCGGGGGGAGCAATATAGAGAGAAGATGGGAGAGAGAAATAGAGAAAGGGAGATAGAAAGGAGGAGAGGATGAGAGAGAAAGAAGGAGAGAAAGATACATATAGATATGCCTTGAATCCATACAGACATCTGCCTTTCTCTTTGTCCCAATGCAACCTCCACAGGCCTTCACATTTCTGCTCATCTTCCCCAAAATAATGCAGAGGGCAGGGCGGGGCAGAACAGTCTGGATTGGGTGCACAAGTGGGAGGTATGTGAGTCGCTGTGTATGTGTATGTGTGTGTATGTGTGTGTGTATGTGTGTGTCTCTTATCTCCCCAACCTAGGATACGTTCTGTCTCATCAACATCCAATTCCCCCCCTCTCCCCAGTCCCCTCCTGCGTGCCATACTCCTCTCCTCCTCTCCCCCTCTTTCTCATTCCTTCTCTCCCTCCTGTCTGCTTCTTCCCTCCAGCCTGTTGATGCCAGCTGTGGGCATCAGAGGGAGATTGATAAAGAGACCAGATAGACCTTCAGACAAGCTGTGCAGCGGCTGAAAACCGTTGAGGAGAAGGGCATAGTTACAGTAAATGTAACACTAACCATGTAGCATAGGGGGCATATGAAACAAAACGTACAAATTCAAGGGTGGATTATAATGCAGTAGAGGGACTTTTCAAGCACACCTGTTGGCTTTAGAAAGGCATTGCGGTGTACCTCGAAAGCCATAGAGTGGAATGAGGTCCCAGTGAGACATAGGATGAGGGGTTCCTATCGTCAGTATGTTCCAGGAATGAATGATTGTTTATTTATAGCAGTTGGAAACACAAGATGCTGATGAGTCATACAGTTCTGCTATGCTAGATGCTAACTGACGCAGCAGCAGGAACAGCCCCACAGTCTCACAGTTAAACTGTGTCATATACAGTTCCTCTCTTTTCTATAAACGCTATCCAACACAGGCCCATGCCCACAGTCTCTATCAGAGGCAAGCAAATGGTCTGAAGACGGAGTTTGGCTCTTGGCAACATTCCATCTTTGAAAAGGTATTGACCAAAATATCTCCTCCAAAATACATATGCTTTGTGTTGTAGTCATGACAGAATCATTCCCTCTCTTTGATTCCCTATCTCCTCTCACCTCTTGAACCCAGACAGGACACAAGTCAGGATTCGTCTCACCTCTGAACCCAGACAGGACACAAGTCAGGATTTGTCTCACCTCTGAACCCAGACAGGACACAAGTCAGGATTCGTCTCACCTCTGATCCCAGACAGGACACAAGTCAGGATTCGTCTCACCTCTGAACCCAGACAGGACACAAGTCAGGATTCGTCTCACCTCTGATCCCAGACAGGACACAAGTCAGGATTCGTCTCACCTCTGAACCCAGACAGGACACAAGTCAGGATTCGTCTCACCTCTGATCCCAGACAGGACACAAGTCAGGATTTGTCTCACCTCTGAACCCAGACAGGACACAAGTCAGGATTCGTCTCACCTCTGATCCCAGACAGGACACAAGTCAGGATTCGTCTCACCTCTGAACCCAGACAGGACACAAGTCAGGATTCGTCTCACCTCTGATCCCAGACAGGACACAAGTCAGGATTTGTCTCACCTCTGAACCCAGACAGGACACAAGTCAGGATTCGTCTCACCTCTGATCCCAGACAGGACACAAGTCAGGATTCGTCTCACCTCTGAACCCAGACAGGACACAAGTCAGGATTCGTCTCACCTCTGATCCCAGACAGGACACAAGTCAGGATTTGTCTCACCTCTGAACCCAGACAGGACACAAGTCAGGATTCGTCTCACCTCTTGAACCCAGACAGGACACAAGTCAGGATTCGTCTCACCTCTGATCCCAGACAGGACACAAGTCAGGATTTGTCTCACCTCTGAACCCAGACAGGACACAAGTCAGGATTCGTCTCACCTCTGATCCCAGACAGGACACAAGTCAGGATTCGTCTCACCTCTGAACCCAGACAGGACACAAGTCAGGATTCGTCTCACCTCTGATCCCAGACAGGACACAAGTCAGGATTCGTCTCACCTCTGAACCCGGACAGGACACAAGTCAGGATTCGTTTGACCTCTGAACCCAGACAGGACACAAGTCAGGATTCGTCTCACCTCTGAACCCAGACAGGACACAAGTCAGGATTCGTTTGACCTCTGAACCCAGACAGGACACAAGTCAGGATTCGTCTCACCTCTGAACCCGGACAGGACACAAGTCAGGATTCGTTTGACCTCTGAACCCAGACAGGACACAAGTCAGGATTCGTCTCACCTCTGAACCCAGACAGGACACAAGTCAGGATTCGTTTGACCTCTGAACCCAGACAGGACACAAGTCAGGATTCGTCTCACCTCTGAACCCAGACAGGACACAAGTCAGGATTCGTCTCACCTCTGAACCCAGACAGGACACAAGTCAGGATTCGTCTCACCTCTGAACACAAGTCAGGGTTCCTCTCAGGTTGAGTCATGATTATTACCCAATGAGTACTTGTCTGGTCTCTGAGGTGGTTAGTTACGTTCCATGTTCGGTATGATCTTGGCTGTGGACTCACTCTTAAAAACAACACTCTTAAAAACAAAAGGTCTGTCTATAAAGTCTGCTGGCTTCATGCTTCAGTTTCCGCAGGATCTTGATTAAAGATGACTTTTCTTCACAATGTATTTCAATGGGGTGCTGCTGAAAGAGCAGAGTGCTTATGAACGATTTCAGAAACATCTATAGGCTTTATAAAGAGTTCATGAAGGCTTCATTAAGCCTTTAATGGGGTGGTGCTGCTAAAATAGTACTAGTGGCTCACTAACAGGACACATGCTGGTCCTAATCAGTTTATAGTAATTGTAGGTCCGACTGGTCGAGGTGGCATTCTCCCAAGATAGGCTTTACCTCAGGGGACTGTCACTGTACAGGGGAAACCCTGAGCCCTCATTGATGCTGTGACCGTCACATATTGACTATGAGTAGATGGTTGGTTCATGTTTTTCTAAAATAAAAAAAAGTCTACACAGTGTATGGTCCCGTGCTTTATTCCCCACCCACATAAACGTTTATGGAATACAGCAGTAATGCAAGAATATCATTTTATTATCTACTGTGAAACTGAAATTTGTCTGGGCTGCATTGGCAGGTTTTGAGTCCTGAGAGTTAGTGGACACAGAGAATTGTCTTTATGTTTTGTAAATGTCCTTTCCTGAAAAGCTTTGGGTGGTGCTGAACAGGTGTATGTGTTGTTCAAGATAAGGCTGAGTGTTTCTATAACACCAATGAAACAGTGTGACCCACAGGGCGGGGCAAAACGAAGGCGTATAAACCGAAGGCACAACAAAGTAGAAACACTAGCTACTTGGCTCATAATCAAGGTCATCTCACATCTCAGTAGTACTGTACAGCTACATAGCGGACTCATTTTTCAATAAAGTTACCCTCCATTCAAAATTCAGAGACCCTGAGAGAAGGATAGATTCAATGCTTCTTAGTGGCTTCCTATCATATGCTCTTTCAACTAATGCTAAGTGTGTGTGTGTGTGGCACGGTGGCAGCTAGGGCCCTGCCTGGCTGGTGACACCCCAGCCAGGCTCTTTCCATGAACGTCCCAACAGTTATGTCATGAGCCACTGACAAAACAATCTATATATCCCCTGCCTGCCTTCATAACGTAGCTTGTCACAGTACTGCCCTGAACCACTCTGCTTGGAGCTGCCTGCATATCTCTCTCTATCTCTGTTTCTCTCTCACTCTCGCTCTCTATCTCCCTGCTTGCCTGGGGGTTGAGGGTGGTGGTGGCGGGGGGAGGGCATAGGGGGGAGGAATGGGTGAGGGCAGAGGAGGAGGAAGAGGGGAGAGAATGTGGGTCATCATCCACATCCAAAGCTGCATCAGATTTCCCAGTCAGCTGGAATCCCATCTCCAGCCCAAACCGGCACCACGAGGCCCGTTATATAAGTGGTTATTGATCCATCAGAGAGAGTGTACTGCACGGGGGAAAAACACCACCGGAACTGAGAACAGGGACTGATGGGAGGGTGGAGGGTGGTTCAGTGATTTGGCTGCCTCGGAGGTGTTACAAAGTGTCACTATGACTCAGTGTCGAAAATCTAAAGCAGCCTGCCCTGTGCTTGAGGAGTGCTGTGCTAATGGGTGCATTGAGAAACAGCTACGACGGGCTTGTTCAGCCATTCAGGTTATTCAAATACTATAAGGCCAAGAGGCCTACATCATTTTTGGGGGAAATATATCTACTATAAGGTTGATCGCTTACTTAAATGAGGGTCAATCAATATTTGCGCTGGTTGCTATAGTAGGCAGATTTTTAGGAATATACTGAATGGTGAACAGTTTACCAGTGAACTTAATGGATTGAAAATACAGGGCTGACTCGCTAGTAATGATGAGTTGACATAGTGCGACTCTGAGTGCCTGAGAGTAAGCTGTCAGTATAGATAGGGCTTATTCAGGTCAGTGACACGTCTACTCCCAAAGTCTCCAATGTGGGATGTCATCGTTTTCAGCAACCCTGCAATTCTGTTGCTCCATCCACATCAGTGGCGGTCAATGCAGTTTAAGATTAGGGAGGATGGCCTTATTTCTATTACATCATATTGAATGACTGCCATTCATATTCCAGTCATCCAGTTCAATGTAACATCGATAGGTTTAGGCTTCTACATGATACTCTAATTTGCCCTATCTATACCCATCATGAGGTTGTTACAACCTACAAATGAAAGTTTATAACGTAGGTGCACAGTGACACATTCAATACCGCCTTGCACACTTTTGACTGTGTCTAGCTGATCTGGGGTGTAATCATTAGTCCAAACAGAGAGTTCCTACTGGGAAAATGCAGGTAGGTCCCTCCCTCTTTCGTTCCGTTTGCAACTGTTTAAAAAACAATTTTACAACAGAATCGGCGGAATGAATACACCCCTGATCACAGTTCACTTTCATATCAGCCGCATACAGCATCATTACTTTGCTTGTTGTAGAATTCATTTTCCCATCTACGCGCTCTCCTCCTCTCACCTTTTCTCTTCGCTTGTGGACTTCAGTGCACAACAAAACAGCTGTCTGTGACCAGCCGCAAAAACCTCTCCAAGCCA
Organism: Salvelinus namaycush; assembly: GCF_016432855.1. Lineage (NCBI taxonomy): Eukaryota > Metazoa > Chordata > Actinopteri > Salmoniformes > Salmonidae > Salvelinus > Salvelinus namaycush. The sequence continues at coordinate 25,005,395 of NC_052329.1, forward strand.
ATCTGTCGTACCATAACCGTATACCGCTACACAGCCTACATCGTTGTCCCCATATTAAAGTTATAGCTAGTCAACAAACTAGAACTAACGTGTTAGTAAACCCATAATCCAATCCATGTGTACAACCACGCTGTACAGTGTACAGCAAGCAGTTTAGCATTTACATTGGCGGGCACCCGTGGCAATACATTAATAGACCGAAAGCTGACCTTGACTTGGAAGAGTTGCACTGTTGGATAGATAGCCTTAGCCAGCTAGCTAACATAAATTGCATTATGATTAGTAAGAAGAAAATACAAATAAATGTAGCTAGCTCTCTCTCGCTCCGCTGTTTGTTCGAAACAGTTCAACTATTGTCTCTCTCTCTGAGTAAACTACTCACCACACTTTATGCACTGCAGTGCTAGCTATCTGTTGCTTCTAATTTCAGTACTAGATTCATTTTATGATCCTTTGATTAGATGACAACATGTCAGTTCACACTGCAAGAGCTCTGATAGGTTGGAGGACATACTCCGGATGTCAAAATTACTGTGTAAGGCTATGGAAGGGGATGAGAACCAAGACCCACCTATGTTTTATATTTAAGTCAATGTACCCAGAGGAGGATGGAAAATATTTGTCCTCCGGCTACACAATGGTGCTAACCTAGAGGGTGCTTTTGAGGCTACTATAGACCTTCATTGCAAAATAGTGTATTTTAATCAGTTGATTGATGGCTTGTTGGTTCAAGCCACAAGCAGACAAATAAGGGTATTTTGAAATGCAGAGACAGAGAGAGAGAGAGAGAGAGAGAGAGAGAGAGAGAGAGAGAGAGAGAGAGAGAGAGAGAGAGAGAGAGAGAGAGAGAGAGAGAGAGAGAGAGAGAGAGAGAGAGAGAGAGAAGAGAACAGATCAGATCAGAGTGTCCAAGGATAGTGTGTACCCTTTACATGTACAAGGCTAATCATGTCTGTAAGTAGGCCTTGGCCTTGCCTCTGTGTGGCAACGCAGATAAATACTCTAAAACTTTTCTCTGACTGGCAGGCGTAGCGTTCACACTGCACAGGGTCAGAGTCCCCTGTCTCTATGCAGAGTGTTGAGGGGTGAAATGTGAAGTAGGGCAGATGTGGTAATACAAGGTAATAGATGACCATAAATCTATGACCGGCGGACATTGTACTGGGGACATGGCAGGGTAAAAAGAGTCCAATGGTTTCTCACTTATTTCTAGATTCCTGGAGATTAGGCTTAAGTGGTTAAAGTTTCTCTAGGAAATATTTTCTGTGTTACTGGAGTGGGTCTTTAAATGCTCCAAATGGTGTCCAAATGTGGGCTACAGAGAAAGCTTCAATCTGTGTCAGGCTCAGCAGTGCGGAGAAAGGCATTGATGAATGCTCTAGCTATAAATAATTAAAGTTACTGTTTTACCAATATAGAACTGACTCCATTCAATGTCTTCTCTCGAGATAGAAGTTCTATTCCAACATTAAATGGACTGCTTATCCTCTTATCCTCTGTAGTTACACTACATGTATATGAACAGGTGTAGTTGACATCATCATACCTTTGATATGCCGCTTACAAAACCACTGACAAGACAGAAAGAGAGCAAAAAGAACGAATGAAGGAAAGAGGGATCACAGATAATATAGATTGAAGATTGATACGGAAATGACTGATTGCTGCTCCAGGAAAAGTGGTGAAGATGAGATCTCTTAAAGTGGCAGGAACCGAAGTTCAAGTTATAATACAACTGTTATGTCAACAGTTAACCTGGAAGCAGAGGGCTGTGTGACAGAGCAAAGCTAGTAGGCTACAGTTCATGTAGAATGCACAGGGTCCACAGATTTCAATGAGCTGGTAACCTACCTTATCCAGTACTGGTACCTATTAGGGATATTTATAATTATGTCATTAAAACAATGGGTTACAGCAAGTAATGCAAATGGTTATTCACCCTAACCCTCCAAGCATGAATGTGAGACAAGAAGGCCTACATTTCTTAGAGCTCATTTGCTCATAGCACTAAAATATCCTTGTCTGACATGTTTTGCAGCAGTGTGATTAGTTGACAGAAAAACACCCTTTGCTCTCCTTTACCCTTCAGGCAAGGATAAGTCAAGCAAGACCAAATGATTGTGCATGCATGTGTGTGTGCGTGCATGAGGAGTGCAGTCATTTATCCAGATCCACTGACACGTTTCACACATACGGAACAGTACATGGAAGTAGCGTATCTAAAAAAAAACATGATTGTCAAAACATGAGTCACATCAGTTAAAGAACATTCTAGAATATTTTTGTAATCTAGAGGGGAATTTCCCCGCAGTAATGTTCAATTACTTTGCACCTATACTATAGTTCATTATACTGTACTACCGGTATTTATATTCTTACAATTCTTTATGTATTCTTAGAATCCTGAGAATCCAAGTTGTTTATCTGTAAGAGGCTCTCTGGCATGTCTTAGCGATGATTCACGACCCAAGAGATCTCGTCAGCAGCATACGCCGTACGGTTGGGCTGGCTACAGTATATATATACCCTGTGCCTTGCCACTGTAGCGTGCTGTGCTAACTGTTGCAGCCCTGTCCTGACCTGACCAGAACAATGCCCTGGACACCACTTGTACAGTATACCCCATGGAACTTTCCACTGTTGACTTCACCTCATACCATCTAACAGTACAGCTGGGGAGAGGGATCAGAGGGAGGAATCCGTACTATGCAAGTGTTTGTGTGTGTGTGTGCGTGCGTGCGTGCGTGCGTGTGTGCGTGTGTGTGTGTGTGTACGTGTGTGTTTGTCAGTGGCAGCCGCTGATTGGCTGAATACCTGGGGCGCGAGTGTCACGCTCTGACCTTAGATATCTATGATTTCTTTATATTTTGGTTAGGTCAGGGTGTGACGAGGGTGGGTACGCTAGTTTTTGTATTGTCTAGGGGTTTTGTATTGTCTAGGGTTTTTGTAAGTCTAGGGTTTTGTAGGTCTAGGTGATGTGTATGTTTATGGTGGCCTGATATGGTTCCCAATCAGAGGCAGCTGTTTATCGTTGTCTCTGATTGGGGATCATATTTGGGTAGCCATTTTCCCTTTTGTGTTCGTGGGTTCTTATTCTATGTTTAGTTGCCTGTCTGCACTATTCATATAGCTTCACAGTTCGTTTTGTTATTTTATTCAGTGTTCATTCTATTTAATAAAGAATAATGTACGCATATCACGCTGCGCAAAAGGACCAAGCAGTGTGTTGCACTTGCCGGGCTCAAGTGAGCATCCAGCCAGGACGCATTGTGCCAGCTCTATGCTCCAGATCTCCAGTGCGCCTCCACAGTCCAGTACGTCCTGTGCCTCCTCTCCGCACTCGCCCTGAGGTGCGTGTCATCAGCCCGGTACCACCTGTACCAGTCCCACGCATCAGACCTCCAGTGCGCCTCCACAGTCCAGTACGTCCTGTTCCTGTTCCTGCTCCTCACACTCGCCCTGAGATGCGTGTCATCAGCCCTGTACCACCAGTACCAGTCCCACGCATCAGGCCTCCAGTGCGCTTCCACAGTCCAGTACGGCCTGTGCCTCTTCCCTGCACTCGCCCTGAGGTGCATGTCCTCAGCCCGGTACCACCAGTTCCAGCACCACGCATCAGGCCTCCAGTGCGCTTCCACAGTCCAGTACGGCCTGTGCCTCTTCCCCGCACTCGCCCTGAGGTGCGTGTCCTCAGCCCGGTACCACCAGTTCCGGCACCACGCATCAGGCTTCCAGTGCGCTTCCACAGTCTAGAGCTTCCGGCGACATTTCCCAGTCCAGAGCTTCCGGCGACAGTACCCAGTCCAGAGCTTCCGGCGACAGTACCCAGTCCAGAGCTTCCGGCGACAGTACCCAGTCCAGAGCTTCCGGCGACAGTACCCAGTACAGAGCTTCCGGCGACAGTACCCAGTCCAGAGCTTCCGGCGACAGTACCCAGTCCAGAGCTTCCGGCGACAGTACCCAGTCCAGAGCTTCCGGCGACAGTTCCCAGTCCAGAGCTTCCGGCGATGTTTCACAGTCCGGAACCTCCAACAACGGGCCACAGTCCGGAACCTCCAACGATGGGCCACAGTCCGGAACCTCCAACGACGGGCCACAGTCCGGAACCTCCAACGACGGTCCACAGTCCGGAACCTCCAACGACGGTCCACAGTCCAGAACCTCCAGCGACGGTCCACAGTCCGGAATCTCCAGCGACGGTCCCCAGCCCGGGGTTTCCAGCGACGGTCCCCAGCCCAGGGTCTCCAGCGACGGTTCCCAGTCCGGGGCCTCCGGCGATGATCCGCAGTCCAGAGCCTCCCGCGATGATGCACGGTCCGGTTCTACAAAGGCGGCGGGATCAGCGTAAGGAGGCGGGGCTGCGTCCAGAACCGGAGCCGCCACCGAGGGTAGATGACCACCCGGACCCTCCCTTATAGGTTCAGGTTTGCGGCCGGGAGTCCGCACCTTTGGGGGGGGGGGGGGGGGGGGGGGGGGGGTACTGTCACGCTCTGACCTTAGATATCTATGTTTTCTTTATATTTTGGTTAGGTCAGGGTGTGACGAGGGTGGGTACGCTAGTTTTTGTATTGTCTAGGGATTTTGTATTGTCTAGGGTTTTGTAAGTCTAGGGTTTTGTAGGTCTAGGTGATGTGTATGTTTATGGTGGCCTGATATGGTTCCAAATCAGAGGCAGCTGTTTATGGGTTCTTATTCTATGTTTAGTTGCCTGTCTGCACTATTCATATAGCTTCACGGTTCGTTTGTTCAGTGTTCATTCCATTTAATAAAGAAGAATGTACGCATACCACGCTGCGCCTTGGTCCGATTCATACAACGAACGTGACAGCGAGGTTGTTGTAGTTGTCAACAAAGCATCATGACAGAAATATGATGCCAAGTTTTCAAACTAGGGGTATTGTTTTGGAAGATACAGTATATAAAGCGATCTGTGCATTTGAACAACTGAATAAATACACCTATTTCACTTTGCATGTCAAAAACTGAATGACCACTGCTGCACATGCTGCCACTGTTTTGAACATATTCAATTATACTATTGAGAATGAGCAGCCAACTCACCAACGAATGAGTGCACCAGGGAGAACTCAAGAAGCATGCAGATGCAATATGTGTAAACACATTCTCTAACTGGGGATAGCTAGCTAACAAATGTCACAAAGCATGATGCGCTAGCCAGTTAACTTTCATTTTGAAATAACTTAATAATTCAGAGTTAGAGTTCAGTGGTTAGTAAACCAGCAATGTCTAGCGCCGGAGCGGGAGAGCGGGAGTAGACTTGAAATTGGCATGGGAGCTAGAAGCTAGCAACCTACCAGCTAGCTATAGCTAGCTAGCTGCTTATCATAGGTAGATAACTGGTTAATTTGACCCAAAAAGCTACCAAACTATTTCTCAGTGTTGCTCAGAATTACGGTAGCTGGTTCATTCATTTCATCATACTTTGTGATAAACACGGTTTTATGCTGTTTTAGTCCACACAGCATGTCGCCCTGTCACCTACAACAGAACCTGATGAACAACATGGGGGAAAACAATAAGCCACCATCATGCTTTTTTTGTCCTACCAGATCCTCAATGAGAAGGTTCTAGCTAGTGTATCCCTCTTTCCTTCGACTCTTGCTAGATGTAGATTTATGGTTTATCAGGTCCCAGGCTCCCATGACTGTTATGACTTTTTATTTACAAGTTAATTACAATTAGCTTTTTGCTTTAGCGCCATCTGTACCAGATCTAGTCTCACGTGCGGAAGTCAGCCGTTTGGCGCGAGAGACATATTGGAGGGAGATTAGAGCAGACCCAGAAGTTGAATGCACATTTGAGCGACCCAGGACAGTCTATCTACTTTGTGCTGTTATAATTTATGCTAGCAGTTCCCCCTCATAGCAAGTAGCTGGCAAAACAATCCAAGCAATGTTCTCAAGGCCTATGCGCCCAGGACAAAGCTATGGATTTTATACATCTGTCTGTGTGACTTATACAACGTACCAGAGGTCAGAGGTCATCTTAGAGGCAGTCATGGTTAGCATCATGTCACCCTTTTCACTACACTGTGGACTACTTTTGACTAGATAGTGCACTATAAAGGGAATATGGTGCTATTTGGGACACATCGTCAGAGGACCCAAAGTTAAGACTAGTCAGTCACATGTCCCAGCCAGGGACTCTGGAGTGGAGTGAAGTAACATGGAATTTAATTTAAGTTGTTTACTGGTTGTGTTTCAGTCAGAGAATGGTATGTGCTGCATGGGACTGTTTTAGCCAATTATCCCTGAGTGGATTGGAGTGCCATTGTGGCGATTATGGCAGTTATGTCCTTTTCCATAGACGGGTTGTTGGTAGGAGGAATAGTTCAACAAACTTGTGTGACAATGTTGCATCCCAAATGGCACCCTACTCCCTATATAGTGAACTAGTTTTGACCAGAGCTCTATGGGTCCTGATCAAAAGTACTCCACAAATTTTTTTGATGCGGGCGATGCGTAGTCAGTGAACTGTAAAGCAGTGCTGAGTCACGATGCATCCCTTAGGGGGAAACACAGGCGTGGTCTCCTACTGAGAACCACTAACTCTGAAGAATACAGCATTGTCCTCACTCCTTTCCTAAAACCCTGCTGCTGCCTAGTTACAGCACTTTGAACCCGGGCCACGAACACAGTGTAGCGTGGGCAGGGAGAGAAGGAGGGAGGGAGGAGGGAGGCAACAGAACAGCTGGCCTGATTTTGAAAGTGCATTTTTCAGCTTCCTTCAGCCGGCCGGCATGCCGTGCACTGGCCCTTTAAATCTCTGTTAAGTGTCATCTTGCACGCACCCAACTGCTGAGTCATTGGGTTCAGGCTGATTTTGTAACCTCCGCCCAGCGGGGCTCCTCATTGGCTCTGGTCTCCACACAGCGGTCCGCGTGGTTGGTTGCCAGCACCACTAATCAGTTACTTTTTTCCAGAGGCAGCTCTTATTAAAGGGACAGTAGCGAAATGATTGAACCACTCCCCCCTAAATTACTTAATGACTGACTGAGTAACTGAATATCTAACTGATGGAATGAAAGGCTGGACAGTTGGCTGGCTGACTGACTGACTGACTGGCTGGCTGGCTTGTTGACTGGCTGACCGACTGTCACTAACTAATTGGCTGACTGGCTGGCTGACTCTGACTGACTAACGGACTGGCTGACTAACTGACTGAGACTGTGTCAGGGCCACTGGGCCACAGGGGTGGGGTCACAACACTGTCCGCGGATGAGGAAGACAAGAAAAAAGCCCTATTTCGAGAGAACGAGAATGAGTGAGTTAGGGGCTAGAGAGAAAGAGAGAGTGAGGAGGGGCTACAGAAAGAGAAAGATAGTGAGATGGAGAGAGATATGGAAGACAAGTGCTATAGAGAGATCTAGAGAGAGAGAGATAAGAGTGATGCACTCACTCATTGTCATGCTGTATCAACAAATAAGTAAATCTTGTGGAATCCCAGAAAGAAAAGACGGAAAAGCACTGAGCCCTCAGCAGATTGTGCAATGTGACTCAGAGTAATGCCTCCCTCATGACGAGCCTCTGACGCACTGGAAGTGTACCTACCACCTATTCACTGTAATAGTCACCTGATAACTACTTAACCTAGATCCAACCCTGTAATAGTCACCTGGTAACTATGTAACCTAGATACGTCCTTGTGATAGTCACCTGGTAACTATGTAACCTAGACACGTCCTTGTGATAGTCACCTGGTAACTACATTACCTCGATACAACCCTGTAAGTCACCTGATAACTACGTAACCTATTTTCAACCCTGTAATAGGTACCTGGTAACTACATAACCTAGATACAACCCTGTAATAGGTACCTGGTAACTACTTTACCTAGATACGACCCTGTAATAGGAACCTGGTAACTACATTACCTAGATACAACCCTGTAATAGGTACCTGGTAACTACGTTACCTAGATACGACCCTGTAATAGGGACCTGGTTACTACATTACCTAGATATGACCTTGTAATAGTCACCTGATATCTACATTACCTAGCTACAACCCTGTAAAAGTCATCTGATAACTACATTACCTAGATACAACCCTGTAATAGTCACCCGAGAACTACGTAACCTAGATATACGTCCATGTGATAGTCACCAGGTAACTACATTACCTAGATACAACCCTGTAAGTCACCTGATAACTACATAACCTAGATAAAACCCTGTAATAGTCACCTGATAACTACGTAACCTAGATACGACCCTGTAATAGTGACCTGGTAACTACATTACCTAGATACAACCCTGTAAAAGGTACCTGGTAACTACATTACCCAGCTACAACCCTGTAATAGTCACCTGATAACTACATTACCTAGATACAACCCTGTAATAGTCACCTGATAACTACGTAACCTAGATACGTCCCTGTGATAGTCACCTGGTAACTACATTACCTAGATACAACCCTGTAATAGTCACCTGACAACTACATTACCTAGATACAACACTGTAATAGTCACCTGATAACTACATTACCTAGATACAACCCTGTAATAGGTACCTGGTAACTACGTTACCTAGATATGACCCTGTAATAGGGACCTGGTAACTACATTACCTAGCTGCAACCCTGTAATAGTCACCTGATAACTACATTACCTAGATACAACCCTGTAATAGACACCTGATACCTACGTAACCTAGATTGGACCCTGTAATAGTAACCTCATAACGATATTACCTAGATACAACCCTGTAATAGTCACCTGACAACTACATTACCTAGATACAACCCTGTAAGTCACCTGATAACTACGTAACCTAGAAACGTCCCTGTGATAGTCACCTGGTAACTACATTACCTAGATACAACCCTGTAAGTCACTTGATAACTGCATTACCTAGAGACAACCCTGTGATAGTCACCTGATAACTACGTAACCTAGATATACGTCCCTGTGATAGTCACCTGGTAACTACATTACCGAGATACAACCCTGTAAGTCACCTGATAACTACATAACCTAGATACAACCCTGTAATAGTCACCTGATAACTACGTAACCTAGATACAACCCTGTGATAGTCACATGGTAACTATATTACCTAGATACAACCCTGTAAGTCACCTGATAACTACATTACCTAGATACAACCCTGTAATAGTCACCTGACAACTACATTACCTAGATACAACCTTGTAATAGTAACCTGATAACGACATTACCTAGATACAACCCTGTAATAGTCACCTGACAACTACATTACCTAGATACAACCCTGTAAGTCACCTGATAACTACGTAACCTAGAAACGTCCCTGTGATAATCACCTGGTAACTACATTACCTAGATACAACCCTGTAAGTCACTTGATAACTACATTACCTAGAAACAACCCTGTGATAGTCACCTGATAACTACGTAACCTAGATATACATCCCTGTGATAGTCACCTGGTAACTACATTACCAAGATACAACCCTGTAAGTCACATGATAACTACATAACCTAGAAACAACCCTGTAATAGTCAACTGATAACTACGTAACCTAGATACAACCCTGTGATAGTCACCTGGTAACTACATTACCTAGATACAACCCTGTAATAGTCACCTGATACCTACAATACCTAGATACAACCCTGTAATAGTCACCTGATAACTACATTACCTAGATACAACCCTGTAATAGTCACCTGATAACTACATTACCTAGATACAACCCTGTAAGTCACCTGATAACTACATTACCTAGATACAACCCTGTAATAGTCACCTGATAACTACGTAACCTAGATACAACCCTGTAATAGGTACCTGATAACTATGAACCTAGATACAACCCTATAATAGTAACCTGATAACGACATTACCTAGAAACAACCTAGTAATAGTCACCTGATAACTAAATTACCTAGATACAACCCTGTAAGTCACATGATAACTAAATAACCACCTAGAAACGTCCTGTGATAATCCCCTGTAACTAAATTACCTAGATACAACCCTGTAAGTCACATGATAACTAAATAACCTAGATACAACCCTGTAATAGTCACCTGATAACTACGTAACCTAGATACACGTCCTGTGATAGTCACCTGGTAACTACATTACCAAGATACAACCCTGTAAGTCACCTGATAACTACATAACCTAGATACACCCTGTAATAGTCACCTGATAACTACGTAACCTAGATACAACCCTGTGATAGTCACCTGTAACTACATTACCTGAATACAACCCTGTAATAGTCACCTGATACCTAAAATACCTAATACAACCCTGTAATAGTCACCTGATAACTACATTACCTAGATACACCCTGTAATAGTCACCTGATAACTACATTACCTAGATACAACCCTGTAAGTCACCTGATAACTACATTACCTAGATACAACCCTGTAATAGTCACCTGACAACTATATTACCTAGATACAACCCTGTAATAGTCACCTGATAACTACATTACCTAGATAAAACCCTGTAATAGGTACCTGGTAACTACGTTACCTAGATATGACCCTGTAATAGTCACCTGATAACTACGTAACCTAGATACGTCCCTGTGATAGTCACCTGGTAACTACATTACCTAGATACAACCCTGTAAGTCACCTGATAACTACATTACCTAGATACAACCCTGTAATAGTCACCTGGTAACTACATTACCTAGATACAACCCTGTAAGTCACCTAATAACTACATAACCTAGATGCAACCCTGTAATCGTCACCTGATAACTACATAACCTAGATACAACCCTGTGATAGTCACCTGGTAACTACATTACCTAGATACAACCCTGTAAGTCACCTGATAACTACATTAACTAGATACAACCCTGTAATAGTCACCTGATAACTACATTACCTAGATACAACCCTGTAATAATCCCCTGGTAACTACATAACCTAGATACGTCCCTGTGATAGTCACCTGGTAACTACATTACCTAGATACAACACTGTAAGTCACCTGATAACTACATTACCTTGATGCAACCATTTAATAGTAACCTGATAACTACATTACCTAGATACAACCCTGTAATAGTCACCTGACACCTACATTACCTAGATACAACCCTGTACGTCACCTGATAACTACATTACCAAGATACAACCCTGTAATAGTCACCTGATAACTACATTACCTAGATAAAACCCTGTAATAGTCACCTGATAACTACATTACCTAGATACAACCCTGTAATAGTCACCTAATAACTACATTACCTAGATACAACCCTGTAATAGTCACCTGATAACTACATTACCTAGATAACACCTGTAATAGTCACCTGATAACTACATTACCTAGATACAACCCTGTAATAGTCACCTGATAACTACATTACCTAGATACAACCCTGTAATAGTCACTGATAACTAATAACCTAGATACACCCTGTATAGTCACCTGGTAACTACATTACCTAGATACAACCCTGTAAGTCACCTGAATACCTCATTACCTAGATACAACCCTGTAATAGTCACCTGATAACTACATTACCTAGATACAACCCTGTAATAGTCACCTGATAACTACATTACCTAGATACAACCCTGTAATAGTCACCTGATAACTACATTACCTAGATACAACCCTGTAATAGTCACCTGATAACTACATAATCTAGATATGTCCCTGTGATAGTCACCTGGTAACTACATTACCTAGATACAACCCTGTAAGTCACCTGATAACTACATTACCTAGATGCAACCCTGTAAGTCACCTGATAACTACGTAACCTAGATACGTCCCTGTGATAGTCACCTGGTAACTACATTACCTAGATACAACCCTGTAAGTCACCTGATAACTACATAACCTAGATACAACCCTGTAATAGTCACCTGATAACTACGTAACCTAGATACAACCCTGTGATAGTCACCTGGTAACTACATTACCTAGATACAACCCTGTAAGTCACCTGATAACTACATTACCTAGATACAACCCTGTAATAGTCACCTGATAACTACATTACCTAGATACAAGCCTGTAATAGTCACCTGATAACTACATTACCTAGATACAACCCTGTAATAGTCACCTGATAACTACATTACCTAGATACAACCCTGTAATAATAACCTGGTAACTACGTAACCTAGACACGTCCCTGTGATAGTCACCTGGTAACTACATTACCTAGATACAACCCTGTAAGTCACCTGATAACTACATTACCTAGATACAACCCTGTAATAGTCACCTGATAACTACATTACCTAGATACAACCCTGTAAAAGTCACCTGATAACTACATTACCTATATACAACCCTGTAATAGTCACCTGATAACTACATAACCTAGATACAACCCTGTGATAGTCACCTGGTAACTACATTACCTAGATACAACCCTGTAAGTCACCTGATAACTACATTACCTAGATAGAACCCTGTAATAGTCACCTGATACCTACATTACCTAGATACAACCCTGTAATAGTCACCTGATAACTACATTACCTAGATACAACCCTGTAATAGGTACCTGGTAACTACGTTACCTAGATACAACCCTGTAATAGGGACCTGGTAACTACATTACCTAGATATGACCCTGTAATAGTCACCTGATAACTACATTACCTAGCTACAACCCTGTAATAGTCACCTGATAACTACATTACCTAGATACAACCCTGTAATAGTCACCTGATAACTACGTAATCTAGATATGTCCCTGTGATAGTCACCTGGTAACTACATTACCTAGATACAACCCTGTAAGTCACCTGATAACTACATTACCTAGATACAACCCTGTAAGTCACCTGATAACTACGTAACCTAGATACGTCCCTGTGATAGTCACCTGGTAACTACATTACCTAGATACAACCCTGTAAGTCACCTGATAACGACATAACCTAGATACAACCCTGTAATAGTCACCTGATAACTACGTAACCTAGATACAACCCCGTGATAGTCACCTGGTAACTACATTACCTAGATACAACCCTGTAAGTCACCTGATAACTACATTACCTAGATACAACCCTGTAATAGTCACCTGATAACTACATTACCTAGATACAACCCTGTAATAGTCACCTGATAACTACATTACCTAGATACAACCCTGTAATAGTCACCTGATAACTACATTACCTAGATACAACCCTGTAATAATAACCTGGTAACTACGTAACCTAGACACGTCCCTGTGATAGTCACCTGGTAACTACATTACCTAGATACAACCCTGTAAGTCAACTGATAACTACATTACCTAGATGCAACCCTGTAATAGTCACCTGATAACTACATTACCTAGATACAACCCTGTAATAGTCACCTGATAACTACGTAACCTAGATTTGAACCTGTAATAGTAGCCTGATAACGACATTACCTAGATACAACCCTGTAATAGTCACCTGATAACTACATTACCTAGATACAACCCTGTAATAGTCACCTGATAACTACATTACCTAGATACAACCCTGTAATAGTCAACTGATAACTACATAACCTAGATACAACCCTGTAATAGGTACCTGGTAACTACTTTACCTAGATACGACCCTGTAATAGGAACCTGGTAACTACATTACCTAGATACAACCCTGTAATAGGTACCTGGTAACTACGTTACCTAGATATGACCCTGTAATAGTCACCTGATAACTACGTAACCTAGATACGTCCCTGTGATTGTCACCTGGTAACTACATTACCTAGATACAACCCTGTAAGTCACCTGATAACTACATTACCTAGATACAACCCTGTAATAGTCACCTGATAACTACGTAACCTAGATACAACCCTGTGATAGTCACCTGGTAACTACATTACCTAGATACGACCCTGTAAGTCACCTGATAACTACATTACCTAGATACAACCCTGTAATAGTCACCTGATAACTACGTAACCTAGATACAACCCTGTGATAGTCACCTGGTAACTACATTACCTAGATACAACCCTGTAAGTCACCTGATAACTACATTACCTAGATACAACCCTGTAAATGTCACCTGATAACTAAGTTACCCAACTACAACCCTGTAATAGTCACCCGATAACTACATTAACTAGATACAACCCTGTAATAGTCACCTGATAACTACATTACTTAGATACAACCCTGTAATAGTCACCAGATAACTACGTAACCTAGTTACAACCCTGTAATAGTCCCCAGATAACTACATAACCTACATACAACCCTGTAATAGTCATCTGGTAACCAGTTAATCTTGATACAACTCTGTAATAGTCCTCTGGTAACTACATAACCTAGATACGACCCAATAATAGGCATCGGGTAACTAAAGTACATAACCTTGGTATGACTCTGTCATAGTCCTCTGTTAACTACATAACCTAGACACGAGCCTGTAATAGTCCTATTTAAGGATACATAGTACATGTAAATACAGATGCAGATTCTACTGTACACCATACTGAAGGAGTTCTTAGTGAAAGCCCACTTACTGTACAAGACCAACCACTCCCTGCCGTTCTCTAATACTGTCTATGGATGGATCATGTCTTCATCATAACATGCTACCACTATTACCTTATTTCCTCTCAACTCTGTCACCCCATGACCTTGCTCTCACTCATCCATAGAGGAAAGGTGCCCTCCTATTCCCTCCTATTGCTCTGTTTCCTAGATCAGTGTGGACTCCATGGGGCGAGGAAAGAGGAATAAGACATTGTATCTGTGGTTGAAAGGGATCCAAGCTGTTGCTTGCCTAGCAGAGGTGCTGATTGATTCCTGGAATATATTTAACGAGGGGGATTAATGTTGAGAGAGAGTGAGAGATGGAGAGAGAGTGAGAGATGGAGTGAGAGAGAGCGTGAGAGATGGAGATAGAAATGGAGAGCAAGAGAGAGAGAGAGAGAGAGAGAGAGAGAGAGAGAGAGAGAGAGAGAGAGGGGGAGAGAGAGAGAGAGAGAAGTAGCAGCTCCGAGTACAGTATCCACAGCCTGGATGTACTATATTAAGCTGGTGCAGTCAGAGTTAAAGGCTGCTATGTTCCTGAGCTGAGCTTTGAGAGCTTATTAAGGACACATACAGCCACATAGGAAGCTCTAATGCAACGTTTCCATCCCACTGAATATGGTTCATGTCATATAACATAACACAGCAGGATTCCCCCCACTGACTATGATATAAAACTCTCATAAGAGAAGACCAGGACCATGTCATGCTTTATTCAGTATGGTGACTCAGCCAATGACTTTATAAGGAAGAAACTCAGCCAAGTTGGAGGCGGTTCAATGGAATCACCACTAGAATCCTAATGGAAGGTGACGGGGCAGGCAACAGTGTCTGGGAGACAGAGAGATGGAGAGAATGAGATGACTTGTCAATAAGATGGACATACATAGTCATACTTCTTCATTAGATGTCCACTTACACAAAACAGCATTGTGGTCCAACAAAGCAACGTATTTACTGAGTTTTGGAGACATGGTGTGGAACGATCATCACACTTACATAGCATAATTGTTTTAGGGCGAAGAAGTTAACAATATCCTCACAGTTTTCTTCCAGTCTTCTTCTATTCAGCGCCTGCAGTGTCTAAACTAGCTCTGTTGTTCCTGCCTTGTGCCTCCTGTCTCCAATCATGGAGCCAGCGTCGCAGCACATATCTAGCATGCCTGAGGTAACAACACACTCTCTGAAGAGAGAAATCAACCAGGTCCATGAATTTCAATGTGGCACATGGAGGTTCATGACTTATTCAAGCTAGCTAGTGGTTAGCTTAGCTTAGCTTCCATGCTATTCCTAGACTACAAGTACCCTGAATCTCAATGCTGATCCACAGGATCCCAAGTTATTCAAGCCAGTGGTTAACTTAGCTTAGTTTAGCTTCCAGGGTATTCCTAAACTACAAGGCTGTGATGTGTTGTTGTCTTACCTAGCTATCTTAAAACTAAACATTTTAGCCATTTAGCAGACACTCTCATCCAGAAGGACTTACAATTAGTGCATTTAATGTAAGGCCCATGAATTTCAATGGCGATCTGGAAGATCATAAGTTATTTAAGTTAGATGTGAGCTTCCAGGCCAGGATATTATTCCTAGACTACAGCTCTCTATGGGTAGCAGTTGGTGCAATCCACTGCACCACAAGAATATGAGTGTAGGAGTGTGAGATGCGGAGGGATTTGGAAATGGGACACCCTGTTCTGACCATGTGTAACGGCAGCCTTCCTCCTCTTCGTCTGACGAGGAGGTGTAGCAGGGATCGGACCAATACGCAGCGTAGTTAGTGTCCATGTTTTAATAATAAACAACTGAACATGAACACAATACAAAATAACAAATGTGGCAAAACCGAAACAGTCCTATCTGGTGCAGAGAACACAAAGA
This sequence comes from Salvelinus namaycush, assembly GCF_016432855.1. Taxonomy (NCBI): domain Eukaryota; kingdom Metazoa; phylum Chordata; class Actinopteri; order Salmoniformes; family Salmonidae; genus Salvelinus; species Salvelinus namaycush. Next base: position 25,021,748 of record NC_052329.1, read on the forward strand.
CAGAAAACAACCACCCACAAAACCCCAACACAAAACAAGCTACCTAAATATGGTTCCCAATGAGAGACAATGACTAACACCTGCCTCTGATTGACAACCATATCAGGCCATACATAAAAATGGACAAACTAGACACACAACATAGAATGCCCACCCAGCTCACGTCCTGACCAACACTAAAACAAAGAAAACACAAAAGAACTATGGTCAGAACGTGACACCATGTCTGTTTCCCAAATGGCACCCTATTCTCTACATAGTGCCCTTCTTTTGACCAGAGCCTGTAATGAGAAGATTCTACAGCAGGCTTCTTCCCAGGCAGCTGACTGGATGTTTCCATGTGTGTATGTGTATGTGTATGTGTATGTAAGTGTGTGTGTGTGTGTGTGTGTGTGTGTGTGTGTGTGTGTGTGTGTGTGTGTGTGTGTGTGTGTGTGTGTGTGTGTGTGTGTGTGTGTGTGTGTGTGTGTGTGTGTGTGTGTGTGTGTGTGTTGGAAGCACCCTCCCCAGGTCACTCTTTAGTCTAAGCCCCACAGGGACCAACCACTGCTGGGGGGAAGTGGGATTTATTTCCTGAACGAATGGTGCCTGTAGCGCATTCCTGCCCTGCTTTACACACACATACACACACACACACACACACACACACACACACACACACACACACACACACACACACACACACACACACACACACACACACACACACACACACACACACACAGCTCATTCCTGTCCTGCTTTGCAAATCATCCACCTAACTGAGGCTAAGGAATAAAAGCTGTGTCACTGTGCTGAGGCTGATGCCTTGCTTCTCATATTACTGCCTTTTTGATATGTGCAACAAGAAAGGGGTTGACAGGCCAGTGCCTGTCATCTGACTGCAAGGCAACTCTGCAGCGAACCTGAAAGGGGTGATATAAGGCTGTTTAAACTACTGCCTTATTCTGATTCCAGGCCCCAAGACACAAACACACACACTCTTACACGTGCAAGCAGGCGCGCACACACATGGATGTACACACGCACGTAGGCACACAAACACACTTATACAACCTCAAGCATCATGCTCACACTCGCACAAGTATACACACACATTCTCTCTCTCTTTCGCTCTCTCACTCTCTCAGAGAAATCTTCATAAAAAATACATGAGGTAGAAAATACACTCACGTTCTGCCTCTCCCCATGCATGCTAAGGTTTGAGGAGATGTTAGATATCTTCAATTATGTATCATCAGTCAGAGACGATTAGTATCAAAATCTGTATTCTAGCTGATGTAATGAGCAAAACATAATCTATTTTTTTTAAATGTAAACTCAGCAAAAAAAGAAACGTCCTCTCACTGTCAACTGCGTTTATTTTCAGCAAACTTAACATGTGTAAATATTTGTATGACCATAACAAGATTCAACTACTGAGACATAAACTGAACAAGTTCCACAGACATGTGACTAACAGAAATTGAATAATGTGTCCCTGAACAAAGGGAGGGTCAAAATCAAAAGTGACAGTCAGTAGCCATCAGCTTCATTAAGTACTGCAGGGCATCTCCTCCTCATGGACTGTACCAGATTTGCCAGTTCTTGCTGTGAGATGTTACCCCACTCTTCCACCAAGGCAACTGCAAGTTCCCAGACATTTCTGGGGGGAAATGGCCCTAGCCCTCACCCTCCGATCCATCAGGTCCCAGACGTGCTCAATGGGATTGAGATCCGGGCTCTTCGCTGGCCATGGCAGAACACTGACATTCCTGTCTTGCAGGAAATCACGCACAGAACGAGCAGTATGGCTGGTGGCATTGTCATGCTGGAGGGTCATGTCAGGATGAGCCTGCAGGAAGGGTACATTTACATTTACATTTACGTCATTTAGCAGACGCTCTTATCCAGAGCGACTTACAGTAGAGTGCATACATTTTATTACATTTTTACATTTTTCATTACATTTTACATACTGAGACAAGGATATCCCTACCGGCCAAACCCTCCCTAACCCGGACGACGCTATGCCAATTGTGCGTCGCCCCACGGACCTCCCGGTTGCGGCCGGCTGCGACAGAGCCTGGGCGCGAACCCAGCCCAGCCTGGGCGCAAACCCAGAGGCTCTGGTGGCGCAGCTAGCACTGCGATGCAGTGCCCTAGACCACTGCGCCACATGAGGGAGGAGGATGTCTTCCCTGTAACGCACAGCATTGAGATTGCCTGCAATGACAACAAGCTCAGTCCGATGATGCTGTGATACACCGCCCAAGACCATGACGGACCCTCCACCTCCAAATCGATCCCACTCCAGAGTACAGGCCTCGGTGTAACGCTCATTCCTTCGACAATAAACGCGAATCCGACCATCACCCGTGGTGAGACAAAACCATGACTCATCAGTGAAGAGCACTTTTTGCCAGTCCTGTCTGGTCCAGCGATGGTGGGTTTGTGCACATAGGCGACGTTGTTGCCGGTGATGTCTGGTGAGGACCTGCCTTACAACAGGCCTACAAGCCCTCAGTCCAGCCTCTCTTAGCCTATTGCAGACAGTCTGAGCACTGATGGAGGGATTGTGCGTTCCTGGTGTAACTCAGGCAGTTGTTGTTGCCATCCTGTATCTGTCCCGCGGGTGTGATTTTCGGATGTACCGATCCTGTGCAGGTGTTGTTACACGTGGTCTGCCACTAGGAGGATGATCAGCTGTCCGTCCTGTCTCCCTGTAGCGCTGTCTTAGGCGTCTCACAGTACGGACATTACAATTTATTGCCCTGGCCACATCTGCAGTCCTCATGCCTCCTTGCAGCATGTTCACGCAGATGAGCAGGGACCCTGGGCCTCTTTCTTTTGGTGTTTTTCAGAGTCAGTAGAAAGGCCTCTTTAGTGTCCTAAGTTTTCATAACTGTGACCTTAATTGCCTACCGTCTGTAAGCTGTTAGTGTCTTAATGACCGTTCCACGGGTGCATGTTCATTAATTGTTTATGGTTCATTGAACAAGCATGGGAAACAGTGTTACAAACCCATTACAATGAAGAACTGTGGCGTTATTTGGATTTTAAAAATTATCTTTGAAAAACAGGGTTCTGAAAAAGGGACGTTTCTTTTTTTGCTGAGTTTATTTTTTTAATTTTTTAATTTAACCTTTATTTAACCAGGTAAGCTAGTTGAGAACAAGTTCTCACTTACAACTGCGACCTGGCCAAGATAAAGCAAAGCAGTGTGACACAGACAACAACACAGAGTTACACATGGAGTAAACATTAAACAAGCCAATAACACAGTAGAAAAAAGAAAGTCTATATACAGTGTGTGCAAAAGGCATGAGGAGGTAGGCAATAAATAGGCCATAGGAGCGAATAATTACAATTTAGCAGATTAACACTGGAGTGATAAATGAGCAGATGATGATGTTCAAGTAGAGATACTGGTGTGCAAAAGAGCAGAAAAGTAAATAAAATAAAAACAGTATGGGGATGAGGTAGGTAGATTGGGTGGGCTATTTACAGATGGACTATGTACAGCTGCAGCGATCGGTTAGCTGCTCAGATAGCTGATGTTTAAAGTTGTTGAGGGAAATAAAAGTCTCCAACTTCAGCGATTTTTGCAATTCGTTCCAGTCACTGGCAGCAGAGAACTGTAAGGAAAGGCGGCCAAATGAGGTGTTGGCTTTGGGGATGATCAGTGAGATATACCTGCTGGAACGTGTGCTACGGGTGGGTGTTGTTATCGTGACCAGTGAACTGAGATAAGGCGGAGCTTTACCTAGCATAGACTCATAGATAACCTGGAGCCAGTGGGTCTGGCGAGGAATATGTAGCGAGGGCCAGCCGACTAGAGCATACAGGTCGCAGTGGTGGGTGGTAGGTGATTTGGTAACAAAACGGATGGCACTGTGATAGACTGCATCCAGTTTACTGAGTAGAGTATTGGAAGCTATTTTGTAGATGACATCGCCGAAGTCGAGGATCGGTAGGATAGTCAGTTTTACGAGGGTAAGTTTGGCGGCGTGAGTGAAGGAGGCTTTGTTGTGAAATAGAAATGCAATTCTAGATTTGATTTTGGATTGGAGATGTTTAATTAATATGAGTCTGGAAGGAGAGTTTACACTCTAACCAGACACCTAGGTATTAATAGGTGTCCACATATTCTAGGTCGGAACCGTCCAGGGTGGTGATGCTAGTCGGGCGGGCGGGTGTGGGCAGCGAATGGTTGAAAAGCATGCATTTGGTTTTACTAGCGTTTAAGAGCAGTTGGAGGCCACGGAAGGAGTGTTGTATGGCATTGAAGCTCGTTTGGAGGTTAGTTAGCACAGTGTCCAAGGAAGGGCCAGAAGTATACAGAATGGTGTCGTCTGCGTAGAGGTGGATCAGGGAATCGCCCGCAGCAAGAGCGACGTCATTGATATATACAGAGAAAAGAGTCGGCCCGAGAATTGAACCCTGTGGTACCCCAATAGAGACTGCCAGAGGTCCGGACAACATGCCCTCCGATTTGACACACTGAACTCTGTCTGCAAAGTAGTTGGTGAACCAGGCGAGGCAGTCATTAGAAAAACCAAGGCTATTGAGTCTGCCGATAAGAATACGGTGATTGACAGAGTCGAAAGCCTTGGCGAGGTCGATGAAGACGGCTGCACAGTACTGTCTTTTATCGATGGCGGTTATGATATCGTTTAGAACCTTGAGCGTGGCTGAGGTGCACCCGTGACCGGCTCGGAAACCGGATTGCACAGCGGAGAAGGTATGGTGGGATTCGAAATGGTCAGTGATCTGTTTATTAACTAGGCTTTCGAAGAGAGATAGGCAGGGCAGGATGGAAATAGGTCTGCAACAGTTTGGGTCTAGGGTGTCACCCCCTTTGATGAGGGGGATGACCGCGGCAGCTTTCCAATCTTTAGGGATCTCAGACGATACGAAAGAGAGGTTGAACAGGCTGGTAATGGCGGCGGATAGTTTTAGGAAGAGAGGGTCCAGATTGTCTAGCCCAGCTGATTTGTACGGGTCCAGGTTTTGAAGCTCTTTCAGAACATCTGCTATCTGGATTTGGGTGAAGGAGAAGCTGCGGAGGCTTGGGCGAGTAGCTGCGGGGGGGGGGGGGGGGGCGGAGCTGTTGGCCGGGGTTGGCGTAGCCAGGATGATAACAGTCCGCCATATGATAATCTACGATATAATAATCAGATATTTTTTCATCAGTTAATTTTTTGTACTTTTGGGTTGCTGCGTGCTATAATTGACAAGTGAATGCTGAGGGAATGGAAAGTTTGAAATGTAGAATTCCACCGTTTTTCCCTTTGAGAAGCAAGTGCTCTCATCCAAAAGTGAAATTTCTATGATTTCAGCAAGCCATCAATTAAGGTTTCCATCCACAAGATGGGCAATGGCCTGTTTGGTAATGGAGCCCCACTGCCTCGTACTACTCTCACAGCCTCAGGAGCGTATGTTGAAAAACACTGTATATGCAAAGAGATTTTATTGGGGGGACTGGGTTAATTGGGGTGACGTTTTCCTGTTTTTCTTCCTGAGTGGAATAGCACAATAAGGAGTAGAAGTACAGATATTGATTACTTATCGGCCTCGGCATAGATGATATAGGGATGAAGACATACAATGACAAACAGGGCTGTCCATTTAAGGGTGACGTAAGACAGCTATGGCAAAGGAATGCCTTTCTTTGTTACATAATACAGCAAATGTACTTAGCAGACATCCTTTAGGGGATGCATCTATTTTATTCACATTGGAGAAACATCTGTGATATAGACAGAGTCTATGTCCCAAATGGAACCATGTTCTCTGTAGAGTGCACAAAAGTAGGCCTAATGCACTATGTAGGGAATAGGGTGCTACAGTATTTGCAACGCACACAGAGTCATTATTCAGGGATGGTGTCGACAACAGAGATAATTCTTCCCTTGACACTTTGAGAACATTACCACAGTTTGGTGTTATTACAATGTAATAATCTAATAATGAAATAATGTAATAATGCAATATCAGAACAACATCTCAATCCTCTTCTCTCCTTTCTCATCTCCTCTCCACCTCTTTCTTCTCCTCCTCTCCTCCTACTCCTCTCTCCTTTCTCATCTCCTCTCCACCTCTTTCTTCTCCTCCTCTCCTCCTCCTCCTCTCTCCTTTCTCATCTCCTCTCCACCTCTTTCTTCTCCTCCTCTCCTCCTCCTCCTTTCTCCTTTCTCATCTCCTCTCCACCTCTTTCTTCTCCTCCTCTCCTCCTCCTCTCTCCTTTCTCATCACCTCTCCACCTCTCTCTCCTCCTCCTCTTCTCTCCTTTCTCATCTCCTCTCCACCTCTTTCTTCTCCTCCTCTTCTCTCCTTTCTCATCTCCTCTCCACCTCTTTCTTCTCCTCCTCTCCTCCTCCTCTCTCCTTTCTCATCTCCTCTCCTCCTGTGCAATTATGTCTAAATGAGAGAAGAGGAAAGGAAACCACCTTATATAGCCTACTACTAGAGATGCTGTAACCTCCTTGCAACACACACAGAGTCCTGCTCTATATTTTGAATGAAACCTGTTTTAACTAGAAAAGTTCACAGTACTCAACTACTTTACACAACCCTAACTATTGGTAAAACGTCTCTCCTGTATGCCACTCTTATTGGTAGGCATTTCTTGTTCACGCCTCCTTGCCCATAGTCACCCCCCTCAACATTTGTGAGAGCACCTGTCAATCAGGGTGCATAAGCAGTGGGAGTCGTCAGTGTTCTTTGACGTTGGAGTTTGATTGGCCAGCTGTTTCTATTGGCGTCACTGCGCCGCCAGCTGATCGCAGTGAGAAGCCGGTTTGAAGGGAGTTGGGCTAGAAAGAACCAAGACGCGGCGATAGAGCAACTTGCTGTTTGGGGAACCGCTAGGAAACTGGGAAGTGAAACTGGGGCGGTATCTTCGTTTTTACGGATTAAGTTACAATGTAGCGCGTCCTAATAGATACAAGAGTGGTAGCTGAATAGTTGTACGTGTATTTTAAACTAGATCTATAATAGATGCGTTTCGTCCATTACTAGAACTGCCAGATTTGATTGAGAGAGTTAAGGTGTGGCTGTCTTCAAAACGTTTTTTTCTTCTTCAAGGCTTTCCTCTGAACTAAATGCTTATAATAATAAAGCTTGACATTATTACAGTGAGAAGTAGCCTAGCTGATCGATTTTCAACATTAATGGCGCATTTGAAAAAGGAAGCATTCGTTTATACGACCTACAGTGCCACCTCGACAAGGATAATGTGCATTATTCTAAACATTACCGATGGAGTCTATTCGGCTATTATTTGGATGATTATAACAAATATTTAATAATCGTGTAGGTTAATTCGCTGTATAATGTTTTGAAATGGACGTAGCAACTTTACGTTAGTATCGCATTCTACATATGAAAGGCAAATCAACGGACCTGTGGGGGAGTAGGCCTAGTTGGTGATATAGAGCTATTCTCGCACGATAATCGATTTAAAAAAATTATCTTTAGATTTTTTTCCTTTATGATCAATGGCGATACTTGTAACTAGTCTACTGCCATTTTGAGTCCCACCGAGGAAAGAAGTTAGTCTAACCTACAGAAAAAAAGTAAGTGCGTCAATATTAATTTAAAAACGTTTAAATGTCTTTATGAGTGTGGAATAACCTTAACTGAATATAATAAAGTAATCTAGATAGGCTGCAATTAAGAGATACATTAGAGCGTCAAATGAACCCGGATGATTATATGCCTACTGAGAATATTGCCATAACTGTTACTAATGAAGCAAATTGAATGTTACAAATTATGTAATCAAATAGTTGACTTGCAGTTCCATTTGGACTATATGTAGTCCGCTGGTCTGTAGGCGATGCATTAATTACCATATTACTTAATTCAATACAGCAGTGAATTGAATATTAGATTTATGAGTTATTTCAAAGGCCATCTCATATAGGTTAAACGTTAAATGGATTGGATTATGGACACTTCTATTGCGTCCATTCGTGCCCTATAGAGTCTACGGGCGTGCCCATCAACTAGCCTACTTGTGAAGAAGAATGGGGCCAAAGGGGCCAGAATAAGATTCGGTCATATTTAAAACTTTTTTTAAATATGTAAAATATCAAGATCATTCCTGTACTGTAAAAACGTGTTAAAATACCTATTCATAGATCTGATGTTTGACTTATTAACCTTTAGCATTTAGTAGTAGGGTAGACTAAATACATAATGAATTTAACCTTACTCATATCTTTTCATTATTTAGTTACAGTAACTCACTGTAATTTGCTTTAATTCGATTTAAAGGAGAGAATTGCGGAGCGAATTCCTCAAGGCCCCACCCTTTACAGCGAAACATGGATGTGGATCACCATTTTCGCCAGAAGTTTCTTGTTTCCCTTTTTCCTCTCTCTAACTTTACGTTGCCAAGTGTGTAGCCATAGGCCCTGCTTTAAGTGGAGAGAACCTGTAACCTTCCATATAAACTGGCTGGCAACCGCCTAAAGATCAAGCCGCAGGATCTTCATTCAAACTCCAATGAGTCTCCCTTCCTTTGATCAAGGTAAGATATGAACAGTCTGACCTCATTATTGAATAAAATAAGTAGTCTATGATAGGCCTTGCTCTTTTAAATGAACTTTTTCCATTATTTACTTATTTTTCGGTGGAATTTTGTGACAGGGATTATGTAAGTATAGGAACAAGTATTTGCAAGCTCTCCAACTCATGCTTATGCAATCCCAGTTTGAAGATTTCAACACTCAGAGGAGAGCTGTTAGTTAAAATGTCCCAGCTCATCAAAGAAAGCTGCACGCCACTCTAAAGATTTGTCACTATGTCATCTTTTATTCACTCAATAACTGTTAAATGCACCTGAAATTCCTCAAGTCCTCAAAGCCTATCAATTTAATTCAACAATGCTCCCTTGCACACATAATATCCCGAGCACTATTCCATTCCACCACCACCAGACAATCGATTTATTCTGAATTGCAGTCAAGACCTCGTTGGATTCATCCTTTCTCTGAAGCCTCTTAGGCAAACAGCCTGCGGAATGGAATGGTGAATTCTTATCCATTTCTGTTGGGCAGTGACTCGTCTCTTCTCAGGTGTGACTTTGATGCTTCATCCTTATTCACTGGGGGTGGATGAATTCTTAAGGCCCAGGCTGGCTGAAAATAAATTGACCAGGCAGGCTACTTGGATGAGTTGCAAGGGGCAAGAGTCAGGCAGTAGTCTCCTTTTTGGTTTCCCATACACCTTCTAGTTTGATGTCTCTGGAGAGTGAAAGACTGTTTTGTCACGAAAGCAAGACCTCAGCCTCCCAAGTTCCTCAGGGCCACTTCCTCCAACAACCCCCCACCCCCCTCCTCCCCAGAGAACGCTTAGACAGCAATTATCAGCTGTTTGGAAATTAATTGTGTAACTTCTAGCCTAGCAAAACTAACAGCCACAGGCCATAGTCGATTGGCTCCATCCAGACTATCTGAATGCCACATTTTAACACTTAGTCCTTGAACCATTTTTGGAGAATTACATGGAAATGATGTCAGTGGCAGCTAAGTTAACGCCCCATTGTAACCTCAGATGGTTCAATGGTGTAACTGGAGAACAGTTGAACGTACATGGTTTAACGTACATGACATGTAGCCTACTGTCTCTCTATCTGAGGGACTCCATTGTCCGTCTAATGGACAATGAAATGATTCTGTATGAATGAATGCTGCACTAAGACCTACTTGGAGGATCTGAGATGGGTGCCTCCATAGGAACGGTTACAGTGAGGTCTGATTTAACCTACCTGTGATACCTCAGTTGTAAATCACATGAGATAACATTGATTGGGGGATGACCGAGGGGGTGTGGCTTTATGGATGGAGGGGGTGTGGCTCACAATCTAATTGAATTAAAAAGGAATGGAGCACAACCCAGATAAGATTCTTTTTACTTATTACTAAATCCAATGGATCACATCAAAGTCTTCATAAAAGGGACCTTTTTATTTACAGCTACAGAGACAAACCCTCAAGACCGTAAACAACATAGTATCTTTCCATCTCTGGCTGTATGTTTGTTATGTGTCCTGATTGTCTAGCCACGTCACACTGACCTGGCTGTGTGTGTGTGTGTGTGTGTGGTTAGCGAGCAGTGTCTTTATCTCCACATGACTGGATTAGATTAAAACAGATTTCCACAGAGCCGCTCCCCAGAATGACACACAGAACGACAGACAGACAGAAAGACAGACGAACAGAAAGACAGCCCTGCTGGCTGGCAGGATAGGCAGACTGGCAGGCCAGGTGGACGGACGGATGGACTGGCAGGCAATCAGGCAGGCAGACAGACCGACAGACGGATTGTATGGGCGTATATGAACAGAGGGATTGAGAGAGATTGGGAGAGGGAGGATATGATGAAAGAGAAGAAGAATTGTAATTCAAGGTCTTTCTCTCCAGTCCTGTGTTCCCTTTGCCCTACTCCCGTCAAATTATTGTAGTCATAGCAAAAGTTGTGACGATATGTGTGTGTGTTTATGTGTGTGTACATTCGTATGGTAAGTGTGTATGAGACATAACATTCTCGTTAGTCCTAGAAATCATCCACTCCCTCACATGAATGGTATTAAACCATTATGATCTATTAATAAAATAATAATTCATTTCATTTGACAGACATCTTACAGGACACTTAAGGATACCTTACATTAAAAGTACATACATTCAAGTGCAGGTTAAATTGGATTTAACCATTGGATTACTTGCATTGATCCTATCCTCTGAAAAAAAACGAAACAGTTTAATTTCACCAGAAGCCAATATTACTCTAGTTTTGACATTAGCGTGCTAATGCAGCTCTTATTGAGTAGCATAGTTGGGCTGTTCTGGATTCTGGATTGCACATGGACAGTTATTGATGGGCTATCAGAGTATTCCCAGTGGGTGAGGAACTGCAGTGAAAATGCGCATTCTAGAATGAGGTTGCACGTTTCAGACAGGGCCACACCCTATGGCTATAGATGTATACACTGCATCACACATCAGAGTACACACTTTACTTTACACTCTAATTGTAAATTGGTTCTTTCTTGGTTTGTTACAATTAATCCCTATGTAACCAAAAACTATACCTAGGTAATAATTATTTTATAACACTTTTATCGTTTTAGTTTTGACAAAATTCCAAACACTTAGGTGAGCGTGGAACCAGATCAGATGAGAATTCACAAGCAATGTTAGTTGCCTTCTTTTGAAATGGCATTATACTGAGAAGTTAGCAACAGACATTGAGTGGGCTGAGTGGGTTCTACTTAGTAGGTGCTGTGGTGGTGTGTATCAGACAGACATGGGCTCTGTGTGTGGGACTGTGTGTAGGAAGGCAGACATTGTCAGTCTGTAATCTCAATAATAACAGACAGACTTTAAAAACCCATACAGCAGATGTTGATTTGAGATCCCAGTACTCCCATATATTCAAGACCAGTTCTCTATGAGCCTCAACTCTATCTCGAAGAGTCCAGCCTATTTGGTGCTTGGATCAATTCACTTGTGACTCAAGGCTGAGTTCAGACCCCTTATCTCTAAGGGCTGGGACTGGGATTGAGTCTTGTGCTCTTAGCGGCCTTGGGGTCTAGTCCACTCTCATCAGGGCTTAGGCTAGGACTGGCTCTAGTCCTCATAGTGCCTTGGTCAAGTTTGGACTGACAGTTAACAGTTTACAGCTCAACTAATTTAACTTCCATTGGTTCCATTTAATCTCCATGTTAAACAAGCAGTAGGAAATGAACCATTAAGGCATTTCCAGTACCACCAAGGAATAGCCAGAATTTGTATGTAACAGTAAACTTAGCAGTGCCAATTCAGCATGAACTAGTCCCATCCAGATATTGAAAACCCTGGGTGTGTCCAAATTGGCATCCTATTCCCTATATAGTGCACTACTTTTGACCAGAGCACCTGGTCAAAAATAGTGCACTAAATAGGGAATAGGGTACCACTTCCCCTGTGATGGAAGGAGTACATGGCGGGAGGGATGCTGTGTCATTGTGTAATCTCCTGTTGATTAAATGGACTGCCACAGGTTTTGTTTTTCCCACAGCCCTGTATCCCTGGCTCTGTAAGTGACCTAGTTAAAGATCCAGTGCTATTGTGCCTTGCCGAATTTCAGTCTCCCTATACGTAGTTGTACATGGTGAGGAAGGTAGACATACATACACACCAGTGGAAGCTGCTGAGGGGAGGACGGCTCATAATAATGTCTGGAATGGAGTAAATGGAATGGCATCAAACACATAGAAACCATGTGTTTGACACCATTCCACTGATTCCACTCCAGCCATTACCAGGAGCCCATCCTCCCCAAGTAAGGTGCCACCAACGTCCTGTGATGCATGCATACATACATACATACATACATACATACATACATACATACATACATACATACATACATACATACATACATACATACATACATACATACATACATACATACATACATGTAGACATACATTGGCTACTGTATGCATACACACAAGGTGGAAAAGTGAAAAGCGAGAGGTAGAATGAAAGCTAGAGAGACAGAGAGGGGGACAGACAGTGAGCGAGGTAGAGGAACAGGGTGGGGCCTGCGCGTGCGTGCTGTCTGTGTGTGTGCTCTGTGTTCAGACAGCGTGGACGTCTGGGGCCTCAGCAGACTGAATGGAATTTATACCATATGTACCAGGCATCCCAGGAATGCACCCTAGGCCCAAAGAGCTGACCAACGGAAAGAGAGGAGGGAGGGAGAGAGAAAGAGGTAGAGAGAGAGAGAATGGGAGAGTTTGATGGAGCTAGTTTGAGAGTGGGAGAGTTTGAGAGTGGGAGAGTTTGAGAGTGGGAGAGTGGGAGAGGTTGAGAGAGAGATCCATCCATTCTGCAGGAACAAACCTGTTGAGCGCATATTTTGCAAAATGGCTGCTTGCTGTGGACACATCTGTTTAACATGGTTGTATCTCTGGACCCTATGGGCCCCGGTCAAAGGTAGTGCACTATAAAGGAATAGGGTGTTATTTGGGACAGATTCCATATGCAACGATAAAGATGAATACACAGATTTTGCCCAACTAGTTATTGAAACGAGTTCTGCAATAACTATGTAATTACTATGTAGTTACACCAAGGCAACCCCCAAAATATGAACAATTATATTTAACTACATGGTATACAGCGCATTCGGAAAGTATTCAGACGCCTTCACTTTTTCCACATTTTGTTACGTTGCAGCCTTATCCTAATTTTTTTTAAATAGTTTCTTTCCCTCATCAATCTACACACAATACCCCATAATAACAAAGTAAAAACAGGTTTTTAGAGATGTTTGCAAATGTATTAAAAATAAAAAACTGAAATATTACATTTACATTAGTACTCAGACCCTTTACTCAGTACTTTGTTGAATCATCTTTGGCAGCGATTACAGCCTCGATCTTCTTGGGTATGACGCTACAAGTTTGGCACACTTGTATTTGGGGAGTATCTCCCATTCTTCTCTGCAGATCCTCTCAAGCTCTGTCAGGTTCGACTTGGAGCATCGCTGCATAAATATTTTGTAGGTCTATCCAGAGATGTTCGAAATTCGTTCCGAGTTCTGGCTTGGCCACTTAAGGCCATTCAGAGACTTGTTCCGAAGCCACTCCTGCGTTGTCTTGGCTGTGTGCTTAGGGTCGTTGTTCTGTTGGAAGGTGAACCTTCACCCCCAGTCTGAGGTCCAGACCGCTCTGGGTCAGGTTTTTATCAAGGATCTCTCTGTACTGTCACCACCATGCTTCACCGTAGGCATGGTGCCAAGTTTCCTCCAGACGTGATGCTTTTTTCCCAAAGAGTTAAGTCTTGGTTCCGTCAGTCCAGAGAATCTTGTTCCTCATGGTCTGAGAGTCCTTTAGGTGCCTTTTGGCAAACTCCAAGCGGGCTGTCATGTGCCTTTTACTGAGGAGTGGCTTCTGTCTGGCCACTCTACCATAAAGGCCTGATTGGTGGAGTGCTGCAGAGATGGTTGTCCTTCTAGAAGGTTCTCCCATCTCCAAAGAGGACCTCTGGAGCTCTATCAGAGTGACCATCGGGTTCTTGGTCACCCCCCTGACCAAAGGCCCTTCTCCCCCGATTGCTCAGTTTGGCCAGGCTGACAGCTCTAGGAAGAGTCTTGGTGGTTCCAAACTTCTTCAATTCAAGAATGATGGAGGTCACTGTGTTCTTGGGGACCTTCAATGCTGCATACATTTTTTGGTACCCTTCCCCAGATCTGTGCCTCGACACAATCCTGTCTCTGAGCTCTACGGACAATTCCTTTGACCTCATGGCTTGGTTTTTGCTCTGACATGCACTGTCAACTGTGGGACTGTAACGCTCTAGGTGTCGGGGGGTGTGAAATCAGACGCAGGAACAGCAGAGCTTCAATACGGTGATTTTAATTCCCAACCGGCAAACCAAAATGTCCAACACGGACTTACTGGGTGTCATAAACACCTGTCTACAAACACGGAGACAAAACCAGTACATAATACACGAACCACTCCCGAAATCCAAAGTAACAGACGAACAATCCCGCACAAAGAAGCAGACAGGCTGGCTGACTAATAAAGCCACACTAATTACCAATTCCCTCAAACCAGGTGATACAAATAAACACATAAGGAGGGGGAGGAAAAAGAGTCAGTGGCAGCTAGTAGGCCGGTGACGACGACCGCCGAGCGCCACCCGAACGGGAAGGAGAGCCTGCCTCGGTTGAAGTCGTGACAGTACCCCCCCTCTGACGCGCGGCTCCCGCAGCGCGCCGACACCGGCCTCGAGGTCGACCCGGAGGACGAGGCGCAGGGCGATCCGGATGGAGGCGATGGAAATCCTTTACCATAGATGGATCCAACATGTCCTCCACCGGTACCCAGCACCTCTCCTCCGGACCGTACCCCTCCCAGTCCACGAGGTACTGCAGGCCCCTCACCCGGCGTCTCGAGTCCAGAATGGCCCGTATCGTGTACGCCGGGGACCCCTCGATGTCCAGAGGGGGAGGAGGGACCTCCGGTACCTCACCGTCCTGCAGGGGACCAGCTACCACCGGCCTGAGGAGAGACACATGAAACGAGGGGTTAATACGATAATAGGAAGGGAGTTTTAATCGATAACACACCTCGTTTATTCTCCTCAGGACTTTGAAGGGCCCTACACACTGCGGCCTCAGCTTCCGGCAGGGCAAGCGGAGGGGTAGGTTTCGGGTCGAGAGCCAGACCCTTTCCCCCGGTACAAACACGGGGGCCTCACTGCGGTGGCGGTCAGCGCTCCTCTTCTGCCTTCCAGTAGCTTGTTGAAGGGACTCCCGGACGGCCCTCCAGGTCTCCTTGGAGCGCTGTACCCACTCCTCCACCGCAGGAGCCTCGGTCTGGCTCGGATGCCATGGTGCCAGAACCGGCTGGTACCCCAACACACACTGAAAGGGGGACACATTAGTAGAGGAGTGGCGTAGTGAGTTCTGGGCCATCTCAGCCCAGGGAATGTATCTCGCCCACTCCCCTGGCCGGTCCTGGCAATACGACCGCAGAAACCTACCCACCTCCTGGTTCACTCTCTCCACCTGCCCATTACTCTCGGGGTGATACCCGGAAGTCAGGCTGACCGTGACCCCCAGACGCTCCATGAACGCCCTCCACACTCGGGACGTGAACTGGGGGCCCCGATCAGAAACGATATCCTCCGGCACCCCGTAGTGCCGGAAGACGTGAGTGAATAAGGCCTCCGCAGTCTGTAGGGCAGTAGGGATACCGGGCAACGGGAGGAGACGGCAGGACTTAGAAAACCGATCCACAATTACCAGAACCGTAGTGTTTCCCTGAGAGGGGGGAGATCGGTCAGGAAGTCTACAGACAGATGAGACCATGGCCGTTGTGGAACGGGGAGGGGTTGCAACTTCCCTCGAGGAAGGTGCCTAGGAGCCTTACTCTGAGCGCATACCGAACAGGAGGAGACATAAACCCTAACGTCTCGAGCTAAGGTAGGCCACCAATACCTCCCCCGAAGGCTCCCCACTGTCCTCGTCACCCCAGGGTGACCCGAGGAGGGTAGGACATGAGCCCACCGAATCAGTCGGTCCCGAACACCAAGCGGTACGTACTTACGGCCTGCCGGACACTGAGGAGGCGCGGGTTCCGTCCGTAGCGCCCGCTCGATGTCCGAGTCCACCTCCCATACCACTGGCGCGATCAGCCTCGAGGCGGGGATGATGGGAGTGGGTTCAGTGGTCCTATCCTCCGTGTCGTAAAGGCGGGACAGTGCGTCTGCCTTTACGTTTTTGGAACCGGGTCTATAGGACAACGTGAACCGAAACCGGGTAAAAAACATGGCCCACCTTGCCTGACGTGGGTTCAGTCTCCGAGCTGCCCGAATATACTCCAGATTCTGGTGGTCGGTCCAGATGAGAAAAGGGTGCTTAGCCCCCTCAAGCCAGTGTCTCCACACCTTCAGAGCCCTGACCACCGCTAACAACTCCCGATCCCCCACATCATAGTTACGCTCCGCTGCACTGAGCTTACTAGAGAAGAAAGCGCAGGGGCGGAGTTTTGGTGGCGTACCCGAGCGCTGTGATAGCACGGCACCCACCCCAGCCTCGGACGCGTCCACCTCCACTATGAATGCTAAAGAGGGATCCGGATGCGCCAACACGGGAGCATCCGTGAACAGAGCCTTCAACCTGTTGAAAGCTCCGTCCGCCGGCGCTGACCACCGCAACCTCACCGGACCCCCCCTCAGCAGTGAGGTAATGGGAGCCGCTACCTGGCCAAAACCCCGGATAAATCTCCGGTAGTAGTTGGCAAAACCCAAAAACCGCTGCACCTCTTTTACCGTGGTCGGAGTCGGCCAATTACGCACGGCCTTTATGCGGTCACTCTCCACCACCACCCCCGAGGTGGAAATGCGATAACCCAGGAAGGAGACGGCTTGTTTGGAAAACACACACTTCTCAGCCTTGACGTATAAGTCATGCTCCAGCAGTCTGCCAAGCACTTTGCGTACCAGAGATACATGCGCGGCGTGAGTAGTTGAGTAGATCAGAATGTCATCGATATACACAACTACCCCCTGCCCGTGCAGGTCCCTGAGAATGTCGTCTACAAAGGATTGGAACACGGCTGGAGCATTCTTTAACCCATACGGCATGACGCAGTACTCATAGTGGCCCGATGTGGTACTAAATGCGGTTTTCCACTCGTCTCCTTTCCGAATACGCACCAGACTGTACGCGCTCCTGAGGTCCAGTTTTGTAAAGAACTGCGCTCCGTGAAATGATTCCACCGCCGAAGCGATGAGAGGTAGTGGGTAACTAAACCCCACCGTGATGGCATTTAGACCTCTATAATCAATACACGGACGCAAACCTCCCTCCTTTTTCTTCACAAAAAAGAAACTCGAGGAGACGGGTGAGATGGAGGGCCGAATGTACCCCTGTCCCAGAGATTCCGTGACATATGTCTCCATAGCCAACGTCTCCTCTTGGGACAAAGGGTACACGTGACTCTTAGGAAGCGCAGCGTTAACCTGGAGATCTATCGCACAATCCCTACCCGGTCGATGTGGTGGTAATTTCGTCGCTTTCTTTTTACAGAAAGCGATTGCCAAATCGGCATACTCGGGGGGAATGCGCACCGTGGAACCCTGGTCTGGACTCTCCACCGACGTGGCACCAATGGAAACTCCCAGACACCTTCCAGAACACTCCTCTGACCACCCCTGGAGAACCCCCTGTCTCCACGAAATATTGGGATTGTGCCGGGCCAACCAGGGAATACCCAGCACCACTGGAAACGCAGGCGAATCAATAATGTATAGACTGATACGTTCCCTATGATTCCCCTGCGTCACCATGTCCAGGGGAACTGTGGCCTCCCTGACCACCCCTGACCCTAATGGCCGGCTATCTAGGGAGTGAACGGGAAAGGGAGAATCTATCGGCACAAGCGGAACGCCCAACTTAAGGGCGAGTCCGCGATCCATAAAGTTCCCAGCTGCACCTGAATCGACTAGTGCCCTATGCTGGGAAGAGGGGAAAAAATAAAGGAAAAAAATTGAGACAAACATGTGACCAACAGGGGGTTCTGAGTGAGTTTGGTGCTGACTCACCTGGGGTGATCGAGAAGCGTTCCGCCTGACATCTCGACTCCCAGACAGACCCCCCCAGCACCGATCGACCGTGTGTCCTCTCCGACCACAGCTGGTACAGGGGGGGCCTCCTCCTCCGGTACCCCTAGGCGCGGCCCCTCCCAACTCCATCGGGATGGGAGCCGGGACGCTGGGTGGTGGAACGCACAGGACCCTCTCCGAACGCCCGCGGGCAGCCAGCAGATTATCCAGTCGGATGGACATGTCAATAAGCTCATCAAGAGAAAGCGCGATGTCCCGACACGCTAGCTCCCTGCGGACGTCCTCCCGGAGACTACACCGGTAGTGGTCAATAAGGGCCCTGTCGTTCCACCCTGATCCCGCGGCCAAGGTCCGGAACTCCAGCGCGAAATCCTGTGCGCTCCTCTTCTGCCTGAGAGATGAAATAGTCTCTCACCCGCCGCTCGGCCGTCTGTGGGGTGGTCAAACACGGCACGAAAACGACGGGTAAACTCCGGGTAGTGCTCCTTCGCGGAGTCCGGGCCATTCCAGACTGCGTTGGCCCACTCCAGAGCACGACCCGTTAGGCAGGAGACGAGGACACTCACCCTCTCCGCTCCCGAGGGAGTGGGGCGAACAGTGGCCAGGTATAGCTCCAGTTGGAGTAAAAACCCCTGACAACCTGCCGCTGTTCCATCATAATCCCTCGGGAGCGTAAGACGGAGCGCGCTGGAGCCGGGGGATGGAGAGTCCTGGGGGGGGGGAGCCGAAGGTGGAGAGAGGAGCCCACTCCTCTCCCATCGCTCCATTCTCTCCATCATTTGGTCCATGGCTGATCCGATCCGATGGAGGACGGTGGTGTGGTGGAGAACCCGTTCCTCCATCGATGGGAGAGGGTTAGCTGCTGCTCCTGCTGACTCCATTGTAAGGTGCGGGATTCTGTAAC
Source organism: Salvelinus namaycush (assembly GCF_016432855.1). Taxonomy (NCBI): domain Eukaryota; kingdom Metazoa; phylum Chordata; class Actinopteri; order Salmoniformes; family Salmonidae; genus Salvelinus; species Salvelinus namaycush. The sequence goes on from NC_052329.1 coordinate 25,040,771, forward strand.
GCTCTAGGTGTCAGACGCAGTGTGAAATCAGACGCAGGAACAGCAGAGCTTCAATACGGTGATTTTAATTCCCAACCGGCAAACCAAAATGTCCAACACGGACTTACTGGGTGTCATAAACACCTGTCTACAAACACGGAGACAAAACCAGTACATAATACACTAACCACTCCCGAAATCCAAAGTAACAGACGAACAATCCCGCACAAAGAAGCAGACAGGCTGGCTGACTAATAAAGCCACACTAATTACCAATTCCCTCAAACCAGGTGATACAAATAAACACATAAGGAGGGGGAGGAAAAAGAGTCAGTGGCAGCTAGTAGGCCGGTGACGACGACCACCGAGCGCCACCCGAACGGGAAGGAGAGCCTGCCTCGGTTGAAGTCGTGACAGGGACCTTATATAGACAGGTGTGTGCCTTTCCAAATCATGTCCAATCAGTTGAATTTACCACAGGTGGACTCCAATCAAGTTGTAGAAACATCTCAAGGATGATCAATGGAAACAGGAGGTACCTGAGCTCAATTTCGAGTCTCATAGCAAAAGGTCTGAATACCTATTATGTAAGTAAGGTATTTTTGGTTTTTATTTTGAATACATTTTCACAAATGTCTAAACTGTTTTTGCTTTGTCATTATGTGGTATTATGTGTAGATTTTTTAATTTATAATTTTAGAATAAGGCTGTAACGTAACAAAATGTGGAAAAAATAAAGGGGTCTGAATACTTTTCGAATGCACTGTATGTGTGACCTCTTTTCCACCTCCATGAGTCAACATATTCTTGTCAGAAACATTAGTTGACTGTAGTTCTCAAAAAAATCTATGATTTCTCGACTGTAACACTTTCGCTGAAAGACTACCGTACATTTGTTAGCAATTACTAAGCAATGAGCTGCTTTGCTTTGTTTTATGACGTCCATATCATGTCTGAGGTTCTTTTTACAGCTCAGTTGTCTGTGGTACATTCATGTGGTAACTGACACTATGTTGAACATGCTTCATATAATAATTGAGGTTATCAGATACATGCTAATGCCATAACTGGTCTATGTTCGAGCTGATCAGGGAGGAGAGAGACGGAACAGTTTGGCTGTGTGTGTGTGTGTGTGTGTGTGTGTGTGTGTGTGTGTGTGTGTGTGTGTGTGTGTGTGTGTGTGTGTGTGTGTGTGTGTGTGTGTGTGTGTGTGTGTGTGTGTGTGTGTGTGTGTGTGTGCCTATGCCTGTTGGAAAGAGACGGTGAACTGATTTGAGCATGTGTATGTGTAAATTGAATGAGACAGCAAGAGTGAAAAGACATGTATGTCTGTGTTATGTGTGTGTGTCCAGCATTTCATCAGCTGCAGGCTGCCACATACACAGATGTACACAGATAGCCTGGGAGTATATTCCACGCAGGGAACATTCTGGAAGACTGAGACACAGTGAGCAGATAATTTCCACTCGGAACTTAAACTATCTCCTACTAACCCGCAAAGACTGTCATTACTTAGAGTATCTACCTACCTTATGACCCCCCCCCCCCCCCCCCCCACACACACACACACACACACTGTCCTATGGTGTAGTCTGTTATCCCCACAGTCACATCTGTGAGGTGAGGTGTATCTGGAAACGTGGTCAACCGCTAGTCAACAACTCTCATTGACAAGCACACCACTGTGAGACTAGCACTGTTCTTTATGAAGAAACAAACATCTTCTGTCCTATGGGGAAATGGATCCATGCCCTGAATGTGTGTTTTAAGTTATAAGTTCACATGGGTTAGGATGGATGGAAGGATAGGCACAATGGTAAAGGCCACAATTCATGCAGCCCTGTTGGCCCAGTTGAGGCTTCCTCCTAGGCCTCCTCCCTTCTCCTCTGGTAGTACTTTTTGATTTGATTTTACAGCCCAGTCATACAGGCACATCTGTGTGGTGCGTTTTCATACTGTATAGTGTACATTGGGTCCATTGCAATTCATTGGTGTATAAACCCATTGAAAGAAGGGGCTTCTACCCTCCCGGCTTCCCCCTCCCTCTGCCCTGTACTTGAGCTTGGGTGTGGCTACTACTCTCTTTCCCTCAACTTTCATCATTACACATTCAAGAAGAAGTATAACTCCTTCTCTCCTCTCTCTCTCCCCCCTTCCACTGCCTCCCTCCCCCTCCTTTCTCCCTCTCTCAGCCCATTCTCCCTCCTTTTCCTCCCACCACCTCTCACCTCCTCCCCCCTATTCCAATCAGGGAATTAGTTAGGAGATTACGAGAATTCCTGAGATGGTTGAGCAGTTTCCGTGTTGCCCCACAGTCCTCTCCATTGTATAAGGGCCATGGAATCTCCCCCCCCCCCTCTAGCTCTCTCTCTCTCTGGCTCCCTCTCTCCCTCCCTCTCTCTCTCTATCAAACTGTTTTGTTTGCTTACTTGTCTGTTTGCAAGCGAGTGGCCAAAGGAATTTCGTTTTCAGCACTGATGGCAAAGTTCACACATGAATGGAAAGGTAAGGAAGTTTGAGGAGCTTGAAGGGGAACATGCACACATGAACACACACAGATGGAAACACGCATTCACACACACATACACACACGGAAGGACACACACACACACACACACACACACACACACACACACACACACACACACACACACACACACACACACACACACACACACACACACACTCACATTCATACGGACAGAAACAACGTTTTTATTCACACACACTCCTATATCCGGGAAGGGAAGGGCGATGGCTAGACTGGTCCAGCCTGGCTCTCTGTCTCTCTCTTGTTCTCTCTCTCTCTCTCTCCCTCAATCTCTCTCTCTCTCTCTCTCTCTGTGTCTATCTCTCTCTCTCTCTCTCTCTCTCTCTCTCTGTGTCTATCTCTCTCTCTCTCTCTCTCTGTGTCTATCTCCCTCTCACTATGTCTCTCTTTCTCTCTCTGATTCTCTCTCTACCTCCCTCTCTCTCTCCACACTTATTCCTCTTTTGGTTTTAGAAGAGCAACATTAACGATGTAGCTAGTCATGACACATTGTTGATAACCTTACAGCCCCCTTCGTTCGTTCATTTTCCCTTACAAAAAATGTATCAACCCCTACTAAAAGGTCCATGAATTATAATCCCCATAAAAATTCCTATGTCCTGTTGCTGCAGGAATATTTTCCTGCTTTAGCAAACTGTCTCAAATTTAAGAGGACTAAAGAAAGATTACAGGAAGAAAAGGATCAGTGCGTGTGAAGCTGATGACCCGAGATGCCATACAAATACATAGGCAGACACAGACAGGCACACAGCCTTGATGATCAGCTAATGACACACACACAGCTGTCATACAGGATGAGTGTGTTGCGGTGTGTGTGTGTGTGTGTATGCTGCATTGTGGGAAAGTTTGGGGCAGGATGTCTGCCTCTGTCCCTCTGACGTCTGGGAGCCGGATACCCCCTGACACACACTTCCTGTTTACCTCCATAACACACACACACACACACACACACACACACACACACACACACACACACACACACACACACACACACACACACACACACACACACACACACACACACACACACACACACACACACACACACACACACACACCATAACAACTAATTAACAACAAAATCTGAGTTGTTTCCCGGCTACAGGTGTTCTTTCATAACACGTAACCGTGTCATAGTGCTAATTCCTGTCCCTTTCTTCCAGTTCCTCCTACATCATCACTTCCTATTCAGGGGTGTAGATGCATATGAATTAAATCAGTGCTATCAAGCAGACAGCAAAGAGCTCAAAGCAAGCTGTGTGTGTGTGTGTGTGTGTGTGTGTGTGTGTGTGTGTGTGTGTGTGTGTGTGTGTGTGTGTGTGTGTGTGTGTGTGTGTGTGTGTGTGTGTGTGTGTGTGTGTGTGTGTGTCCACACCAGATGACTCACCGTGGCATAATTGCTGTCAGATTGATGTTGTCGGAGGTGGTTTGGTAAAATGGCAACGCTTACAGTAGCTGAGATCAGATGTCTACAGCATTTGCTCAAACGCATTCACACACACACACACACACACACACACACACACACACACACACACACACACACACACACACACACACACACACACACACACACACACACACACACACACACACACACACACACACACTAACATGCAAACACTATAACATATGTTGAAACAACATGTGTAGTGGGTAAGCGCATGCAAGCAACCAACCACATACACACATGCACACATTGAAAGGATGTAGACAAACATTGGAACATTGAGACATACACACACAAGCAAGCACACAGACTCTCTCCTCCTCAGTTAGCAGTGAGTGGACATGGTTCCTGGTTGATGCATATGCATGGTGCTCTTATGAATAATTCACTGAAGGCCTGTGTGATGTTGCAGTGAATTTCTAATGGGATAGTTTGGAAAGTGTGTGTGTGTGTGTGTGTTTGTCTCAGAGATCCATATGACCACCACTGCTGCTGCTTATGCCTCCAAGGCCTACTCACCATTTTTATGTCCTGTTGCTCTTCTCACTCCCTATATTTCTATCACTTTCATCCCTTTCTTTTTCTCACCTCTCTCTCTGCTCTCTCTCCCTCTCTATGTATCTTTCTCTCATCTTTTCCTCTCTTTCTCTTTCTCTCTCTGCTCTCTCTCCCTCTCTATGTATCTCTCTCTCATCTTTTCCTCTCTCTCTCTCCCTCTCTCTCTCTCCTCTGCATCACTTATTTCGGGCATTAGTTGACAACCTCTACACTACAGAGCGAAAAATACTAAGTAATATTTCCCTCTGGGGAGTCATTTTATATAATAAATAAAATATATATTTATATATTTCTTCATTGTCTTTGAATTTATGAGAAGTTGTTATATTGGTGTCACATTACTGCCATAATGTTGTAAATGAACTGAACATGAGTGGAACATAAGATAATTTGCAACATAAGATATAAATCCTATGGGATGTCAAAACACATCCGGTTGCAGTAACAGTGACATGAGACAGAGAGATGTTTCCCCCGTTGCAGTGACTCGTCCCTCTCCTCCTTCGTTAGCATTGTCAACTGGCATTTCATAGCCCAAATGGATTGTGTGTATTCCCAGAAGGCTCGGCGGTTTTCCCTTTCAGAGATGACTTCCTGCAGTCAGTTAGAGAAGAGAACACTGGTTCATAACTCAAATCACATACACTGTTATTCACTACAGAGAGAGAGAGGGGGAGCGTGAGGGGGAGGAGAGAGAGAGTGAGGGGGGAGGAGAGAGAGATAGAGGGAGAGTGGGGGGAGAGAGGGGGGGATGGGGGGGAGAGAGAGGGGGATGGGGAGAGTGTGGGGGGGGGGAGAGAGAGAGGGGGAGGAGAGAGAGGGAGGGGGAGAGAGAGAGAGGGAGGGGGGGAGAGGGAGGGAGTGTGGGGGGGAGGAGAGAGAGAGGGGGAGGAGAGAGGGGGAGGAGAGAGGGAGAGGGAGAGGGGGGAGAGAGAGGGAGGGGGAGAGTGTGGGGGGGAGGAGAGAGAGAGAGAGCGAGGGGGAGGAGAGAGAGGGAGGGGGAGAGAGAGAGGGGGGGGGGGGGGGAGGAGAGAGAGAGAGAGTGCACTGCCAATGCCTCCAGACAACTGGGTGTGGCTCCTGGTCTCACGCACTCTCTATTTTATGCATGCATACTCTGTCATTCTCTCTCACTGTCTCTCTTCCTGTCTCTCCCATTCGCGCTCTCTCTGTCTCTCTTCCTGTCTCTCTCATTCTCTCTCTCTCGGTCTCTCTTCCTGTCTCTCTCTGTCTCTCTCATTCTCGCTGTCTCTCTTCCTGTCTCTCTCATTCTCTCTCTCTCTGTCTCTCTTCCTGTCTCTCTCATTCTTTCTCTCTCTGTCTCTCTCATTATCTCTCTCTCTGTTTCTCTCTCTCTCTTCCTGTCTTTCTCATTCTCCCTCTCTCTGTCTCTCTTCCTGTCTCTCTCATTCTCATTCTCTCTCTCTGTCTCTCTCATTCTCTCTCTCTCTGTCTCTGTCATTCTCTCTCTCTCTGTCTCTCTGTCTCTCTTTCTCTCTCTCTCTCTGTCTCTCTTCCTGTCTTTCTCATTCTCTCTCTCTCTTCCTGTCTCTCTCATTCTCATTCTCTCTCTCTCTGTCTCTCTTCCTGACTCTCTCATTCTCTCTCTCTCTGTCTCTCTTCCTGTCTCTCTCATTCTCTCTCTCTGTCTCTCTGTCTCTCTCATTCTCTCATTCTCTCTCTCTCTCTCTCTCTGTCTCTCTCATTCTCTCTCTCTGTCTCTCTGTCTCTCTCATTCTCTCATTCTCTCTCTCTCTGTCTCTCTGTCTCTCTCATTCTCTCATTCTCTCTCTCTGTTTCTCTTCCTGTCTCTATCATTTTGCAAGAAAGGAGCATCTCCACCAGAGTGTGTCGTATTCTTGATGCATGGCTCTGTTCTGGTGAACAAGCTGTTAAGACAGACAGAGCTATAGGAGCTGGGAGTGGTTCCTCCTCTGTAATATACAGTTAATCCACAGTCAGGCAGAGAGAGAGGCAGACAGACAGAGGTTTTAGTTGAAATACAGTCCCTTTCCTCTTCCTAGTAATTCTACTGGGAGGCGAGGGAGCCAATGACTAATATATTGATCTCCCATTGACTTGAAAGCAATTTATGAGGGTTAGAGGGTGGGAGGTGGTGGTGGTGAGGGACGTTATTTACAGTGGTATGGCGGCCTGGGCCTGAGGGTGGTGTATGTGTGTGTGTCAATGTGTGTGTGTGTGTGTGTGTCGGTGTGTTGCAGTGATTTTTTTTAAATGGGAGATCACAGAACAGCAGTGCGTGTTTATATATGTATGTAATTCCCTCCTTAAACACACACACACACACACACACACACTCAACTTTTGATGACTTGCCCTTTTCACCGGTCGTCCAGCAGTGTTTGACGTCAGAGGGCCGTTGTTCCGATGAGTGGTCACTGACTCCCCTCCTCACCCAGGCAACCATGCACTCCCCAAGTGGAGGAAAGTTGAAGGGGGTGAAATATGAAAGTGTGTGTGTTGTATAAAGTGTGTCTGTTGTGTAAAGCGTGTGTGTGTTTTTCTGCATAGTACAGGACATCACTGTGAGTAATAATTGTATTTAGAGGCCACGGAGGGACTCACTTCATAACGTGTGTGTGTTACTTAGGTCCGGGGGACACACTTTCAAATACAGTGTGCGCACACACACACACACACACACACACACACACACACACACACACACACACACACACACACACACACACACACAGACAGTTGAAGTCGGAAGTTTACATACACCTTAGCCAAATACATTTTAACTCAGTTTTTCACAATTCCTGACATTTAATCCTAGTAAAAAATCCCTGTTTTAGGTCAGTTAGGATCACCATTTTATTTTAAGAATGTGAAATGTCAGAATAATAGTAGAGAGAATTATTTATTTCAGCTTTTATTTCTTTCATCACATTCCCAGTGGGTCAGAAGTTTACATACACTCAATTAGTATTTGGTAGCATTGCCTTTAAGTTGTTTAACTTGGGTCAAACGTTTTGGGTAGCCTTCCACAAGCTTCCCACAATAAGTTGGGTGCATTTTGGACCATTCCTCCTGCCAGAGCTGGTGTAACTGAATCAGGTTTGTAGGCCTCCTTGCTCGCACACACTTTTCCAGTTCTGCCCACAAATTGTCTATGGGATTGAGATCAGGGCTTTGTGATGGCAACTCCAATACCTTGACTTTGTTGTCCTTAAGAAATTTTGCCACAACTGTGGAAGGTTACTTGGTCATTGTCCATTTGGAAGACCCATTTGCGACCAAGCTTTAACTTCATGACTGATGTCTTGAGATGTTGCTTCAATATATCCACATATTTTTCATCCGTCATGATGCCATCTATTTTGTGAAGTACACCAGTCCCTCCTGCAGCAAAGCACCCCCACAACATGATGCTGCCACCCCCTTGATTCACGGTTGGGATGGTGTTCTTCGGCTTGCAAGCCTCCCACTTTTTCCTCCAAACATAACGATGGTCATTTTGGCCAAACAGTTCTATTTTGTTTCATCAGACCGGAGGACATTTCTCTAAAAAGTACGATCTTTGTCCCCATGTGCAGTTGCAAACTGTAATCTGGCTTTTTTATGGCGGTTTTGGAGGAGTGGCTTCTTCCTGAGCGGCCTTTCAGGTTATGTCGATATAGGACTCGTTTTACTGTGAATATAGATAATTTTGTACCTGTTTCCTCCAGCATCTTCACAAGGTCCTTTGCTGTTGTTCTGGGATTGATTTGCACTTTTCACACCAAAGTACGTTCATCTCTAGGAGACAGAACGCATCTCCTTCCTGAGCAGTAGGACAGCTGCGAGGTCCCATGGTGTTTATACTTGCGTGCTATTATTTGTAGAGATGAACGTGGTACCTTCAGGCATTTGTAAATTGCTCCCAAGGATGAACCAGACTTGTGGAGGTCTACAATTTATTTTCTGAGGTCTTGGCTGATTTATTTTGATTTTCCCATGATGTCAAGCAAAGAGGCACTGAGTTTGAAGGTAGGCCTTGAAATACATCCACAGGTACATCTCCAATTGACTCAAAGGATGTCAGTCAGAAGCTTCTAAAGCCATGACATCATTTTCTGGTATTTTCCAAGCTGTATATAGGCACAGTCAACTTAGTGTATGTAAACTTCTGACCCACTGGAATTGTAATACAGTGAATTATAAGTGAAATAATCTGTCTGTGAACAATTGTTGGAAAAATTGTGTCATGCACAAAGTAGATGTCCTAACCGACTTGCCAAAACTATAGTTTGTTAACAAAACACTTGTGGAGTGGTTGAAAAACTAGTTTTAATGACTCCAACCTAACTGTATGTAAACTTCTGACTTCAACTGTACATACACAACACACACACCCATACAGAGTCCTGATGCAGAATACACTGTTCCAGAGGTGTGTGTGTGTGTGTGCATGCGTTTGCCTGTGTGTGTGTGTGTGTGTGTGAGAGAGAGAGATGATGTAAGAATGATAAACATGGTGTCTATGATTCTAGGGGGTGAAATTGCATCGAGAAGAGAACTACTGGTATCAGACCATTATCCATAATTCTCAGTACCTGTGTAGGTGTTATGCAAACGGATGCCTGTGTCGACTCTTTGTGGAGGAACTGGTCTCATAGAAGGGGAAAGAGGGGTCAACGAAAGCACATAGCACCTTGTCACCAAGGGTTGAATAATATTCTATTGCGCTCTCTTTTCTCCCTCTTTCTCTCTCTCTCTATACTGCTCTCCTCCATGTCTAATACTAATAACACAACTAATAACACAGCCCAAACACACTTAAACATGCACATGAAGTATGACGTTATGTTCCATGTCAATGCATGCGGGAGCACATGCACACACTTTAAGATGAGGTCAGTAACAGCGGGAGCTACAGGTGTGTTGTGATGGCTGAGTGCTGTACTATGCTCTGTCAGAGCCTCTCTGGAGAGTCTGCAGGTGTGTTGTGATGGCTGAGTGCTGTACTATGCTCTGTCAGAGCCTCTCTGGAGAGTCTGCAGGTGTGTTGTGATGGCTGAGTGCTGTACTATGCTCTGTCAGAGCCTCTCTGGAGAGTCTGCAGGTGTGTTGTGATGGCTGAGTGCTGTACTATGCTCTGTCAGAGCCTCTCTGGAGAGTCTGCAGGTGTGTTGTGATGGCTGAGTGCTGTACTATGCTCTGTCAGAGCCTCTCTGGAGAGTCTGCAGGTTTGTTGTGATGGCTGAGTGCTGTACTATGCTCTGTCAGAGCCTCTCTGGAGAGTCTGCAGGTGCAGGAGGACACTGACTGACTTACTGCTCCGTGTCCTTTAACAAACACTACTGTACTGTAGATCAGGACAGTAGGCTGGCTAATGCTAGTCCTCATTCTAATGGTACTAGAAGATTCTGAGGCTGGCAAATGGTAATAATGCTAGCAGTGAAAGCCTTGCCATCTGAATCTTGACTACCTACATTGCTAGCTACATTAGGATGCTCTAGCTACGCTATAATAGCTACAGTACATTGCGTGTTATTTTATCCAGAAATAAAGTTGAGTTTAATTTTGACTCGGATACTTGCCCAAAGGTACAGTAGCTGGATTACATTATCTAGATATCTACCTTATGTTACCTTATGTTAGCTACATATCATACTATCTATTTCCACAGTAGGGTAGAAGTTAAGTTAGCCCCTGGCTAGTTCTGTACACTATACAAGTCACATTAGGGATTTAGGACAGTCACCAGTCAGCTCCCCCTCAGCGCTACTCACTTCTCTTTGGTTCGAATGTGTTAGTGGATTAGTGTAGCCCATCGCTCTAATTTCTTGTCCTTTTCTCTTTCGACCTTATTTTCTCTTGTTCTCTCTCTTTCTCTCCCCCTCTCTTTCTCTCCTTCTCGCTCTCTCTCTCTTACTTTCTCTGTAACAGTACTCTCCTGGATCTCCTTGACAGCTAGCTACTGTATTGTTCCTGTTGAACACTGGAGGAATCTTCTCTGTCCAGCTCTGTCTGCAAACAAATGCCGATTAGGGGAGGTGTGGTAAGCTTAGTGTAAAATAATACATTTAAAAAATATATATGTATTGTGGATTGGAAATGATGCAGACAGCTACATTGATAGAAGCCACAATCTATCTGCAATATTAAAGCTGAAAAAAACAAAGGCTGATTCCGCCAATCAGGTGTCCCTGAAGAACTAGTTTTAACACGTGCACACATCCAAAATGGATCCATTAGATCCACTACCTTACTCTGCTCAGAGGTCCTGTGCTTGGCTAGCCTCAGGAGGAAGATGGGTCTGAGGCGGCTGTATCTAAAGGGACTCAGCGCTTTGGCAGAGCTGGCTACTTTTCCTAGGCTGGGTCGCATGTGTGTGTGGGCAGTGTGTGGGTTCGTTGGGTTTACAGAGTCGTTGGGTTCGCTGGACTGCTAAGGGATAGCTTTGCCCAAAACCCTGTCCTTGAACTGTGACAAATCTGTCTGCGCTGCCTGGAAAATATGCATCTAGGAAGAGGCATTTAAACAGCATAACAAGAATAGTTTTCATATACTACATCACATAGCGAGACTTTAATCATATGTTCAGCGAAAAGGCTAACCATACACTGACTGAACTAAATAGGCCTTACTATGTTACTGGGTATATATTTACAGTTGGTGGTTCTCTGGGTGTTTTTTTGGTTGTTTTATGGGTTTTACTAAAGGACATAAGTTATTTATAACAATAAAAAAATCAACATAGATGGAACACTCAAGTATAAGAGTTGTTTTAGCATTGTAACTAACTTTCAACACTTTTTGTCTAGGCTAAGGCTGAAAATGCTGCACAGCTAAGCTCCATTCTTTATCATTGATGATAACGTGTTGTAATGAGTATCTCTTGAAGGTTTCACAGCCCTCCTGGCAGTTCTTTGGGATTAATCTGACATGAATTAAAGTGAACATTTCTGTCCTTTGGTGACACTCTCTTGTAAGTAAGACACCATGTTATTTTTCAATTTCGATAGTTTGTTGTAGAAACAGTTGAAGACTCGCGGGAACAGTAGTGCCTAAAATAAATGCAAACTCTGTGAAATGGCACCATATTCCCTATGCAGTGCACTGCTTTTGACCAAAGCCCTGCCAAAAGTAGTTTTGATGTCTTCACTATTATTCTACAATGTAGAAAATAGTAAAAATATAGAAAAACCCTGGAATGAGTAGTTGTGTCCAAACTTTTGACTGGTACTGTATGTCGTACTGAATATTGTATTTTAGCACGAGTCTGTCAGACATACATTCTAATGTTTCCCTCTCTCTCCACCCTCTCTTCTCTCTCTCTCTCTACAGATTCCACCTCTGCCCACCCTGATGGCCAAAGATGAAGAAGATGTAGCCTAGTGTGTGTGTGTGTGTGTGTGTGTGTGTGTGTGTGTGTGTGTGTGTGTGTGTGTGTGTGTGTGTGTGTGTGTGTGTGTGTGTGTGTGTGTGTGTGTGTGTGTGTGTGTGTGTGTGTGTGTGTGTGTGTTTATATGTGTGTGTTTTTGTGCATGTTGCGTCGGTGCTCACTGGCTGACCCACAGCAGTTCTTCACTGGCAAGCTTTATGTCCTTGTGTACCAACTAAAGCTGCCAGCTGAAGAACTGTTGTGGTTGGCTCTTTCCTGCATCCCACACAGAAGACCAACAGACGCCTTCAAGAAATGTGTGTGTGTGTGTGTGTGTGTGTGTGTCCAGATGCCATGCATCGGATCAGTGAATTCTCCATCCAGATGTTCCATTTTGCAGCCAATGGTAGCAGTGTACAGTATGTTTAGCTGTAAATACAGCACACGTGAAGATTAGGCTAAACAGAATAGCTAGCTATCCAAGACATCTGATATGATGCAATAGGTCTCAGTTAAAAACACATGAACCCACTGCACTCAAATGTAATGTTTTCATTAAGTCTTCTGCTCATGTTAGAGCTAATGAAGGCTACAAGTATGAAAAATGCTTACAAACTATGAAATATGTTTACTAAGTATGAAGTTTGCTTACTAAATATCAAGTATGGTCCCAAAGTATGAAGTACGCTTACTTGAAGTATGCTTACTGAAGACAGATTTTACTATATGTGTGCTGTATTTTGCTCTATTTACACTATTGTATTTAGTTTTATGTATGTATACTCAACAGAGTTGTATGTATGCTTTCATGTACAATGTGAGCTCTTTTAAACCACACTATCAGCATCAACTGCCCCCCAAAATGGCTGCTTTATTCTACTCAGGCATTAACAAAGACGACTGCACATTGATGCTACTGTAAAGACGACTGCACATTGATGCTACTGTACATGCTGAGTCAGCCAACATTCCACACCCCAGCCAGGACCCGCCTGCTGCCCTTATATGGATTGAAGCTGCATGGTGGGGCATCATGGGTGCTTCATTGTATATCAGAACAAAACATCTCTAGAATAATTTCTTATGCTACTCAAAAACAACAAAAAGTAGAAGGATAGGAAGGTAGATGGACTGGCTACTCGAAAGCTGGAAGTATGTAAAGCATAGGATGATTGAATGATACAGTATGATAGATTGGGGAAAGGTTAGGAGGATATATGGAGGGAAGGTTAGGAGGATAGATGGAGGGAAGGTTAGGAGGATAGATGGAGGGAAGGTTAGGAGGATAGATGGAGGGAAGGTTAGGAGGATATATGGAGGGAAGGTTAGGAGGATAGATGGAGGGAAGGTTAGGAGGATAGATGGAGGGAAGGTTAGGAGGATAGATGGAGGGAAGGTTAGGAGGATATATGGAGGGAAGGTTAGGAGGATAGATGGATGGATGAAAGGGAAAGGAGGGAGGGAGAACAAGGCAAGGACATACGACAAACAGCTGGACAAAACCAGCCTCCTGACATGCTGGTAAAGGCAATTTGTGGCATTGTTCTAGACTTAGCTGTGCTGTTTGTCTCAAACCATGACTGCTCAGGCCCTCTCTGTTCCCTTTCTCTCTCCCTCTCTGTTCTCTTTCTCTCTCTCTACTCACTTTCTATGTGTGTGTCTCTCTCTAACTCTTTCTATTTGACTCTTTCTCTCTCTTTCTCTCTCTGTGTCACACACCCCCACATGCGCACACACACACAGCATACCATAAATCTGACTTCAAGGGCGGTGTTGGCGTCGGCAAGAACAGGATATGAGAGCGTGTCCCTCTAAAAACCTTCCCCTCCAGATGAGAACAAAGGTAGAGAATGTTCCAGATTCCCTGGCCGCTGCAGTCTAGGAACATGTGGAGCCAATAGTTGGCCAACGAGCAGTCCTTATCTTTTCCCCCTTCTTTCCATGCATTTTCTCTCTGTTGTCTAGCTTGTCCATCTCTCTTTTTGGCCTCTTGGTAAGCTAGCTTTTTGTTTCGTACTATTATCTCTTTGTTAGTGCATCTGCTTCAATTACATTTACATTACATTTAAGTCATTTAGCAGACGCTCTTATCCAGAGCGACTTACAAATTGGTGCATTCACCTCATGATATCCAGTGGAACAGCCACTTTACAATAGTGCATCTAAATATTTTAAGGGGGGGGGGGGGGGGGTTAGAAGGATTACTTTATCCTATCCTAGGTATTCCTTAAAGAGGTGGGGTTTCAGGTGTCTCCGGAAGGTGGTGATTGACTCCGCTGTCCTGGCGTCGTGAGGGAGTTTGTTCCACCATTGGGGTGCCAGAGCAGCGAACAGTTTTGACTGGGCTGAGCGGGAACTGTACTTCCTCAGAGGTAGGGAGGTGAGCAGGCCAGAGGTGGATGAACGCAGTGCCCTTGTTTGGGTGTAGGGCCTGATCAGAGCCTGAAGGTACGGAGGTGCCGTTCCCCTCACAGCTCCGTAGGCAAGCACCATGGTCTTGTAGCGGATGCGAGCTTCAACTGGAAGCCAGTGGAGAGAGCGGAGGAGCGGGGTGACGTGAGAGAACTTGGGAAGGTTGAACACCAGACGGGCTGCGGCGTTCTGGATGAGTTGTAGGGGTTTAATGGCACAGGCAGGGAGCCCAGCCAACAGCGAGTTGCAGTAATCCAGACGGGAGATGACAAGTGCCTGGATTAGGACCTGCGCCGCTTCCTGTGTGAGGCAGGGTCGTACTCTGCGGATGTTGTAGAGCATGAACCTACAGGAACGGGCCACCGCCTTGATGTTAGTTGAGAACGACAGGGTGTTGTCCAGGATCACGCCAAGGTTCTTAGCGCTCTGGGAGGAGGACACAATGGAGTTGTCAACCGTGATGGCGAGATCATGGAACGGGCAGTCCTTCCCCGGGAGGAAGAGCAGCTCCGTCTTGCCGAGGTTCAGCTTGAGGTGGTGATCCGTCATCCACACTGATATGTCTGCCAGACATGCAGAGATGCGATTCGCCACCTGGTTATCAGAAGGGGGAAAGGAGAAGATTAATTGTGTGTCGTCTGCATAGCAATGATAGGAGAGACCATGTGAGGTTATGACAGAGCCAAGTGACTTGGTGTATAGCGAGAATAGGAGAGGGCCTAGAACAGAGCCCTGGGGGACACCAGTGGTGAGAGCACGTGGTGAGGAGACAGATTCTCGCCACGCCACCTGGTAGGAGCGACCTGTCAGGTAGGACGCAATCCAAGCGTGGGCCGCGCCGGAGATGCAATCTCCTTATCTTGTTGTCTTGTCACTCTTCTCATTCTTTCTCCCCTCTTCTGTCTAGCATCCCTCTTAAAACACACACAAAGACACACATACATAGAGGTAAAGAGAGACAAACACACACACACGCACGCTCACACACTCAGCGACAGAGAGCGACACACACACAGAGACAGAGAGCGACACACACGCACAGAGACAGAGAGCGACACACACACACACACACACACACACACACACACATCCCTCAGACAGGATTATCCCACTCTCACAAGTTGATCCTCCGGTAAGCGCTGCCAGTCCCCTGTGAGCATGTAACAGAAGCACTGCAGTCAGGGCAAGGCTGTGACCTAGAGAGTAGTGTGTTTGTGTGTGTGCGTCTCTGTTTGTGTGTGTGTACTCCTCTGTGTGTTTGTGTGTGTGTGTCTCCCGCTGTGTGTTTGTGTGTGTCAGGTCACAGGCCAAGGTATCCTACCTGATCCGCTCTGAGGGAATCGGCCTGCGAGTACATTAAGAGATTGCGGTGGGACGCCGAGCTGAGGCTCACTGGCTCGACTTAAAGACATACACACATAATCCTGGCTGCTCTGCTCCACCTAACAAGGATACACGTGGCAGGTGTGTCTTTCAGGGACTGTGTGTGTGTGTGTGTGTATCAGTGTGTTTGTGTGTATCGTCTCTGAGCTTTACCCAACCTATGCCCTCTCAGGCGTGCCCCTGTCCTTGGGCACCCTTACCCGCCCTAAAGTTACTTCATCTGCCAACTGGATAAAGATAGAGAGGGGTACACAGAGACGAGAGAGAGGAGTACACAGAGACGAGAGAGAGGGGTACAGAGACGAGAGAGAGGTGTACACAGAGACGAGAGAGAGGGGGAGAGAGAGAGACCGACAGATGGAGGGAGAGAGGGAAGCAGACAGTAGAGAGAGGTGACAGGACAGAGGTTACCCCACACCATCATGCCATCCTGCCCAGCCTGATCACACAAAGCACAGTCAAAGCACACCAACACCTAACCATGCACTTTAACTATGGAGGCTTGAGATCTGCAAGTGTATGGTATGTGTTTTGGTATGCTATAAAATGCTATGTATAATAAGGTATGCTACGTAATTCCGTGGACTGTTCATTTTGATGTGATAATAAATTGAATTGCATGGAGACAAAACATTCTTTGTGTTTGTATTATTTGAACTGTGAGTAGATATACACCACCGTTCAAAAGTTTGGGGTCACTTAGAAATGTCCTTGTTTTTGAAAGAACATCACATTTTTTGTCCATTTAAAATAACATCACATTGATACGAAATACAGTGTAGACATTGTTAATGTTGTAAATGACTGCTGATCTTTAATGGAATATCTACATAGGCGTACAGAGGCCCATTATCAGCAACCATCAATCCTGTGTTCCAATGGCACGTTGTGTTAGCTAATCCAAGTTTATCATTAAAAAGGCTAATTGATCATTAGAAAACCCTTTTGCAATTATGTTAGTACAGCTGAAAACTGTTCTGATTAAAGAAGCAATTAAACTGGCCTTCTTTAAACTAGTTGAGTATCTGGAGCATCAGTATTTGTGGGTTTGACTACAGGCTCAAAATGGCCAGATAAGCTTTTTTTCTTCTCTGGGAAAATGGCTGCCCAGTATGATTACATGGTGGTGTTTAGACTTCAAAAGATACCCATAACACAGGACGACCTAATCTCCCCCTCTCCTGTTCCTAGAAGAAATGTCACTGACACTCTGTGGACGCTATTAGTTAATAAGAAGTAAAGGGGGGGAAGGGAACACACACACACACACACACACACACACACACACACACACACACACACACACACACACACACACACACACACACACACACACCATTTCTCCTCAATGGCTCAATCCAGCCATACTGAAAACCACAGGGGAAGAAGGAGGAAAGGAGAGGAGAGGAGGAAGAGGTGTCAATGCCAGCAAGAGGCCAAGCCTGGCTCTGCTCTGAAGAGGTTTACAAACCTTTCCTAACTTCCCCTTAGCCTCGTGAAATCGTCTGTGAAAGCTTCTTAGGGTTAGGATTACCCCTATGTGCCGGCTGACGGGTGGTAGATCACCGCTGCACCTGACAAAAACACTGCCGGTGTGCAACTTAACCCAAACCTGACCTATCCCAAGCCCAGACTGACCTAGCACATTCCAACAATGCACCCAGACCTTTACCAAGGGGGCCCAGCAGAGGCCTGTGGCCACTCACATAAGGCAGGCCACCTAAGGACTGTACCTGGGAACGTATATGGCTCTCTCTCTTTTTAAGGTTTGTCACTAGTTAACACAGCCACAAAGTCATAATTATGGCTAAACTCTGCCTATTGTCCCCATTTCTCTTCTTATTTGATTGTAAACCTAACCCTAATCTTAACCACACTGCAAACCTTATGCCTAACCTTAACCACACTGCAAACCTTATGCCTAACCTTAACCACACTGCTAACCTTATGCCTAACCCTAACCTTAAATTAAGATCAAAACGCACATTTTTGTAGCCAATTTTGACTTTGTGGCTATCTAGTGGAAACCTTCTTTAAGCAGGAGATGTGTGATACATCCTGACTCAAATAGAGAAGAGATATTAACAATATATTTTATGATCTTTATGATTATGATTATGATTTTATGATCAGCAGGTCTGGGACAAGTAGCACGTCCGGTGAACAGGTCAGGATTCCATAGCCGCAGGCAGAACAGTTGAAACTGGAGCAGCAGCACGGCCAGGTGGACTGGGGACAGCAAGGAGTCATCAGGCCAGGTAGTCCTGAGGCATGGTCCTAGGGCTCAGGTCCTCTGAGAGAGAGAAAGAAAGAGAGAAAGAAAGAAAGAGAGAAAGAAAGAATTAGAGAGAGCATACTTAAATTCACACAGGACACCGGATGAGACAGGAGAAATACTCCAGATATAACAGACTGACCCTAGCCCCCCGACACATAAACTACTGCAGCATAAATACTAGAGGCTGAGACAGGAGGGGTCGGGAGACACTGTGGCCAAATCCGACGATACCCCCGGACAGGGCCAAACAGGCAGGATATAACCCCACCCACTTTGCCAAAGCACAGCCCCCACACCACTAGAGGGATATCTTCAACCACCAACTTACCATCCTGAGACAAGGCCGAGTATAGCCCACAAAGATCTCCGCCACGGCACAACCCAAGGGGGGGCTCCAACCCAGACAGGAAGATCACGTTAGTGACTCAACCCACTCAAGTGACACACCCCTCCTACATTTTTGGACTCACCTTGTTGTGCTGTTCTTACTTGAACAGGAAGGTGGCATGGCAGTCCTTCGTGGGCAAATTTTGTTATCAAACTTCGTCAAGACAACTGGGATCTCTGAACACTGAAAAAAAACAAGGTTGAATCATGAAGTCAGTGATGTTCAGGTTGGAGCTCTAGAAAGAAGCTTGAGTTCCCGGCTTGGAATTCCGAGTTGGATGACCGTTCAAAACGTTTTTTCCCAGTCGGAGATCGTTTTTTTCAGAGTTTCCAGTTGTCTTGAACTCATTGAAGTCTGAGATTTCCCAATTCCGAGTTTCCAGTTGTTTTGAACTCGGCAGAAGTCATGTAGGATTCACAGCATGGCCAATGTATTCAACCTTTTCTGACCCATCTAGTTGAATGTTTATCCTTTTAAGCTTTGAAAAGAGACCCTTAAACCAGACTTGGACCACACACCCACTCCACTGAATAGCAGGCTAGTGATTTCTTGGCAACGCTTGCAGTTAGCCACTGATTCCTTCCAAACCACTCATTGTTGAATTTGCGATTTCCAACTTGTTGTATAATGTTTATGTCCAATGGCCGATGAGCACCAATGCATTTTATCTATAAATTCTCTTCATATGGATCGAAAAGGATTTGCCTGTAGATTGTCGACATTATTCATGATGATGACCGCTAACTTGCTAGCTAAGATTTTAAAAGTATGATGTTGACATGATCAGTCCAATCAAAGCTATGGTAGATATAACGTGATTTGACGTAATTTTATCTGTGGCCTATGACCTTGAGCCTTCTTGGATGGGCACTTCTAATGTAACTCTATGGCAGCACCCAAGGGGCTTGAATTTTCAAGCTCTGTCAGTAGATTTTGTGGTGACGTAGTGTCCCCATGAGTAACAGAACACTAAGCCAATCACGGCGCAACTAGAGAACCAACCCCTACGCTCTGTATTTTCCGCTGGCTGCCCCACCACCACAGAAAGCACTGAGCTAGGCTGAAACACCTGCATTTTGGAGCTGCCTTACTCAAGAAAGCAAAAAAGAGACCATGTTTGTATGTGGCTTTATTAACCAAATTTGTTTTTTCATTGTTTGCAAACTGATATGTGACACGTATTAATGCCAAAAGAATATGCAAAACAGGCAACAATTTTATATATATAGTTGAAGTCGGAAGTTTACATACACTTAGGTTGGAGTCATTAAAACTTGTTTTTCAACCACTCCACAAATTTCTTGTTAACAAACTATAGTTTTGGCAAGTCGGTTAGGACATCTACTTTGTGTATGACACAAGTCATTTTTCCAACAATTATTTACAGACAGATTATTTCACTGTATCACAGTTCCAGTTGGTCAGAAGTGTACATACACTAAGTTGACTGTGCCCTTAAACAGCTTGGAAAATTCCAGAAAATGATGTCATGGCTTTAGAAGCTTCTGATAGGCTAATTGACATCATTTGAGTCAATTGGAGGTGTATCTGTGGATGTATTTCAAGGCCTACCTTCAAACTCAGTGCCTCTTTGCTTGACATCATGAGAAAATCAAAATAAATCAGCGAAGACCTCCACAAGTCTGTCAAATCAATGGTAGACCTCTGGTTCATCCTTGGGAGCAATTTCAAAACGCCTGAAGTTACCACGTTCATCTGTACAAACGATAGTACGCAAGTATAAACACCATGGGACCACGCAGCCGTCATACCTCTCAGGAAGGAGACGCATTCTGTCTCCTAGAGATGAACGTACTTTGGAGCGAAAAGTGCAAACCAATCCCAGAACAACAGCAAAGGACCTTGTGAAGATGCTGGAGGAAACAGGTACAAAAGTATCTATGTCCACAGTAAAACAAGTCTTATATCGACATAACCTGAAAGGCCGCTCTGCAAGGAAGAAGCCACTGCTCCAAAACCGCCATAAAAAAAGATCGTACTTTTTGGAGAAATGTCCTCCGGTCTGATGAAACAAAAATAGAACTGTTTGGCCATAATGACCATGGTTATGTTAGAAGGAAAAAGGGGGAGGCTTGCAAGCCGAAGAACACCATCTCAACCGTGAAGCACAGGGGTGGCAGCATCATGTTGTGGGGGTGCTTTGCTGCAGGAGGGACTGGTGTACTTCACAAAATAGATGGCATCATGAGGGAGGAAAATTATGTGGTTATATTGAAGCAACAGCTTAAGTCAGGAAGTTAAAGCTTGGTCGCAAATGGGTCTTCCAAATGGACAATGACCTCAAGCATACTTCCAGCGTTGTGGCAAAATGCCTTAAGGACAACAAAGTCAAGGTATTGGAGTGCCAATCACAAAGCCCTGACCTCAATCCTATAGAAAATGTGTGGTCAGAACTGAAAAAGCGTGTGCGAGCAAGGAGGCCTACAAACCTGATTCAGTTACACCAGCTCTGTCAGGAGGAATGGGCCAAAATTCACCCAATTTATTGTGGGAAGCTTGTGGAAGGCTACCCAAAACGTTTGACCCAAGTTAAACAATTTAAAGGCAATGCTACCAAATACTAATTGAGTGTATGTAAACTTCTGACCCACTGGGAATGTGATGAAAGAAGTACAAGCTGAAATAAATCATTCTCTCTACTATTATTCTGACATTTCACATTCTTAAAATAAAGTGGTGATCCTAACTGAACTAAGACAGGGAATTTTTAATTGGATTAAATGTCAGGAATTGTGAAAATCTGAGTTTAAATGTATTTGGATAAGGTGTATGTAAACTTCCGACTTCAACTGTATATATGAGCAAGCTATTTTATATATATTTCTACTGTACAATTGTTGCCTGTTTTGCATATTATTTTGGCATTAATACATGTCACATAACAGTTGGCAAACAATGTAAAAAATATATATATCTTTGAGTTAATAAAGCCGCATACAAACATGGTCTCTTTTCTACTTTCTTGAGAGAGAGAGAAAACATTTTTTTACATTTATTTTATAATAAGGCTGTGAAGTAACAAAATGTGGAAAAAGTCAAGGGGTCTAAAAACTACCATGCATTTGGAAAGTATTTAGACCCCTTGAATTTTTCCACATTTTGTTACTTTACAGCCTTATTCTAAAATACATTTAAAAAATAAATGTTCTCTTCAATCTACACACAATACCCCATAATGCCAAAGCAAAGATAGGTTTTTTGAAATATTTGCAAATGTATTAAAAATAAAAACAGGACAATGACCCTAAGCACACAGCTAAGACAACACAGGAGTGGCTTTGGGACAAGTCTCTGAAAGTCCTTGAGTGGCCCAGCCAGAACCCGGACTTGAACCCAATCAATCGTCTCTGGAGAGACCTGAAAATAGATCTGACAGAGCTTAAGAGGATCTGCAGAGAAGAATATGACAAACTCCCCAAATATAAGTGTGCCAAGCTTGTAGTGTCATACCCAAGAAGACTCGAGGCTGTAATTGCTGCCTTAGGTGCTTCAACAAAGTACTGAGTAAAGGGTCTGAATACTTATGTAAGCTTAATATTTCCTTTTTTTAAATTTAAATTTGCAAACATTTCTAAAAACCTTTTTTGCTTTGTCATTATGGGGTTTTGTGTGTAGATTGATGAGGGGAAAAAACGATTTAATCCATTTCAGAATAAAAATGGGGCTCAGAACTGGTGGAGCTCAAAACTGGTGGGGCACTCTTTAGCCGACCTAAAAATAAAATGTTTTGAGTGAGGTGACAATATAGAATGTGTTCTTTCTACGTTAATAGGCTCCTTTTTCATTTTTTATGATCCATGATCTTGGCTGTCTAACTTATGACAGAGTCAGAGCAGGTCTCTTTGCTGATGCTGCGTTTGACTTTGAATGTCAGTTTGCGTGACACCGGGCCAGTCCATCTTGGTAGGGACGGCCGGCCTTTGTCCACTGTATAACAGAGAAATTGCGCAAAAATCTTTAAAATAATCATCTTAACAGGCCCATAGGCCGCTGGCCATGTTACCTTTTTAATATTTAATTTTTATATTTAAAAAATCATTTTGAGTGTGTCAATTTCGACCATCCCCCCCAACTCAAAAATAGCTTAGCCCATTTGACATTTGACAGAATTGCCAGATGGCCAATCCACCCCAGCTGTACCTCGTCAGTCAGTCAGTGCTGACCATTGACCTGTATGTATGTGTTAATGTTCAATTTAGAGGGAAGTGGAAAAGTGTGCCCCCCCTCTCCCATACTGTATGTCTCAGTTTCCATGTTTGGACACCCTGGCTACTGTTGCTCCTTCCCTCCCTCCCTCTCTTCTCTTCTCTACTCCTTCAGTCTGATGACTTCATCAGGTGCCCCTGGAAAAACCAACCCACGTGGGTAGGAGACTGACGCCAGCCAGCCAGCCAGCCAGCCAGCCAGCCAGAGAGAGAGAGAGAGAGAGAGAGAGAGAGAGAGAGAGAGAGAGAGAGAGAGAGAGAGAGAGAGAGAGAGAGAGAGAGAGAGAGAGAGAGAGAGAGAGAGAGAGAGAGAGAGAGAGAGAGAGAGAGAGAGAGAGAGAGAGAGAGAGAGAGAGACATGTGCACACTGCCCACAAAAAGAGATTGAAACTGAGCTGCACTTCCTAACCTCCTACCAAATGTACAGTGGGGCAAAAAAGTATTTAGTCAGCCACCAATTGTGCAAGTTCTCCCACTTAAAAAGATGAGAGAGGCCTGTAATTTTCATCATAGGTACACTTCAACTATGACAGACAAAATGAGAAGAAAAAAAATCCAGAAAATCACATTGTAGGATTTTTAATGAATTTATTTGCAAATTATGGTGGAAAATAAGTATTTGGTCACCTACAAACAAGCAAGATTTCTGGCTCTCACAGACCTGTAACTTCTTCTTTAAGAGGATCCTCTGTCCTCCACTCATTACCTGTATTAATGGCACCTGTTTGAACTTGTTATCAGTATAAAAGACACCTGTCCACAACCTCAAACAGTCACACTCCAAACTCCACTATGGCCAAGACCAAAGAGCTGTCAAAGGACACCAGAAACAAAATTGTAGACCTGCACCAGGCTGGGAAGACTGAATCTGCAATAGGTAAGCAGCTTGGTTTGAAGAAATCAACTGTGGGAGTAATTATTAGGAAATGGAAGACATACAAGACCACTGATATTCTCCCTCGATCTGGGGCTCCACGCAAGATCTCACCCCGTGGGGTCAAAATGATCACAAGAACGGTGAGCAAAAATCCCAGAACCACACGGGGGGACCTAGTGAATGACCTGCAGAGAGCTGGGACCAAAGTAACAAAGCCTACCATCAGTAACACACTACGCCGCCAGGGACTCAAATCCTGCAGTGCCAGACGTGTCCCTCTGCTTAAGCCAGTACATGTCCAGGCCCGTCTGAAGTTTTCTAGAGAGCATTTGGATGATCCAGAAGAAGATTGGGAGAATGTCATATGGTCAGATGAAACCAAAATAGAACTTTTTGGTAAAAACTCAACTCGTCGTGTTTGGAGGACAAAGAATGCTGAGATGCATCCAAAGAACACCATACCTACTGTGAAGCATGGGGGTGGAAACATCATGCTTTGGGGCTGTTTTTCTGCAAAGGGACCAGGACGACTGATCCGTGTAAAGGAAAGAATGAATGGGGCCATGTATCGTGAGATTTTGAGTGAAAACCTCCTTCCATCAGCAAGGGCATTGAAGATGAAACGTGGCTGGGTCTTTCAGCATGACAATGATCCCAAACACACCGCCCGGGCAACGAAAGAGTGGCTTCGTAAGAAGCATTTCAAGGTCCTGGATTGGCCTAGCCAGTCTCCAGATCTCAACC
This sequence comes from Salvelinus namaycush, assembly GCF_016432855.1. NCBI lineage: Eukaryota > Metazoa > Chordata > Actinopteri > Salmoniformes > Salmonidae > Salvelinus > Salvelinus namaycush. Next base: position 25,064,950 of record NC_052329.1, read on the forward strand.
CCATAGAAAATCTTTGGAGGGAGTTGAAAGTCCGTGTTGCCCAGCAACAGCCCCAAAACATCACTGCTCTACAGGAGATCTGCATGGAGGAATGGGCCAAAATACCAGCAACAGTGTGTGAAAACCTTGTGAAGACTTACAGAAAACGTTTGACCTCTGTCAATGCCAACAAAGGGTATATAACAAAGTATTGAGATAAACTTTTGTTATTGACCAAATACTTATTTTCCACCATAATTTGCAAATAAATTCATAAAAAATTATACAATGTGATTTTCTGGATTTTTTTTTCTCATTTTGTCTATCATAGTTGAAGTGTACCTATGATGAAAATTACAGGCCTCTCTCATCTTTTTAAGTGGGAGAACTTGCACAATTGGTGGCTGACTAAATACTTTTTTGCCCCACTGTATGACCATATTAGCAATTAGAGAGAGGAGTGATATAGAGGAGAGGAGAGTGATATAGGGAAGAGAGGAGTGATATAGGGGAGAGGGTAGTGATATAGGGGAGAGAGGAGTGAAATAGGGGAGAGGGGAGTGATATAGGGGAGAGGGTAGTGATATAGGGAGAGGGGAGTGATATAGGGGAGAGAGGAGTGATATAGGGGAGAGGGTAGTGGTATAGGGAGAGAGGAGTGATATAGGGGAGAGGGGAGTGATATAGGGGAGAGGGTAGTGATATAGGGAGAGGGGAGTGATATAGGGGAGAGAGGAGTGATATAGGGGAGAGGGTAGTGGTATAGGGGAGAGAGGAGTGAAATAGGGGAGAGGGGAGTGATATAGGGGAGAGGGTAGTGATATATGGGAGAGAGGAGTGATATAGGGGAGAGGGTAGTGATATAGGGGAGAGAGGAGTAATATAGGGGAGAGGGTAGTGATATAGGGGAGAGGGGAGTGATATATGGGAGAGAGGAGTGATATAGGGGAGAGGGTAGTGATATAGGGGAGAGAGGAGTGATATAGGGGAGAGAGGACTGATATAGGGGAGAGGGGAGTGATATAGGGGAGAGAGGAGTGATATAGGGGAGAGAGGAGTGATATAGGGGAAAGGGGAGTGATATAGGGGAGAGGGGAGTGATATAGGGGAGAGGGGAGTGATATAGGGGAGAGAGGAGTGATATAGGGGAGAGGGGAGTGATATAGGGGAGAGGGTAGTGATATATGGGAGAGAGGAGTGATATAGGGGAGAGGGTAGTGATATAGGGGAGAGAGGAGTGATATAGGGGAGAGAGGACTGATATAGGGGAGAGGGGAGTGATATAGGGGAGAGAGGAGATATAGGGGAGAGGGGAGTGATATAGGGGAGAGGGTAGTGATATAGGGGAGAGAGGAGTGATATAGGGGAGAGGGTAGTGATATAGGGGAGAGAGGAGTGATATAGGGGAGAGAGGACTGATATAGGGGAGAGGGGAGTGATATAGGGGAGAGAGGAGATATAGGGGAGAGGGGAGTGATATAGGGGAGAGGGTAGTGATATAGGGGAGAGAGGAGTGATATAGGGGAGAGGGTAGTGATATAGGGGAGAGAGGAGTGATATAGGGGAGAGAGGACTGATATAGGGGAGAGGGGAGTGATATAGGGGAGAGAGGAGATATAGGGGAGAGGGGAGTGATATAGGGGAGAGGGTAGTGATATAGGGGAGAGAGGAGTGATATAGGGGAGAGGGTACAGCACAACATGTAGAGCATGTGCATGTGCCCATGGTGACATAGCAGAAGCCAATAGACAAAGAGTGAATGTGATACAGAGACAAGACCAGAACCCAGGGAAAGAGAGAAAGACCAAGAAAGAAAGAGAGAACTTGTACAGTATGCACACCCACCCACCGCTGTGCCCCATCCAACGACAAGCCGTACATTTCAATGAGGCCCCAGCCAGCAGGCAGTCCAGGCCATGATGTATGTTATACATTGCACCCAGGCCCTGGGCCCCAGCCCTGCAGTGAAGACTCCAGACTTCTCTATAGATGGGCTGTAGGGAGAGAAAAAGGGTGAGCAAGGAAGTGAGAAAGCGTAGTAACAGACAGAGGTATTGTGTAATTTTATTGTACTAGGCAAGTCAGTTAAGAACAAATTCTTATTTTACAATTACGGCCTACCCCGGCCAAACCCAGGCAATGCTGGGCCAATTGTGTGCCGCCCTATGGAACTCCCGATCACGGCTGGCTGTGATACAGCCCGGGATTAAACCAGGGTCTGTAGTGATGCCTCTAGCACTGAGATGCAGTGCTTTAGACCGCTGCCCCATTTGGGAGCCCTGACTGGTTGCCATGGTTAATCCTGCGCTGTGACATCAGAGGAGGCCTTGCCATCACCTAGACGATTTCCCTCTTGGGTCCACAGAACGCTTGTTGCGTAATTCCTCGGAAAGAAAAGTCTGACCAGGGTAGACCGACGCACAGCAGCGACCAGACAATCTTGTTAAAAGAACATGACAGCCAGACACACACACACCACCTCTGCTGTGTCCATGTAACCATGAGAGTGAATCCACTCAGGTGCTATCTATGGGTGGTTAGGTACATTGAAAGTAGAGGGTTACCCAACACTTAGTTATAAATAACTGTACAGTACCGTAAGAAGGTTTTGTGTGGTGGAGGGTGCTGAGAGTTCAATGAAACCTGACAACTTAATCCTGCGTAAAAGACAGATAGAGATAAAGAGAGAGAGAGAGATAGCAAATTGATAGCAAGTGCTTATGTGTTTATGTCTCAGCCACTGTTGCTTATATTCACACTTGGCTCTTAATACCAAACACAGGGTGTTGCTATAACAAGTCAAGTCACATTTGATTTACACTTGACAAAAAATACACTTTACAAAAAAATAAACAAAAGTCAATTTTAAAAAGAAAACAAGAGACAACACTTTCACAGACACACTTTTAACTGCTTCTGTTCCTATAGATCACCAAGATATACAAACAGACAGACAGACAGAAACACAGACAGACAGGCAGGCAAGCAGGCAGACACACACACGGGGACACACACACAAATACACAGTGTACTTTATGTGAAACGTGATCTGTGCTCTTCTGCAGTCAAGCCTGTGTGGTAGGGATATTGTGTGAAACGTGATCTGTGCTCTTCTGCAGTCAAGCCCGTGTGGTAGGGATATTGTGTGAAACGTGATCTGTGCTCTTCTGCAGTCAAGCCCGTGTGGTAGGGATATTGTGTGAAACGTGATCTGTGCTCTTCTGCAGTCAAGCCCGTGTGGTAGGGATATTGTGTGAAACCTGTTTCTGGGCTGCGGCTGGCCAGCCCAGGACAAAGTACAGAACAACATGTACTTTAATTAGGACACAGCAACAAACCGTGTGGCTCAGTTGGTAGAGCATGGAGCTTGCAACACCAAGGTTGCCGGTTCAATTCCAATGGGGGATCAGTATGAAAATGAGTGACAGAAGGAGTGGATGGAGAAATACATAAAATGTTACATAAATGAAAACAAGTTACAATGCTATTGTCAGTGGAATAAGGAGCATTATCAGTTACTAGGGACTTGTTTGTCCACATCCAGTACTTTTACCCTTGTGATTGTCCACATCCAGTACTTTTACCCTTGTGTTTGTCCACATCCAGTACTTTTACCCTTGTGATTGTCCACATCCAGTACTTTTACCCTTGTGTTTGTCCACATCCAGTACTTTTACCCTTGTGTTTGTCCACATCCAGTACTTTTACCCTTGTGATTGTCCACATCCAGTACTTTTACCCTTGTGATTGTCCACATCCAGTACTTTTACCCTTGTGATTGTCCACATCCAGTACTTTTACCCTTGTGTTTGTCCACATCCAGTACTTTTACCCTTGTGTTTGTCCACATCCAGTACTTTTACCCTTGTGATTGTCCACATCCAGTACTTTTACCCTTGTGTTTGTCCACATCCAGTACTTTTACCCTTGTGATTGTCCACATCCAGTACTTTTACCCTTGTGATTGTCCACATCCAGTACTTTTACCCTTGTGATTGTCCACATCCAGTACTTTTACCCTTGTGATTGTCCACATCCAGTACTTTTACCCTTGTGTTTGTCCACATCCAGTACTTTTACCCTTGTGATTGTCCACACAGTAAATTAGTGTGTTTGTGTATATGTACTGTATATACAATGCGATGCAATTGTATTGTATTGTATATACATATATATACACAAACACACTGATTTACTGAAACTTCTGGACGTGGACAAACAAGTCCCTATTGACTATGGACAATAATGTTCCTCATTCCCCTGACAATACCATTGTGTTTTGAGAACAGGCTGGCCTTTGATTTCGTCCGGCAGCAAGGGCCTCATTGGGATGGGGAGAAGTGTGTAGCGGGTGTGTGTAATGCGCATATGCGTATGTGCCTCACACATTGTGTGTGTGCGTGTGTGTGCCTCGCACATACTTGAGGAAATTGTCAATAGCTGGTTACAGAGAGAAACACTGCATGCCACTCCTGAATGTAGCCTCGCTGTCTCCTGGCAGGCCACATGGAAGACATTAGAGCAGACAGAGCAATCTCCTACCAGAGACCAGAGCACGCTGCCGGCTTCTTGGTGCAAACGTCTGAGCATTTCAATGGGTTGCCTTATAGGGTCGGAAATTACGCTGTTTTAAAAGCCACCCCCTCCTCAGGCAAGATAGAGTTCAGTGAGTTTAGGTTATAGGTAGGCAAGATAGAGTTCAGTGAGTTAAGTTGAGGTTATAGGTAGGCATGAAATGGTAGGAGAACATTTGAACAGGGAACCCACTCAAATTTACCCAATAACAATGCAGATTTTTGTTTCAGGTTTCAAAACATTTAGTCCTGTTTGCTCATACTGAACGTAACCCAGGTGATGTTACAGTAAGAGGTGTGTCTGCGTTGTCGAGGCCCACTGGTTTAAAGTTAAATGTATTGCGGTCAAACACGTATTCTACAGTATGCCCTCCTCTCCCCCTCTAATCCACAGACCTGGGATGACCCCAGATTAGGATTGAAGATATTGGTCATTTCCTTTTTTGTATTTAACCCCCTTTTTCTCCCCAATTTTGATCTTGTCTTATCGCTGCAACTCCCCAACGAGCTCGGGAGGCGAAGGCGGAGTCATGCGTCCTCCGAAACATGACCCTGCTAACCCCGCTCCTTAACAACCGCCCTCTAGACTTGGAAGCCAGCCACACCAATGTGTCAGAGAAAACACAGTTCAACTGACGACTAAGGTCAGCCTGCAAGCGCCCGGCCCACCACAAGGAGTCACTAAAGCGCAATGAGCCAAGTAAAGCCCCACCGGCCAAACCCTCCAGTAACCCAGAAGACACCGGGCCAATTGTGTGCTGCCCTATGTGACTCCCAATCACGGCCGGTTGTGATACAGCCCGGGATTGAACCCAGGTCTGTAGTGACGCCTCTAGCACTGTGATGTAGTGCCTTAGACTGCTGCGCCACTCGGGAGGCCCAGTTATTGCTCATTTAAATCACACTCCATACCCTCCCTCCTCCCTCTCACATCCCAGTAAGGTTTGCATTATATCATCACTCAATTTGATCATGATGAAGAGCAGAGGTATTGAATTGAATCTGCTTAGAGATTTGGAATTGTGTTATTTGTCTACTTTCTGTATTGGAATGTATTATTAACTGTGTGTGTAATGTATTGTATATTGTATTGCATGTTATTATGTGCGTTCCCAGGCTACTTTTAAACCAAATTACGTATTTCTGTGTGTGTGTGTGTGTTTTGTGTGTTTGTGTAGAGCTTATGGTGTGTGGGCTGTCAAAGCTCTTGTTTTAAGTAAACAGTGGGATTAGCTGTATTGACTCCATACATGAGCTGAATGAGTTCGCAGTAGGTGTTCCCTACATGCCCCCATCCTCATACCACTCACTACCACTGGGAGGGAGCTCCTGTTTAAGTGACTGACTGGCTGCCACAAGACTGCGTAAGCCCACTGAGCTAAAGACAAAGTGTAGGCATTAGGTTGGAGGAGCTAACGCAAGTCTGAGCTTGGTTCACTGAATCTGAAGAACCACTGACGATTTATTTACCTCCTCAACCTGACTAGGTCACAGGGTCCCATAGACGAGGCATGAGAAATATACAGCACAGTAGGGGAAATGTTCCCTCAGCACGTTGGAACGTATGGGAAGTGTGTGTGTGTGTGTGTGTGTGTGTGTGTGTGTGTGTGTGTGTGTGTGTGTGTGTGTGTGTGTGTGTGTGTGTGTGTGTGTGTGTGTGTGTGTGTGTGTGTGTGTGTGTGTGTGTGTGAGTGTATGTCAGAGATGTTGTTCTGCTTTTCTCTAGCTCTGTTTGATCCTCTCGCTGTGTGTCCAAAACGATGTCTGAAGTCAGGCTCTGAACACTGTGAGTGGGATCTCACCTCCACCCCACAATACTCAGCTGGTCTCCCAGGGTTTTCCAGCTTAAATAATAGCCCCAGGCCCATGTGACTGTGTCAGCAGTGTGTGTGTGTGTGTGTGTGTGTGTGTGTGTGTGTGTGTGTGTGTGTGTGTGTGTGTGTGTGTGTGTGTGTGTGTGTGTGTGTGTGTGTGTGTGTGTGTGTGTGTGTGTGTGTGTGTGTGTGTGTGTAGACGGTACACAGTGAGTGTGTGTGACTGCTGTATGCATGTGCTCTTTGTACTGGCTGCTATGTGCAGAGGTATGTAGCTAAAGGTCGGGGCAGGAGCATGAGGCTCTGTCAGGGAGAGCTGTGACTAGGACAAGCCCAGAGATGAGGAGGTACTGGCCAACTGGGCTGGGGTTACATGGGGCTGGTGTTGAGGTTACATGGGGCTGGTGTTGGGGTTACATGGGGCTGGTGTTGGGGTTACATGGGGCTGGTGTTACATGGGGCTGGTGCTGGGGTTACATGTGGCTGGTTCTGGGGTTACATGGGGCTGGTGTTGGGGTTACATGGGGCTGGTGTTGGGGTTACATGGGGCTGGTGCTGGGGTTACATGGGGCTGGTGTTGGGGTTACATGGGGCTGGTGTCGGGGTTACATGGGGCTGGTGTTACATGGGGCTGGTGCTGGGGTTACATGGGGCTGGTTCTGGGGTTACATAGGGCTGGTGTCGGGGTTACATGGGGCTGGTGCTGGGGTTACATGGGGCTGGTGTTGGGGTTACATGGGGCTGGTGCTAGTGTTATATGGGGCTGGTGTCGGGGTTACATGGGGCTGGTGCTGGGGTTACATGGGGCTGGTGTTGGGGTTACATGGGGCTGGTGCTAGTGCTAGTGTTACATGGGGCTGGTGCTGGGGTTACATGGGGCTGGTGTTGGGGTTACATGGGGCTGGTGCTGGGGTTACATGGGGCTGGTGCTGGGGTTACATGGGGCTGGTGCTAGTGTTACATGGGGTTGGTGCTGGGGTTACATGGGGCTGGTGCTGGAGTTACATGGGGCTGGTGCTGGGGTTACATGGGGCTGGTGCTGGAGTTACATGGGGCTGGGGTTACATGGGGCTGGTGCTGGGGTTACATGGGGCTAGTGTTGGGGTTACATGGGGCTGGTGTTTGGGTTACATGTGGCTAGTGTTGGGGTTACATGTGGCTAGTGTTGGGGTTACATGGGGCTAGTGTTGGGGTTACATGTGGCTAGTGTTGGGGTTACATGGGGCTGGGGCTGAGTTACACAAAAAAAACTAAAAGGGTTCTTTGGTTGTCCCCATAGGAGAACCCTTTGAAAAACCCCTTTGGGTTCCATGTAGAACCCTTTCCACAGAGGGTGTACATGGAACCCAAAAGGGTTCTACCTGAAACCAAAAAAGGGTTCTACCAGGGGAAAAAAAAGGGTTCTACCAGGGAAACCAAAAAGGGTTATAACAGGTGTGGCTTTTATGTCATGTCACTCACTGTTACATATGTTTATTATAGCATAATGTAGGTTTAAGATCTTACCTACCTGAAGGTTAGTAGTCCAAGTACTGTAGTCAGACGGGTGTACGGACAGACAGACAGGTTCAAGCAGAAACACGCATGTGAAACACACAAACGCAAACGTGCATGCAACACACACACACAAAGCTCTGAAGCACGAGGCAGGTCATTGCCCCCTTGTCTGTCATATCTCTGGGGCATGATTCACTCCCCTGCACTTCCAGAGACTCTCACCATGTGGGGTGTGGGGACGTGCCCGCACATGTTGCCCACCACCAGCTGCCAGTCACCAGGCCCAGCAGGAACAACCATCATCATCACCATCATCATAATCACCATCACCATCATCATCATCATCGCCAAAATCATCATCAACAATGATCAAATGGTCCAATGATGATACAATATCATGGTTACTTGGAAATCACTATGTACTCTGTGCATGTGTGTGTGTACTTGCTTTCTTGTGTGTGTGAGATGTGCCTGTGTGTGTGAGATGTGTGTGTGTGTGTGTGTGTGTGTGTGTGTGTGTGTGTGTGTGTGTGTGTGTGTGTGTGTGTGTGTGTGTGTGTGTGTGTGTGTGTGTGTGTGTGTGTGTGTGTGTGTGTGTGTGTGTGCATGCATGTCTGTCACAGTGAGAGGATGAGGCAGGTAAGAGGAGATGTCTGGCCAGGGTATGTTCTCCTGTACCTCTGGCCAGGGTATGTTCTCCTGTACCTCTGGCCAGGGTATGTTCTCCTGTACCTCTGACCAGGGTATGTTCTCCTGTACCTCTGGCCAGGGTATGTTCTCCTGTACCCCTGGCCAGGGTATGTTCTCCTGTACCTCTGGCCAGGGTATGTTCTCCTGTACCCCTGGCCAGGGTATGTTCTCCTGGACCTCTGGCCAGGGTATGTTCTCCTGTACCTCTGGCCAGGGTATGTTCTCCTGTACCTCTGGCCAGGGTATGTTCTCCTGTACCTCTGGCCAGGGTATGTTCTCCTGTACCTCTGGCCAGGGTATGTTCTCCTGTACCCCTGGCCAGGGTATGTTCTCCTGTTCCTCTGGCCAGGGTATGTTCTCCTGTACCCCTGGCCAGGGTATGTTCTCCTTTACCCCTGCTGGTGGTTGCCCTTCTGCTGGCTCAGCGCTGAATGTCAAGGTAAGGAAGGAGCACACACACACATGCTACAAAACCTAACGTGGCAGACACACAAACACATCGTTTTTATGTTAACAAAGCATAAGTAGAGCGAACATACACACATACACACATTGCACACACACACACACACATACACACACATACACACACACACACACACACACACACACAAATTCTCTCTCCCTCTGAAGCCATAGAAAGAAAAGTGGCACACACGTCAGAGCACCTGTGTGTGTCTTTTTCCATCACTGAAGCATCAGACTCAGTTCTATTTATGAATTAATGGCCTTTCAATATGCTTCAATACCAGCAGCTAGATGACATGAACACAAATAGCGTATGACGTCATCAAAGGGAACTAATGCATCAGAGCTGTGTTTCCATGGTGGCTAAATAGGAGTACAGTCACAGGGTGAACCCCATGCGTGCGAACATAGAGGAAGCACAGATTAGTAAAGGCCCAGTGCACTCAAAAACGTGACTGTCCAACACTATGCGGACACCCCTTCAAATTAGTGGATTGGGCTATTTCAGCCACACCCTTTGCTGACAGGTGTATAAAATCGAGCATACAGCCATGCAATCTCCATAGACAAACATCGGCAGTAGAATGGCCTTACTGAAGAGCTCACTGACTTTCAACGTGGCACCATCATAGGATGCCACCTTTCCAACAAGTCAGTTAGTCAAATTTTTGCCCTGCTAGACCGGCCGTGGTCAACTGTAAGTGCTGTTATTGTGAAGTGGAAACGTGTAGGAGCAACAACGGCTCAGCCGTGAAGTGGTAGGCCACACAAGCTCACAGAAGGGAACCGCCGAGTGCTGAAGCGCATAGCGCGTAAAAATCGTCTGTCCTCGGTTGCAAGACTCACTACTGAGTTCCAAACTGCCTCTGGAAGCAACTTTAGCACACAAACTGTTCTTTGGGAGCTTCATGAAATGGGTTTCCATGGCTGAACAGCCGCACACAAGCCTAAGATCACCATGCGCAACGAGTAATGAAGTAATGAATCACGCTTCACCATCTAGCAGTCTGATGGACGAATCTGTGTTTGACAGATGCCAGGGGAACGCAACCTTCCCGAATGCATAGTGCCAAATGTAAAGTTTGGTGGAGGAGGAATAATGGTCTGGGGCTGTTTTCATGGTTCAGACTAGGCCCCTTAAGATTTCCCTTCACTGGAACTAACGCTACAGCATACAACGACATTCTAGACGATTCTGTGCTTCTGTAACCGATGTGAAATGGCTAGCTAGTTAGCGGGGTGCGCGCTAATAACGTTTCAATCGGTGACGTCACTCGCTCTGACACCTTGAAGTAGTTGTTCCCCTTGCTCTGCAAGGGCCGCGGCTTTTGTGGAGCGATGGGTAACGATGCTTCGTGGGAGGCAGTTGTTGATGTGTGCAGAGGGTCCCTGGTTCGGGGCGAGGAGAGGGACGAGAGCTATACTGTTACACTTCCACCTTTGTGGCAACCGTTTGGGGAAGGCCCTTTCCTGTTTCAGCATGACAAATGCCCCAGTGCACAAAGCAAGGTCCATACAGAAACGTCAAATACCCCATCAAATACCTTTGGGATGAATTGGAACACTGACTGCGAGCCAGGCCTAATCACCCAACATCAGTGCCGAGCTCACTAATGCTCTTGTGGCTGAATGGAAGCAAGTCCCCGCAGCAATGTTCCAATATCTAGTGAAAAGCCATCCCAGAAGAGTGGAGGCTGTTATAGCAGCAAAGAGGGGACCAACTCCATATTAATGCCCAGGATTTTGGAATGAGATGTTCGACGAGCAGTCCACATACTTTTGGCCATGTAGTGTATGTTTTATTTATATTTCCATACTATGAGGTTGAAATTATTCTGTGAAATTGTGAAAATGATGATAATGCCCTTTTAGTGTGAGAGCTGTTGGAAAATACCGCCCGAAATTACAGCCTGTTTTGGTGGGATGGAATTTTGGCCTGTCTGGTTAATTAGTCAATTAGAAAGAGAGTTCCAAACCTCTCTGCCAATAACAGCTAGTTTTCAGTTTCCCCCTCCCCACTCAGACCACTCCCAGACAGTCATAGCCAAATTCTTGCTTGAGAAATTGCTCTTTGCTAAGAAGCTGTTTATTTTCATAGCCAGAAATGATTTGATGTTGAGACATAAACGGCTGCATTGCTGTTTATCTCTACACCTGTTGAAGATGTAACTGGGTGATAATGGTGCTGTAAGTCAGTCTTTGTGTCAGAGTGACTCACTCATAGAGCCTGTGTCACCCCACCCACGCCGTTCTCTGACGCTCTCTCTCTCTCTGTGTGTGTGTGTGTGTGTGTGTGTGTGTGTGTGTGTGTGTGTGTGTGTGTGTGTGTGTGTGTGTGTGTGTGTGTGTGTGTGTGTGTGTGTGTGTGTGTGTGTGTTATTAATATATTAACATACAGTAATATGTTATACAGTAGACACAGGGTTAGGTCAAACTAGTTTTTCCTATTCAGACAGCAATGATATGTTTTCCATAGAACTGAACTCAAGTGCTCTATCACATTATAATCTCATCTTTGAAGACAAGATATGAGGTAATTTCATTCACTAAGACTTCAGTCTTGAAGGACAATGAATATTGTCCGTTCATTCATTCAATTATTCATTCAACCGCTGCTTCTATGACCTACTAATTTCAGTAAAACCTGCTCGTTGATGTGTGTGTATACCTGGCGCAGCCACAAGAGGGCGACAAATCATACTGTTACTAGCCTGGCTATGGTCCAGGTACATAAGGCGCTGTTGCACAATCCTGATTACCACATGATTGGTGGAATGCAAACTTGAGATCAGCTTGTTGTCTTATAGGGTCTAGTGTTCCACCTACTGTACATCTGACATTTAATGACCACATTATAGATTCATAATGCACTACAAAGCCATTAAAAATACAGGTAACTGCGAAAATAAAGGAAACACCAACAGAAGTGTCTTAATAGGGCGTTGGGCCACCACTATCCAGAACAGCATCAATGCACCTTGCCATTGATTCTACAAGTGTCTGGAACTCTATTGAAAAGATCCGACACCATTCTTCCACATGAAATTTTGTGTTTTGTTGATGGTAGTGGAAAACGCTGTCTCAGGCACCACTCCAGAATCTCCCATAAGTGTTCAATTGGGTTGAGATCTGGTGACTGTGATGGCCATGGCATATGGTTTACATTGTTTTCATGCTCATCAAATCATTCAGTGTCCACTTGTGCCCTGTGGCTGGGGACATTGTCATCCTATGCGGGTATATCCATGGTAGCCAAAATAATGGCCTGCCCAGCATTTTTATACATGACCCTAAGCATGATGGGATGTTAACTGCTTCATTAACTCAGGAACCACACCTGTGTGGAAGCATCTGATTTCAATATACTTTGTATCCTTCATTTACTCAAGTGTTTCCATTATTTTGGCAGTTACCTGAAGGCTGTTTTGGTTCTTATTTGTATATTAGAGTAGCCTATTAGAGTTCCCTGAAAAGAGTTAGAATTTCCAGAAAAGGAAATCACACACCCTGATGTTCTCTTTACTTGAGTAGAAATGCTGCTCCATTATTTACTGGATTTGGCTGCAACACACACCACCACAGGAGCTTTGGATTTAAAACACACACACGTCTGCATGAATACACATGCTCGAATGTGCACACATGCGTGCGCTCACACACACACACTCACTCACGCAGGCACGCATGGACGCACACACACACCACACATACACACCACTCAGCAGCACATATGGGATGCAGATGTGATGTATGAACTGGGGTCACAGAGTCCACAGTACCAGTGCTGGATAATTGCCTACCCTGACATAGAAGTCTTAAAGAGCACTGAGAAATGTCTATCTATTCATCCTGATATTGGTAAATCCAGGAAATTTCCTGTGGAATGGAAACCATGTTCTACTCTAAAATATCTAAAACATTCTATTATATTCGCTTCTACCTCAGCAACACAGGATATTAAAAGGGAAGGAGTCGGACAGACCTTTATGAGATGGACGACGGTCTTCTTCTTTTCCCTTTGATCATGACTGAATAGAAACTAGAAACTTTAGCAACACTTAATAATAAACCAGTAATAAACCATTATTACTAGTTATAAGCATGTATTTCAGATAGCAATATATCAACAACAGCCTCAAAATGGCTGATACTGTCTCAGAATCATTACTGGGTGATAGTAGCAAGCCATCATAAGGATGTCCACGTTCTAAGTGCTTCACATTATGCCCCTATCACAATGATTTGTAACTGTGGGCTTGAAGTAGTGTTTTTTTATCCCGTTCTGGATGTTTCTAGTTCAGCAGATGATAGATAGTCATCAGGAGAAACGTTGAGAAGAGCTGATTGAGGGATGGATGAATGGGGGAAGGGGAGAAGGAGATGAATGGAGGAGGGATTCTTATCTCATTCTTTCTTTCCTAATCATCGAGGAGTAACATTAATGTGTGTTCATAACTCTCACACCGTCTATAGGCTACCCTAGCAGAAACACATATACAGACACACATACACACACACACAGCTATTTACAGTATTTACTGTACACATAGACAGACATATAGAAAGATGTCTTCAGATATGGAAGGGGCCGTGCTCCTGGGGTGGAAGGCATTAAGAAAACAATCCTGTATGGAGGGACAGCTGAAATGCCCCGGTTCATTACTGGGACCAAGGTAGGCCTCAATCTCTCCATCTCTACCTATTCCTCTGCGTCAACCTCTTTATCGCTATCCAAATTCATCCATTTCGATCTCTCTATCTATTTAATTTATAATCCTCAGTCTTTCTCTCTTTCTATTTCTCTCAATATGAATCTCTCGATCTATCTATTTTAACATAACTCCATCTATCGACTTTTCTATCCTCTTTCTCAAACAGTGGAGGTTTTCTCCAGGCCACAAACAGTTACTCATCCAGTGCTTTGTCTCCAATTCCAGACAAATCTGATTACTGTGAAGAAGATGGTTGCAATAGATTCTAGAACATTGTGTAGATTCTGAAAATAAAAATAATGTTTGTCTCACTCAAATCAGGACAAATAAAATTGTCTTACTTATGGAGTCATATGACACTATTCATTCCATTAGTAATGACATGGTACAAGATCTTATCATGTTGCATCCTGCCTGTCAACAGGGGCCACATACCCACAACAGTATGGTCAGTGCATAAAGGGGTGGCATTTGGTGAAACTGGAGAATCTGGAGGAAAATCTTCTTCTTTTCTCCCCTCCACTTCTTTCATATTGTACATCCTCCTCCATTATCCCTATCCCTATCCCCTATCCCCTATCCCCTATCCCCCCCCCCCCCCCCCCCCCAGGTAGCCTTCCATTTCTGTACCCAGCTGTGTGATGATTGTACGGTGATAGACGACAGTAAGGGGGTGGGCGTGCCCATGATCGGAAACATGTTCAAGCTGGAGATCTGGGAGACCCTGCTCACCTCCATGAAGATCGGAGAGGTGGCCGAGTTCTGGTGCGATGTCACTGTGAGTAGAACTCATTCTCCCACAATGCAGTGCCACGGTAGCATGTTTCCAGATTCTAAACACCTCTCCAGAAGTCAACTGACTATCTCAATTAAAAAAGGTTTGTCCTAAGTGAACAATTATTTTACCTAGGGAGACGTTTAACAAAAGCTGAAAGGTATAAATCACATCAGAATAAAGTCTCTCTCATGATGGTCGGCCTGCATCTTACAAGGAACTAAAAGAGACACCACCCATTATTACAGTATTGTCAAAAACACAAAAGCTCCTTCTATTCAGAGCATACCGAGTAAACACTTAAATATCTCAATAACTCTCTCACTAGCATGAGACACAATACAAACACACTGGAATATCATACACCTAATATCATACACCTAATACAGGTGCTTTGTGGTCCCGTGTGTGTTCATTGCCAGTGTTGTGTCATAATGATGATAATTAGAAACAACATTAGGGACAGGTAAAAACAAACAGATTAGCTCTTGTGTCATGTCAATGCTAATCTCAACCCATTATTGAAGAGGATCCAGGCATTTCTGTCAGGTCCCCTTTTTTGCTATTTGTCCCTTCTCAGACAATTCAACACATCTCTAGTAAGCTATGAAAAGCACACATTTGTCGAAAATGTAGGCCCTACTTTCAGTTGTCTGTTTTATCTGTGCTCTTCAACGTATTATGTCTGCAATTGTAGGCTTTCCAGGGGTTTGGTTATACATTTATATTTGGTAACACTTTATTTGGATAGTCCATCTGTAGATGCTCTACAGACTATCTACAGTAACATTTCAATGAACTATCTACTAACCCTAACTGTAGATCTAACCCTAACCTTAACCCTTATCCTAACCCTAAACTTAACCCTTACTTAACCTAACCCTAGCTCTAACCCTAACCCTTACCCTAACCCTTATTCTAAACCTAACCCTAACGCTTAACCTTAGCAAGCAGTTGATTATCAACAGATAGTTTGTTGATAGCATGACCATCTGTAGAGTATCTATAGATGGACTATCCGGACTATCCAAATAAAGTGTGACCTCACACTGAGTACACAAAACATTAAGAACACCTTCCTAATATTGAGTTGCACCCTGCCACTCGGGAGCCCCTACACTGATCTACACTACATCTACACTACATCTACACTGATTGAAGTGGATTTAACAAGTTTATCAATAAGGGACCACCTGGATTCACCTGGTCAGTCTATGTCATGGAAGAGCAGGTGTTCATAATGTTTTGTACACTCAGTGTTCATTTATTCTACCTACAACACCTGCTAGTGAGGGTAACCTAAGGTTGCTATCTGCAACACCTGCTAGTGAGGGTAACCAAAGGTTGCTATCTACAACACCTGCTAGTGAGGGTAACCTAAGGTTGCTACTGTATCTACATCACCTGCTAGTGAGGGTAACCTAAGGTTGCTATCTGCAACACCTGCTAGTGAGGGTAACCAAAGGTTGCTATCTACAACACCTGCTAGTGAGGGTAACCTAAGGTTGCTACTGTATCTACATCACCTGCTAGTGAGGGTAACCTAAGGTTGCTACTGTATCTACAACACCTGCTAGTGAGGGTAACCTAAGGTTGCTACTGTATCTACAACACCTGCTAGTGAGGGTAACTTAAGGTTGCTACTGTATCTACAACACCTGCTAGTGAGGGTAACCTAAGGTTGCTATCTACAACACCTGCTAGTGAGGGTAACTTAAGGTTGCTACTGTATCTACAACACCTGCTAGTGAGGGTAACCTAAGGTTGCTATCTACAACACCTGCTAGTGAGGGTAACCTAAGGTTGCTACTGTATCTACAACACCTGCTAGTGAGGGTAACCTAAGGTTGCTATCTACAACACCTGCTAGTGAGGGTAACCTAAGGTTGCTATCTACAACACCTGCTAGTGAGGGTAACCTAAGGTTGCTACTGTATCTACATCACCTGCTAGTGAGGGTAACCTAAGGTTGCTATCTACAACACCTGCTAGTGAGGGTAACCTAAGGTTGCTATCTACAACACCTGCTAGTGAGGGTAACCTAAGGTTGCTATCTGCAACACCTGCTAGTGAGGGTAACCTAAGGTTGCTACTGTATCTACATCACCTGCTAGTGAGGGTAACCTAAGGTTGCTATCTGCAACACCTGCTAGTGAGGGTAACCTAAGGTTGCTATCTACAACACCTGCTAGTGAGGGTAACCTAAGATTGCTACTGTATCTACATCACCTGCTAGTGAGGGTAACCTAAGGTTGCTACTGTATCTACATCACCTGCTAGTGAGGGTAACCAACGGTTGCTACTGTATCTACATCACCTGCTAGTGAGGGTAACCTAAGGTTGTGTGTTCTATTTTCATCTTTGGGTGACTTCTTTTCACCCCAGTTATTTGTGTCTACAAGAGTCTGGCTGTGTGTGTAAAAGTACATATATGTGTGCAAACTTTCGTATGTGTGTATGTTTATACGTGCATGGATTTGTATGTGTATGTTGATGGAGGAGACAAACAGCTTAGAGAGTGTGATTATTAATATGCAGCAGCTTCAACTTTCCCTAATCGCATGTGATTACTGCTGACTCACCATGAACACAACCTGGGACGGGCTTTAAATCAGCTGGGGCATAGCCATTCATTCCTTATCTAGTAGCTACAACCTGGGTGCTTTACAGTAGGCTACATTCTGCGACCCTACCAGTGTTGAGGGTCAAATGAAGTGTTTACTCATCCCAACCAGCGGAGGGCGATATTGTTACATAGGAGACATAGTTCAGTTGAGGAGGAGAATTGGCAGAGTTTCACAAATACTTGTGTATTCACAAATACACCATGGTCCTTACTGGTTTAATTGATATACTAAGTATGACAGACAATGAGCAATGTCGTACTCCACCCATTCCAATCCATTCAAATCAGTAAAAAAGGGGAAACCCTATTTAAACAAAAATCTTATATCATATAGCTCTGGTCAGTTGTGACCCGTCTTTTCTTTTTTACCTGTTTTGCATGTTATTTTGGCATTAATACGTGTCACATATCAGTTTGCAAACAATGAAAAAAAAATGTAGTTAATAAAGCCACATACAAACATGGTCTCTTTTTTGCTTTCTTGAGTAAGGCAGCTCCAAAATGCAGGTGTTTCAGCCTAGCTCAGTGCTTTCTGGTGGTGGGGCAGCCAGCGGAAAATACGGGGGTGGGGTTGGTAATGTTCTCTAGTTGCGCCGTCATAGGCTGTGTTCTGTCACTCATGGAGACACTACGTCACCACAAAATCTACAGGGAGAGCTCTAAAATTCAAGCCCCTTGGGTGCTGCTATAGAGTTACATTAGAAATGCCCATCCAAGAAGGCTCAAGGTCATTGGCCACAGATAAAATGACGTCAAATCACGTTATATCTACTTTAGCTTTGATTGGACTGATCATGTCAACATCATACTTTCAAAATCTTAGCTAGGAAGCTAGACAAGCAGTAATCACCATGAATCACTTCGACAATCTACTGGCATATCCTTTTCAATCCTTGTCATATGAAGAGAAATTATATATAAAACGTATTGGTGCTCATCGGCCATTGGACATAAACATTACACAACAAGTAAAAGGAGCAGGTTTCTGGCCACGGTAGAATAGTGTAGCGACCCGCACAGACAGCTGTGTGTTATGTGTTAGGCTAGTAGGTGGTTGTGTTGTACTTACCAGTATCCAGTGTTCGCGGGGTCCGACATGTCAATCAACCTGCTATCTGCCATTCACAGGAATGCCTGGAATGTTCTGATGCCGGGCATCCTGGCGGTTGGCGGAGTGGCGTGGAGGGGGGGTTGGGCAGGGGGATGGAGCATTGGAAGCTAAGACCAGGTTTAGCCTTTGTTCTCTCTCTTACGTCTGGGCTTCACAAGAGAAGGTCACGATTGGCTTGTGGGTTATCTTTCATTTATTTGGCGTGGGCTACGGCCAAACAGTAGCCTGTGTAAAGTTGGTTTAATAAACCGTCAATTCGTAAACTCAATCCTCTGTCTGGACAATTGTTCCTTTATGATCTAGTCAGGTCATTACAATAGATTCAAGGCATAATGTACAGACAAAGGTATGGTAGGATGTGAATACAGTGGAGGTAAACCTAGGCATTGAGTGACGATGAGAGAGGTATTGTCTCTAGAGACACCATTTAAACAAGGTGAGGTCACCACATGTGTGGGAGATGGAACAAAAAGGTTAGCTAAGGCATATTGAGCAGGGCTGGAGTCTCCACAGTGAAATAAGACAATAATCACTAACCAAAACAGCAATGGACAAGGCATATTGACATTAGGGAGAGGCATGCGTAGCCGAGTGATCATAGGGTTCAGTGAGTAGTTAAGCTGGCTGGAGACACGGCGATTCAGACAGCTAGCGGGCCGGGGCTAGCAGGCTAGCAGAAGGGCCTCAGAGGGACGTCGCAACGGAAGAAGTCTGTTGTAGCCACCTTGTGCGGTTACGTCTGCAAACCTGTCGTGATGGATCCACAGGGCTCCGTGTAGTAAAAGTGTCCAGGCCAATTGGCAAAATATAAAACATCAAGCTTGGTTGTAGATTATGTACTTTTTTTTATTTTTATGAATATAGCCTTTTATTCTTTCCTTTAATCCATGGTATCAATATTGTTTTAAAGGGATTTTCACACACTTACAAAGTTTCTACCCTCAATAATGGGTTTCTACCCTCCATGGGGTGGCAGGTAGCCTAGTGGTTAGAGTGTTGGACTAGTAACTGAAAGGTTGCAAGATCAAATCCCTGAGCTGACAAGGTAAAAATATGATGTTCTACCCCTGAACAAGGCAGTTAACCCACTGTTCCT
The DNA here is from genome assembly GCF_016432855.1 of Salvelinus namaycush. Lineage (NCBI taxonomy): Eukaryota > Metazoa > Chordata > Actinopteri > Salmoniformes > Salmonidae > Salvelinus > Salvelinus namaycush. The sequence goes on from NC_052329.1 coordinate 25,084,292, forward strand.
AGGCTGTCATTGTAAATAAGAATTTGTTCTGAACTGACTTGCCTAGCTAAATAAAGGTAAAAATAAGTGTAGTCATTTCTCTGTATTTTGTTGCCACCATTACATTCCACTAGATGGAATTATTTCGATAGCATAGACCTCAGGGCTAAATACTGTACTATCAAAGTCTACTTCTGATATATCAACAACTACTCCAATAACAAAGTAACAAAGAGGATAATGAATTCACCAGTATGGCACAATGGCAGGACATTCTCCAATAGATTACTCCAACAGAGTAACAAAGCTAGAAGCAGAGGCTTCTAGCTTTTATTCCAGCCCAGCACTAACATACCTGATTACACTAATCACGGTCGAGACTGAAGGCTTTGATTAGTTGATTATTGGAAACAGGGGGTGTTAGTGCTGGGCTGGGACAAAAGCCTGTCCACGCAGTTGCACACCAGGAGCATAGTTGGGGAACTCTGCTTTAGATTTGGAGAACCCTGCTCTAAGTTAATGTATTGACCGGATATGCTTTCTGATGGCCTGCATGTTAACATGAAGGATCACTTTTCTGTGAAAGGAATGATAGGTGATTGCAGTGTCTGAGTGATAGGGGCCACATACTGGTTAGTGATGGAGACACTCCCACAGTAACATGACAGACAGCACACCCACCCACCGACAGCTGTCTCCAGTAAGCTACGTACAGTAATATAATTGGGTAAATGTCTGAGAGACACGTGTGTGTGTGTGTGTGTGTGTGTGTGTGTGTGTGTGTGTGTGTGTGTGTGTGTGTGTGTGTGTGTGTGTGTGTGTGTGTGTGTGTGTGTGTGTGTGTGTGTGTGTGTGTGTGTGTGTGTGTGTGTGTTTGTTTGTTTGTTTGTTTGTGTGAGTAATACAGAGTGCTCAGGATGAGTAATGCCCCTGGGGTTTAGGAAACAGCTGAAGGTGGATTGCATAGCAAACAAACAAACATTTGACAATCTGGGGACATTTTGTTAGTCCCCACGAGGTCAAATGCTACTTCTAGGGGGTTTAGGGTTAAGGTTAGGGTTAAGGGGTAAGAGTACGTGTTAAAGTTTAGGGTTAAGGAAAATATAATTTTGAATGGGACTGAATTGTGTGTCCCCACAAGGTTAGCTGTACAAGACTGTGTGTGCGTGTGCGTGTGCGTGTGTACAGTATCAGCTCGATGGCATACAGAGAGCTCACTTTCATTCAGGGAATCCCCTATTCGTCAGAGAATCACTTTTCTCTGTACACTCAGAAAAAAGGGTTATTTGGTGTTCTTTATAGAACATTTAGAGTTTTTGGAGGAGATTCAAGAACCCTTCACTAAAAAGGTTATATACAGTGCCTTCGGAAAGTATTCAGACCACTTGACTTTTTTTACAGCCTTATTCTAAAATGTATTAAATTGATCATTCGACACACAATAACCCATAATGACAAAGGAAATACAAGTTTTTAGATAATTTAGCACATGTATTTAAAAATGGAAATATCAAATTTCCATAAGTATATGTGACCCTTTACTCAGTACTTTGTTGAAGCATCTTTGGCAGCGATTACAGCCTCGAGTCTTCTTGGGTATGACGCTACAAGCTTGGCACACCTGTAATCAGGGAGTTTGTTCCTTTCTTTTCTGCAGATCCTTCTGCATTGTCTTGGCTGTGTGCTTGGTGTCATTATCCTGTTGGAAGGTGAACCTTTACCCCAGTCTGTGATCCTGAGCGCTCGGGAGCAGGTTTTCATCAAGGATCTCTCTGTACTTTGCTCCCTTCATCTTTGCCTCGATCCTGACTAGCCTCCCAGTCCCTGCCGCTGAAAAACATCCCCACAGCATGAAGCTGCCACTGCCATGCTTCACCGTAAGGATAGTGCCAGGTTTCCTCCAGATGTGATGCTTGACATTCAGGCCAAAGAGTTCAATCTTGGTTTCATCAGACCAGAGAATCTTGTTTCTCATGGTCTGAGAGTCTTTAGGTGACTTTTGGCAAACTCCAAGCGGGCTGTCATGTGCCTTTTACTGAGGAGTAGCTTCCGTCTGGCCACTCTATCGTAAAGCCTGATTGGTGAAGTGCTGCAGAGATGGTTGTCCTTCTGGTAGGTTCTCCCATTTCCACATAGGAACTCTAGAGCTCTGTCAGAGTGACCATCGGGTTCTTGGTCACATCCCTGACCAATCAATCAATCAATCAATCAATCAAATGTATATACTGTATATAGCCCTTCTTACATCAGCTGATGTCACAAAGTGCTGTACAGAAACCCAGCCTAAAACCCCAAACAGCAAGCAGTGCAGGTGTAGAAGCACGGCCAAGGCCCTTCTCCCCAGATTGCTCAGTTTGGCCCGGGCGGCCAACTCTAGGAAGAGACTTGGTGGTTTCAAACTTATTCCATTTAAGAATGATGGGGGCCACTGTGTTCTTGGGGACCTTCAATGCTGCAGACATTTTTTGGTACCCTTCCCCTGATCTGTGCCTCGACACAATCCTGTCTCTGAGCTCTATGGACAATTCCTTCGACCTCATGGCTTGGTTTTTGCTCTGACATGCACTGTCAACTGTGGGACCTTATATTGACAGCTGTGTACCTTTCCATATCATGTCCAATAAATTGAATTTACCACAGGTGGACTCCAATCAAGTTGTAGAAACATCTCAAGGATGATCAATGGAAACAGGATGCACCTGAGCTCAATTTTGTGTCTCATAGTAAAGGGTCTGAATACTTATGTAAATAAGGTATTTATGTTTTTTATGAGTGAAAGCTTACAACGTAGGTGCACAGGTTGAGAGAAATTTGATTAATCAAGGTGACAGACATTTACACATTCAATACCACCTTGAACAACCTTGCCTGCATCTAGCTGATCTAGATTGTAATCATTAGTCCAACAGTTGCAAATTAGAGTTTCTATTGGACAAATTCAGGTATGTTTTCCCAGTTTCATTCCGTTTGCTTCCGTATAAGAAACTTTTTTTTCAACAGAATCGGCAGAAAGAATACACCCCTGATCACACGCAAACAAAAATTACCTTTCCAAGCCAAACCTTCATATCATAACCGCTAACCCCTACACACAGCCTGCATCGTTGTCACCATATTATCTAACGTCAAGTCAACATAGCTACTAGAACAAATGCGTTATTAAACCTGCTACAATAATGCAGTACAGTGTACAGTTAGCATGCAGTTTAGCAGTTACATTTGCGGGCCCCGGTGGCAACAAATTTATATAACCAAAAGCTTACCTTGACCTGGAAGAGTTCCAGTGTTGGATAGCCATAGCCAGCTAGGTAACATAGTATCCCTCTCTGTTTGAGCCAGGTGTTTGAGTAGGCTAAACTAGCTAGCTGCATTCGCTAGCTAAGTAAGTGAAAGTGTAAGTGAAAATACAAAATATAACTATCTCTCTCTCCAACTGTTCAACTATTATCTTTCTCTCTCATTGAGTCAACTACTCACCAGAATTGTATGTACTGCAGTTCTAGCTAGCTGTAGCACATGCTTTCAGTACTAGATTCATTCTCTGATACTTTGATATGGTGGACAACATGTCAGTTCATGCTGCAAGAGCTCTGATAGGTAGGAGGACATCCTCCGGAAGTTGTCATCATTACTGTGTAAGTCTATAGAAGGGGTGAGAACCACGTGCCTCCTAGGTTTTGTAGTGAAGTCAGTGTACCCAGAGGAGAACGGAAAATAGCTGTCCTCCGGCTACACCATGGTGCTACCCTACAGTGCTGTTGAAGCTACTGTAGACCTTCATTGCAAAACAGTGTGTTTTAATCAATTATTTGGTGACGTGAATATATTTAGTATAGTTTTATCTAAAAAGGATAACTTTTTAATGTTTCACTATTTTTATTTTTATTAAATTCACTGAGGAGGGTCCTTTCCTTCCTCCTCTGAGGAGACTCCACTGATGTCTGCATAGCATTTTGTCTTCATTTTATGTTTTTGCTCATTTTTTCTTCTCTGCAACCAGTCACCCAACAACACATACTGTATTGGCGGTAGGTATCCCAGCGGCTAAGGAGTTGGACCTGTGTCCGAAAGGTGGCCAGTTCAAATCCTGGGGCCGGGCACTGGAAAAAAACGGGCTGAATTGATCTGACAACTGGAGGGCTGTTGGGTTCACATCCTCAAATCTCCATCCAGGGGCACTGCACTGCAGCTTGAACAAGTGCCCGTCTCAACTGTATGTGTGAGGTCTGCTGTTTGGAGGGTTGAGAACGGAGCAGAAGACACATTTTTGTTGTTCACTGTAAATAGTGGATAAAGTTGTATTGTATTGTAAAGAAGTCAGCCAGAGTTGGCTTGGGCCATCATTCAAACAAAGACATGCCTTCCTGCCCACCAGTGCATATTTCAAAACTATGTTTGCATATAATGACAATACACTCACAAAAATATCCTGGTATTCTATTGTCCATTACTTAATTGTTTATTAAATTATATTGTTAGCTAAAAATATTACTATTTAATAGTAGTAGCCATAATTCATAAATGGCACCATGCAGGGTTCTGTATGGAACCATTTTGGTTCAGTGAAGAAGAACCTCTCCATATATGAAGCAAGCGATATAACCCTTTTGGGTTCTATAAGGAACCTTTTTTTCTAAGAGTGTAGGACACAAAAACAGACAACACCAACCTGCCCTTCAAGAACCTCACTTCTCATAGGTCCTCATTTTGGACCATAGCAGCAGAAAACATAGAGCTATCACCTATTAAATGCGGGAAGACACATTTCAGTAGAATAGATTCAGTTGGACAACTGACTAGGTATCCCCCTTTCCCTTATCATTACATGTAGCACTTTATGGCTTTCTATACAGTACATATTATCAATCTAGTTAGAACTTTAAATGCTGTATCCGAAAAAAAATTACCCACTGTTTATAATCAGTCGATACAGAATGTGGATGGAAGCCTAAATTCAAGTTTGAACTACAAAGTTTCTATGTCATTATCCACAAATTAAACCAACCCCCGTGGTAGGTTATTGATTTGGTATCAATTGACCAGTAGGCTATATCAGGTTCCTGATAAAGGGAGCCTAGTGGAAGACAGTTAACATTTCTACCACACCGTGTACACATGCTCAACCACGCGTGACCTCGGGACATTGAGTAAATCTACACAATCAAATTTAAGATCATCAATGCTATTTCGACAAATTAGAATAGTAAAAGTGGCCTATATTAGCCTATACTAGAAGAAGTGTTGATACGTCCCACGCGGGGATCAAAGCGCCAGAGAGATTACGCCCTATCTCTACTGCCACTGGCGCGCTTCCATAGTGGTGCTGATGTTGGGAAACACCGAAGGAGAGAAAGAAGGGGGAGGAGAGGGGGGGGGGCGCCACACTGCTCTGCTACAAGTTCAACCCAGTGGCTCTGTCGCTGCAGCGTGAGAAACAGCCTTGACACACGGCCCGTTGCGGAACAACACACAGGACACAAACTCACTTTCTCTGTTTCTGGGCGTATATTTGAGAGAAAGTCATCTGTTTTCCGTCCATCTTTATTATTTTGAATGAAAAAGAAAACGTTTATTTACGTAATATATAAAGCTGGTAATAATAGAGCATTGCGGTGGGGTTAAAAAGGCAGGCGACAGGCGCTTCACTGAATGATTTGTTCTTTGGCTCTGGCGTTATATATGAAGAGAGGGAGTGCACATTTCAGAGATCGCTTTCTGATAGCGAGTGTGGATTGAATGGAACTGCGGAATTGAGACGGGAGGCATTATTCTTGATTCTAGATGAAGAATGATACGCAAATCCAACGGGAAAATAACACTAAAATGTTTTATCTCTAATTAAAAGGGGTTGATTTATAACGCATGTGGATGACATATCCTACCTAAATGGTGCATTAGTATACATATCATCTTGCCACGCAATTGGTTAAATTGGGTAGTCTTAGTCTTACAGTTTATTGTAACATCGAAAGAAATTGGAGAATTAATCTTGGCACGATTAAAATAAATCAAATGTATCAGGTCAAATAATGGGAATTTAGCACCACTCTAACCAGTCTTAGTACTTTACACGATTAGGCATTTATTTTTCCTCTATAGGAAACTAATTTAAATATTTGGAATTTTGAAGAAATGGCAATCAACACAGACACTGAATTCGAGAAATCTAAACTGGGAAAGAGCGGCGGCGCGCCCGCCAACGAGTCTCAGGAGACGGAGAAACTTCTCAGCCTCGTAACCACGGAGCCTGCTGGCGGCAACCGTATGAAAATGTCCTCCTCCTTTACCATCAACGTGGGGAGCGAAAATAACCTGGATGCGGACCAGAACGGTCACAGTGTGCCCTTTAGGTCGGGCTCTGCGGGGCACCTGGCCGCTGCCCCCCCCTCCCCGTCCCGGGTCAGTTTGAGTCGCAGTCGCACCTCTTCCATCGGGAACGCCGCGGTCCAAGAGGCGCAAAAGCCCAAAGACTATCTCATACTGGTCATATTGTCCTGCTTCTGCCCTTTCTGGCCCGTCAGCATTGTTGCTTTGGCATATTCAATTATGGTAAGTGGATATCCATCGTCTGTCTAGGAAAGTGGGGTCTAAAAACACCTGTCGTTTCTTGTCAATTCACTGTTCATCATTGTCCATGTTGTATTTATACAGAAAACATTGGGGGATAAGGGAATCATAATTTGCAATTTCTTAATACATTAGATTTAGGTCTACGACCTTTTCCCACTACATCGTAGCCCTATAGCCCAGATTACCTGCTAGAAATGTAAAGGTAATTTCCGATGTTGCCAACATATGCAGTGTTTACTTTGAAAGCGGTCTCCGCTAACACGGGAACATTGCCTTAAAATGTCAATCTTGCTGTAACGCTGAATTTCCGCGATATGGATTGAATAGAGCCCTACATCTAAAACACTATTCAACAAATTATTTTATGATAAAGGAAAAAGGACAGTATATCAAGCACATTTATGTTCCCAGTAACTGTCTTTAGCCTACCTTGTGGGAAGGGGGGGGGGGGGGGGGTGCACACTCGATTACAGCCCTCCCTTCTGCTTCATTCAGAAAAGATCTGCAGCATAGCTGCACTTCCTGTACAGGGTGCCATGATGTCCCAGCTAGACAATCATATGGCCAGTGTAGCCTTTGTTGCAGCAGATTTATCAATGAGTATGCTGACCAGATTGATATTGTTTTTAAGCAACAGTGTTTCTGGTTTCAATCTATGCATAAAGGGGGCGATTTGCAGGCCATTTACACTAGGAAGTTGCATCCTGCGGTGAAACATCAGAAGCCATTTACTTTCAATGGAAGCAAAGCGAGATATCGTGACCAGAGTGACTAATCGAAGCTCACCACAGCTTCCAACCCCTACTGGATTGTCTGACAATGGCTGTTGATACGTAGCACTACCTAGCTTTCTTTCTAGCTTGTTAGCACCCACATGAGGGTGAGGCTAGGGTGAGTGTGCGAATGCTCATTGTGCAGCGTAAATGGCCGGTTAAGCCCTGACTTTGCAAATATTGAAAATATAAAAACGAGCTCACAGAAAAGTGGTCGTAAAGAAAAAAGAGCAATATTCTTACCTCAATTGATATCCAACTACAATATATTCTGTAGCAACATACAGTACCAGTCACACGTTTGGACACACCTACTCATTCAAGGGTTTCTCTTTAGTTTTTCTATTTTCTACATTGTAGAATAACAGTGAAGACATCAGAACTATGAAATAACACATGGAATCATGTAGTAACCAAAAAAGTGTTAAACAAATCAAAATATATTTTGTATTTGAGATTCTTCAAAGTAGCCACCCTTTGTCTTGATGACAGCTTTGCACAATTGGCATTCTCTCAACCAGCTTCATAAGGTACCTGGGATGCATTTCAATTAACAGGTGTGCCTTGTTAAAAGTTCATTTGTGGAATTTCTTTCCTTTGTAATGCATTTGAGCCAATCAGTTGTGTTGTGACAAAGTAGGGGTGGTATACAGCAGATAGCCCTATTTGGTAAAAGACCAAGTCCATATTATGGCAAGAACAGCTCAAATAAGTAAAGAGAAATGACAGTCCATCATTACTTTAAGAGATGAAGGTCAGTCAATACGGAAGATTTCAAGAATTCTGAAATGTTCTTCAAGTACAGTCGCAAAAACCATCAAGTGCTATGATGAAACTTGCTCTCATGAGGATCACCACAGGAAAAGAAGACCCAGATTTACTTCTGCTGCAGAGGATAAATTCATTAGAGTTCAAGTAACAGACACATCTCAACATAAACTGTTCAGAGGAGACTGCATGAATCAGGCCTTCATGGTCTGCTGCTAAAGGACACCAATAAGAGGAAGAGACTTGCTTGGGCCAAGAAACAGGAGCAATGGACATTAGACCGGTGGAAATCTGTCCTTTGGTCTGATGAGTCCAAATATGAGATTTTTTGTTCCAACCGCCATGTCTTTATGAGATGCAGAGTAGGTGAACGGATGATCTCTGCATGTGTGGTTCCCACCATGAAGCATGGAGGAGGGGGTGTGATGGTGTGGGGGTGCTTTGCTGGTGACACTGTCTGTGATTTATTTATAATTCAAGGCACACTTAACCAGCATGGCTACTACAGTATTCTGCAGTGAACGCCATCCCATCTGGTTTACGTTTAGTGGGACAATCATTTGTTTTTCAACAGGACAATGATCCAAAACACATCTCCATGCTGTGTAAGGGCTATTTGACAAAGAAGAAGGGTGATGGTGCTGCATCAGATGACCTGGCCTCCACAATCACCCAACCTCAACCCAATTGAGATGGTTTGGGATGAGTTGGACTGCAGAGTGAAGGAAAAGCAGCCAACACGTGCTCAGCATATGTGGGAACTCCTGCGAAACTGTTGAAAAAGCATTACTCGTGAAGTTGGTTGAGAGAATGCCAAGAGTGTGCAAAGCTGTCATCAAGCAAAGGGTGGCTACTTTGAAGAATCTAAAATACAAAATATATTTTGATTTGTTTAACACTTTTTTGGTTACTACATGAGTCCAGATGTGTTATTTCATAGTTTTGATGTCTTCACTATTATTCTACAATGTAGAAAATAGTAAAACTAAAGAGAAACCCTTGAATGAGTAGGCGTGTCCAAACCTTTGACTGGTACTGTAAATGGACAACAACATAATTTGGTGTTGTAACGCAAGCACAACAATAAACGCATTCAGTCTGCTTAAATTCTGAGGGATCGCGAAAATTGGCATAAAAAATTGGCAAATTGACATGTCCATCACCCTCCAATTAATTGCATTCCAAAGTGGGTCGCAAATTTGACAACTGAGTTATTTTTACAATTAATTAAATAGCACATGGAGAGAGGCTAGGACTGTTCTAGTGACCGTATTACTGCCACACCAGCAGTCATGACCACAGTAAAATTCTATGTGACCGTTGAGTTATGATAATCTCCTCTTATGCACTCTGCCCCTGTGTTAGTACCCAACTCGCTAATGATTATCAGGTAACTATTGTCTCTCTAACATCTCTGACATCAATGCAAGTGCAATCGAAAATCACATCAAATACTTATCATCAAAACAATACGGGCTTTTAAAACTCACCTCACTGTGATTGATCCAACCCAGTATCACAGGTTATTGTGAAATAGACACAAATTGCTGATTGGAATTTTTTTGACAGGCACACGAAAAGGTATATTTTTTCACAGTGCATTACAGTTTATTACACTGCATTACAATCACAGATAAAGACAGTAGGTTACTTAAGACAGAAACGACAGGAAGGAGGTTGGTCGGGGAGGATGGGTGGGCGTCTAACGCAAATGATTAGAGGGAGGTTGGGCGGGGGGAGGATGGGTAGGTGTATAACGCGAACGTCTAGCAACCCAAATGTTGTGTGTTCGACTCTCATCATGGATAACGTTTGCATTTTCACTAATTACTTTTGAGCTACTTTGGAACTACTTAGCATGTTAGTTAACCATTCCCCTAACTCTGCAGATTTTGTTGTGAGGATACAGAATCAATAGACCATTTATTTTGGTATTGCCCTCAGGTGGCCTGTTTCTGGTCTCAGGTTCAGGAATGGCTGAAAATGCATAGCATTGATCTAAAATTGACCCTAGAAATAGTACTGTTAGGAGATCTGGAGAGACCGGGTCAGTCAATTACTAATACTCTTAGTAAAAGTATTTACCTTCAACTTGCAATCTGTGGATTCTATTCGATTTGATAGATTGAAATTGTATGTTAAACATCACAGCATAGTTGAAAGATATGTGTTGCGTAGAAACCCGAAGTGGGTGGCCAGCAGAGATAGATGGGATGGGCTGAGGGAAGCTGAGGGTTGGGATGTGGAATTGGAGACAAGTGGGAGTGGAGTTGCTGTGCGGGAGATAGAATGATGGTCAAGGATAAAAGTTTTTTTTAAAGTCAAAGTAAAACATAATAAAAAAGTAAGTTTGAATGACACTGAGGGGCAGTGTTTTTACATCTAATTACAAGATTTGCCCGAGGCTGATGCCTTGCAAGTGTTTGTACACATGCATATACACACACTCTCATTCAAATAAACGCATACAAGAACACACACATACATGTAATAGTGCCAGACATTTTCCAGAGAATACATAGAGTCCCTAGTTGATTATCTATTTTATACCATGGCTATAGTTGAAAACATTTGCCACTAGAACGTGTTTATTTGCCAGTAGAAATGTGTTCAACATCCACTGAAGTAGCAAGCAAATTTACTAGATTTACAGTAGTTGGCATGGTAAACAAAAAAAACAGACTTTCTAGTTTAGCTAACCAAACCATCAGTCCTATCTTGCTATTATGGAAATCTAATTCAACAATACCAATACTGGTTTCAATTCGACTTAGCTTTCAAAAGCAGCTCAAACAAAACTTGTAAAAATGAACTATAGCCATTGAATTCTACAATGCAAATATACCGTGCGTTATGAGGAAATAATGCACGCTCTAGAATGCCCTTCAAGCCAAACAGAAAGGAGTATTCAACAATGCCATTGTAAAAGTAAGGGATAAACACAGACACACATGTACTTTACCTTGGAAATACTGGATGACGCAGCGGCACAAGGCGGAGCCGTGTCCCTTTGTGGAGTTCATTTTTCCAAGGTAATGTACACAACGGAGGCGTTTGTCACAGTTGGCAAAGAAAACAATATGAAAGCACACATTTACCGGTATAAATACTTTTTGTTGTTGATATTAACATTTTTCATAGTTTCTCATCTTTTGGTTGCTAGAAACGCGACCCGTTCGTTCGATTAGTTCGATGTTTATGCAAACAACCCAGTCGTTCGTTCTTTATGTTCCGTTGTCATGTTTACTGGCAACGTTCTTATCCCTTGCTTTCTAGTTAGCCAGCTAGCTACGGCTAACACAGTTAATTCCTCTGGAGCCAGAATAACTGCAAAGTAGTTGTTTTCTATTGACATTCATTTGCATACATCCATAACAATGAACTGATAATGCCCGTTTATGCCTGGCATAGCTAGAAAAGTTCTCGTCGGGACACAGTTCATTACAAGGAGATTGCACTGAATACCAAACATTAGGCTAGAAGCTAGCTAAATAGTTTGTCGCAAGCAAACCTGCCAAGATGACACCCGAATTAAAAAATATCAGTTGCTGAAAACAGCTGGTCAAACTATAAACGTGGGAGTTTTTTTAATTATTATTATTTATTTTTTTGATCGTTTTTGATTTTTTTCCCCCTTTTTCGTGGTATCCAATTGGTAGTTACAGTCTTGTCACATCGCTGCAACTCCCATACGGACTCGGGAGAGGCAAAGGTCGTGCGTCTTCCGAAACACAACCCAGCCAAGCTGCTTCTTGACACAACGCCCGCTTAACCCGGAAGCCAGCCGCACCAATGTGTCGGAGGAAACACTGTACACTGTAATCTTTTGGACATAAAAGCAATCTTGAGGGAATCCTATTTCAGTCATAAAATAATATTCATATGATAGGTAAGATAGACAAAACCTTGCAAAGAGCCTATCCAACTGACAATCTTTTAGAAAAAAATATAAACTATTGGAACCAAGACTTAAAAAGAACGGATATTGGCACAAGATGGAGGGATTGTTGGAACATAACTAACAAAATTACAGTTAACGTAAATGTATGCTAAATCCAGTATAAACGAATGTAACAGTATTGCTTCCGTCCCTCTCCTCACCCCTACCTGGGCTCGAACCAGGGACCCTCTGCACACATAGACAACAGCCACCCTCGAAGCATCATTACCCATCGCTCCACAAAAGCCACGGCCCTTGCAGAGCAAGGGGAACAACAACTTCAAGGTCTCAGAGCGAGTGACATCACCGATTGAAATGCTATTAGCGCGCACCCCACTAACTAGCTAGCTATTTCACATCGGTTACACAAAGGTATACAATTTATTATACAAGAGACAAAATTCACAAACTCTACAGCACGGCAGAGTCATGTCTTAAGTGTAAAACTAACAATGATTCAATAATCCATGCCTTCTGGAATGCTATAAAGTCCAAAAGTTATGGGCGGAGTAAGAAAGTTGGCTGTCAGAAGCATTACAATGTAAATGTACTTTTAATCCGTCTGTCTGCATATTTCAAGACATGGCATATGAGGGTGCAGCAAGATACCCGATTGGTTGGAAGATACTTTTCTCATCAATCATCTTGATAAAACATATACCTGAAAACTGGAAATCAACCAATCCTCCATCGTTAACACAATGGAAAGATCAAATGCTTCATTATGTTGAAAGTGCGTGTGCGACAGAGATAAACAAACTGATGCAGTTTGAGGCCATGTGACGGAGAGTGATGCGGGCGCTGGAGATGGGAGTGTGAGCAGGTGTGATGTCGTTGATGTTTGTGTGAGTCTGTATGCTGTCATTTGTATGTGTATGTTTTTTATTGTAAAAAAAATATATATGTATATATATATATACAAGTCCTCAACTGGCAGCTTCGGGATGCTGGCCTTCTAGGCAGAGTTCCTCTGTCCAGTGTCTGTGTTCTTTTTCCCATCTTAATCTTTTATTTTTATTGGTCAGTCTGAGATATGGCTTTTTCTTTGCAACTCTGCCTAGAAGGCCAGCATCCCGGAATTGCCTCTTCACTGTTGACGTTGAGACCGGTGTTTTGCGGGTACTATTTAATGAAGCTGCCAGTTGAGGACTTGTGAGGTGTCTGTTTCTCAAACTAGACACTCTAATGTACTTGTCCTCTTTCTCAGTTGTGCACCGGGGCCTCCCACTCCTCTCTCTATTCTGGTTAGAGCCAGTTTGCGCTGTTCTGTGAAGGGAGTAGTACACAGCGTTGTACGAGATCTTCAGTTTCTTGGAAATTTCTCGCATGGAATAGCCTTCATTTCTCAGAACAAGAATAGACTGACGAGTTTCAGAAGAAACTCTTTATTTCTAGCCATTTTGAGCCTGTAATCGAACCCACACATGCTGATGCTCCAGATACTCAACTAGTCTAAAGAAGGCCAGTTTTATTGCTTCTCTAATCAGGACAATAGTTTTCACCTATGTAGATATTCCATAAAAAATCTGCCGTTTCCAGCTACAATAGTCATTTACAACATTAACAATGTCTACACTGTATTTATGATCAATTTGATGTTGTTTAAATGGACAAGAAATGTGCTTTTCTTTAAAAAACAAGGACATTTCTAAGTGACCCCAAACTTTTGAACGGTAGTGGATATCTTACCCCAAAAAAAGAGAATGGAAATGAGTTGTTGAATCAAGATGAGGCTTACAGCATTGTAATAACTACAACATCAGAGATTCAGGCAAGATGTTACAGCTTTTGGGCGTGGCAACATAGGCTACCGTAGAAACTACAAAGGATACGTTTCTTTCTTTCTCAACTCAGGAGAAAGACACCGTCCTATTTCCAATTGTTCCGCTTGTGATGGTTGGATAGGTTGGATAAATGCAGAGCCTATCAGCGCCTATCAGTGACATCTTTATATCCAGCCATGGTCATCTGACATCTGCTGGACCGAGAGAATTGGCCTGTAATGGGAAGATGTACAATGTGGTTCCTACAGCTCACTGAATAAGGGTTACAGCAATGTGTATGTGCTCATATCCTTACAGTAGCTGTTTCTTATCAGTGGTACATGTTGGTGGTGCTTTATGTGAATGTCTACATTTGAATGTTAGTGCATGTGTGTATCTCCATGTATGCTATATAAAACATATTTTGAAGAACAAAGCCTGTACATCATGTATAGTGGGCGTGTGTGATGGTGTGTTCATGTCTATCTCCCTCTCAATGCCGGTCCTACCTCCCTGGGGAGACAGCTGCTTGTAGTCAGATATGTATTGTCATCCTGTACTGAGTTGAATGTAGTGCAGTCGAAGCATCTAGCATCTAACTGGTTTTCCAGCACAGGAGGTTGGTGGCACCTTAATTGCGGAGAACGGGCTCGTGGTAATGACTGGAGCAGAATCAGTGGAATGGTATCAAACACATGGTTACCAGGTGTTTGATGCCATGCCACATGCTCCGTTCCCCCTCAGCAGTCTCCACTGTTTTCCAGACAGCTAGTCAGTCAGTAGCAGTCTCCCCAGTGTGTTTGGCCCCGTAGGTTGAGTCCCAAATGACACCCTTTTCCTTATATAAGGCCCATAGGGCTCTGGTCAAAAGTAGTGCACTATGTAGGGAATAGGTTGCCATTTGGGGAGCAACCATAGTCTTACCACCAGGCTTCTGGTTCATGTCTAGCCCTGTTGTCCTCTCTATCTCTCTCCTCACTGCAGTAAGGCCACAGCTCAGTGCTCTGCAGCCTCCACTTCTCCCCGGCTTTAAGGGATTTTAGGTTTGCTGTTGCCACTCAAACACAATGATGAACAAAATCAAAGGCTGTAGGTGCTGTTTCTCTAGAGGCATTGATGTTGTAGAGACTTATGGATGGTCATGTACACTCTTAGGAAAAAGGGTTCCAAAAAGTTTATTTGTGGACGGATAGGGTTCTACCAGGAACCATTTACATTTGGAGAACGCTTTTTGGAAGACGAGGGTTCATACTTTTTAAAATGTGGATCCCCATTAGCTTTTGCAGAAGCAGCAGCTACTCTTCCTGGGGTCCGAAGTAAAGGGTAAAGGTATCCCTAAAACATTTTTTATCCTAAGAACCATTTTTGGAAGAAAGGGTTCTTTGATTCTTTTTTGGAAAGCAATAAGGATTCCACATAGAACCCTTCTGAATCTGAATAAGCTTTTTCATTGTGTTTTTTTTTCTTATTAAAAATAAATTGTGCCTGAGCATTAGTAACATCAGGAGTATAAGTAATCTGCTAAATTTAAAAAAAATAGCAAATTGGCCAATTTTATCTCCTGTTGATTTTTTCAGTATAACATTTCTAGTGTTGATTCAGCAGTTAAATTAACGTATCAATCAGTGGTGCTGTAAAATGACCCCAGTGTTGGTTCTAATAACCAGAGTTGAGTGTGATTGTGTCTTTTTTTACTGTGTAGAGTAAAACACGCAAAACCACAGCCGTCAACATCATATTTCCCAGCATGCTCTATTGCAGGCTGATTTTCTAAATTGTTTGTTTCAATATCTGTGTGTTTATATTGATTGGTTGATTAATCTTATGCCACACAAAGATAAATAACATACATGTTTCTAAACTAATCCAATATGTTAGTAGTTGGATTTATTGCACCCGTTGCGGAGATGGTTGCTCCAGTTTAGAGGACTTAGGTAGTCTTCTCAGTCTATCTTCCCTACCCTGGCAGTCATTCTGAATGCAGGTTGCGGCTGATTAAAAGTTCAAATTGTTGGATATCTTAACTCTGGCTGGATTCCAATAGGAATTGAACATCACGTTGCAAGCCAGCATAATGTGACTTGCAGGCCCTGCAAACCAGGAGTTTCTTAACACCACTGACTTCGAGTAAACTAAGCCCTTAAAAAAAGGCCATATGAAATGTGCTATGTATTGTCATAAAGAGTTTTAACCTTTACTGCTCAGGCGTTCCGCTAGCGGAACTCCTCCCACATTCCACTGAAAAGGCAGAGCGCGAAATTCAAAATATATTTTTTTGAAATATTTAACTTTCACACATTAACAAGTCCAATACAGCAAATGAAAGGTACACATCTTGTGAATCCAGCCAACATGTCCGATTTTTAAAATGTTTTACAGCGAAAACAGCACGTATATTTATGTTAGCTCACCACCAAATACAAAAAAGGACAGACATTTTTCACAGCACAGGTAGCATGCACAAAGCCAACCTAACTAACCAAGAACCAACCAAACTAACCAACAAACAACTTCATCAGATGACAGTCTTATAACATGTTATTCAATAAATCTATGTTTTGTTCGAAAAATGTGCATATTTGAGGTATAAATCAGTTTTACATTGCAGCTACCATCACAGCTTCCGTCAAAAATAGCACCGAAGCAGCCAGAGTAATTATAGAGACCAACGTGGAATACCTAAATACTCATCATAAAACATTTCTGAAAAATGCATCGTGTACAGCAAATGAAAGACAAGCATCTTGTGAATCCAGCCAATATTTCAGATTTTAAGTGTTTTACAGCGAAAACACAATATAGCATTATATTAGCTTACTACAATAGCCTACCACACTACCGCATTCATTCATCAAGGCACGTTAGCGATAGCAATAGGCACGTTAGCGTTAGCGAATAAACCAGCAAAATATATTAATTTTCACTAACCTTCATAAACCTTCCTCAGATGACAGTCCTATAACATCAGGTTATACATACACTTATGTTTTGTTCGAAAATGTGCATATTTAGAGCTGAAATCAGTGGTTATCCATTATGCTAACGTAGCTTCTTTTTCCCAGAATGTGCAGATATTTCTATTAGACTCTCACCTATTCTGACCAAATAGCTATTCATAAACATTACAAAAAAATACATGTTGTATAGGAAATGATAGATACACTAGTTCTTAATGCAATCGCAGTGTTAGAATTCTAAAAATATCTTCATTACGACATAAGGCTTATGTTATAGCGAGAGAGTGGCCAAAACCTGGGCGCAAAACTACTAGTACACAGTTCGACAGATATATGAAATAGCATCACAAAATGGGTCCTACTTTTGGTGATCTTCCATCAGAATGTTGGACAAGGGGACCCCTTGTCCAGAACAGTCGTTGTTTGGATTTAGAACATCGTTTTTCCCTCTTGAATTAGCAAGCACACTGGCCAAGTGGCGCGAAGCTCTCCATCGTCAACAAACACAGGCAACGCAACACGCCTAACGTCCCGAAAAATTTTCAATAATCTAATAAAACTATATTGAAAAAACATACTTTACGATGATATTGTGACATGTATCAAATAAAATCAAAGCCGGAGATAGTAGTCGCCCATAACGACAGCTTTTCAGAAGGCAATTCCAGGTCCATCTTCGCGCTTTCCAGAAAACAGGAAATGGATGACTCGTCGTGCCAAGAGGATTTATTCCACCTCAGACCAAGATAAACACTTCATTTCTTCTCTCACTTCCTCTTGACATCTAGGGGAAGGTGTATGATGTGCATGTATACTCATACGTATCATGCCCATTTATAGGCAGGCCCTTGAACAGAGCATCATTTTCAGACTTTCCACTTCCTGGTCAGAAAGTGTGCTGCCAAATGAGTTCTGTTTTACTCACAGACAAAATTCAAACGGTTTTAGAAACTAGAGAGTGTTTTCTATCCAATAGTAATAATAATATGCATATTGTACGAGCAAGAATAGAGTACGAGGCCGTTTAAATTGGGCACGATTTTCCCCCCAAAGTGAAAATAGCACCCTCTGTCCTCAACAGAGCTGGTGTAACCGTTCATAGAGTGTTCTAGGAAGAACCCTTCAAAGATAAAAGGGTTCTTGGTAGAATCTTTCATAGAGTGTTCTTGGTAGAACCTTTCATAGAGGGTTCATGGAAAAACCTAGATGATGAAAAGGTTATTGGTAGAACCCTTCATAGATGGATCTAGGTAGAATCATTTACTAGGTAGAATCATTTACAAATCACCCTACATTGATAGTTCTAGGAAGAACCCTCTGCAAAGGGTTCTACCTAGCACAAAAAAAGGGTTCCCCTGCTATAGGGACAAACAGAATAACCATATATGGTTCTACGTAGCACCATTTTTTCTGAGTGTAGTAACTAGAGAAGTTTTGGAGAGGGTTGTGTTGAAACTACTGAGATGTTACAGGTGTTTTTATAGATCTCATTACGCTGCTGTTATTTGATATAAGTGTCTGACTTAAGTTGTGACTGGCCTACATTTCTATTTATTTAAATGTAAAAAAATAAATATATTATGAACACAACAAATACAAAAAACAGAAATATACAAACAAGAGTGCATAAACCTAACTGACAGGGGTATTACATATCAAGATTCATATTCAATTTGTTAAATACTTTTACGGTGCCTTTTGCTTTTTTGTTTTTACATTTACTGATCATTTCAAAATAATATTTAAATGATATTTTAAATAATGTGAAAAGGGATTTGTTCTCTGCCCACTTCATTTTATGGATAAAGAATCTTCCATGAAGGATAAACAAATGAACAATGAAAGTTAAATCAGGGTCCATATCATTTGGATCAAAATAAAACATAACATCAGAGTCTCTCAGATTAACATTAATAGTTGTTTCTTTTCAAATAAAATCTTATAACTCACTCCAAAATCTTCTGACATAAGAACAATCCCAAAATAAATGGTCAAGAGTTTCTGGGTCACAACCACAAAATACACATTTGTTATCAATAGCTATTTTAAATCTGTGTATAATAAAGGTCTTTACAGGGTAGATTCTATGAATGAGTTTGTATGATACTTCTTTCACCTTATTAGATATACAATATTTGCCAGACAACAACAAAACTTTGTTCCAGTTCACTTGTCCTAGGGCTGCATTCCAGTACATTTTAGCAGAGGGAATAGTAACATATTGACATAGTTTCCTTATATACATGTTATTACATTTATAGTTTAAAATGTCAATTCCTTCTAATTGTATTGAGGCTACAAAATCCGCAACAGTTGCACTTGGAGTATTGTTATATTCTCCTAAAAGAAGAATAGCACCTTTAGGGACAGCTCTAACAACAATTTGATACTCCTCAGGAGTGAATGTAACATTGTGTGTTCTCATAAATTCTGGATAATCATATAGTTGTCCATCACTATTCAATAATTGTTTAACCCAGATAATGTTGTTGTCGAACCAGTTCTGGAAAAATAAAGACTTTTTGTATTTTATGTCTTTATTATTCCAGATTGTATACCTATGAGGGGAAAAATTGTGTTTGTACATGAGGTTCCAAGTTAGAAGTACTTGTTAATGAAAGTTTGCAAGCTTAATAGGGATTTTACCCATATCAAAGTTGCATTTGAGTAAGAATTCTAGATCACCAATCTGTTGGAATATTAAATTAGGTATGATATTCCAAATGCAATCCTTATTTCTTAAATAGTTTTGTATCCATTTCATCTTAAATATTATATTAGAGGTTTTAAAATCCAGAGCATTCAACCCTCCCTCACTTTGGGTGCTACATATTACCGCTTTTCTTAAATAATGAGGTTTATTCCTCCATATGAAGTTAAATAATTTAGTATCAACCGTTTTAGTTACTGACAGAGGAACATCCAAGGCAAGGGAGGTATAAACTAATCTGGACAGACCTTCAGATTTTGATAAAAGTACACGTCCAGATAAAGAAAGATCTCTTAATAACCAGGAGTTAAATCTCTTTCCAATTTTCTCTACAATAGGAGAGAAATTTAAGTTGGCCCTTTCTTTCTGATCTTTTCTAACTTTAATACCAATATATGTGATCGCATCTTTTACAGGGATATTACATACTGAGTTTAAGTCACATCTTTTCAACGCAAATAATTCACATGTCCTAATATTCAGAGATAAACCTGATACATGTGTGAAGGCATTAATACACTCAATAGCTTTCCTGACGTCATTATGATCTTTAAAAAAAGGTGTTGTCGTCAGCCAATTGTGAACATTTTATCTCTTTGTCTTGTATCTGAATACCCCTAAAACTATCCTTATTTATATGAAGTGCCATAACTTGTGTGACCAATAAAAATAAGAAAGGAGAAATTGGGCATCCTTGTTTAATTCCACATCTAATGTCAAATCTCTGTGAAGTTCTATGGGATAATTTAACAGAGCTGTTACTATTATTGTAAAGTGTCTTAATTACACTTTGAAAATATTGACCAAAACACAAAAATCGAAGTGTCAAAAATAAAATAATGTTCAACTCTATCAAATGCCTTGTAAAAGTCTACAAATAAAATAAAGATATCTTCCATAATGTGCTCATTGTAGTCTATCAAGTCCAATACTAGTCGAATATGATTACATATATGTCTGCCCTTCATAAAACCAGACTGGGTATCATCAATGATTTGGTCAATACCTTTTTTTAAGTCTTTCTGCAAAGATGGATGCAAGCAGCTTTCCATCATTGTTCATTAATGTGATTGGTCTTCAATTTTCTAACATCATAGAATCTTTGTTTGGTTTGGGTATTACAGAAATGAGGCCTTGTGTCATAGAAACAGGCAGGACCCCTAAATCAATTGCCTAAAAACATTAAATATAAATTCAATAATATCGTCCTGAAAATATTTATAGAATTCACTAATAATGCCATCATTCCCTGGAGATTTGTTCTCTTTTAACTTGCTGATAATTTTTTTTATTTCATTTATATAAATAATTTAATCACAAGACTTTTAGAAGTCTTCATCTATGAATTTTGCATAGTCTTTGACAGAGTCTAGAAAGGCTGATATGTCACTAGTAGGACAGGCATTACTGGTATAAAGGTTACCATAGAATTCGGAAACATATTTGGAATATCTTTGGGGTTTTCATTTTCTTTGCCATCTATATTAAGCTTATGAATAGATGTAAATTCAGAATTTTTTCTTTCTAAATTGTGAAAGTATTTTGTATTTTTTTCACCTTCCTCCAACCATCTCATTCTTGATCTTACAAATGCCCCTTTTGCTCTCTCTTCATACATTCAGTCCATTTCTAGTTGTAAAGAGAATAACTGACCCTTTCCTTCTTCATCAAGGTCCTCCATAGAGATTAGAGAAAGTATTTCCTCAACAAGTTTATCTTCCCTCAATCTTTTAAGTTCAGCCATTTCTTTACCTCTCTTCATGCCTGTTTGTCTTATTTCATACTTCATTAATTCCCAATATTTCCCATAAGACTTAAATAGTTGGGCTTTCCTCCAATTGTCTTGTATAATATCTTTGACATCCATCTTGAAATTATCATCTTCCAACAGTCTACTATTGAGTTTCCAATAACTCAGATTTGGTTTCTCTTCAGATCCATTGTCACACCCTGACCAAAGAGAGCCATTGTTTCTCTATGGTATAGTAGGTCAGGGCGTGACTGGGGTGTTCTAGTCTATTATTTCTATGTGGCGTTCTAGTTTTCATATTTCTATGTTGGTGTGTATGATATGGTTCCCAATTAGAGGCAGCTGGTAATCGTTGTCTCTAATTGGAGATCATATATAGGTAGCCTTTTTTCCACCTGTGTTTTGTGGGATATTGAATTTTGTGTTTTGAGTTAGTGTATGTAGCACCTCTGTAGTCACGGTTCGTTTATTGTTTTTGTTAAGTTTCACTATTAAATAATTATGTGGAACTCAACATCCGCTGCGCCTTGGTCCGTTTCTACAAACGATCGTGACATCCATTAATATTTAAAGATAAGAATATAACTTTATGATCAGTAAGAATTGATGGTTCAATTGATACCTTGACTACAGAATTATCTAATGAATTAGAAATCAACCAGAAGTCAATTCTTGACTGTCTGGACATGTCCTTGTTACTCCAAGAGAAGTCCTTTTTATCAGGATATTTAGATCTCCAAATATCGACCAATCCAAGAACAAGACATAGATTATTAAACTCAGGATTAACTATGCTGGATCTGTTAGGAGGGGGATATCTGTCAATCATCACATTAGATACAGAATTAAAATCTCCACCTAAGATAATTTTTATTGAAATAATATCCTGTTGTTTTGTTTGTTGTTGGATGCATAAATATTCCCTAATAAAAACATTTCACTGTTGATATTCACTGTTAAAATTAACCAACGTCCAGAGTGGTGAGTCTTACTACTGATGACCTTCCTTTTAAAAGCACCTCTTAAAACTGCAACACCTGCAGAGTGGTTGATGCCATATGATAACCAGATATCATTACCCCATTGATTTTTCCAAAAAGATAGATCGGAAGAACAAGCATGTGTCTCTTGTAGAAAGTAAAAGTCTATATTAAACCGTTTGCAATACAGGTAAATAGCCTTACATACTGACCAGACAGGACACGTCGCGTGTGCCAGCGTCGCAAAATACATTTAGAAATCCATGTTATTCAATTATTGCACCCACACTGCTTGCGCGCGCCAACGAGCATCTGCGTTGCCAAGGGCTAAAATAGAAGTAATTCCTATTTCTGATGCAGATCGCGCTGCAGGTCCTGCCTCTCCCATCTCCTCATTGGTTTATAGAAGCAGGTACCCACGTGCCATCTCCTCATTGGTTATACCCACGTGGGTGATTGAAAGATGAAATGTTTTGTCGGTTGTCATGGTAATACTATGAAAGTGTAGATGCCAATCACCATCATCAAGTTTATTTTATATAGCCCTTCGTACATCAGCTAATATCTCGAAGTGCTGTACAGAAACCCAGCCTAAAACCCCAAACAGCAAGCAATGCAGGTGTAGAAGCACGGTGGCTAGGAAAAACTCCCTAGAAAGGCCAAAACCTAGGAAGAAACCTAGAGAGGAACCAGGCTATGAGGGGTGGCCAGTCCTCTTCTGGCTGTGCCGGGTGGAGATTATAACAGAACATGGCCAAGATGTTCAAAATGTTCATAAATGACAAGCATGGTCAAATAATAATCAGGAATAAATGTCAGTTGGCTTTTCATAGCCGATCATTAAGAGTTGAAAACAGCAGGTCTGGGACAGGTAGGGGTTCCATAACCGCAGGCAGAACAGTTGAAACTGGAACAGCAGCAAGGCCAGGTGGACTGGGGACAGCAAGGAGTCATCATGCCCGGTAGTCCTGACGTATGGTCCTAGGGCTCAGGTCCTCCGAGAGAGAGAAAGAAAGAGAGAAGGAGAGAATTAGAGAGAGCATACTTAAATTCACACAGGACACTGGATAAGACAGGAGAAGTACTCCAGATATAACCAACTGACCCTAGCCCCCCGACACAAACTACTGCAGCATAAATACTGGAGGCTGAGACAGGAGGGGTCAGGAGACACTGTGGCCCCTTCCGATGATACCCCCGGACATATAAGTTCAAAGATGAAAAAGCCTGGAAGGAGGAGAGATGACTAGAAACGATTCGGTTGGCCGTTTTATGTGTGGATTAATTGTTGGAGTAGAGGACCTTGTGCATTTCAGGTAAAATAACACCCCCGGACCAAATAAGTTCAAAGATGAAAAAAGATGAAAAAGCCTGGAAGGAGGAGAGATGACTAGAAACGATTCGGTTGGCCGTTTTATGTGTGGATTAATTGTCAGAGTAGAGGACCTTGTGCATTTCAGGTAAAATAACAACTCAATGTTTATATCCCAGGACAAATTAGCTAGCAACAGCAAGCTAGCTAAATAGGACAAATTAGCTAGCAAGTGTAAGCTAACTAACTAAATTGCCATACATGTTTAATGCTTTCGACCTGTCCCCAAATGAATGTCATTGGTTCAAAGTTTGTTTTGATATTTTAACATGCGTGTTGTGATCGTGTTTGGTGTAGGGGGACAAAGTACATTTATGCACAATAGCGCACACGCAGCCAGTTTGGGTTCCGTGTTATGTTTGAGTAAATTACGAATACCCCTGACATTAATTGAACAAAGAGATAAAGACATTAACTTCAACCAACAACCTTGTTATGCTAATATAAGCTTTTGCTAAGGATATGTAACTCAAAAGGAATTCCATCCCATTATTAACCTCTCCAACAAAAAAAACAAAAAATATTGGTTATAAAGTTACCAAAGTATTCTTACTCCCACAAGGGGGAGACATTGTGTAGACTTTACAATAAGAAGTTATTCACCTATAGTTAGTGTTTAGTTTACCAGTTCTCAGGTCAGCCTTTTATCATTCAAGTGTTTGTGTACATTTTTTATAATAAAAGGCAGCTTTTCACCTGGCAATCAGTATTTTGGCCTGCCAGTTCTGTCCGAGTTAGACTCTGGCTCTCTCTCAAATGTTCTGATTTGGCCGCATTTCTTTTCCATCGATGATAACTCTTGCACCGATAAAAAAATGCCGTTTTCCCTGCCTTTCAAGCTGCAGCCACCATCGGCCACAGTTTCTCTCGTCACTTTGTCTGCTGAGGTCAGATCCTCAGTGAACCTCAATTTTAGCTTGATGAGGAATTCACAATTCTTCGCTCGCCTCCAGAGAAGATCCTGTGTAGATCTGTTGGTGAACCGGATGATGGTTGTCCTCGGTCTCTTGTCTTGATCCTTGAGTCTTCCCAAACGATGAACGATGTCTACATTTTCCTGAAGTTTGGCTTTTGAATCGGGAGTGACAGCTCAACAGATGTCAACAACTCTGCATTTGATGTCCTCACCCGCCTGCTCTGGAATTCCATGGAGCCTCAGGTTCCACCTGCGCTGGTATCTCTCCGCCTCATTCACCATTCACCTCACTGAGGGAGGGAGAGAAAGAGAGGGAAGAGAAGAGAGGGAAGGGGCAGAAACCAGAGATGGCCACTAACTCAATAGCAGGCGAGAGAAGTCAATTGAGCCTTTCTGCAAAGGGCAAATTTCAGCAGTTAGCCAGCTACGCAGCTCTGATAAACATCCTCTCAGTCCTGAGGGGAGAAAGACACCCCCACCAACCCACACACGTACACACGTACACACACACACAAACACGTACACACACACACACACACACACACACACACACACACACACACACACACACACACACACACACACACACACACACACACACACACACACACACACACACACACACACACACACACACACACACACACACACAAGGAAGGGGGATACGGGGCTAGCATCAGGAAGGAATCACACTATTACCTGCCTGCTACAGGGGTGGACGTGGAACGACTATTCAGACAGCCTACAGATTGGCTAAAATGGATTTTCCAACACTGAAACTGAACAGAATTGAATCAAAGAGGAAAAATGACTTTTGTCTACATTCTGTACCTACAGAATGTGGATACATTCATTCCATAATTTCATAACACTGAATACCAAACAATCGGTTAATAATACAGTATTTTGCTCAACCACCTAAGGCATCCAAAAAAATGGTAATAGATTTTTATACACTACCGGTCAAAAATGTTAGACCACCTACTCAATCAAGGGTTTTTCTTTCTTTTTACTATTTTCTACATTGTAGATTAATAGTGAAGATATCAAAACTATGAAATAACACATATGGAATCATGTAGTAACCAAAAAAGTGTTAAACAAATGAAAATATATTTTATATTTGAGATTCTTCAAATAGCCACCCTTTGCCTTTGATGACAGCTTTGCACACTCTTGGCATTCAGGACAAAAAGTTCAATCTTTGTTTCATCAGACCAAAGTATCTTGTTTCTCATGGTCTGAGAGTCTTTAGGTGCCTTTTGGCAAACTCCAAGCGGGCTGACATGTGTCTTTTACTGAGGAGTAGTATCCGTCTGGCCACTACCATAAAGGCCTGATTGTTGGAGTGCTGCAGAGATGGTTGTCCTTCTGGAAGGTTCTCCCATCTCCACAGAGGAACTCTGGAGCTCAGTTTCCCTGACCAAGGCCCTTCTCCCCCGATTGCTCAGTTTGGCCAGGCGGACAGCTCTAGGAAGAGTCTTGGTGGTTCCAAACTTCTTCCATTTAAGAATGATGGGGGCCACTGTGTTCTTGGGGACCTTCAATGCTGCAGACATTGTTTGGTGCCCTTCCTCAGATCTGTGCCTTGACACTATACTGTCTCGGAGCTCTATGGACAATTCCTTCGAGCTCATGGCTTGGTTTTTGCTCTGACTTGCACTGTCAACTGTGGAACCTTATATAGACAGGTGCGTGCCTTTCCCAATCATGTCCAATCAATTGAATTTACCACAGGTGGACTTCAATCAACTTGTAGAAACATCTCAAGGATGATCAATGGAAACAGGATGCACCTGAGCTCAATTTCAAGTCTCATTGGAAAGGGTCTGAATACTTAAGTAAATAAGGTATTTCAGTTTTTTATTTGTAATACATTTGCAAACATTTCTAAAAGCCTGTTTTCACTTTGTCATTGTGGGGTATTGTGTGTAGATTGATGAGAACAATTTTTATTTAATTCATTTTAGAATAAGGCTGTAACGTAACAAAATGTGCAAAAAGGGTCTGAATACTTTCCAAATGCTCTGCATCTTGTATGACCACCAATGGGCAACTCATGCTGATCTGTAGGTAGAAAGCAAGGTAGGCTTAACAGATGTATGACAGCTGTACAGATGGCCATTGGTATTGAGGTTGCGGCTGGCAGACACAGAAGACGTGGAGTCAATTATGTGGAGTGGAGAGGCAGGGCTATATGCTTTTATTGGCCGTGCAGGTCTCTCCAGGTAATGGGACTGACTGCTAGGCCCAAACTGCTACTGCACGCTCGGCACGTTCACTGGTGAAGTATGCGCTTCAGTCTTCAGCCCAATGGATATTTTTCTCTTTCTGTTTAGGTGTCGGAAGGGGGAGTCGTGTGTGTTTGTGTGTTTCTAAATGGCTAATTAGTAATCTTGTGCAGCTGCTACGTTGGGTAGATTAGAAGTCAGCGTTCCCTCTGAAAGCTTGGAAAGGACACCTGATGTTAACAGATGGGGTGTGATACTGAATGTAGACCAATGACAGTGCAGATACAGGAAAATGGGTATTCAGTGCTTAGGCAAAGCTTGATAGCAGTTACAGGACTAAGGTATTAGATCATTTTGTATAGATAGACTCATAACATGCTCCAGCATTGTAGCGGAAATTTAGCCATTGCGAAGTAGGCCTACTGAAAGAGTACTACACACTATTACATCGCACTACATTTTTGAACAACATTTAACATTTAACCTGGGCATTTTCAATTACAATTTATCAACAACATTTAACCTGGACATTTTACATGGCAATTTTCCATTGAGCTTGCTTTTTAGTCCTGAACTACAGTAGGCTTAATCTGTCCCTTGGAAACAGAAGGGTAGAAACATTGTTTTCACCAATCTTACTTGGTCCGATCAGTGATCTCTTAACATGGCGTCCTATAAGTTCAGGTACCAATCACAACAATTATGTGAATGGTAAATTAATTGCAAAAATCAAACCAATTGTTTTTAGACATTTTAGACATTTTTAGATTAAAATACAGTAGAATAGAATACAGTATATAGTTGAAGTCAGAAGTTTACATACACTTAGGTTGGAGTCATTAAAACTCATTTTTCAACCACTCCGCAAATTTCTTGTTCACAAACTATAGTTTTGTCAAGTCGGTTAGGACATCTACTTTGTGCATGACAAGTAATTTTTCCAACAATTGTTTACAGACAGATTATTTCACTTATAATTCACTGTATCACAATTCCAGTGGGTCAGAAGTTTACATACACTAAGTTGACTGTGCCTTTAAACAGCTTGGAAAATTCCAGAAAATGATGTCATGGCTTTAGAAGCTTCTGATAGGCTAATTGACATCATTTGAGTCAATTGGAGGTGTACCTGTGGATGTATTTCAAGGCCTACCTTCAAACTCAGTGCCTCTTTGCTTGACATCAAAAGAAATCAGCCAAGACTTCAGAAACAAATGGTAGACCTCTACATGTCTGGTTCATCCTTGGGAGCAATTTCCAAACGTTCATCTGTATAAACAATAGTACGCAAGTATAAACACCATGGGACCACGCAGCCGTCATACCGCACAGGAAGGAGATGTGTTCTGTCTCCTAGAGATGAACATACTTTGGTGCGAGAAGTGCAAATCAATCCCAGAATAACAGCAAAGGACCTTGTGAAGATGCTGGAGGAAACGGGTACAAAAGTATCTATATTCACAGTAAAACGAGTCCTATATCGACCTGAAAGGCCTGAAACCTGAAAGGCCGCTCAGCAAGGAAGAAGCCACTGCTCCAAAACCACCATAAAAAAGCCAGACTACGGTTTGCAACTGCACAAAGATTGTACTTTTTGGAGAAATGTCCTCCGGTCTGATGAAACAAAAATAGAACTGTTTGGCCATAATGACCATCGTTATGTTTGGAGGAAAAAGGGGGAGGCTTGCAAGCCGAAGAACACCATCCCAACCGTGAATCACGGGGGTGGCAGCATCATGTTGTGGGGTGCTTTGCTGCAGGAGGGACTGGTGCACTTTTCAAAATGGATGGCATCATGAGGGAGGAAAATTATGTGGATATATTGAAGCAACATCTCAAGACATCAGTCAGGTAGTTAAAGCTTGGTCGCAAATGCATACTTCCAAAATTGAGGCAAAATTTCTTAAGGACAACAAACTCAAGGTATTGGAGTGACCAACACAAAGCCCTGACCTCAATCCTATAGAAAGTTTGTGGGCAGAACTGAAAAAGCGTGTGCGAGCAAGGAGGCCTACAAACCTGACTCAGATACACCAGCTCTGTCAGGAATGGGACAAAATTCACCCAACTTATTGTGGGAAGCTTGTGGAAGGCTACCCGAAACGTTTGACCCAAGTTAAACAATTTAAAGGCAATGTTACCAAATACTAGTTGGGTGTATTTAAACATCTGACCCAATGGGAATGTGATGAAAGAAATGAAAGCTGAAATAAGTCACTCTCTCTACTATTATTTTGACATTTCACATTCTTAAAATAAAGTGGTGATCCTAACTGACCTAAGACAGGGAATTTTTACTCAGATTAAATGTCAGGAATTGTGAAAGACTGAGTTTAAATGTATTTCGCTAAGGCGTATGTAAACTTCCGACTTCAACTGTGTACTGACCAATAGAATGTGGTTAAGATCAGTGATATTTTCAGGGACGTAACATACAACTGATGAAGGTGTGAAGTTGTTGAGTCAGGTGTTTCAGTGAACTCTTACACACCAGGGTTTCCTACCCCTGCCCTGCCCTTGGGCTCCATTCCAATACTGTAGAAATGTATCCTACTGTCCTTCCTCCCTTAAAGTGGTAACTGATCTGATGTGACTAGATTGGTAGAAATTAGGTCGTAGTGGAACTCTCAATCTCGCCTATCAGATCATGTTAGATCAGGGATTACTTCAAGGAGGGAGGGCAGGAATGGAAACATTTTAGAGTTATCTGAATACACACTGGCATACACACACACACCACGTGCGGCTATTCTGTGTTGAGCGGTTAACAAAGAAATAGGTACTCCTATATGCTTTATTTAGAGTTATTAACGTAACTTTAGTTGTTCTACAAACGTTGGGCTATATGTTTAGATGTTTAATACATTGTAAGACTGCATGATGAGACTAATGATGATTTGAAAAAGTCACTTGAAAGGCTGTACACACTCAAATAGTCTCTCATTCACAATTTGACAAGCACCTGTCACATTGGCGGTTCTAGACCATTTCAACTGGGGGGGCCAAGCTGGGGCCAGTTGTACTGTTAGAGGGGCCAGTTACATTAGACGTTATTGTTGTCATATAGTTTTCTTCACTGCATTGCAGGCATTAGCAGGCAAAAGACCATGTTCATAATCATCATCGTTGCCACTGTCTAATAACGGATGTAAAAAAAAGAACGATAGCAAAAATGTGTTATGTAAAAATTATTTCATACTCCACATTTAGGGGGGCCACAAGGGGGCCCCTCCCAGAACCGCTAGTGGCACCTGATAATGCTTTGAATTTCACGGCGGCATCCCCTTTGTGGCCGTAATGCACCCTAAAAAAAAAGACATCGGGATGCAACTGCGCGGGTCCTTATCCAATTCCGAGGTGCATATTGGAAGAACTATTATGCTATTTCTTCACATTATAAGCGCAACAATGCACACATGGTAGTAGGCTATAAGCGCAAATGTTCCATTAGCAGAAAACACCATTATCAAAAGTGACCGCAAATGCAATTATGCATATAATGCTTTTATTATAAAGGTGCATTTTTATGGTGAAAATAATATTCCCCAAACTCACACACCGCTTATATATGCCAATGGATTAATGTGCTTAATTTTAAGAAGTTATTTAGCCACTTTAGTTGTGATACAAACCTATTTAAAAAATATAGGCCTATGGGCTAGTCTACATGAGGTGTGCGACTATGATTAGAAAAGTCACAAAAAAAAGGCATTGTTTCTTACGCTGGCCATTATTGACAAGTGACTTTTCTTGATTTACTCTGGTCTTTACATACACTAAATAAGGTATGTGTGACATTTGTTTTGATTTAGAATGGACCATTATCATGCACCTGTATTGAAACAGGGGCAGTGGGAAATACGTAATCTATGCACTTAAATAGCAAATGGAGGACGCTTTTCCCGTGGTTCATTTTCATGCCAGACAGGTAGGCTGTACTCCTGTTGTAAATACAAGAAATGTGCTTAATATTAGGAAAGTTGAGAAATAAATATAGTAGGCCTAGCCTATAGAAAGCTGATGGGATCCTCCTCTTTTTATTAGCAGCCATCACTCTGTTTTCTCACTCAATTTCATAGCCTATAGAAATGTTGCTAATGAGCTCATGGGCTCGCATGAAGTGTTTGATTCGATTTTTGAACACATTAGCATTGATGGCAGAGTGATTAGGGGACAATAGAGTGCTGAATACCAGGCAGTTAGCATGTTTGGTAGGCTACTAATGACCAGCAGCAGCATCAGAGCTTGGAGAAGCCTAATTAACGTGACTAAACGGTCATGTGGAATTTGACTGCCTTCATGACTCGTGACTGCCGGTGTAGCGGTAATACGGTCACCTCAACAGCCCTAGGTCTCCCTCTCCCTGTATATCAATACAACCGTCACCTCGACTGAAGGCTCCTTCCCACCTACCCCGAGCTACTAACACACACACCAGAACTTAAGCTAATTTCTCTTTCTGAGAATACAGCCGATTGGTTGGTGGTCTCTGACCCAGGCTGTTCTGACTACCAGTGCGAGTTCCCACTGCAGAGACAGAGGCAGCGTGGAGACTCATGGGTAGAGGGAGAAGGGAAGGGAGGAAGGACAGGGAAGGGGAGGAGGGGAAGAGGGATGGAGGGAGGGATACACAGAGGAAATGAGGGATGGAGAGGGAGAGAAAGAGGGAGAGAGGGAGGGAGGGGGAAGGGTAGGAGTGTTGCTTCCTGCAGTGATAAAAGTATAATCTCATCCATCCCCCATGGAGGGAGTCTCTCCCAGTGCTCCATCCCTCCCCCTCCTGTCTCCCTCCCTGTCCCTCCTCCCAGCCCTGAGCATACAAACCTGTCATCCAGGGAGCTCTTCCTACACACACATAACAGGGGATAACCAGGGAAACACAATGGTTCAAAGCTCTATTTCACAGAAACAATGGCTCGCTCACACAATGCTCTACAGTACCACTGAACTACAATGATGTTCTACCTGAGAACTAAAATCTGAACATGTCATGTTTGTGTCAAAGGCTCCAGCTTCATGAAGATGCTCTATTGTGCTGACTCAATGGTGTTTGAGTCGCTTTGTGTATCAGCAAAATTGCTTGAGATGATTTCATGTTCAACCTGCAACTGCATCAAATTGATTCGTGTTACACAGGCTTTAAATGAGAATATCTACAGGTAACTGCCAAAATAAAGGAAACACTTGAGTAAATGAGGGATACAAAGCAGGTGCTTCCACACAGGTGTGGTTCCTGAGTTAATTAAGCATTTAACATCCCATCATGTATAAAAATGCCCAGTTGTCCATTATTTTGGCTACAATGACTAGAAGAGATCTGTGACTTTGAAAGAGGTGTCTCAAAGGAGAAGTTTTTTTTATTTATTTTACCTTTATTTAACTAGGCAAACCAGTTAAGAATAAATTCTTATTTTCAATGACGGCCTAGGAACAGTGGGTTGTTCAGGGGCAGAACGACAGATTTTTACCTTGTCAGCTCAGGGATTCGATCTTGCAACCTTTCGGTTACAAGTCCAACGCTCTAACCACTAGGCTACCTGCCGCCCCAGGAGGCTTAAAGTGTGTGTGTGTGTGTGTGTGTGTGTGTGTGTGTGTGTGTGTGTGTGTGTGTGTGTGTGTGTGTGTGTGTGTGTGTGTGTGTGTGTGTGTGTGTGTGTGTGTGACCAGATCTTTACCCAATTAAACACTTTTGGGAGATTCTGGAGCGGCGTCTGAGACAGCATTTTCCATCACCATCAACAAAACACCAAATTATGGAATTTCTTGTGGAAGAAGGGTGTCGCATTCCTCCAATAGAGTTCCAGTTATATGCCAAGGCGCATTGAAGCTTTTCTGGCGGCTCCTGGTGACCCAACGCCCTATTAAGAAAGTTTTTGTTGGTGTTTCCTTTATTTTGGCAGTTACCTGTATATTATACATTGATATTTGGGCTGTGCTATTTGCACATATACTGTTGTGTATATGCCTTTTTGATGTATTAGTCATGTATTAGTCAACCATTGCAGTTTTGTTACTCATACCACAGAGCATATTGAAACAGTAGACTATGTTACTGTACCAGACAGTAAATATAGTATCACTGGGCTAAGCAGAAAGAATGGGTTCATTTGAAGGGTTCTGTGCCAGATCAGTCCTGATGAAGACCTACAGCATCAGAGGATGTTTTTAATATTCATAGCTAAAATAATGATAGTGTTCTGTTTAAGATGATGATTTGTATTCCTCCCTGCCCACTCTTAAACATAGCTATCACCCCGAGTTCTGAATTACAATGAGGCTGCCGCTACGCACACAGCATTAAGCATAGCTAGTCACTGCTCTAACATCAAGCATTATCAGGATTATCAAGGAGATGGTGAAGAAAGAGTCTAGAAGTGAGATCACCATTGTACCAGAGCCTCCAATCATCTACTCAGACATCATGGTTTAATAAAGGCTAATTGAATTCAGCTATATGTAATTTCCCGCCAGTTAGAATACTTTGAAACTGTGTCCTTTCATTCCTCCATTGTGTGGTTAAACCGATCTGACTTTGATATAAATGAAAACAGAGACCCTCATAGAGGCCAGTCCAGCACCATGGACAGCAACCACATGCTTCTTGAAGTACGTTTGTTTCATGCTCAAATAGTATATCTGCGGTTAGCATGTTGTTGTTTTCCTATATCTTCTTTGAGATGATTGGTTAGATTTTGGTTTATAAGCTGTTGGATGTGGTGATGACAGAAACAGATAATTCACCACTCTAACCCAGTCTAAGAGGCTGAGGTTGGCCACTGAGTGTCGAGGTGATGCCTGTTGAGTAGAGATCTGTTTGTAACTATTGATCTTCATAATGCAGTATAGTGGAGTGGGGGTTGTGTGTGTGTGTGTGTGTGTGTGTGTGTGTGTGTGTGTGTGTGTGTGTGTGTGTTGCAACCTGGTGACATCAGAGGTTAGGTGTCTTTTGTGTCTCTTGGACAGTCAGGAGGAGAGCGAATCAGGTCTCAACTATGGGATTTCTACTAGTGACTTGTCATGATCATCCAAAGAGAAAAATGAACGGCTGTTATCAAGGAGATGGGGAAGAAAGTGTTTAGATGGGGAAATTCTAGGGAAGCCTGGGTAATTAAATACATCAATCTACACATAATACGCCATAATGACAAAGCAAAAACAAGTTTTTAGTAATGTTTGCAAATGTATTCAAAATACCTTAAGTATTCAGACCCTTTGCTATGAGACAAAACATTTTGCTCAGGTGCATCCTGTTTCCATTGATCATCCTTGAGATGTTACTACAACTTGATTGGAGTCCACCTATGATAAATTAAATTGATTGGACATGATTTAGAAAGGCACACACCTGTCTATATAAGGTCCCACAGTTGACAGCACATATCAGAGCAATAACCAAGCCATGAGATCAAAGGCATTGTCCGCAGAGCTA
This sequence comes from Salvelinus namaycush, assembly GCF_016432855.1. NCBI lineage: Eukaryota > Metazoa > Chordata > Actinopteri > Salmoniformes > Salmonidae > Salvelinus > Salvelinus namaycush. The sequence continues at coordinate 25,118,430 of NC_052329.1, forward strand.
CGAGACAGGATTGTGTCGAGGCACAGATCTGGGGAAGGGTACCAAAGCTGAGCCCGGACAAACTGAGCAGTCGGTGGAGAAGGGCCTTGGTCAGGGAGGTGACCAAGAACCCGATGGTCACTCTGACAGAGCTCCAGAATTCCTCGGTGGAGATGGGAGAACCTTCCAGAAGGACAACCATTTCTGCAGCACTCCACCAATCAGGCCTTTATGGTAGAGTGGTCAGACGGAAGCCACTCCTCAGTAAAAGGCACATGACAGCCCGCTTGGAGTTTGCCAACAGGCACCTAAAGGACTCTCAGACCATGAGAAACAAGATTCTCTGGTCTGACGGAACCAAGATTGAACTCTTTGTCAAGCGTCACGTCTGGAGGAAACCTGGCACCTTCCCTACGGTGATTCATGGTGGTGGCAGCCTCATGCTGTGGGAATGTTTTTCAGCTGCAGGGATTGGGAGACCAGTCAGGATCAAGGGAAAGATGAACGGAGCGAAGTACAGAGAGATCCTTGATGAAAACCTGTTCCAGAGTGCTCAGGACCTCAGACTGGGGTGAAGGTTCACCTTCCAACAGGACAACGACCCTAAGCACACAACGCAGGAGTGGCTTCGGGACAAGTCTATGATTCTCTTTGTGACCCAGCAAGAGTCCGGATTTGAACCCATTCGAACATCTCAAGAGAGACTTAAAAATAGCTGTGCAGCGACGCTCCCCATCCAACCTGACAGAGCTTGAGAGGATCTGCAGAGAATGGGAGAACTCCCCAAATACAGGTGTGCCAAGCTTGTAGAATCGTACCCAAGAAGACTCAAGGCTGTAATCGCTGCCAAAGGTGCTGAATACTTACGTAAATGTGATATTTAAGATTTTTTTTAAATACCTTTTCAAAAATCTGTTTTTACTTCGTCATTATGGGGTATTGCGTGTAGATTGATTAGAAAAAACAAACAATTTAATCAATTTTAGAATAAGGCTGTAACGTAACTTTCCGAATGCACTGTATAGTACCGTATAAAGCTGCCTTGTGTGATTTACAGTAAGGCCCACACTATACGATTCATCAACTTCAACCAATAACAACCTATAGGCTCTGCAGACTTTATTTTTTTAAATTTAATTTAACCTTTATCAAAGTTTGTCAGTCAATGAATAGGCTTAACTGTCATTTTTAAATATTGGAAATACTTCACACATCAAGGATAATCTCTTGGTCAAGTCGTTATCGTAAAATGTTCAATAAAGTACCTGGCAAAAGGGTAAATAAATTAAAGGTCTGCAATGAAATGGTCCCAAATTTTGTTGAGCGTTAGGAAATCTCAGTGTTTGTGTTAAATTGCTTTTAAAGCAATTTCTCTGTGGGTTGATGGGCTAGCAGGTGATACATTTCCCAGTGAAACACTTATCGAGGCTGAGTGAAATGTACAAATTCAATCATGTCCAAGTACGTTTGAGAAAAAGTTTAAAGTTGTAAATTGCAGTAAAACCATGTTCCAGTGAATCTCTGTATGGATTTAAGTGTTTCAGTTGTTGTAAGATTCATTTGTCCAACAAGAGCACAAGTCATACAGACAGGAAATAAGACATCAGACTACAAGATAACTAAAAGATGACATGAGAGACAAATGATATAGTTCAAGATTTGAGTTCAAGATCACAACTTGATTATAATTCTGACTAAGTCGCTCTGGATAAGATTGTCTGCTAAATGACCAAAATGTAAGAACTCAAATTGTGTCATGACTGTTGTGTGTCTCTGTGAGGGTGTAAATACACCTGGCCTTGTGTTGTGTGTCCTCTCCTCTCTAGTCCAGAAACAGCCTGCAGTCGGGAGACTTGGACGGAGCTAAGAGACTGGGTAAACTGGCTCGACTCCTCAGTGTCGTTTCCATAATCCTGGGTATACTCACCATAGTCGTCTGTGTAACGGTCTCTGGTAAGTAACACACACACACACACCGCTGCAGTGCATAAACACATGCACATACACGCATACTGCATAACAATTCCAAGGTAATATTTTAACATACATAAACATACACCAGTCTGTCATCAATCACATTGATGACTGGATAATGTGTGTGTTAGCAAATTTCTGAGCTCTGTGTGGATTGATTAAAGGCTGCAGCTATAGCAGGCTGGCTGTGTGGCAAGGAGAGTAACCCTCCTGCTGTTTAAGCTACAGACCAGTCTGCCATACTGTAGGAATGACTGGACCTTAACCTTTCTCTCTCCCCCTCCCCTCTCTCTCTTCCCTAACAGTAACGAAGTGACCAGTGTATAGACCATGAAACAAGAGCACTGCTGCAAGCCAAGCAGAGGATGCTGCATGGGGAAAAAATCAATTCCGTTGATTCTGAGATAAAAAATAAGGCAAACAATTAAAACGTTTAAAGAGTAGGAAATACAGTAGCAAATGAATGAAACAAACACAAAAGATCCAGATATGCATGCATTAGATTCCACTAAAATTTGCTTGACGAAGAAAAATAAAATCCTTGATATAAAAAGTGTATTTTAAAAGAACGTTGGACGATTGACTTATGGTTTGGGGAACTCGCTACTCTCATTCGACTCTGTGGAGTAAAAAAGACTCTTAAAATTAAGAAGAGAGGGATGAACAGAGGAATGAAATTATAAACTTTTCTGTATCAAGAATGGAAGGAGACCTTGAAAATGAACTCCAAGCTTTGGACTAAAAACATCAAGACAGCTGAATAATAATCTGAAAATATACTTGGTTGACCTGATCTCCTGGATTGAAAGCATATACAACTATACAGATATATTTGCAATATCAATATATATAGATGAATATATCCATTTACATTTTATAAAAGTTGTGTATGTTGGGCTGAGCTGCGATGATTGAGACTGTTAAGTTAAGATGCCTGCCTGACCGGCAGTGGCTGTCGCCTGGTATAGGTTGCCGAAGAATGTAACATTTGACCAAGGAACACAATTCAGAGAAGATGTTTTTGAATTTATGTTGTTTATTTTGTAGGTTTTTTACAGGAAAAAAAAGAGACCACTTGACTGTAGATAGCCAACCTTTTTTTTTTGTTTGTGAATTCATATTTGTTTGTCTGTGTTTTTACTTTGGGATCAAACATGCCAGGTGCTTAGAGACTTGAGAGTGAGTTGTACATAATGTGTTTCAGCCACGTGTGGGTCGACTGTGGACTCCACAGAAACAGAATACCCCCGCCCTTTCCCCTGCCTTGCTGTGGGAGGGGTCTGACTATATTGATGTGCATGCCTACCCTCCCCATCCCTCCAACCCCTCTCCAAACATCCATGCCAGAGCATGGGCATAAGTCTGAGGATATGCAATTTGTCAGAATAATCAGTCACTCTCCCCTTACCCACTGACTCCCCCTCCAAATACAACCCACCCTACTCCAGTACCTTGTCTCATTACCTGGTACTGTTAACATAGCTTGTTGACTGAATGCATTTTGTAGTGCTACAGAGACCAACACAAACCCTTAACCTATTGCCACCCTGCTGTATCGGTATGACATGTATTTATATGAAGAATATATATATATATATATATGCAATATTACATAGGCATGCTTTGGACTAAACAGTACCCAGGTTTTTGGATGCCACTGTAAGGACCTGCTGTAATGTTAAAGGAACATTGTTTTGAGGTTTGATTGATTAGCAGCAGTTCTCTCTGTACATGTACTGTAACACACCAATTTGTCTGTATTCAAATGTGCCACTATGCAATCTGGAATAAGTCAGTTTGTTCAGATTCAACTACGGTAACACAACAAAGGACTGTTACATTGACACACTTCAGATGTTTACTACAAGGTCATAACACCTCTTATTAAACCTTCATAACAACTACATAATGCTTCATAACACCCTTGTTTGGACTTATATTCATGTTTGTATTACTACTCATAACATTCTCCTGAACTCCAATTTGATCTCAATACTTTGTTGGCCAATGGTTCTTGATTCCACTGCTTGTATTATCAAGAGCTTATGTAGGTGTTAGCTGCACAAATGAGACCAAAGAGAGAATTATATGATAATGATTTGAATGCATTTATTTGGCCTGAATTTAAAATCTTCAAAGAGATCTAAAGTGATTGATAAAGAACCTGTAATTGGTGAAATAGGTCATAACATTTGAGGTCTCCTTTAGAGGATTCAAACTATGAACACTTATTGGTTCATTCCTTGCTGAAAAAAACTCAATAATGCCCCTGTCTAAGCATGCAAAGCACTAGATCACTCCAGATCCAACCCAAAGCGAGCACTGACAAACCATTTCTAATCAGAAAGTCATAGCATTTAAAACCTGAACTCTTGACAATAGGTTACATTTTTTGGCATCTGTATTGTATTTCTAGAAACAAATAGAAATAGGACCACAGCTGGTGAATGACTCAACAAGGTCATGATGTTTAAAGGCACTGAACTCAAGACAGCCTTACAGTACATCAATGGGTATGATAAACTTGCTGCCCTTTTGGTTATACAAGTTATATTGCACAGTAGGAAGCTACTGTAACCACAGCGTGCTTCACTAGACAGATGGGCTGAAGAGACATCCCTGTCTAAAGAGCTCTAATGTTCATCTTTGGGCAACAGGCATGCCTCAGTCTGGAAACTTCTCACACACTCCTAAAGTACTTTTAGAAACCTGACTTTGGGGAGAAAGTAGATGGCTGCTCTATGGCATACAGTAAGAGCAAATGGCAGAGAGAGACCCCAATCCAGCAGGGGAAATTCAGTGACTCAGTTTGCCATTGAAGAGACAAAATTCAACTTAATACCCATAAGACACATTTTTATGGTAATTTGTCTATCACATGAAATAGTTCCCACTCACCTTCCGCACTGTTCTATCACATCATTCTCTGACTGTTTTTCTGCTGCGAGATGCATTCGTGCTGTTCGGTGTCAGTCAACAGTGACTTTCAAAATCATGTCTATTTTTTTTATGTCCAGATTTTTTCCCCCTTTTGGATAGCATATGCTGGTTTCCATCTCTGTTGTGAACATTCTGCATGTCTGGAATAAACGTTACCATGCATGGTCTACGCTGAGTTGGACTGATTTATGTTGGTTGGTTTGGCTTTGATGGATGCGTGTGTGCTTGTTTGTGTGTTGAAGGACAGAGTGTAAGACAGAGGAAGGGTCTAAGGGGAAAACTGCTGAGTAGTGTGTGAGAGCGAGAGTAAAGGGTCAGACAACCTGCCTTTTGAAGTGGCATCTGGGGTAAAGCTGCAGCAGCAGCTCCACTGACATAATGATCAAAGTCAATGTCCCTGACTGGAACAGAGAAAGGTGTAGAGCTAAACCCTCATGTTAACACACACACCCTTTCACAACCGCACTCCTTTTTTCTCTCACACATACATAACAGAATACTCAAAACACTCACAGCACAGGGCTTACAAACACGCACCGACACACACCTCCAGTACTCTCAAAAATCCCCAAAAATGCAGTCAGCACAAACAAATGACTACACAGAATCAACATTTTAGTAATTTTTATTAAACAATACGATTGGGTCTCTTTACCTACAGAAGTAGCCCCTTGGTATGTCCTGCTGCACTGAAAAACTTAAGACGGGGATGAATAAATACATTGAGCCTCGCAAGTCATGTATACTTAAAGGTATACAAAATGTTTGCTTTATTTCTCAAAAAGTAATCTTCTGTTTTTGTGATGATGCCACATTTACTTCTGTGTGGTTCTATACGCCATTCAAACAAGATGGTGCCGGAGAACAAGGCTGACGTTTTACGTATCCCTAACCAATTGTGTTTTTTGTTTGTTTATTTGCATTGTTTGTAACTTATTTTGTACATAATGTTGCTGCTACCGTTTCTTATGACCAAAAATAAATTCTGCGTATCAGAACTGTGATTACTCACCACGGACTGGCAGAATCCTTTTTTCCCTTTAACGAGTCCGACGTGAATGATGTACTGCTTCCCCTGGAACAGGCCCAGATCATCATACTTTGCGTGAAGAGAAGGTAGAGAAAAAGGGGCCAGAAGGCGGGCTGCCTTCTGAGAATTCGTAGGCGATCGAATAAACCCCTACTTCCTCCCATTCTGCTAGCAAACTTGCAATCTTTGGAAAATAAAATTGAAGACCTACATGGAAGATTAAACTACCAACGGGACATTCAAAACTGTAATATGTTGTGCTTCACGGAGTCGTGGGTGAACGATGACATCATCAACATACAGCTGGCTGGTTATACGCTGTATCAGCAGGACAAAACAGCAGCGTCTGGTAAGACAAGGTGCGGCGGACTATGTATTTTTGTAAATAACAGCTGGTGCACGATATCTAAGGAAGTCTCGAGGTTTTGCTCGCCTGAGGTAGAGTATCTCATGATAAGCTGTAGACGACACTATCTACCTAGACAGTTTTCAACTGTATTTTTCATAGCCGTCTACATATCACCACAGACTGATGCTGGCACTAAGACCGCACTAAATGAGCTGTATTCCGCCATAAGCAGACAGGAAAACGCTCACCCAGAGGCGTAGCCGGGGACTTTAATGCAGGGAAACTTAAATCTGTCTTACCAAATTTATCAGCATGATAAACGTACAACGAGGTGGGGAGAAAAAAACAAAAAAAACGTTAAAAAAAACTCTGGACCACCTTTACTCCACACACAGAGACGCGTACAAAGCTCTCCGACGTCCTCCATTTGACAAACCTGACCATAATTCTATCCTCCTGATTCCTCCTTACAAGCGAAAATTAAAGCAGGAAGCACCAGTGACTCGATCAATAAAAAAAGTGGTCAGAGGAAGCAGATGCTAAGCCACAGGATTGTTTTGCTAGCACAGACTGGAATATGTTCCGGGATTCCCCCGATGGCATTGAGGAGTACACATAGGTCATTGGCTTCATAAATAAGTGCATCGATGACGTCGTCCCCACAGTGACTGTACGTACACACCCCAACCAGAAGCCATGGATTACAGGCAACATCCGCACTGAGCTAAAGGCTAGAGCTGCCGCTTTCAAGTAGCGGGACTCTAACCCGGAAGCTTATAAGAAATCCCGCAATGCCCTCCGACAAACCATCAAACAGGCAAAGCCTCAATACAGGACTAAGATCAAATCGTACTACACCGGCGCTGACAAGGCTTGCAAACCATTAGACTACAAAGAGAAGCACAGCCAAGAGCTGTCCAGTGACACGAGCCTACCAGACGAGCTAAACTACTTCTATGTTCGCTTCGAGGCAAATAACACTGAAACAGGCATGAGAGCACCTGTTCCGGAAGGCTGTGTGATCATGCTCTCCGCAACCGATGCGAGTAAGACCTTAAAACAGGTCAACATTCACAAGGCCAGACGGATTACCAGGACGTGTACTGTGAGCATGCGCTGACCAACTGGCAAGTGTTTTCAGTGACATTTTCAACCTCTCCCTGTAATACAACATGTTTTAAGCAGACCACAATAGTCCCTGTGCCCAAGAACACTAAGGTAACCTGCCTAAATAACTACCGACCTGTAGCACTCTCAAGTCTGTAGCCATGAAGTGCTTTGAAAGGCTGGTCATGGCTCACTTCAACACCATTATCCCAGAAACCCTAAACCCACTCCAATTCACATACCGCCCAAACAGATCCACAGATGATGCAATCTCTATTGCACTCCACAGTGCCCTACCTATGTGAGAATGCTATTCATTGACTACAGCTCAGCGTTCAACACCATAGTGCCCTCAAAGCTCATCAATAAGGTAAGGACCCTGGGACTAAACACCTCCATCTGCAACTGGATCCTGGACCTCCTGACAGTCCGCCCCCAGGTGGTAAGGGTAGGTAACATCCCCCACGCTGATCCTCAACACAGGGGCCCCTCAGGGGTGCGTGCTCAGTCCCCTCCTGTACTCCCTGTTCACTCATGACTGCACGGCCAGGCACGACTTCAACACCATCATTAAGTTTGCCGATGACACAACAGTGGTAGGCCTAATCACCGACAACGATGAGACCACCTATAGGGAGGAGGTCAGAGACCTGGCCGTGTGGTGCCAGGACAACAATCTCTCCCTCAACGTGATCAAGACAAAGGAGATGATTTTGGATTACGGGAAAAAGGACCGAGCACGCCCCGATTCTCATCGACGGGGCTGTAGTGGAGCAGGTTGAGAGCTTTAAGTTCCTTGGTGTCCACATCCCCAACAAACTAACATGGTCCAAGCACACCAAGACAGCCATGCCCACGACAAAACCTATTACCCCTCAGGAGACTGAAAAGATTTGGCATGGGTCCTCAGATCCTCAAAAGGTTCTACAGCTGCACCATCGAGAGCATCCTGACTGGTTGCATCACTGCCTAATATGGCAACTGCTCGGCCTCAAGAGGGTAGTGCGTATGGCCCAGTACATCACTGGGGCCAAGCTTCCTGCCATCCAGAACCTCTATACCAGGCAGTGTCAGAGGAAGGCCCTAAAAATTGTCAAAGACTCCAGCCACCCTGGTCATAGACTGTTCTCTCTGCTACCACACGGCAAGCGGTACCAGAGTGCCATGTCTTCTACCCCCAAGCAAAAAGACTGCTGAACATCTAATCAAATGGCTACCCAGATTATTTATATTGCCACCCCCCCCACATACCTTTTACACCGCTGCTACTCTGTTGTTGTCTATGCATAGTCACTTTAATAACTCTACCTACATGTATCCATTACCTCAGCAAACCGGTGCCCCCGCACATTGACTCTGTACCGGTATCCCGCTGTATATAGTCTCGCTATTGTCATTTTACTGCTGCTCTTTAATGACTTGTTACTTTTAATTTCTTATTCTTACTTGTATTTGTTGTAAACTGTATTGTTGGTTAGGGGCTCATAAGTAAGCATTTCACTGTAACGTCTACACCAGCTGTATTCGGCGCATGTGACAAATAAAATAAAATTTTATCAAATCTAATTTTATTATAGACTCCCTCCTGTGTGTTGTGCTAGAATCAGCAGAATTCTGTGGAAGAACTTGAGTCACAGCGAAAGTACACAACACTTAATTCTACTCCAGTGATCTTCAAACCAGACAAAACGATCTGAAATATTCAGGAGCTATACACAGTAGCACCAGAGTAGGCTAGCTGTGTTAACTGTATGGATGTTTGTTGAACTAGTTATAGACCAATAGAAGAACTGCACTCAGATGACAAAATGCAGTCCCCCATTTGCCCTCAGAGAAGAGAGTAACCTGAAAATAGAGATAAAGGATGAAAGGAATAAAGTGGACAGTGTCATCCTATGAAAAAAGGGGAAAATGGGTGTACTTGGAATGTTTTTAGATATTTCCACTTCATGTAGCTATACCAATAAACCAAACTTCAAAACGTAATCAACTTCGTGACTAAAACTTCCTTGTCTAGTTACCAGTTGATAAATGGTGAGATGTAAGGTGTGACAGACAGAAAGACAAGGTACTTAATTTAAAACCTGGTAGGTGGCTATGGAGGTGACATGGGAGTGATGACAGGTTCCTGTAGAGTCCTGGTGGGAAGCTGTCACCCCCTGCAGACTGCAGTTACAGCTCTCCTGTGCAGTTTGGCTGTCACGACACACACGCGCGCACTTACGTACGTCGGTACGCACGTTCACAAGCAGGCAGACGCACGCATATTTTTACAAAACAGAGGTCTGAGGAAGTGTGGCGGTGACTCGCATCTGATTGTCAGAGTACCCCATTAAACAGTAATCTAGCTTCTGCAGTCTTGTTTACTGTAACATCTGATTGTCAGAGTAACCCATTAAACAGTAATCTAGCTTCTGCAGCCTTGTTTACTGTAACATCTGATTGTCAGAGTAACCCATTAAACAGTAATCTAGCTTCTGCAGTCTTGTTTACTGTAACATCTGATTGTCAGAGTAACCCATTAAACAGTAATCTAGCTTCTGCAGTCTTGTTTACTGTAACATCTGATTGTCAGAGTAACCCATTAAACAGTAATCTAGCTTCTGCAGTCTTGTTTACTGTAACATCTGATTGTCAGAGTACCCCATTAAACAGTAATCTAGCTTCTGCAGTCTTGTTTACTGTAACATCTGATTGTCAGAGTACCCCATTAAACAGTAATCTAGCTTCTGCAGTCTTGTTTACTGTAACATCTGATTGTCAGAGTACCCCATTAAACAGTAATCTAGCTTCTGCAGTCTTGTTTACTGTAACATCTGATTGTCAGAGTAACCCATTAAACAGTAATCTAGCTTCTGCAGTCTTGTTTACTGTAACATCTGATTGTCAGAGTACCCCATTAAACAGTAATCTAGCTTCTGCAGCCTTGTTTACTGTAACATCTGATTGTCAGAGTACCCCATTAAACAGTAATCTAGCTTCTGCAGTCTTGTTTACTGTAAAACCACTAAAAATGGCATTGGCAATTTCAAGTAAAAAATAAATAAAATCTCCAACTGTAGCACCTTTCAAATCAACGTTCATATTAGGGATGTTAAATGTTAGTCAAATAACAAATTAATCAGCCCAAAACTTCTTCAGGAGGCAGAACAGGATGAGACACAAGGGATAGACAGAGGTTTAAGGCTCTGTAAGATAATGGGCATATAGGGTAGAACAGAATCATAACTTTCAAAATCAGTATGGAACAAAAGTTTGAACACAGATTTCCAGTTGACATCAATGTATGACTTAAGGTTTGTGGACTTTTCTCAAGGTAGGACTTAGTAGGTCCTTGATCATGAAGAAGCAGAGGGCTGAATGCTGATCACTCTTACAGATCTCTGGATTTCAAGTGAACTTGTGTGGCTCAGTTGGTGAGAGCTTGGCACCAGCCAAGGTCGTGGATTCGATTATAAAAATGTATGCATGCACTCACTGTACAGCAGGTTACTTTGGATAGGTGTCTGCTAAGCGGTGTAAGTAGAGGGAAACACGTAATGAAAGAAGTCAGAGTTCTGGTTTAACCATACACCTGTATGTGGGCCATTGTTTAAAGTACTACAGTGATTATGAAGTCATCATTATGAAGTCATCATTATGAAGTCATCATTATGAAGTCATCCATGCAGCACAACAGAATAATGGTATTTGCAGCACTAGAGTTGAATCAATGGCCTTCAATGAAAAATACAATTTCTCAAAACATGTCGAAGTTCAAAAAAATACTGAAAACTAAAATGTTAAGTGCCTAGTATCACATACTGTATATTAATAATTTATTAATAATGCACATTGTACAGCCCATGATGATGATAAACCTCCTGAATCTGCCGCCACTAAAAAACGACCATTCAACAAAAAATCCATCCACCTCAGAAATCAACAGCAAAACAGTCCCCCTCTTTCGTATCCGCAATCTGTCTTCAGAGCCTTTAACTCCTCATTGAAGCAAGTGTTCTTTATATATAATTCTTTAAAATCTAGTCATATTAGTAAATTTGGTCTCCGTTCCCTTAACCAGAGTTGAACAGCACATTCACTTTGGATAGAAAAACTAAACAAAAAAGATGCTGCTCCATCTCCCCATCTCCTTCCCTCACTGCTAAATACAAATCAGGTAGTCCATGATGGCTTTGATCAATCCTGTTAACCGATTGGGCCAAGAGGGTGTCGGTCTGTCTGTCCGTCTGCTCAGTAGCCTCCAATCACTCAAGCCCATTCTCCAGAGTTCTGATTCTGATGTTACAAACGCAGAGTAACGATTGTTCGACCGCTCTGTCCGTCATCAGTGGAAGGCGTAGAGCAGTAGGAGGATGGTGCAGACGCCAATGACTCCGCCCAGGATTAGGGAGTCCCGCCTCTTCCGCAGGTTGATTCGCTGGATGAGGTTGTTGATGGCTGGGAAACGATCTGGAGGAGGAAGTTAAGGGAAACAGAGAACCAATCACCTCTTATTAAAAGTATGTTCAGAAAATCATTCAATTGGAATTATAAACTGGGTGGTTTGAGCCCTGAATGCTGAAATCCATAATATACAAGAACGTATACAACAGAACATTTATTTGTACTGCTCTAAGTTTATAATAGCAATAAGGCACCTTGGGAGGTTTGTGGTATATGGCCAATATACCATGGCTAAGGGCTGTATAAGCATTGCGTCATACAGAAGAACAACCCTTAGCTGTGGTATATTGGTCATATACCACACCCCCTCTGGCCTTAATCCTTAATTAGAATCTAAAAAAGCCAAACTGCCTGCTTTTCTGATGTCATTGCTAATTTTTTTGGTCTGTTCTGAAATTGTATTTCTGAAACAGGCAACTGATCTTTTCTTTTGACAGCAAAGTGAAATATAGATCCAATATGTTGTTCATAGAACCCTAGCAGGAGAGAGGAATGGAGCAATCTAAGCCCTGAATCCCCCCCAGTCAGTTAAATGGACCAGAATGGATCAAAATGCTCCGCATGCTCAGATATTTCCTTAGAATCAATAGGAGTTTTTCACCTCAAGAGGCTGGTGTTGGTGCCCCGTGTGAGGAAGATATCGTATCGCCCTGCCGAAAGGCCTGACAACCATGCTCAGAGCAAAGAGAAGATAACAGGCAGAATCAGGCTCCCATTGAAGTGGCACTCCAGTCTCCTTTTCACCTCATTTAAAACCTGATTTACTTAACAAAAGGCACATCTCAATAGGTGGTCCAGGTATGTCATGACATGGCACAAGTGGGGGTGGGGAAGCTTTCCTCTTCTGCTTTTCAAGCAAGAGGGAGGCCAATGACATCACACATTCCCATCAGACCAACTCATTGAACTCCTTGAAATGTAGCTCAAATTTCTTTTTTTACCTATTTAGTGACTTGTACTTCACTATATTTATACTTGGGCTATCACTTCTCAACAGAAAAAGTTCAAAAACCACTGGAGGATGTCTTTAAATCTTGCTGGGATAGATGCGTTTGATAACAATACAAACTGAACTTGGAGCATGCTTATTGTGCCTACATATATTTCTTTTTTATTTAACCTTTATTTTACTAGGCAAGTCAGTTTTAAGAACAAATTCTTACTTACAATGATGGCCTACCGGGGAACGGTGGGTTACCTGCCTTGTTCAGGGGCAGAATGACAGATTTTTACCTTGTCAGATCGGGGAGTCGATCCAGCAACCTTCTGGTTACTGGTTTAACGCTCTAACCACTAGGCTACCTGCTGCCCCCCCTATAAAACAGTTAGGATTCGTAACGTAAACCGACAGTCACTCTGGCATTAATTGTTTAACTTCTCTAGGGTAGGGGGCAGCATTCGGAATTTTGGATGAAATGTATGCCCAAATTAAACTGCCTGCTTCTCGGGCCCAGAAGATATGATATGCATATAACTGGTAGATTTGGATAGAAAACACTCTAAAGTTTCCAAAACTGTTAAAATAGTGTCTGAGTATAACAGAACTTATTTGGCAGGCAAAAACCTGAGAAAAATCCATTCAGGAAGTAGTTTTTATTTTTATTTTGTAGTTTTCTATTCAATGCCACTACAGTATCCATTGACTTTGGCAGTTTCTATGCCTTCCACTAGATGTCAACAGTCTTTAGAAATTGTTTCAGGCTTGTATTCTGAAAAATGAGGAAGTAAGAGCAGTCTGAATGAGTGGACCCTAAAGTGTCACAGACCTTTTAAATTGACGACGTTATTGTCCGGTTGAAATATTATTGATTATTTAGGCTAAAAACAACCCGAGGATTGAATATAAACATCGTTTGACATGTTTCATTGAACTTTACGGATACAATTTGGATTTTTTTGTCTTCCTGTTTTGAGGTTTTTGGATATAAAGAGACTTTATTGAACAAAAGGAACATTTATTGAGTAAATGAATGTCTGCTGAGTGCAACCATATGAAGATCATCAAAGGTAAGGGATTACTTTTATCTCTATTTCTGACTTGTGTAACTGTTCTACTTGGCTGGTTACGGTTTGTAATGATTTGTCTAGTGGGCTATGTTCTCAAATAATCGTAAGGTATGCTTTCGCCGTAAAGCATTTTTAAAATCTGACACCGTGATTGGATTCACAAGAAGTTCATCTTTAAACTTATGTAAAATATGTTTTGTTTTCTGAATTTTTATAATGAGTATTTCTGTATTTGAATTTGGCGCCCAGCAGTTTCACTGGCTGTTGAAGAGGTGGGACGCTAACGTCTCACGTACCCAAGAGAGGTTAAGGGACTCTATAGCTGTATTGTGTCTGGTTGCAGCTCACAGGAGGTAATAGTACGGTAAATAGAGGACGTAATGAGTAAGAGCATTGCGCTAACAACGCCAAGGTCGTGGGTTCAGTTCCTGCGGGGATCAATTCACATGTACTCACTTCTGTAAATATCTTTGGATAAAAATATCTTCTAAGTGACATTAAAAGACAATTATGATCAAATAAAAGTGGTTTAAAACACACGATACCTGACAATCTCTAGAATTTCTTGACGGATTAAATACCTAAATAAGTATTTGTGAAATTGTTATTTTTCATGTGAATTTGTTCTTTCTCAAATAGATATGAACATAGGGTTGGCTTCCCAGACACATTTTAAGCCCAGTCCTAAACATTATGTTACATGGAGAATCTCCAATGTGCATAAAGTTTGCTGGGTGTTGTAAAGGATACTGGCCAGAGTGTTGACCCTGCTGTGTATGGACTTCAACAGCCCTCTCTGGGATGTCATGTTCTCCTTGGTCGCCATGGCAATACTGCAGGGAGAGAAGAGGAAGACAGTGACATACACAGGTTAAATTAGGGAAGAGGTAACCCACCCTACAATATCACCCCTGTAAGACTTCTGCTTTGTTATAAAACAGCTCTTCTCCAACCGAGAGTATAGGCAACACTACAATATCACCCCTGTAAGACTTCTGCTTTGTTATAAAACAGCTTTTCTCCAACCGAGAGTATAGGCAACACTACAATATCACCCCTGTAAGGCTTGTCAAACAGCTTTTCTCTAGCAAAAAGTATGAGGCACGATTGTGTGTGTGTGTGTGTGTGGTCCCCCAAGTGCAACTACCGTGACAGACAGAAGGCGGGTGGAGGCGGAGAAACCCATTAGAGGGGGGAGGAGAACTTTCACATTAATTTAGAATGCAGAGAGAGAAATACTGGGGGAGCTGAGTCACTCTGAGGCCGTGGATATTACAGGGGGAGCCGAGTCACTCCGAGGCCCTGTGGATATTAGCGCAGATACACTGAGGCGTGTAGTGCTAGCACACAGTGTTTCCCAATTATATTTTTTCAGGAGTGGTGGCAAGTGTAGCGGTGGGTGGGTGGGGTAGAAATGTGTTAAAAAAAAATGTTTATGTAATAAACAGAAATACCTTATTTACATTAGTATTCAGACCCTTTGCTATGAGACTAGAAATTGACCTCAGGTGCATCCTGTTTCCATTGCACATCCTTGAGATGTTTCTACAACTTGGGAGTCCACCGGTGGTAAATTCAATTGATAGGACATGATTTGGAAAGGCACACACACCTGTCTGGCACACACCTGTCTATTTAAGGTCCCACAGTTCACAGTGCATGTCATAGCAAAAACCAAGCCATGAGGTCGAAGGAATTGTCTGTAGAGCGCGCCGAGACAGGACTGTGTCGAGGCACAGATCTGGGGAAAGGCACCAAAAAAATAAATCTGCAGCATTGAAGGTCCACAAGAACACAGTGGCCTCCATCATTCTTAAATGGAAGAAGTTTGGAACCGCCAAATCTCTTCCTAAAGCTGGCCCCCCAGCCAAACTGAGCAATCGGGGGAGAAGGGCCTTGGTCAGGGAGGTGACCAAGAACCCAATGGTCACTGACAGAGCTCTAGAGTTCAGGCCTTTATGGTAGAGTGGCCAGAAGGAAGCCACTCCTCAGCAAAAGGCACATGACAGCCCTCTTGGAGTTTGCCAAAACGGCACCTAAAGGACTCTCAGACCATGAGAAACAAGATTCTCTGGTCTGATGAAACAAAGATTGAACTCTATGGCCTGAATGCCAAGCGTTACGTCTGGAGGAAACCTGGCACCATCCCTACGGTGAAGCATGGTGGTGGCAGCATCATGCTGTGGGGGTGCTTTTCAGCAATCGGGACTGGGAGACTAGTCAGGATCGAGGCAAAGGTGAAAGGCGCAAAGTACAGAGATATCCTTGATGAAAACCTGCTCCAGAGCACTCAGGACCTCAGACTTGGGTAAAGATTCACCTTCCAACAGGACAACAACCCTAAGCACACAGCCAAGACAACGCAGGAGTGGCTTCGGGACAAGTCTCTGATTCTTTGAGTGACCCAGACAGAGCCTGTATTTGAACCCGGTTGAACATCTCTGGAGAGACCTGAACATAGCTGTACTGCAACACTCCCCATTCGACCTGACAGAGCTTGAGGATCTGCAGAGAACAATGGGACAAACTCCTCTAATACAAGTGTGCAAAGCTTGTAGTGTCATACTCAGGAAGACTCCAGACTGTAATCGCTGCCAAAGGTGCTTCAACAAAGTACAGTGTAAAGGGTCTGAATACTTGTGTAAATGTGATATTTCTGTTATGTTTTATAAATTAGCAAACATTTCTAAACTTTGTGTAGATTGATGAAGGGAAAAATACTATTTAATCAATTTTAGAATGAGACTAACCTAACAAAATGTGGAAAAAGTCAAGGGGTCTGAATACTTTCCGAAGGCACTGTAGGTGACACAACAGCTGTCATAAGCCATCCCATCAAATCATATCAATCAATATGTATATTTGTAATAATGACAATTACAACACTGAATGAACACTTATTTTAACTTAATATAATACATCAATAAAATAAATTTAGTCTCAAATAAATAATGAAACATGTTCAATTTGGTTTAAATAATGCAAAAACACAGTGTTGATGTGCCATGTAAAAAAGCTAACGTTTAAGTTCCTTGCTCAGAACATGAGAACATATGAAAGCTGGTGGTTCCTTTTAACATGAGTCTTCAATATTCCCAGGTAAGAAGTTTTAGGTTGTAGTTATTATAGGACTATTTCTCTCTATACCATTTGTATTTCATATACCTTTGACTATTGGATGTTCTTATAGGCACTATAGCATTGCGAGCCTAATCTCGGGAGTTGATAGGCTTGAAGTCATAAACAGTGCAATGCTTGAAGCACAGCGAAGAGCTGCTGGCAAATGCAGGAAAGTGCTGTTTGAATGAATGCTTACGAGCCTGCTGCTGCCTACCACCCCTCAGTCAGACTGCTCTATCAAATATCAGATCATAGACTTAATTATAATAAACACAGAAATACTTGCCTTAGGTCATTAATATGGTCAAATCCGGAAACTATCATTTGGAAAACAAAACGTTTATTCTTTCAGTGAAATACGGAACCGTTCCGTATTTTATCTAACAGGTGGCATCTCTAAGTCTAATAATTGATGTTTCATTGTACAACCTTCAATGTTATGTCATAAATATGTACAATTCTGGCAAATTAATTACGGTCTTTGTTATGAAGAAATGGTCTTCACACAGTTCGCAACGAGCCAGGCAGCCCAAACTGCTGCATATACCCTGACTCTGTTGCACAGAACGCAAGAGAAGTGACAATTTCCCTAGTTAAAATGAAATTCATGTTAGCAGGCAATATTAACTAAATATGCAGGTTTAAAAATATATACCTGTGTATTGATTTTAAGAAAGGCATTGATGTTTATGGTTAGGTACACATTGGTGCAACGACAGTGCTTTTTTCACGAATGCATTTGTTAAATCATCACCCGTTTGGCGAAGTAGGCTGTGATTTGATGATAAACTAACAGGCACCGCATTGATTATATGCAACACAGGACACGCTAGATAAACTAGTAATATCATCAACCATGTGTAGTTAACTAGTGATTATGTTAAGATTGATAGTTTTTTGTAAGATAAGTTCAATGCTAGCTAGCAACTTACTTTGGCTCCTTGCTGCACTCACGTAACAGGTAGTCAGCCTGCCACGCAGTCTCCTCATGGAGAGCAACGTAATCGGCCATAATCGGTGTCCAAAAATGGTGATTACCGATTGTTATGAAAACTTGAACTCGGCCCTAATTAATCGGCCATTCCGATTAATCGGTCGACCTCTAACCCCTACAGTAAAGCATGGTGGTGGCAGAATCATGCTGTGAGGATGGTTTTCAGCAGCAGGGACTGGGAGACTAGTCAGGATCGAAGCAAAGATGAACGGAGCAAAGTAAAGAGATCCTTGATGAAAACCTGATCCAGAGCTCTCAGGACCTCAAATTGGGGTGAAAGTTCACCTTCCGACAGGACACCCCTAAGTGCATAGCCAAGACAACGCAGGAGTGGCTTCGGGACAAGTCTCTGAATGTCTGAGTGGCCCAGTCAGAGCCTGGACTTAAATCTGATCAAATATCTCTGGAGAGACCTGAAAATAGCTGTGCAGCAACGCTCCCCATCCAACCTGGCAGAGCTTAGAGCTTGTGAGGATCTGCAGAGAAGGGGAGAAACTACCCAAATACAGGTGTGCCAAGCTTGTAGCGTCATACCCAAGAAGACGCGAGGCTGTAATCGCTGCCAAAGGTACTTCAACAAAGTACTGAGTAAAGGGTCTGAATACTTATATAAAATGTAACAAGTTTTACAAAAAAAGTTTTCCCTGCTCATTATGGGGTCTGAATACTTTCCGAAGGCACTGTACACACACTTCACAGCAAAAAAGCTTCAGAGAACGACCCTCTGTTAGATATTGATTTCCCCAGACACCTCCAGACAGCAGATATACAATCTCATTTGAGAAAAAAAAATAGTAGCTTTCACATGATAACTGTAATTTAGTCTGAAGAGACTAAATGCACCTCAGTATCGTCAGAGACGGTACCATTCAGTTAGAGTCCATTTCCTTCAAAGACGTAAAGCCTGGAACCAAGCCTGAGGGCTCTAGCTAATTTCAGATCTTGTGGTGTTCTTCGGTGTACATGGACATCAAGCACTTAATGTTCTCCCATCTCCTTCAACTGAGTGCTGCCTTGTCATTGGAAGATTAAATGGCTGTGATATGGATACTTCCTCACCAAGTAAGGATGTGGGTGCACTGTGTTGAGTGTGTGTGGGAGCTAAGGTGTTTGATTGAGAAAGTGTGGTAATTTAACATTTGTAGTACATGTTTGAATAAGTGTGTATGTGTGTGTTGTCTGTAATCTTCATCGCTGCCAGCTGCTGACAGTCTAACACCTCGTAGGGTGTTGCTGAGGGGACAATCAGTCCCTATGCCAAGGATCTAGCTCATATATCATGTTCTCCAGAGTCAGAGGGGAAGACCAATCGCCTCTCTTCCCAAAGCCCAACACTGCTGACTAACACTGGGCCAGCGTTAGCGCTACGCTAACGCGCTGGCAATCAGAGCTGCTATCTGATAGGGGCGAGGCTAAAGCACACACACACACTCTGGCTGAAAACCAGCTCAATGCTAAACTAATTCAGCTCATCACCGTTAGCATCTAAAGTAAAGTCACTGTGGGGTTTCTAGATACGTTTATTGAGACCAATTCTCTCCAGTCTAACCCCAATTTGACAGAGCTTAATATGGATATGTTACTTTAACTACCAAAAACAGCATTTTTGTGCTGTGAGAATCGCACTCTTTTCTTTCTGCTTCGGTGCACTCACTGGAGTACCCGACCAACTGTTCCTCTCAAAATATTGTCGATTTTTATTTCCAACCTGGGTCTTAAAACCCAATGCATATTAATTCACATAAATTAATCATAGCTCAACCCTCCTCGTTCCCACAGGGCATAATAACACACAAAAACTAATCAGGACAAAAAATAAGCTTCATTATCTTCTGGCTGTGTGCGTGGGTGTGTCTTGTTAGGCGTGTTCAAGACGGGGAGGGAACCGGTAATGATCGTGGCTTTCTCATCCAGTGTAATTTTCCGCTTGGCTAAAACAAGAGGGAAGAGAGAGGGAGACTTGGGGGGGCTGGACAGGAAGAGGTGCTGCACGGCCCACAAATCCACTTAATGAAGCACCTGTGCCAGTAGCCTCCCCTCAGGCAGAAATCTGTGGGTGGGCTGCGGCAGGAAGAGAAGATGGATGAGAGGGGGAGGGAGGGAAGGATAGATGGAGAGGGATGGAAGGATAGATAAGAGGGTGGATAGAGTCGGAGGAGTTTGGGCTGGGTGGCCACACATGACTGGGGATGTTGGGGACGCCCCTAACTGCATAAGATGCAGAGGCAACAGGGAGGCTGAGATGGTGGGAGGGATAGAGGCAACAGGGAGGCTGAGATGGTGGGAGGGATAGAGGCAATAGGGAGGCTGAGATGATGGGAGGGATAGAGGCAACAGGGAGGCTGAGATGATGGGAGGGATAGAGGCAATAGGGAGGCTGAGATGATGGGAGGGATAGAGGCAACAGGGAGGCTGAGATGATGGGAGGGATAGAGGCAACAGGGAGGCTGAGATGATGGGAGGGATAGAGGCAATAGGGAGGCTGAGATGATGGGAGGGATAGAGGCAATAGGGAGGCTGAGATGATGGGAGGGAAAAGGGAACAGGGAGGCTGAGATGGTGGGAGGGATAGAGGCAACAGGGAGGCTGAGATGGTGGGAGGGATAGAGGCAATAGGGAGGCTGAGATGATGGGAGGGAAAAGGGAACAGGGAGGCTGAGATGGTGGGAGGGATAGATGCATAGCCCACTTCCTCGCTCTTCAAACTTTGCTTGACCATATCAACCCACTTAGGCCTGAAAGCTGTTCTTGTCTCCATCTCTGGGCTAATGGTGTAATCTCATCTAAATGGTGTCACAGAGTGGATGTTAAGAGGTGGGGTCAGAGGCAAGGAGCTCCACACAGACCAAGGTCACCATCTGATTTGTCAGGATCAATAGTCTCTCTGTACTGGACTCTTTAGAGAGACTTCACCTCATGCCCATGGAGGTGTCTAACGTCCAATGTAGCTACCAGTTTAAAGGCAACAAAAAAGTGCACACTAGGGAGTACAGTAGTGTGTGTGTGACTATCCCCTAAAGTCCCAACAAGGATAGTAAAACAAAAAAAATTCTCCCTCGTGGGGAGAATAGGATTTTGAATGGAAATACATTTTAGGTCCCCACAAGAATAGTAAAACATATGCTGTGTGTGTGTGTGTGTGTGTGTGTGTGTGTGTGTGTGTGTGTGTGTGTGTGTGAGAGAGAGAGAAATAACGTCTGTCTGCATTAGGCTTACCTTATTGTGTCATCCATCAGCCGGTCTGAGCTGCAAGGAGAGGGAGAGAGAACCAGAGAAGAAAGAGATGGTTAGTTTATGTGGTGAGGCAGCAGCAGTGTGGTGATATGGGGGAGATCAAATGACTTGAGCTCCTCCACATATCTCTGGGAGTCAGGGTGGCAACAATCGGTGCCAAGCTGGCCAGAATCCTGATCAGGTCCCTGGGCGGGCTGCGCTGGGATCCACCTCCTCCCTCCATCTATCCCCAGCAGCACCCCAGCTAACAGAGCCTATGGGCTGAAATCCTTAACTTTGATTTATGTTGTGGGCCTTAATTCCAATTTCCCATTGCCTTCAATGTATGAAGTTATGATTAACAAGAAAACAGAGTTGCTTTTGTGCATCTTGAGTTAGGATGAAAAACTACTGAATAAGTCCCAGGTCACGGTTGGGGTCATAAAGCCATATGATTTGATGGGATGGCTTATGACAGCTGTTGTCACCTACAGTGCCTTCGGAAAGTATTCAGACCCCTTGACTTTTTCCACATCTCATTCTAAAATTGATTAAATTGTTTTTTCCCCCTCATCAATCTACACAAAGTTTAGAAATGTTTGCTAATTTATAAAACATAACAGAAATATCACATTTACACAAGTATTCAGACCCTTTACACTGTACTTTGTTGAAGCACCTTTGGCAGCAATTACAGTCTGGAGTCTTCCTGAGTATGACACTACAAGCTTTGCACACTTGTATTAGAGGAGTTTGTCCCATTGTTCTCTGCAGATCCTCAAGCTCTGTCAGGTCGAATGGGGAGTGTTGCAGTACAGCTATGTTCAGGTCTCTCCAGAGATGTTCAACCGGGTTCAGATACGGGTTCAAATACAGGCTCTGTCTGGGTCACTCAAAGAATCAGAGACTTGTCCCGAAGCCACTCCTGCGTTGTCTTGGCTGTGTGCTTAGGGTCGTTGTCCTGTTGGAAGGTGAATCTTTACCCAAGTCTGAGGTCCTGAGTGCTCTGGAGCAGGTTTTCATCAAGGATCTCATTACTTTGCGCCCTTCACCTTTGCCTCGATCCTGACTAGTCTCCCAGTCCCGATTGCTGAAAAGCACCCGCACAGCATGATGCTGCCACCACCATGCTTCACCGTAGGGCTGGTGCCAGGTTTCCTCCAGACGTAACGATTGGCATTCAGGCCAAAGAGTTCAATCTTGGTTTCGTCAGCCCAGAGAATCTTGTTTCTCATGGTCGAAGAGTCTTTAGGTGTTTTTTGGCAAACTCCAAGCGGGCTGTCATGTGCCTTTGCTGAGGAGTGGCTTCCGTCTTGCAACTAACATTAAAGCCTGATTGGTGGAGTGCTGCAGAGATGGTTGTCCTTCTGGAAGGTTATTCCATCTCCACAGAGGAACTCGAGAGCGCTGTCAGAGTGACCATCGGGTTCTTAGTCACATCCCTGACCAAGGCCCTTCTCCCCCGATTGCTCAGTTTGGCTGGGCGGCCAGCTCTAGGAAGAGTCTTGGTGGTTTCAAACGTCTTCCACTTAAGAATGATGGAGGCAACTGTGTTCTTGTGGACCTTCAATGCTGCAGAAATGTTTTAGTACCCTTCCCCCAGATCTGTGCCAACACAATCCTGTCTCTGAGCTCTACGGACAATTCCTTCAACCTCATGTCTTGGTTTTTGCTCTGACATGTACTGTCAATTGTGGGACCTTATATAGACAGGTGTGCGCTCCTTTCCAAATCATGTCCAATCAATTTAATTTACCACAGATGGACTGCAATCAAGTTGTAGAAACATCTCAAAGATGATCAATGGAAACAGGATGCACCTGAATGTATATCTGAAGTCTGACAGATGTGTCTTATGTTTTTATCACTGTCAGTCAAAGTCAGGCTTACATAATAGCTTTCACCTAGATTCAACTGGTCAGTCTGTCATGGAAAGAGACTAATGTTTTGTACACTCAGTGTATACCTGACTTGAATACGAACACAGACAAAAATAGTACTACTTCTAACTTCCTACTACCCAAGGTGCCCCAACCTATCCTACAAACAAATAGCCTTGCTATCATTTCTAGTCCCCTTCACTCTGACACAGTACCAATCACCTCAGAGCTCGTCTCTTCACACACAGCTAATAAATAGCCTGCTGTTTAGCTGGTGTGTCACCTCATACTGTGTCAGTGCAGTGGCAGACCTAGCCCTTCATTCATCTGCAGCCTGAAGCCAACCAGTTGATGAAAACATATTAAGCCTGGAGATCAGCACTGTTAGCAATGTGCTGTTAATCGTTATAAAATGGCCCCAGTTGCTGCTGACAAGGCCCTCTTCAGTCTCTCTTCCTGCCCTATAGCAATTAGCAATAGTCTCTTATGGCTGTGCAGAGCCGTTTTCCATATCAAATCAAGTTTATTTTATATAGCCCTTCGTACATCAGCAAATATCTCGAAGTGCTGTACAGAAACCCAGCCTAAAACCCCAAACAGCAAGCAATGCAGGTGTAGAAGCACGGTGGCTAGGAAAAACTCCCTAGAAAGGCCAAAACCTAGGAAGAAACCTAGAGAGGAACCAGGCTATGAGGGGTGGCCAGTCCTCTTCTGGCTGTGCCGGGTGGAGATTATAACAGAACTATGCCAAGATGTTTTAGAACACATATGGTATGGATCTATAAAAAAAAAACGTTTAAAAAAACTGGTAAATTACTACTAGCTTACCCTAGACTCATGATTTGTTTAATAATTGTTTTGCTTACTATATGATTCCATATGTGTTATTTCATAGTGTTGCTGTCTTCACTATTAATCTACAATGTAGAAAATAGTAAAAATAAAGAAATTCCCTTGAATGAGTAGGTGTTCTAAAACTTTTGACCGGTCGTGTATATTACAGCATTATGGATGCTAACCAATTTGAACGGAGCTAATGGTGTGGATTGGTGGTGGGATGGGATGACTGTTACAGTATATGGGCACTGGGCAGCATCTTACATTAAATATTGCTGTGATGGAAATACTGAACGCATTCTGAAGACAAGGCAATCTGCTACTCCTGTAGCTCTGTGTGGCTTTTAAAGGAGCACCCCACCTCACCATTTTCCTGAGCAGTGTGTGTGTGTGTGTGTTGACAGGTTAATTAAACCAGAGGTGTTGTTGTGATGTTGATGGACCCAAGCAGTAACATCTAAGCTGGAGATAATGAGGTTTAGCCTCAGTCAGTCTGTCTAAATCATTTGTTTGGTTTTCCAGGCCCTGGATGACTAAGTGGTAAGCTGGGCTCAGGAGACCCAGGATCCTGCTCCCCCCAGAGTATACTGTCCTACCCTGGAGGGAGAGGACATGGCGAGGAGAACTCTCCTCCATCTCGTCCCACAGAGCCTAATAACGTCACAGCATGCATGCATGCATACTCTCCTAGTGTCACGATCCCCCCGTGGCTCAAGTTGCTCGTCAAAAACAACGGTCTCGGCACTTTATTTCCTAATTAGAATCAATACGGATAATGTTTCAGAAAAGGAGGAAAAACAAAAACAAAGTAGCAGTCAGTTCAGTCCTCCCTTCAGGGAACAGGACACCAGGGTATAGCTAGGTCATTGGTGAACAAATCTGGAACATCATTTACAAACCTCCATTGTTGGAAAAATAATGATTTTATATTCTGCCAGACAGGACGTGATTGTGATAGTCAAGCCAATTTGAATCATGTCGTACACAACAGTACTACACAATGGTGTCTTGGCTTTGCGCACGCACACACACACACACACACACGGATACCCACGGACACACTTCATCCCCTATTCCCCCAGTGATGAATGGTCTCCGGGGGGGCAGTAGGGGATGCGGGCGCAGCCATCCTTCATTCCTGTGCCACCTGGCTTTACTGAGAGAGACAGATCTATGACTGGCAAGGTCCTCTTGTTACTAAATGGGCTGACCAGTGCTTGGCAACCACATATTTTATGGTTAGGACTTGAGGGAACAGCATGACTCAAGGAGAGGGAGAGTGGGGAGAGAGAGAGGAGGGAGATGGGGGGGACAAATGAGGGAGAGAAAGAGGCGAGGGGGAGGGGCAGCACAACTCAAAGAGAGAAAGGGTGAGTGCAGAGCGTTGCGGTCTCTAAGTTGGTCTTGCTCGTGTCCATGGGGAAAAAAATATGGAGGTCGTCAATAATGATGAATCAAAAGAGGGCTTGATAATCAGGATGGAGAGTGAGTGTTGACAATACAGTAGGAAGTGTGTGTAGCTGTGTTCCCAAAGGAAACAGTTGTATCTGCTTATCAAACCATTACAGGTACAATTGCATTTAGTGAGCTGGTTTAACTAAACATGGATCATTCTTTTCATCAATTCAGAAAATAACATGACCATTATGTCTTGATTCCTGTTTGTATGATTTGTGTTCCGGTTTAAAAACTTACTATAAAATAAAAAAAGGGGTTGTTTTGGGACATCGGCTGCATTCCGATTCTCTACCCTTCTCCTGAAGTGTGCACTTACACTCCCCGTCATGGATTTAAAAGGAATGAACTGGTGTGAGGAATATGGTGGAAACTCCTTCCAGAAATGCTAGCACCAATCCAACACTTTCATTGCACCAATCCAATGCATGATTGGGAGTGAACACCTCTGGAGAAGGGTAGAGAATCGGAATATGAGGAGGATAGTGGGTTACTCTGGCAAAGTCATTGGTGGAGGGACACAAAGCCAAAAGGCCTTGTCCTCATACGGGACCTGACCACAGTCACACCTCTGAATACCAGATGGGTCACACACACACACAGTTCCTTTCCCAATAGAAACTGTTCTAACCTCGCACTATTACAATAGCCAAAGCAGCACACATGTACCTCAAAGACATAGCCCATGGTACTAAGTCTGGATAATGTATTATGAATTAACCATATTATATACTGTATTTACCATTTGTTGGTACAGTTTTAACATTTAGTCAAGAATAGATGAATGTTGCCCCAAGAGGAGATCGAAAATGATGTTTTAAAGCTTTGAATAACAACAAATGTCCGTCTGTCACTTTGGTAAAAGCCTGAGAAATGGGGCTGGAGAAAGACTCTCGCATTAATAGACAGAGCTATGGATGTAAAGACTGACCATCCAAGAAATCTAAATTATTTCATGGATGTTTTGAAGGGTTCTGATTGGGTAAGAAAGTTGAACTAAGCTCATGTGGAAAAAGTTATATTCTTCAAGAATAAAGGCTGAGGTGATGACAAAATTTAAATCAGCCGGTGATTGTCAAGCAAATAACTGTCTTACGGTAATTGACCGTTAATTAACATAAACACATTTAGCATCACCTGGCTTCCACACAGCCTACAAGCATCTGATGTAGACCTTTGAAACATCTACATTTGAAGTGTAATAAATCCATGTAATATAGTCTACACTATTCAATAAATTCATTATTTATTTTAGACAGGTCTAAAGAAACATGATATGAAGAAAATGTAGTCTATTTCAGAAGAAAAGAATAGCATACTCTGAGTTTTCCTTATGTTAGGTCCTGATCTGGCTATGCTATATGGCTGTGGGCTACACTAGTTCATTTAGCAGACAAGATTATCTTAGAATTCTGTGGCATTATTTTATAGTTTGAAGAATATGATATTTTCTCCAAAAGTTGAGGGAATGAGCACAAGTGTTGGGCGGTTAACAAAGAAATAGGCACTCCTATATACTTAATTTAGAGTTATTAATGTAACTTTAGTTGTTCTAAAAACATTGGACGATATAGGTTTTGATTTTTTATACATTGTAAGGCTGCATGATGAGACTAATGATGATTTGAAAAAAGTAGCTTGAAAAGGCATGAGCTCTGCTTTGTTTTTTTGCGCAGAATGTACACACTTGGTCTCTCATTCACAATTTGATAATGCTTCAAATTTCACGGCGGCAACCCCTTTGTGAGGCCGTAATGCACCCTAAAAAAATCCATGTCTTTTGCAGCTCTTCTCCCTGAGTGGTGCCTGCTCCGAAGCACTTCTCACTAAAACGACTCTCTATCATGTGATCTGGTCTTTCTCACAGGCTACAAGTGAAGACAGAAACATAAAGAAGATGATCTTGGAAGAACGGTGCACATTTCCTTTGTCAGCCAACAAGATGAGTAGGCCTAACGAACAGCAAAAGCATTAGCCTATGTCAATCTACTATCCCCCATTGTACAAAAGTTGACCTATTATATTCTGTGTGAGAAATAAATATTCCAAACAGTCTGGGACAGTTGTGGGATGCGATAGATCCCAAATGAATACAACCGCTAGCATCAAAAACCTGTTTAAAGCATTTTAGCTTAAAATGTTGATAAACTATAAGGCTATTTCTTCACAATATAAGTTCAGCAATGCGCACAGGGCCGTAGGCTATAAACACCATTATCAAAAGTGACCACAAATGTGATTATGCATATAATGCTTTTATTATAAAGGTGCATTTTTATGGTGAAAATGATCTTCCCCAAACTTGAAACTCATGCCCTGCTTATGTATGCCAGTTAGCTCTACACCCCTTGTAAAGTGGATTAATGTGCTTAAGTTATTTGGACACTTTAGTTGTGATACAAACCTTATTAAAACATGTAGGCCAATGGGGGCTAGGCTACATGAGGTGTGCGACTGATTTCTTTTAAATCATAAGACCCCTTGACTTTATCCACAATTTATTATGGTACAACCTAAAATGGTACAATGGTACAACCTAAAATGAGTTTTTATTTGTCATCAAGCTACACACAATACCCCATAATGACAAAGCAAAAATAAATAAAAACGGAAATCACATTTACATAAGTATTCAGACCGTTTACTGAGTACTTTGTTGAAGCACCTTTGGTAGAGAATACACCCTTGAGTTTTCTTGGGTAAGTTTGGCACACCAGCATTTGGGGAGTTTGTCATTCCTCTTTGCAGATCATCTCAAGCTCTGTCAGGTTGGATGGGGAGTGTTGCTGAGGGTCTTTAGGTGCCTTTTGGCAAACTCCAAGAGGGCTGTCGTGCCTTTTACTGTGGAGTGGCTTCCGACTGGCCACTCTACCATAAAGGCCTGATTGGTGGAGTGTTGCAGAGATGGTTGTCCTTCTGGAAGGTTCTCCCATCTCCACAGAGGAACTCTAGAGCTCGGTCACAGTGACCATCGGGTTCTTGGTCACATCCCTGACCAAGGCCCTTCTCCCACGATTGCTCAGTATGGCCCGGCAGTCAGCTCTAGGAGTAGTCTTGGTGGTTCCAAACTTCTTCCATTTAATAATGGAGGCCACTGTGTTCTTGGTGACCTTCAATGCTGCAGACATTTTTTGGTACCCTTCCCCAGATCTGTGCCTCGACACAATCCTGTCTTGGAGCGCTACGGCATTGCTTTTCGACCTCATGGCTTGGTTTTTGCTCTGACATGCACGGTCAACTGTGGGACCTTACATAGACAGGTGTGTGCCTTTCTAAAATCATATCCAATCAATTGAATTTACCACAGGTGGACCCCAATCAAGTTGTAGAAAAATCTCAAGGACGATCAATGGATCTCTGTATTCTCACACAATTTCATAGCCTATAGAAATGTTGCACAACATGAGCTCCCACAAAGTTTGATTCGATTTTCAATTACATTTGCATTGATGTCAGAGATTACAGGGACAATAGTGCACCGAGTACCAGGCAGTTTGGTAGGCTACTAATGACCATCAGCAGCATCAGAGCTTGGAGAAAAACTAAACTGTCACGTGGAATTTGACTGCCATCATGACTCGTGACCGCCGGTGTGGCGGTAATACGGTCACCGCAATAGCCCTATTCAAGAATCAATGGCTATATATCAGAAAAGTCGCCAAAATGTACAAATCGCAGACTGTAGCTTTAAAAGTTGCTACGACCAAATGCTTCCAGGGTTTAAGGCAACATTTTAAAAAAGCAGTACAGGTACCTTAACATCACTGAACACACACAGCCACAACATTTCACCCAGTCAGCAGAAAAGGACTATTGCACAGTTAATTCCATATAAGCCGTAATGTTGATCACGTTATTTTGGGCTCATCACAGGCATAATCGAGTCAGAGTCGAGCAGAAACATCTCAGACAGAAAACGAGACGACACAAATCAACGTGAAGAAGCTCTCTCCACCCGGTAGAATGAAGGTAGTGTTGACCCTGGTTCTACTGGCTCCTGTGGCCGTCCACTCTTAGTAAACCTTGCCTTTTTACTGTGCTGACATCTACAACCATGACAACACCCAACCCAGCAGCATCTAAAGCGCCGACCCCATTGGCCCAACGTCCAGCAAGTGTGCTGTGACATGGCCACTGACAGCAGGCGGGACGGTACTTCTACAGGCGATGGGATCACTACAAGAAAGGGTTTGGCAACGCAGATGGAGAATACTGGCTGGAAAACATCTTCCATTTCACCCTGAGGAGGAAGTATGAGTTGAGTGTGGACATGGAGGACTTGAGGGAAACAGAGCGTTTGCCAAGTACAACTACTCCTCTGTGGGTCCAGGATCCGACGGCTACAAATCAAATCAATTTACATTAGCAGATGTCCCAAAGTGCTTAAACTGCACATCACTGAATTCACCAATGGGGGAGCATGTGACTCGATGTCCTGTCACAGGTTTCCAAAATGCTCCACTTCTGACAGAGCTCAAGATAAGACTAGTGATCTAAACTGTGCTAGAGTTAATGGGGGCGTTCTGGTATAATATTTGTGCTCTGACAAGCCCTAATGGTGTGTATGTATGGGGAGTTGATGATTACTTCCTTCCAGTTGGTGTTCACTGGCGTTCCTGGAAAGATGACTACTCTCAAATCTACCTGCTGTCTCTCTGGCCACTCGAGAGGAGTTGTGTTACAGGGTCTTCCCATCTGTCAAACAGCTGTTAATGACCTAAAGCCTCATTAATATCCTATGCAAGTATGCAATGCAAAACCCCAATTAGCTACTCTGTGGAGCATTGAAGCTTGAGGAAAGATCCGAATCAACTATAATATAAATCACCCAAATCAAACATCATGAGCTTGGAAAGTATTTGGCTAGAGCTGAAGACATACAGGATGTAAGCCATATACAGGTGCCAAAATCAACATAAAGTGTCTTAATAGGGCGTTGGGCCGCCACGTGCCGCCATAACAGCTTCAACGCGCCTTGGCATAGATTCTACAAGTGTCTGGAACTTCACTAGAGGGATGCAACATACAGTGGGGAGAACAAGTATTTGATACACTGCCGATTTTGCAGGTTTTCCTACTTACAAAGCATGTAGAGGTCTGTAATTTTTATCATAGGTACACTTCAACTGTGAGAGACGGAATCTAAAAAAAATCCAGAAAATCACATTGTATGATTTTTAAGTAATTCATTTGCATTTTATTGCATGACATAAGTATTTGATCACCTACCAACCAGTAAGAATTCCGGCTCTCACAGACCTGTTAGTTTTTCTTTAAGAAGCCCTCCTGTTCTCCACTCATTACATGTATTAACTGCACCTGTTTGAACTCATTACCTGTATATAAGACACCTGTCCACACACTCAATCAAACAGACTCCAACCTCTCCACAATGGCCAAGACCAGAGAGCTGTGTAAGGACATCAGGCATAAAATTGTAGACCTGCACAAGGCTGGGATGGGCTACAGGACAGTAGGCAAGCAGCTTGGTGAGAAGGCAACAACTGTTGGCGCAGATATTAGAAAATAGAAGTTCAAGATGATGGTCAATCACCCTTGGTCTGGGGCTCCATGCAAGATCTCACCTCGTGGGGCATCAATGATCATGAGGACGGTGAGGGATCAGCCCAGAACTACACGGCAGGACCTGGTCAATGACCTGAGAGAGCTAGGACCACAGTCTCAAAGAAAACCATTAGAAACACACTACGCCGTCATGGATTAAAATCCTGCAGCGCACGCAAGGTCCCCCTGCTCAAGCCAGCGCATGTCCAGGCCCGTCTGAAGTTTGCCAATGACCATCTGGATGATCCAGAGGAGGAATGGGAGAAGGTCATGTGGTCTGATGAGACAAAAATAGAGCTTTTTGGTCTAAATTCCACTCGCCGTGTTTGGAGGAAGAAGAAGGATGAGTACAACCCCAAGAACATCCCAACCGTGAAGCATGGAGGTGGAAACATCATTCTTTGGGGATGCTTGTCTGCAAAGGGGACAGGATGACTGCACCGTATTGAGGGGAGGATGGATGGGGCCATGTATCACAAGATCTTGGCCAACAACCTCCTTCCCTCAGTAAGAGCATTGAAGATGGGTCGTGGCTGGGTCTTCCAGCATGTCAACGACCCGAAACACACAGCCAAGGCAACTAAGGAGTGGCTCCGTAAGAAGCATCTCAAGATCCTGGAGTGGCCTAGCCAGTCTCCAGACCTGAACCCAATAGAAAATCTTTGGAGGGAGCTGAAAGTCCGTATTGCCCAGCGACAGCCCCGAAACCTGAAGGATCGGGAGAAGGTCTGTATGGAGGAGTGGGCCAAAATCCCTGCTGCAGTGTGTGCAAACCTGGTCAAGAACTACAGGAAACGTATGTTCTCTGTAATTGCAAACAAAGGTTTCTGTACCAAATATTAAGTTCTGCTTTTCTGATGTATCAAATATTTATGTCATGCAAAAAATGCAAATTAATTACTTAAAAATCATACAATGTGATTTTCTGGATTTTTGTTATAGATTCCATCTCTCACAGTTGAAGTGTACCTATGATAAAAATTACAGACCTCTACATGCTTTGTAAGTAGGAAAACATGCAAAATCAGCAGTGTACCAAATACTTGTTCTCCCCACTGTATATACATTTTTTTTTAAATCGCACAAATTGACAGTGATAAAAATTATGTAAGGAAACAGAAAAAATTGTAGTGCAACATGGGTAAAATGAATGAGCCAATGAAAAGGTTTCATTTAAAAAGGTCCAATGCAGCAGCTGTAATAGAGTTCCATTCAAAATGGGCAGAAATAGCTTTTTAACAAAAAACTTTCAAGCAAGAATTTTGCTAGGACTGTCTGGGAGTGCTCCTAGTGGGGAGGGGGAAACTGAAAACTAGCTGTTATTGGCAGAGAGGTTTGGAATTCTTTGTTATTGGTCTATTAACTATGGTGACAGCTGGGTGAGGATAGGGGTGGTAAGGAGGACAGCTGGGTGAGGGTAGGGGGTGAGGGGTAAGGAGGGGATGAGGGGTTGAGGGGTTGACAGCCACCTGACACAGCTGTTATGAGAGGTTGGGTGAATGAATAAAAAGGCAAGGTAGCAAAAGGAGGAATGGAAGGAGGAAAGAAAGGAAGACTGCTCAGCTAGTAAATCATCAGGTGCAGAAAGGGGGACGATGACTGTTGAGCTGCAGCGGGAGCTAATTCATGGCATTTTTATATGCGCCAATGAGATGGCGGATGGATTTATGTGTTGCTCACTCACTCTCAGGCTATATGGTTCAATTGTAGAGGGGGTGGGACAAGGTAGGGATGTGTGTATCCTTGCGGCAGCCACGACTAGGGTGTTCTCCATCCTGCCTCTTAGCTCAGTGCTTTGCTCTGATGTTCAGCCATCAGCAAAGCTAATTCCATGTGGTATTGTGATTTATCCTCTAGAAACCTACCTTTCTAGGAGCAAAACTTTACCGCAAGTGCAGAGATCAATGACTCAGTGAAGAACTAATGTAATGTAACGTAACAACTGCATTGTTGAAGGCATACTGGCACACACTGTCCACAATGTCTCCTAAATCAGAACTACTGGGGTTAACCTTCATAACTTTTCAGATAGTACAGTAGTTTCTGTCTTCATAACTTTTCAGATAGTACAGTAGTTTCTGTCTTCATAACTTTTCTGAGACAATGGTGGTGAGTGAGATGATCGATGCCAGATTAGAAAATCAGATAGCTAATTAAACAGGCGTGATCAGCCTCAGCTCTGCTATGAGGATGTCCATTTCATTGATGCACAAAGTAAGATAGATATTGGAGAGAGATACTTTTGAAACAAAAATAAAAACCTAACACTGTCTTGCTACAGCTTCTCATTGGGACTGTGTGTGTGTGTGTGAGAGATATGTCCATGCTACTGAAAACTGACACAAACAGATGGAGGGAGGGAAGGAGGGAGAAGGGAGAAATGGTCTGTGAGGGAGTACTGGTACAAGAGGGGTGATGGGGAGGCTGCATGAGGGAGAGAGTGAGGTTGAGGGAATAGCGTGCGAGAGTGAAAAATACTTGATATACACAAAAAATGACGAACACTATTACTAACGGCAGTACCTCCAGTAAAGGGTGTGACTGGCTCCATCTCTAATCACTCCTGAGCAGCTCATAGGCAAAACGGAGGAGCAGCTGCCGCTCCCTCTCTGGTTCCCCAGGGTTCTCCCCACTCATGCTGATTACATTAGCATATCTGGAGCTAGCATAACGTGCACCAGAACAGTCACAGGAAGTGCAGTGGTCAGAGAAAGTGAGAGATGAAGGATGAGGCAATATAAAAAGGGAAAGAAAGTACCAGTGGGAGACATGAGTATGAGCTCGCGTGTGTGAGTATAAGTGAGACAGACAGAGATAGAGTGAGGGAGAGAGGGAGCAGACAGAAGAGGATAACAGAGCAGAGCGAGAGAATGGAGGGAGATACAGAAAGAGATAGAAGCGGGAGGGTAAAATTGAGCGAGAGAAAGAGGGAGGAAGAGAATGGAGAAAGATAGAGAGATATGAGAGATGGGATAGGTTGACCGAGAGAGAAAGGGAGGGGAAGAAAAACATCTGAGCCTTACGTCCGTTTAGCCCTGCGTCGATACTGCAGACATTCAATCGCCAGTGGGAGAGAGAGCATCAATGACAGAAAGTGAACAAGAGAGCAGGAAGGAGAATCTCTCATTGCTAGTCTCCACTTCCATTGAAAAACAGAGTGCTGAGTCATTGGCCCGTAGGCCCCCAGCTAGGGCTGTTACGGTGACCGTAACAGAGTCATGACGGCATTCAAATGCCACATGACCGTTTAGTCACGGTAATTAGCCTTTTCAAATCATCATTAGAATCACATCATGCAGCCTTAGAATGTATTAAAAATCAAAAAACACAGTATAGCCCAACGTATGTATCACAACTAATGTTACATAAATACGTCTAAATTAAGCATATAGGAGAACCTGTTTCTTTGTTAACCGCCCAACACAGAATAGCCGCATGTGCGCACTCCCTCAAATCATTGAGAAAATATCCTTTCTATTTTATTCAGCTTTGTTCAATTGTATTCTTCATACTATGAAATAATGCCAAAGAATTCTAAGCAAATATTGTCTGCTAAATGAACTCGTGTAGCCCACAGCCATATAGCATAGCCAGATCAGGACAACTCAGAGTATGCTATTATTTTCTTCTGAAATAGACTAGATTCACTTCATATCTTGTTTCTTTAGACCTGCAAAATAAATAATGAATTTATTGTGATGGTGTAGGCCATATTACATGGATTTATTACACTTAAAATGTAGACGTTCCAAAGGTCTGCATCAGTGGCTTGTAGGCTGTGTGGAGGCCAGGTGATGCTAAATGTGTTTATGTTAACTAGAGGTCAATTACTGTTAGACAATCAGTTATTTACTTCAGTTATTTTCTTGATCACCGGCTGACAAAATTTCAAGACCGCCACAGCCATCTTTGCTTCTTCTGTCCCCAGCCGCTACGGACTGAGACACTGATTTAGTGTGGAAATTACCTCAACATTTTCCATCCCTGAGTAGGTTATTTCCCAATAGAAAAGAGGACTGGATCGTTTGCCTGTTTCCTGTCTCAAACAGCACATCACTAATAGGAACATGTTATGTCTTCAAGCAGTACAGGATTCTGCTGGATGCTAGACTGAAATGGCCAGGGATGGATGATTAACTGGCTGGAAACAGAGAAAGAAAGCAGGAGAAAAAGGAAAGGAGGAGAGGGAGGGAGAACAGAGTGAGAAAGCAAAAAATCTGTAAGAGAGCTGCAATCAGCAGAACCACAACCAACATCAGTTCCAGACACTCTGGACTGATTGGTCCTGCAGCATGCTCCTCCCTTCCTCTCATTTAATCATGACCAGACCTTTTCTTTACAGACGGAGAGGGAGGGGAAAGGGAGAGGGAGAGAAAGAAAGCGAGAAAGGAAGAGGCTATGCAATGGAAAGAGCGCATGAGTGGGAGACAGTAAGAGCGTGCGTGTGTCGGCGAGAGACAGAAAGACCTAAACAGTACGGCACAACACACTTCCAAGGCCCCAGCCAAACCTGATTAAACAAATGTTCTCCTTAGGGACAACAGACTATCCCTCACTCCCGCCACCCCCATCCTCCTCCTCCCTGAGAGAGAGGGAACAAGGGAGTAACATAGCGGAGGACAATACATGTCACAAGAGTTCCCCTAGCCATTTTGGTACACAGGGATAAGTCCACTCTCCAACTTCACACAGCCAGTCACCTTATATCCAGATCTGATTACAACATGGATGTGTCTTAATAGTTATTACATGTGCTGTAGTCTGCTTTTAACATAGTTGTATATGAAACAACCTTCGATAAAGGCCTATAGTGTTTTCAGATCCCCTTTCAATCAATGAGTATCCATATCCAAAACTAGGCTTCTTCACCATTCACAAATACTAGGATTTCAGATGGGACAGTGGAGAATTGTAAATAATATTTCTCACAGTGACACCAAGCAGGGGGGGTCCCAGGAAGTATTTTATGCTCTGTGTGGTTTCATATGGGGCCCATTCATTTAGTCTGTTCGTCAATGAAATATTGTGTTTGTCCTTTTGAACTTTTAGCCCTCCATAACTGGCTACAAGACTATTGCAGCTCTGTGGGTGTAACATTTGACAATTTAGATACTTTCTGGAAACAAAGCTCATATTATAAAGCAGGCTGGGATACACCCAAATCATTTAAGTTCCTGGATCCTTTCACAGCATTATAAGGCTGCGTTGAGAGAATTACTTATCGATGAGCCAATGACTTATCGATGACCCAAACCCAGCTCATTTAATCCCTACCATTGTGTCGCTGAGTTGTCATAATGCTTCAGCAAATGTACATTATCCCAGGGGTGTTGGAAGACACAATGTATATAACCTAATTTATGTCCCTCTCACTGCCCTGAACGCCTCTGCTGATCCTACAGCTATTGTATACAGTAATCATATGCCTATGAACCAGAGTTATACTGGTAGCACTGAGGCGGTATGCCCTAGTAGGAAGTCCACTGTTTGCAGTTCACCCTGCACTAACATAAAAACAAGTTAATAAGGTTAATTAAATCAATACATTTGCTAGTAACAGATGACATTCATATTCTGACAATCTCTGAAACTCACTTAGATAATACCTTTGATGATACAGTGGTAGCAATACATGGTTGTTAGATCTACAGAAAAGACAGAAATGCCAAAAGGTGGAGGTGTGGCCGTTTATATTCAGAACCACATTCCTGTAAAGCTTAGATAGGATCTGATGTTAAATACTGTTGAAGTAATATGGCTACAGGTTCATCTGCCTCACCTAAAGCCCATTCTGGTGGGAAGCCGCTATAGACCACCAGGTGCTAACAGTCAGTATCTGTGTGAAATGCTTGATAAATGTACAGTGGGGCAAAAAAGTATTTAGTCAGCCACCAATTGTGCAAGTTCTCCCACTTAAAAAGATGAGGCCTGTAATTTGCATCATAGGTACACTTCAACTATGACAGACAAAATGAGAGAAAAAATCCAGAAAATCACATTGTAGGATTTTTAATGAATTTATTTGCAAATTATGGTGGAAAATAAGTATTTGGTCAATAACAAAAGTTTCTCAATACTTTCTTATATACCCTTTGTTGGCAATGACAGAGGTCAAACGTTTTCTGTAAGTCTTCACAAGGTTTTCACACACTGTTGCTGGTATTTTGGCCCATTCCTCCATGCAGATCTCCTCTAGAGCAGTGATGTTTTGGGGCTGTTGCCCAGCAACACGGACTTTCAACTCCCTCCAAAGATTTTCTATGGGGTTGAGATCTGGAGACTGGCTAGGCCACTCCAGGACCTTGAAATGCTTCTTACGAAGCCACTCCTTCGTTGCCCGGGTGGTGTGTTTGGGATCATTGTCATGCTGAAAGACCCAGCCACGTTTCATCTTCAATGCCCTTGCTGATGGTAGGCTTTGTTACTTTGGTCCCAGCTCTCTGCAGGTCATTCACTAGGTCCCCCCGTGTGGTTCTGGGATTTTTGCTCACCGTTCTTGTGATCATTTTGACCCCACGGGGTGAGATCTTGCGTGGAGCCCCAGATCGAGGGAGATTATCAGTGGTCTTGTATGTCTTCCATTTCCTAATAATTGCTCCCACAGTTGATTTCTTCAAACCAAGCTGCTTACCTATTGCAGATTCAGTCTTCCCAGCCTGGTGCAGGTCTACAATTTTGTTTCTGGTGTCCTTTGACAGCTCTTTGGTCTTGGCCATAGTGGAGTTTGGAGTGTGACTGTTTGAGGTTGTGGACAGGTGTCTTTTATACTGATAACAAGTTCAAACAGGTGCCATTAATACAGGTAACGAGTGGAGGACAGAGGAGCCTCTAAAAGAAGAACTTACAGGTCTGTGAGAGTCAGAAATCTTGCTTGTTTGTAGGTGACCAAATACTTATTTTCCACCATAATTTGCAAATAAATTCATTAAAAATCCTACAATGTGATTTTCTGGATTTTTTCCCCTCATTTTGTCTGTCATAGTTGAAGTGTACCTATGATGAAAATTACAGGCCTCTCTCATCTTTTTAAGTGGGAGAACTTGCACAATTGGTGGCTGACTAAATACTTTTTTGCCCCACTGTATGTGATATTGTGATGGACATTTTATACATGTGCTTTTCTTATAACTAATTTCTGTGTTCTATTCATGTGCTGCTCTAATAACCAATTTCTGTGTTCTATTCATGTGCTGCTCTAATAACCAATTTCTGTGTTCATGCAAGTGACTGATTGAACGAATCCTCACTTATCACTATCTGCAATTGGGCAGTACGCCCAGACCTTGTTTTGAGAACAAAAGATCTCAGTTTCAAGGTCTCAGCTTAGAGAGAAGAAGCCTCGTGAGGTATTGGTCTGCCACATGAATGAAACAAAACGGTAATGATGAATTATGCTACATCATGCAAATATAACTTGTCTGCTGCTGGAAAAACGTACAATTGAAGTCGGAAGTTTACATACACTTAGGTTGGAGTCATTAAAACTTGTTTTTCAACCACTCCACAAATTTCTTGTGAAACTATAGTTTTAGCAAGTCGGTTAGGACATCTACTTTGTGTATGACAAGTCATTTTCCCAACAATTGTTTACAGACAGATTATTTCATCTATAATTCACTGTATCACAATTCCAGTGGGTCAGAAGTTTACATACACTAAGTTGACTGTGCCTTTAAACAGCTTGGAAAATTATGTCATGGCTTTAGAAGGTTCTGGTAGGCTAATTGACATCATTTGAGTCAATTGGAGGTGTACCTGTGGATGTATTTCAAGGCCTACCTTCAAACTCAGTGCCTCTTTGCTTGACATCATGGGAAAATCTAAAGAAATCAGCCAAGACCTCAGAAAAAAAATTGTAGACCTCCACAAGTCTGGTTCATCCTTGGGAGAAATTTCCAAACACCTGAAGGTACCACGTTCATCTGTACAAACAATAGTACCCAAGTATAAACACCGTGGGACCACGGAGCCGTCATACCACTCAGGAAGGAGACGTGTTCTGTCTCCTGGAGATGAACGGACTTGTGCGAAAAGTGCAAATCAATCCCAGAACAACAGCAAAGGACCTTGTGAAGATGCTGGAGGAAACAGGTACAAAAGTATCTATATCCACAGTAAAACGAGTCCTATATCAACATAACCTGAAAGGCCGCTCAGCAAGGAAGAAGCCACTGCTCCAAAACCGGCATAAAAAAGCCAGACTACGGTTTGCAACTGCACATTGGGACAAAGATCGTACTTTTTGGAGAAATGTCCTCTGGTCTGATGAAACCAAAATAACTGTTTGGCCATAATGACCATGGTTATGTTTGGAGGAATAAGGGGGAGGCTTGCAAGCCGAAGAACACCATCCCAACCGTGAAGCACGGGGGTGGCAGCATCATGTTGTGGGGGTGCTTTGCTGCAGGAGGGACTGGTGCACTTCACAAAATAGATGAAAATAGATGGCATCATGAGGGAGGACAATTATGTGGATATATTGAAGCAACATCAAGACATCAGTCAGGAAGTTAAAGCTTGGTCGCAAATGGGTCTTCCAAATGGACAATGACCCCAAGCATACTTCCAAAGTTGTGGCAAAATGGCTTAAGGACAAAAAAGTCAAGGTATTGGAGTGGCCATCACAAAGCCGAGACCTGAAAAAGCAGAACTGAAAAAGCGTGTGCGAGCAAGGAGGCCTACAAACCTGACTCAGTTACACCAGCTCTGTCAGGAGGAATGGGACAAAATTCACCAAACTTATTGTGGGAAGCTTGTGGAAAGCTCCCTGAAACGTTTGACCAAAGTTAAACAATTTAAAGGCAAAGCTAATTGAGTGAATGTAAACTTCTGACCCACTGGGAATGTGATGAAAGAAATAAAAGCTGAAATAAATGACTACTATTACTCTGACTTTTCACATTCTTAAAATAAATTGGTCATCCTAACTGACCTAAGACAGGGAATTTTTACTAGGATTTAATATCAGGAATTGTGAAAAACTGAGTTTAAATGTATTTGGCTAAGGTGTATGTAAACTTCTGACTTCCAACTGTATTTGTTACGGCTTTACACCCCCTGCTATATATGACCCGATTCAGGAAACTAGGAGTATGTCACAAGTCACGACTTCACAGGAGAGCGGTATGATCGTACATTTTTTAAATCAAAATGCATTTTTGGCAGAAATACCTTCTCGAACATGTGAACGTTTATGTGCCTTAATATCAAACTCGTTTGCCACCTGTAAAAACAGCCTAGTTGGTTTAGCCACAAAAAGAGAGCAACCTTCCCGCTAGCCATGATTGGCTGAGATGAGTGGGCTGGACATGCTGAGAGATGATTTTGGATTGGTCTGCCATATAGCATGCGTCTGTCTATTGGAGCTTGTCAGTATGTCTAGGTAATCGTGTCAAACACTACATTTTAAAAATGTATCTCGTAGTAAAACTGCATAAACCTATTGTCAAGTTAAAGTGTACTGTTAGCTAGCTAACATTAGCTGACGTTTTGTGTATGCTTTCCACTTTCTGGGAGGACAGAGTTTAGAAATAAATGGAATTCGAATATGATAGCTAAGGAGATGGAGAAAACACCAGTCTGGATTACATCAAACTACGGGCAACCATGCATGGCATCAGACAGGAGACGCATCCAACCATGATGTATACTAGTAAGATACATTCTCAGATATTACACATTTCTAATTCACAGAAAGTGGTTTCATTTCAAGTGTACTGTTAGCTAGCTAACGTCAGCTGGCTGTAGCTGGCTGGGTCGCTAGCTAATGTTGTGTATGATCTAATTCTTCGTATCTCAGACACATTAGCTTGACTAGTTATAGACATAGAACCTGGTTGGTTAGCTACCTGCAGATTCATGCAGGGTAGTAACGTCATGAGTTGTGATTATGGTCCATTGTTTAGCTAGCTACATGTCTTAAAAGACAATTTTGACAAAGTATTTTCATTTCAAGTTAGTATACTGTTATCTAGCTAGCTAATGTTAGCTGGCTGGCTTGCTAACTAACGTTACGTCATGCGGTGGGATTCATTGTTTACATGGCTAGCTATCTAGCTACATTTCTTAACAAAAGTCAAAATTGATGGATTTTTGAATGCTCAACACCCGTTGAATATGTCCTGTGTCAGTAAACATCGGCAACAAAGCGTAATTCAATTGTTGTTAGCAGCACAGTTACAGTCACCAATGCTCTGGATAACATGAAAACTGCCTAACCAGCTCTGCTAGGGGGAGTAAAATGGTCAGAGTGGGGTGTTCTCTCACTATGTGTCTGGAAGTAGCTAGCCAATGTTAGCCAGTTAGCTTGGGTGCTTGACTGTCATTGTGAGGTCAGAGCTTTCGGAACAACCCTACTTATTGGCCAGAGCGTCCAGCATCCTCTGAATTTACGAACGGACAATCTGACAGCACAGTTGTAGTCACCAACACTCTGGATAACATAACAGCCTAACCAGCTCTGCTAGGGCGAGTAATGTTCAGTGAGCTGTTCTCTGTCTTAGATGTCTGGAAGTAGCTGGGATCAACCCAGAACGCACAGATCAACCCTTAAAGAGATGGGTGGGGCTACAGCTTAAGAGGTTGTGAACCATGCTGAATGGGTGTAGACAAAGGGCTCTCCAATAGTGGTACCAAAACATTTAAAAGATGGTTCTCAAAAGTGAGATTACAAGTTGATCAATGTTCAAAGCAGAATTACTTTCCCGTTGTTTCCTGAAATGCAGTGTATGATATACCATTGTAGCTCTGAGTCTCTACTTTTATCCAATGTAAAAAGAAAAAAAGAAATTCAAATGTTGCTACATAAGACTGAATCCAGGTGTAGAGTCACATATTGTGGATAAAGAGTTACCTGTCTAACAGAACATAGAGGGTGTTCTTTAATGGAAGCCTCTCAAACATAATCCAGGTAGAATCAGGAATTCCCCAGGGCAGGTGTCTAGGCCCCTTGCTTTTTAAAATATTTACGAACGACATGCCACTGACTTTGAGTAAAGCCAGTGTGTCTATGAATGCGGATGACTCAACACTATACATGTCAGCTACTACAGCAACTGAAATGACTGCAACGCTTAACAAAGGAATAAGTTAGTCCTAAATATTTCAAAAACTAAAAGCATTGTAATCTTGTAATCAATAATGTGGAAATTTACCAAGTTGAGGTGACTAAACTGCTTGGAGTAACCCTGGATTGAAAACTGTCAGTGTCAAAACATATTGATACAACAGTATCTAAGATGGGAAGAAGTCTGTCCATAATAAAGAGTGGCTGTCTTCTTAACAGCACTATCAACAAGGAAGGTCCTACAGGACCTAGTTTTGTCGCATCTGGACTACTGTTCAGTCGTTTGGTCAGGAGCCACAAAGAGGGACTTAGGAAAATTGCAATTGGCTCAGAACAGGGGAGCACAGCTGGCCCTTGGATGTACACAGAGCTAACATTAATAATATCAAAGTGGAGGAGAAATTGACTTGATCACTACTTGTATTTGTGAGAGTTATTGACATGTTGAATGCACAAAACTGTCTGTTTGAACTACTGGCACACAGCTCTGACACCCATGCATACTAGAGGTCGACCGATTATGATTTTTCAACGCCAATACCAATTATTGGAGGACCAAGAAAAGCTGAAACCAATTAAAATCGGTCGATCGAGATATATATGTAATAATGACAATTACATCAATACTGAATGAACACTTATTTTAACTTAATATAACACAAATTAAAATCTATTTAGTCTCAAATAAATAATGAAACATGTTCAATTTGGTTTAAATAATGCAAAAACACAGTGTTGGAGAAGAAAGTAAAAGTGCAATATGTGCCATGTAAAAAAGCTAACGCTTAAGTTCCTTGCTCAGAACATATGAAAGCTGGTGGTTTTCTTTAAACATGAGTCTTCAATATTCCCAGTTAAGAAGTTTTAGGTTGTAGTTATTATAGGAATTATAGGACTATTTCTCTCTATACCATTTGTATTTCATATACTTTTGACTATTGGATGTTCTTATAGGCACTATAGTATTGCCAGCCTAATCTCGGGAGTTGATAGGCTTGAAGTCATAAACAGCGCTGTGCTTCAAGCATTGAGAAGTGGGAAAAGTGCTGTTTGAATGAATGCTTAAGAGCCTGCTGCTGCCTACCACCGCTCAGTCAGACTGCTCTATCAAATCATAGACTTAATTATAATATAATAAACACACAGAGATACGAGCCTTGGGTCATTAATATGGTCAAATCCGG
Organism: Salvelinus namaycush; assembly: GCF_016432855.1. NCBI lineage: Eukaryota > Metazoa > Chordata > Actinopteri > Salmoniformes > Salmonidae > Salvelinus > Salvelinus namaycush. Next base: position 25,161,575 of record NC_052329.1, read on the forward strand.
AAACTATCATTTCGAAAACAAAACGTTTATTCTTTCAGTGAAATACGGAACCATTCCGTATTTTATCGAACGGGTGGCATCCAGTCTAAATATTGCTGTTACATTGCACCACCTTCAATGTTATGTCATAATTATGTCAAATTCTGGCAAATTAATTACGGTCTTTGTTAGGAAGAAATGGTCTTCACACAGTTTGCAACGAGCCAGGCAGCCCAAACTGCTGTGATATGATGAGAAATTAACAATCACCGCATTGATTATTTGCAACGCAGGACAAGCTAGTTAAACTAGTAATATCATCAACCATGTGTAGTTAACTAGTGATTATGTTAAGATTGACTGTTTTTCATAAGATAAGTTTAATGCTAGCTAGCAACTTACCATGGCTCCCTGCTGCACTCGCGTAACAGGTGGTCAGCCTGCCATGCAGTCTCGTGGAGTGCAATGTAAATTGGCGTACAAAAATGCCGATTACCGATTGTTATGAAAACTTGACATGGGCGATTTTAATCAGGGCCTATGCCGATTAACCGGTCGACCTCTAATGCATACCCCACAAGACATGCCACCATAGGTCTCTTCACAGTCCCCAAGTCCAGGACAGACTATGGCACAGTACTACATAAACACAGTACTACATAGAGCTATGACTGCATGGAATTCTATTCCACATCAAGTAACTCATGCAAGCAGTAAAATGTTAATTTTAAAAACACTTTATGGAACAGCGGGGACTGTGAAGGAACACAAACATAAGCACAGACATACACATGCGATAACATAAGCACTACACACACACGTACACATGGATTTTGTGTTGTAGATACGTGGTAGTATTTAACCTTAATTGATTTAACTAGGCAAATCAGTTAAGAACAAATTCTTATTTACAATGACGGCCTACCCCGGATAACGTTGGGCCAATTGTGCGCCACCCTATGAGACTCCCAAATACAGCCGGTTGTGATACCGCCTGGAATCGAACCAGGGTTTGTAGTGACACATCTAGCACTGTGATGCAGTGTCTTAGACTGCTGCGCCACTCGGGAGCACACATGTATTGTAATGTTTTTAAAATTGTACAACTGCCTTAATTTTGCTTGACCCCAGGACAGTAGCTGCTGCCTTGGGAGCAGCTAATGGGGATCCATAATAAATGCAAACAGTGTATCTGTACACAGGTCAACAATATTGAATTTGGAGTTAGTAATGAATAAAGAAATACACCTCCTGTAGGGACAGTGCTCTTCAAAGTGTTCTTCAAAACACAGCCTCTGCATTTCTGGCCTGGGCATGGGGATTCTGTGTGTGTCCATTTTCATCTGCCAAGGTAAGGTTGACCTCCTGTAGAGCAGGGTACTTAGGGCAAGAAGTTTTTCCTGACCACGGGAAACTGGGCACGCACACACACCCTACCTCCCAAACATTTCCACTGGTCTACGCAGCAGAGCTGAAAACCTTGATGGGAAGCATTTCTTCCTTTGGCATCTATTTGTTTGTGTCTCTAAACCGCTATAGGCCATTACCACAGCAGCCAGTAACACATTTCATCCCTTCTTTCCTCCATCCCCCTTTCCTGCCCTCTCTTTAATACAATAGATCTAAGGTAATAGAATCAAGCTCACTAAGCTACAGCTCGCTCTCCTCTCCTCCGTCATTGGTATAGTAGGGGAAAGTCCTCTCTGGTATCTCCTGTGGTTAACATCATATTGTGCTCCTCCTAGCTTGTCATGTGGTTGAGGCTGTGTACCCATACCGCGACAGCAAACATGACCACATTTTCCTAGATTGTATTGTATGTCTGAACTGGCATAGATATGGCTCAGATTACAGATAGCCTCCTCTCTTAAAGACAGGTTCTGGGGATTGGTCTAGGACAGGTTTCGAAACCAACCAAGGTCCTCTACAAAAGCATTGTGAGACTGAGAACTAGACCCAGACCAACTCTATGTACCATCTTTTCTCAATGTAATGAGGACAATAACATATGCACTATGCAGCTGTGACTATAACAATGGATATTAGAAATTATATTGCGCATCTATAGCATTTCAAATGCTGCAGTTCTGCCTTTCGTATAATGTTAACCTGAGATTGAAAAATACACATACCGAGCAGCTGTCCTCATGCCCTACTTACTGTATTGTATTGTTAAATCACATTAAATGTACACTACAATAGGCTGCTAGTACAGGATAATGTGTTTGTAGAGGTTATGTATGGCTCTAATGTTCTGCACCGGCAGTTATTTTCATGGTCCTTCTCTTTCATCCACAGAGGGGGAAATTGACTGATTCACAAACAGAACCTAAACCTGCAACAGCAGCACCTGAATAAATAAAACACAGTCAAACAGGTCTTCCACCAACACAGCACAGCGTTTTGTAAGGATTCCTTTGGTACTAAAGTAAACAGCACACAGAATGTAATGCTGGTGATATCAATGCTGAGAAGTGGGCCCTACCGTCCGAGGCAACTGCTGAGAGAAACATAAAAACCATGGGTCCCCTTACACCAACTTTACTATGAAATTACACAGAGGTACACGATATATTCAAAAGTATACGGACTCACCTTAAAAATTAGTGGATTCAGCCATTTCAGCCACAACCGTTGCTGACAGGTGTATAAAATCGAGCACACAGCTATGCAATCTCCATCGACAAACATTGGTAGTAGAATGGCCTTACTGAAGAGCTCAGGGACTTTCAACGTGGCACCGTCATAGAATGCCATCTTTCTAACTCTGCTAGAGCTGCCCCGGTCAATTGTAAGTGCTGTTATTGTGAAGTGGAAACATCTAGGAGCAACAACGGCTCAGCCTGAAGTGGTAGGCCACACTAGCTCACAGAACGGGACAGCCAACTGCTGAAGCACTTCATCTGACCTCGGTAGTGAGTGTTGCAACTGAGTTCCAAACTGTTAAGTTCATGTTTTAAGTATCCCTATACTTCTGTTATTACGGGGCTATCACTGAGTCAAGAGTGCGCATGCGCAGGAAGTCTTGTCGTTGATGGACCTGGCCTTGAGTGTAATGGCTACTTGTAGTGTGTTCATATAGTATAGTAAACTTTGTTAAACTGGAACCTTGTCGTTGTGTCATTTCGAGTTAACACAAACTACCTTTGAAAGCAACGTCAGCACAATAACTTTGTCAGGAGCTGCATGAAATGGGTTTCCATGGCCGAGCAGCCGCACACAAGCCTAAGATGAGCATGCGCAATGCCAAGCGTCGGCTGGAGTGGTGTAAAACTCACTGCCATTGGACTCTGGAGCAGTGGAAATGGGTTCTCTGGAGTGATGAATCACGCTTCACCATCTTGCAGTCTGACGGACGAATCAGAGTTTTGCGGATGCCAGGGGAACGCTACCTGCCTGAATGCATAGAGCTAAATGTAAAGTTTGGTGGAGGAGGAATAATGGTCTGAGGCTGTTTTCATGGTTCGGGCTAGGTCACTTAGTTCCAGTGAAGGGAAATCTTAAAGCTACAGCATCGAATGACATTCTAGACCAGAGGTCACCATCCAGTTGATCGCGATCGACTTGTCGATCTCCAAGGCATTTCTAGGCGGTCGCCAAACAATTCTGCACAAACTCTGCCTTCCCGGTGGGCCTGGAGAGGAAATCCAAGTGCACTATGCCACCGCTGGCCAATCAGATTGCTCAGATGACCAAGTCTGCAGTAACGAGGCAGGCATAAAAGAAAGCTATGGCAAAATTGATACTGTGAGATTTCAAAACCATGATTAGAGAGAGACTGTCAACAAATACAGAAAAGAGCTGCTGTTTTTATGAGTGAGGGTAAGTTCTTACTCAGCATTGTCAACACTTTTATACGCCATAAAATGCGCCTTCTTCCCATTTCCACTCAGCGCTACAACAAGCAGTGCAGCAGTACTGAATGAGTAGGAAACTGTATCTATAGGCTTGCGTTGTTATTATTAGCGGCTTGGGTCTTTTAATATCGAGGAATATTTCACTTTCTCTGTTCATATGAGTAACAACATGAATTTGTGCATGAGGCAGAACTAATGCGGTGCGACTCGCATTTCACCATCAGCTGGAAGACGGTGTCCCTTTTTGGTCAGTGTCAGTGGAGGAAAGGGGGAGTGAAGGGATGTTGAGAGGGGGACCCTCATTCTCCTCTCTTCCCTCCGCTGAGACTGACCATCAGATGAAAGCACCATCAGCCCAGTAAAATAAAAAGCTAATTATTTAAATGTATGCTCACTCAGCTGTGCCTCTCACGTACAATGGATCTATTACCGGTGTGATCATATAGCCTACCTCAATTTTTTAAATCAATTTTAAAAAATGTCCCAAACAATGCATTGGCAGGTAAATTCAAGCAAAGCCAATATGCGGTGATAATGTATTGAGCCTATAGCTTACTGCACAAACCTCATTGCTACAGTACTGTTTTTAATTGGTTTATGTTGCATAGGTTTACATTTTTTAAGTCTGAGCAGTAGATCTCGGCATGCATTTTGACTCAGAAAGTGATCTTGACTCAGAAAAGGTTGGTGATCACTGTTCTAGATGATTCTGTACTTCTAACTTTGTGGCAACAGTTTGGGGAACGCCCTTTCGTGTTTCAGCATGGCAATGCCCCCGTGCACAAAGCGAGGTCCATACAGAAATGGTTTGTCGAGATCGGTGTGGAAGAACTTGACTGGCCTGCAGAGACTTGACCTCAACCCCATTGAACATCTTTGGGATGAATTTGAAAGCCGACTGCGAGCCAGGCCTAATCGCCCAACACCAGCGCCTGACCTCACTAATGCGCAAGGGTGAATGGAAGCAAGTCCCTGCAGCAATGTTCCAATATCTAGTGAAAAGCCTTCCCAGAAGAGTGGAGGCTGTTATAGGAGCAAAGGGGGGACCAACTCCATATTAATGCCAATGATTTTGGAATGAGATGTTCGTGTCCACATACTTTTGGTCATGTACTGTACTTGAATGAGCACATTCAGTGCAGTGACTGGAAAAATACCATTCAGCTGTCATGTGCCCTGGGGGTATCATAGGCGCCCCCACCCCATTTCAATTCAAGGGGCTTTATTGGCATGGGAAACATATGTTAACATTGCCAAAGCAAGTGAAGTAGATAATACACAGAAGTGAAAAACAATCAAATGAACAGTAAACATTACACTCACAGAAGTTCCTCTCTCGCCACAGTTTTATGACTTAACGACATGTCGTAAATTCCTGGAAGGAACCCTTTCCCCCTTTGGACATGCAGTATTGAGAGAGAGAACAAAGAACTAGACTTGGCCAAACTCCTAAGCCCCAAAATGGGAGAATGAAACATCTCTACTTCTGAGAATGTGGAAATGGTCCGTGGACACAAAGGACAGTTATGACGAGTGTGTTTCATTTGGTGATATCGTGATCTCATGAAGGACAGGAAACACACATAACGGTATCTCTTAACTTCTTGCCACTATAGGGGGTGCTGTTTCGCATTAGCATAATTTGCTCTACAGATTAAACTGCCTAGTACTCAATTCTTGCTCGTACAATATGCATATTATTGTTATTATTAGATAGAAAACACTCTCTAGTTTCTATAGCCGTTTGAATTATGTCTCTGAGTGGAACAGAACTCATTCTACAGCACTTTTCCTGATATGGAGTGAGATTTCAGAAATCTTGGCCACTGGTCCCAGGTCAGTTTTAAAGTCCCTGTGAATCCTATGAGGATACAAACACTGCCCACGCCTTCCTCTAGATGTCAGTAAGAGGTGACAATTTGAATGGAGTCGATTGCGCAATCAGGGCCTGTATAAAAGAGCACAAGGCGGAAGTGGCTTTCTTTTCCTGCTGCGCCTGACGCACGAAGGACGTCGGACTGGCTCTCTTTCCAAGCTTTGGTTTAGCCACTTATATATCGCCGGTCATGTTTTTACTCGTTATAGGTGTTAAAAACATCATAAGGTAGTTAATTTAAACCGTTTTATAGCAATTTATATCCGTTTAGTGCGATTGAGGCATTTCTTTGTGGTGCACTTTGAAGCGCTGGGCACGTTTCCAGTACCGGTCGAACGTTAGTGGGCATTTCGACGGACAAGAGGACATCTTTCGACCAAAAGAAGATTAGACCCAAGAAAGGATACATTGCCCAAGATTCTGATGGAAGATCACCTCATAGTAAGAAATATTTAAGATGATAAATCGTTGTTCTGTCGAAAAATTTTAAACGCATATTCCGCCATTTTTTTTGGTATAGCTTCGCTTGGCGAACCCTGTATTGCACAGTAAGGATAATTTTAGAAATGTAATTCAGCGATTGCATTAAGAACTAATTTGTCTTTCGATAGCTGTCCAACTTATATTTTTTTAGTCAAGTTTATGAATAGTTATGCATGAGACAAGATCACTGTTAAAGATGGCGCCCGACATTTTCAGGCTAGTTTTGCTAGTATTGTCATTGTAATAACCACGTTTTTTTGTGGCTAAATATGCACATTTTCGAACAAACTCTATATGTATGTTGTAATATGATGTTACAGGAGTGTCATCGGAAGAATTCTGAGAAGGTTAGTGAAAAAATTAATATATTTTGCCGATGATTACGTTATCGCTCTCTTTGGCTTGAATCAATGCTCGGGTAACGTTTGCACATGTGGTATGCTAATATAACGATTTATTGTGTTTTCGCTGTAAAACACTTAGAACATCTGAAATATTGTCTGAATTCACAAGATCTGTGTCTTTCCATTGCTGTGAGCTGTGTATTTTTAAGAAATGTTTTATGATTAGTAATTAGGTAATTCTCGTTGCTCTCTGTATTTATTCTAGTCGAGTTGTGATGGTGGGTGCAATTGTAAACTATGATTTCTACCTGAAATATGCACATTTTTCTAACAAAACCTATCCTATACAATAAATATGTTATCAGACTGTCATCTGATGAGGTTTTTTCTTGGTTAGTGGCTATCAATATCTTTATTTGGCCGAATTGGTGATAGCACCTGATGGAGTAAGAAACTGATGGAGTTAGAAAAGTGGTGTCTTTTGCTAACGTGGTTAGCTAATAGATTTACATATTTTGTCTTCCCTGTAAAACATTTTAAAAATCTGAAATGGTGGCTTTATTCACAAGATCTGTATCTTTCATTTGGTGTCTTGGACTTGTGATTTAATGATATTTAGATGCTACTATTTAATTGTGACGCTATGCTAGCGATGCTAATCAGTGTGGGGGGGGTGGGGGGTGATCCCGGATCCGGGGTTGAGAGGCGTGAAAAGTTAAAGTGTACATTTCCCAGCTGTCAGGTTTACATCTAAATATTGTGAAACGTATGTGATTAAACATGAAACCATTTGTGAAAAGATGTAATTTGATGTTAACCTTCTAAATGAGAAAATATGGGTTTTTATATAAAGTTAACCAAGTCAGTAACCACGCCCACGAGAGCATAGACATTACGTCGGCGTCATGGACCGGCCCTTTTCTCTGAAGTGTATAAAACCACCCGTGACGAAATTTACATTTCATACCAAAGAGACCAACGGTAAGCCGGACGTCTCGAATTGTTAAGATCACGCAAACCCCGGTGTAAGCTAAGGTTGCAAATGGTTGAATTTCTAAGACTAGAAAACATGTAGCTGATGCGACATGTTGAAATAGTTGGCACTATAACTCTACCAAAGGACAAGACCATACCACGTGGAGCATTGGCTACACGGCTGGAAATGGTTAAACTCTGAGACTATCGATCACTACAGAATAAGAGCAAATCTTAGACATAATTACTAGTCTGCAGCTAGAAATTACGTAAGTCTAGAAAGAGAATACCGACAACCGCGGAAGCATCTATCTATGAGAACATTTCCGAATGGTACCAACTACAACCACGAAAGACATCGTGACTTCTGGGAAAGTGAACCAGAGACTCTGATGAACCCTACAGGACGATCAAGGATTCCAACAGAAGACAAACATATACATTTCAATTATTCTCGAATGAGCGGCCGTTCATGTGAAAAGGATTAGCATTTCAATGAATATAATTATAGACTGTTTGTAGTGAATCCATTTTGTCTTTCCCGCTCTCTCAGTCCCCACCCCTTTCCTTTGTCTACCAAGCTGTCATATCGGCTTAGCCCACTAGGGAATTCTCTATCATTGTTAGTAACCAATATCTACTGTTGGTTTGTTAAGCATTTCTGTGATTATTTAGTTAGTAAATAAATAATTAAGCCAATTTGTATATTGCTGATAATGGAAACTAGGGTTCGTGCAGATAACCAAGAATTTTACGACGTTCAGATGAGACTGAGAAGGTAAAGAATAATTAATGACCGATTGATGACTGAAATGCAAAAGATCTTTAGATCGCTAAGAGTTAATTCAGAAGACGGAACTCCTTAAATAAACATCTCCGTGGTGCCCCAGGTTATTAATTAGTTAATTGTTGCACGATTTAATTCAATCACGTAATCAATTAAACATTAGATAATCGATTTGATAAAATAGCATGTCATTAATGAGTCACAGACACGACACAGCCATTTTGTGACAGAACAGTCAGACGGTTTCTTCTACTGAATGGAAGTTTGGGGTGTATCTGGAGAAACTGCTATTTGGGGGCCAATTCTTTAGTGTAGCCAGGACACACCGGGGTTGACAGAAAAGAATGGGCAGACCAATCAGAGTTCTTTATAGTTATGTTACGCCTAATTTGTCCCCTCAGTCAGATGGTTTGCAATGTCTCCCTCCTGACACTGGCCATGACACATGTAACGCTGTAGTTAATGTGTATGTGTCTGTCTTTGCACCATGCTGATACCCTGTGTGAGGTTGAATGGGCTAACACCTCTGCACGCCACACGACTTCAGAGGTAAACAAAGAATTAACCCTGGAAATTTAGCGCGCCATGCAAGTCCATTCAAGTTGAGGTAAATTATAAAATGACAGTTCCATTGCTGTGTTGCACCGTGTGACGTTTATGGTCTGACTGAATGAGAATAACCTTCCTGAACTCAAATGTATAGTTGTGCTATGACTGAGTGTGTGGTGGGGTTTGACCTTTAGGAGTTATTGCCTTGATATTTTAATGGGAGAATAATACATAACGCGAAGGGATTTTTTATTGTATTTATGAATTATTAGACCTAAATGACCCTTTACCTTAAATCAATTTTTTTCTCTTACATTTCATTTAAACAGATCATTAACTTAAGCAGTCAAGTTGCTGTCTACGGAGAAAAAAATTGCCAGAAATGCCAGTGAATCAATGACACACGCTGATTTATACACCAAAACATCCTTACCCCGAGCTCTACCTATAAAATGAAAAACCCAAACAGCTTCCCATCTGTCTTGTTGGGGGAAGAAGTGCTTAAGCAGTGCTTAGCAAGCAAACAGCAAGAGCAGGGAGATCATTTTAGAGTTATTCAAAATGCCTAACTGGGCCCATCAACATGAGTTATCCCAGCACTGTGCTGCTCTGCAGACTGCTATTGGTCTGGTTACTGGGAAGTAGCAGCTCCTCTGAGACCTGATACAGCTATAATAACAGCTCTGGGAACAGCAAAGACACTGTACTTGGAATTGACAGAAGCAAAAAGCCAACTTGCTTGTAAGAATTCCAGAAAAAGCTTGACAGAATAATTGTGAGATGACAGTATGGGTACTTGGAGAATATTGCAAGATGATATTGCGAAGTAATCTGGTGATTTAGAGTCACAAAAAGTCAGGAGCAGTGTGTGTGCGCGCGTGTGTGTGTTCGTTCTTACTTTCTCAGGTGGTCATGCTCCTTCAGAAACAGTTCCGTTCTTCTGTTGTTTACTCCTGAGCCACTCTTGTATGTCCTGTTGGACAGAAAGAGAGAATGGGTTTCATTAATATAACAGTGCATATAAATTAGACACACAAACAACTCAAGATGACATCACTGCTATGACCATATGAAATATTTACTGAGAAATTGATCCTGATTAATCTAAGGTATTACCAAATTCAGCCACGATTGTATCAAACACAACATCTATGGATTCATCAATGTGACCATTTGACACAAGGTTGGTCTGACACAAGGTTTGTCTGACACAAGGTTTGTCTATGCAGCTACAGTCCAAGCAGACGGGCACAGTTGGTAAAAGGAGGAGTTCATGTATAATAGGAGGCCAGCCATGCTGAGGTGGTTTAAAGAGCCAGCTATAGGACTGCAGTAGATGTACAGCTCTTTTAAAGCAGCCTGGCCTGAATGGAAAACACTGAGGATGGTTTCTCCTGCTGTCAACATCACCATGTAAAATTAACTCAAGTCGCTCTGGATGACTGTCTTAGTCAGTTTAACTCTACCTACACGTACATATTACCTCAACCGGTGGCCCCGCACATTGACTCTGTACCGCTACCCCATGTACATAGCCTCACTTGTTATGTTACTGCTGCTATAATTATTTGTTACTTTTATTTTCTATTATTAACTTAACTCTTATTTGTAAAAAAAAAAATAATAATAATCTTGAAACTTCTTAAAGCATTGTTGGTTACGGGCTTGTAAGTAAGCATTTCACTGTAAGGTCTTGTTGTATTAGGCGCATGTGACCAATAAGATATTTGATTTGTCTGCTAAATGACTCAAATGTACTATTTGGGCCTCATGATATTATCCCAACACCGTGGTGCCGTTACAATATGTATTACGATTCTATATGTATTAAGATTTGATACTGGGATTTTATTACGATGATGTTCCAAACATATTGCTCACTATACTCTGTCTGCTGCAGAGAGACGAGAGCATGAGAAAATGAGTTAAATCAGTGATGGAAATAAAAGTGCTGAAGACATGTTGGCTTACTATTTTAAAAGAAGGATGGAGAACAAGCTATAGGATGAAAAACATCAGTGTTTCTGCGCAGGTACAGCAGACTAGCGCTAACTGACGCTAACTAGCTATACTTGGACACAAATCGATACTTGGAGTCAAAGTATTGTTATAATATCCAAAATAATATTGCGATATGCAACTAGCGATTTTTTCCACCATCACTAGTGCTGGCCCGGAGTGCTGCTCCATAGCTTGGTGTGTGTTGGCCAGAGTGATCTGTTGACCCTGCTAGGGCCATAAGGTAAACTCACCCCATTCCTTACAAATGTGCGCAAACGCAACATTCAAACGAGGCTACAAAGAAAACTAATGGGACTGTAGCGACTGTGTTGACTTCAAAATCGGTGGTGTGAACTAGGTTTCAATTCAAGCATTGATCGACATGGTAATGCCTCTATAGTATTGGAGAAAAGTTGAAAAAAACGGACCCTCCGTTACATCGTGACGGGTCATGTCGTAACGTACAGCACGCATAAAGCATTATTTCTGTCTTACAATCTCTCTCCACCAGGTGTAGCACTTCTCTCATCGTTTAAAAACAAGAAATGGACAGTGACAGGGGTAAGGGGGGGATACCTAGTCATTTTTTGCGTCATCATTGCATGCGATCATCCTTCTCAAAGCTGCTGTTTACTTCTAAGATCACTTTAGCTAAAAACCCGATTCAAATTCGACACAAACCTTCAAATAGGTATGTAATGACACATTATATAAACTCTTTATAGTGTTTTATTTACATTGTAGAGGCGATAAGGTGATAAGTTGGACAGATCGAGTGAAAAAAAGCAATTTTCCCACACAACATCTCTCCTTCTCACTATCACGCATTAGTTTCGCTTCCCCACCCGCCATTTTTAAAAAGACCTGACGGGGCTCATTGCCTGCTTGAATTATGCAGAAACGGACAGCGTTTAGGTCATATAATTGGTTCTGTTGGAAAGGGGAGAAATTGTGCTTTATAATGGTATTGACATTACAGTTGATCTGGAAGTATTACGTTTTTGGGGCGCTAAAATAAGGGAAATTGTACGGACCAAGGCGATGTACGAGTTTACGTTAGTTGTGGGAGAATTATAATGAAAATGGATGACGAGGTAGTAATGGAATGGTCCACATCTCAGAGGGATTGTCTGGTCATTGCTACAGTAACAACGTTAGAAGTCTTGCTGGTCATTGCGCTAACGCTAGTCAGCATTGGCTCGCAAAACTACCTCCAACTTCCTTCATACTGGACACAGACATAAAAATGATATCCACTAGTTCATCCGACTCTGGGGAAGTAGATACCAAAATGCAGAAGAATCCTTTAAAGATGGCTGGAGCAGTGTGTGTGTGTGTGGTATGGTTGTAAACAGAAAAATCCCTCATTGTGACTGCTTACTTAAGCAGCCACACACACCCAGTCAGGTATGCAGAAGATCTACTGCCACCTGGTGGGCAACAGGGGAATGTGTGCTACACAAGAAAGACACCACTCAGCCCATTTACATTACATTACATTTAAGTCATTTAGCAGACGCTCTTATCCAGAGCGACTTACAAGCCCCACACGCTTCAGGGTTTCTAGAACCATTTCAATAATGGTTAATTAAGTTTGAGCGGAAATAAAACCCTCGGGGGTTTGTGGTATATGGCCAATATACCACGGCTAATGTGTTGTTGTCGCATTGCGTCATGCCTAAGAACAGCCATTAGCCGTGGTATATTGGAAATATACCACACCTCCTCGGGCCTTATTGCTTAAGTCTATACTGTTCACCATGTAGCCTACACAACGGCACACTCACAGAGTAGATATGAGCACCCAGCAACCCGTCGACAGCTCCTTAGCGCTACTCTCAATTCCCACTGCAGTGGGTGCTATAGGAAGTGGCTGCTGGACTAGCTATAGGCTGTAAGCCCATAAGCACTTTATTGATGCTCTCCTTCCTCTCCACTGACCTGGGGAAAGGAGAGGCAGCCATTGTTTCAATACTTGATCCAGGAGGGGATGAATGCATAGAATCAGAACACTAATAGTAATTTAATAAGATCTCTATGATCGAATGTCTCTGCTGTAAACAAGAAGCTTGACATCTAGCCTCTTACATAGCAAGTTAGCAAACCGAACGCATAGCTGGAGCCCTGAGCTAGATATAATTTGACACATCTTAGATTTCTTATAGTTTTAATTAACTTCTAGTTATAAGCAGTGGCGTAGCACAGTATTGAAAATCCTACCATCGGCATACGGTATATCGCCCAAACCTACTAGAGGGGGAACATCCATGGTGGATAATGTGTTATGCCATGTTGGCAGGGATCTTTTAAAATATACTTATTGGGGGATTTGGCATTGTCTGGTTACAGGAAGTAATACATCACTTAAGAAATAATGCAAACAGTATTGATAAGAGTACGCATGATTGCATGGTGAACTTATAAAACAGCGCAACATACTATATTGATTCAAAGAAGCCCAACAACGGTATGCAACATTACAGTAGAGTTTGACATATAAGCTAAGTAACTAGCATGGCCACCAAACAAACCGTTGCAAGCTGCCATAATATTGATCGACATAACATGAATTGATATATGGGAAGTCTCAAAGGACACCATTGAATGACACGAGGCTGAAAACGTGCCCGATCGGGTTGCCAAGATGACTTACTAATACAGTCCAAAGCCTGTATGAAGCTTGAACATACTGTACAGTAAATGGGTAGGAAGAACAAGAGGATACAACAGTTCTTGTACTAGAACAGATGGCAAATGATTTTTAGTCCAGTCAGCCAAGAAGGCAAAATGACTATAGGTCCATTTTATAACGACTGTATAGTATCATGTATTGCTGTATCAGAAAAACTGAAATGGCCTTAGAACTTGTGGAACTTGACAAAATGGACAACTGTTACAGAATAGTGGCGAAGCATCCCAGTGGTGCCCTGACAGACTACCACCTCTACCATCTCCCTCTCTATTCCATCACTTTCTCTCTGTTTCCCAATTTCTGAGTATGGAAGCTCTGAGTCTCTGCATCTGCACGACTGCCTGTGTCTCTCAACTCAATGCTTGATAGTACAAGACAATAGGGGTTCTTGTTAGCTTAGCGCTGTTGTATTGATTATGAGCACTGTCGTTAGCTTCAGTAGCTTGGCTATTAGTGTGCGTTAGTTCAGCCTTAGCACGCCACAAGATTCAAGCACGTGGGCTTTGAAAGCACTACAACACCAGTCTAAATCCTTGAGGAGCAGCATGTACAGCGCCTTCGGAAAGTATTCAGACCCCTTGACTTTCTGCATTTTGTTACGTTACAGCCTTATTCTAAAATGTATTAAATAAAAAGTCCTCCGCAATCGACACACAATAACCCATGACAGAGCAAAAACAGGTTTAGAAATGTTTGCAAACGTATTGAAAATAAAAAACAGAAATACCTTATTTACATAAGTATTCAGAACCTTTGCTATGAGACTTGAAATTGAGCTCAGGTGCATCCTGTTTCCATTGATCATCCTTGAGATGTTTCTACAACTTCATTGGAGTCCACCTTTGGTAAATTCAGTTGATTGGACATGATTTGGAAAGGCACACCTGTCTATATAAAAGGTCCCAGAGTTGACAGTGCATGTCAGAACAAAAACCAAGCCATGAAGTCAAAGTAATTGTTCGCAGAGGTTTTGTGTGTAGATTGAGGGTATTTTTTTTTAGAATAAGGCTGTAACCTAACAAAATGTGGAATAAGTCAAGGGGTCTGAATACTTTCTGGAGGCAGTGTATGTAGTATCTCATTTCCCAATGTGTATGTTAATGCTTACAGTACATCATACACCATGTAGGCTACATGGATCAGAATGCATACAATAATAAAAATGCTCCTTTGGGGACTTTAGTGATGACTAAGACAGGATAGGAATACGATTAAAACAAAGCTCACATTTCCCATCACATTATGTGGGTGGGCAGTAATGTCCTTTTCTCAAGCAGAACAATTATAAATTCAGTCCACAGCCAACAGAACAGTGAAAGGTTCATTCCCAGGCACCATGATGTTTGGTTTATTGTGGAGCACAAGGAGAACACACATGACTGCATGGAATAACAGAGAGCACTGATGAATAAGGCTATATGCTTATATAAAGGAGGGGTATGTGTGTGCTCAATATGAATCCTGCAGTGATCTTGTGGTGCGGCCTGACGCATCTTACCATAGATCAATAAGCCATTAGAGCAGACAAGAGTCATGGTCTGGTTGCCTAGCCCTCATTTAAATCTCCTCATTCACTACCAAGCCAATCAGTGGAGCACTGAGCACCTTCTCTCTCATTAGAGGCCCATGGGTGTAGGGCTGGGCGGTAAACCATTAAAAAAAAAACATATCTGTATTCATTCAAGGACCGGTTTGGATTTTTACTTTACCTTCTATTAAAATGCCTTTTTAATGTTTGATTTATTATATTAAACATTCAGTAATGAGTAAAAAAATTATAGCAATCACCCTTTTTATCGCCAGTAAGAAAACGGCTAAAAGCTGAGAACTGCTAGCTAACTTTCTAGCACGACAACAACTTCAGGAGGGCAAGCTTGGCAAAACCCCCAGAAGTAGGTTGACTACGCACAAATAAGAACTGTAATTGAATCCAAAAACAGTCAAAGGGGAGAATAATTATTCTCATAAAGGAAACTTGACGAAATACAGGCATATACTAAGACAAAAATTTGTGACAGTGACAACAAACTAGCGCAGGAAATGAAGAAATGTATGAAAATGCAGGAAGTGAATGCTAGAATTCAACAAATAACTATGGAAATGGGAACCATTGGTTGAGTACCAGAGTGAGGTTACAAAATAGGATTTTCAATCCTATGCAATGTTCTACAAATAGGCCTACTTAAAAAAAATACAAATATTTAACTAGGCAAGTCAGTTAAAGAACAACATTTTATTTACAATGACGGCCTACCGGGGAACAGTAGGTTAACTGCCTTGTGCAGAATGACAGTTTTATCTTGTCAGCTCTGTGACTCGATCTAGCAACCTTTCGGTTACTGGTCCAACGCTCTAACCACTAAGCTACCTGCCGACTACTTCACTGTCAGTTTTGTATTCCTATTATTTTCGGTTGAAGTTTATTTGAACAGTATAAAGCAATCAGAATGGAGAAAGTTCATTAAAACTACTAAGAATACATTTGTTGCCATGCACTACCGCTAAGCCTATTTAAAACTATTTTTATTCAGAAAAATCAAATACCATCAAAAATATGAAAACTACAGTGATATGATAATTTTGGTTTCACAGGTCTAACAATAACATGGCTATATACAGGGTGTAACAATACCGAATCAATGTGCATGGGTACGAGGTAATTGAGGTAGCTACGTACATGGGTTGGGGTAAAGTGACTAGGCAACAAGACAGATTGACAGTAGCGGCAGCGTATGTGGTGAGTGTGAAAGTGCCTATAAAGAAAGTTTCAATGCAGCGTTTTACCCTTGCATTGTATATGCTTTCGTCACCCTGCCCGAAGTGGATGAACTGTCACTAAAACATTTTTTATTAAACTTCAACATCTAAACAGCATACAGGACTGGTATTCCATTTTCTTTTATTTTCACTGTTAAATGATCAGGGATTTGAGACACACATGAGGGCGTGTTCTTACATAGAGAACCATAATAATCAATATAATCATATGCTTTATCAATCACCCTTTTCAGTTGAAATAGTCGACAATCTGTTGTTTCAAGTCAGTACAAATGGTAAGACAGGATCTATGGAGGGAGGGATGGCTGGAGGGAGAAATACTCACTCAATGTCTTTCCGGACAGACCCCAGCAAATCTTCTCTCTCCCGGATGGCAAGGAAGTTGGCTTTGGTTTTGTGGAATTCGTGAGTGTAGTCCTAGGGTACAGCAACAAAAAAAACAGGAGTAAAAGGAATGAAAAACCATTAACCATGGAAGTGAAAATGATGCATGCAGAGCTCAAGTTAGGACTAAGTTCTGATAGAGGAATAGGCGAGAGAGAGGGGGAGTGAAACAAAGAAAGAGAGGGGGAGAGATGGAGGGATAAAGAGAAAAATTTAGAAAGTAAGAGAAGACAGACGGACCTGCAGAATGTCTCTGTGTCTCTGGAGCGTGTGCATCAGGGCTGCGTTGAGGGACGTCACACCTGGGGTGCTGGTGTACTCCGCCATCTTGTCGTTCACACCCGTGAGCTAAGAGACACAGCACCATCAGTACACATACACACAACAATGCAAGATTCAACCATATTGGCATGCCTATGATAGTGAAGCTGAATACTACTTGAGGACCAAAATCCATTCTGACATTTCATATCAACTGCATACAATGATAATTATTTGCTGGGAAGTCTTACTTTGGCCAGCAGCTGTTCAATCTCCACAGACATGGTCTCAAACATTCTATCCTGTGTCGAGTTGTTGAGGAGGGGAGTAGTATCCGAGTTACTATAGGGCAGAAAGGAAGACAAGGATGGAGAGAAAGACCATTAGGACTGGCAACATGTGGGCTTGGTGGAGGTACTGTATCACCATATTTGTAACACCTATCAGTTCTTTTAGATCCATAAACACCAAGAAAAAGCATGTTTAAAGGAGAATCTCCATTGAAAGTACTTTTTAGTCCAGAAGGCTTAATCTCGGTTCTGGGAAACTGGCCCCAAAGTTGTGGTGGCAGGCACTAGTCTCACCTGTAATGTAGGACCTAGGCCATTGGGAAAGGGGTTAGGGACAAAAAAGGAACTGGTCTTAGTCTTACCTGTCTCCTCGACGGCCATCTCTGGAGCTGCTGTAGCTGGTACACAGTTTACTGAAGGACACCAGCTTCAGGTCCAGCTCATTCTCCAGCTGCCTGGCCTGCTTTCGCAAATCTGGGATGTGCAACATACATAGACACACACACCGTTTGGAATTGATTAACAGGGTTGGCGTCAACAGCAACGTACGCCTACAGAAAGATTGTAATCCAAATAGCTGAAATCAGTCATATTAAATCAGATGTCTTGCTGTCTTTTTCGTATAGCTAGTTAAACATCTGAATTGATGTTAACGGTAGTTATCTATACAATAGTGGTAGACAGCTAACGTTCGCTAAGTGGAGACAAAAAAACAACCAGGCAACACTAATCATCCTGCTGCTGTTGACAATACAACTTTGCTGGCTAACCAACTACTTTAGTTAGCTAGCACAAAAACAATTTTGCTTAGGTTGGCTGATCATTTAGCTAAATAACTACTGTTAGCTAACTCAGTGAAACTGAAATCACATAGCTAGTTAATCAACTCGACAGCAACCTAACTAGTAAACTAACTATTGTATACAACTAATCTAAAATAGCTTGCTACAACCTAAAGTTTGTATAGCTATGTGAAACTAGCTGGCTAGTTTCATTAGCTAGCTAGCTGACGAAGTTAACATTACATCGGTAAACGCTTCACTTGCTAGCAAAAGCTTGTTTTGCTAGCTAGCTAGCTGAGCTCTTAGACAGGCCACCCAACCCAACAGTGTCGATTTGTTCCATATTTGACAACACTTTTGGCCTGTAAACCCCATTATAATTTACCAAACATCGTTGTAAATGTATCCAATGGCTCTGTCTGATCGCACCCTAGTTGTGCCAGTTTGCCACCTCACCTTCCCAGTAGTTGCTGCTTCCTCCTGCCATTTTTGTCCAACGTCATCAGCTGACGCACGGCCCACCTACTGTACTTGGAACTGGAAAACTCCTACAACTGTACACTACAACAGCGCCTCCCCGTGCTGTTAACTAGTCATGTGCAGCATCCATTGACAAACTGGTCAGAACCTTGGGAACAAAAAAAGCAGTGTATGTATAGCCTCATAAACAGTAATTGATAGCGGAATGATTTTATGAGAAAGACAGCTACAGACCACACCTGCCAGCAGAAGAGAATAGGATGTTGCCGTTATAGCCTTCTTTTCATATAAACTGTGTCGACAGAAGCAATGAGGAATGTTGTGAAACTGGTCCTATTCTCTCTACATTCTTCTTCCCTTCCCCATAAAAATAAAATGGCAAATGCTAGTAGTCTGCAACACAAACAACTGCATTAACATCTCAAAATCCAGCCTATTAAACTGACTAAACGAAATCTGCGGTAACACATTTTTAACCTTTCACAGCAGCCACCATGCAAGTTGTCTTCATTCAAAACATAAATTCATTGGCTGTCCACTAGTGGCAATAGTGGGTCAATAGAAGACGCTAAAATTGAGAATCTGCATTAACATTTTGCTGCTATGTTGCTGCTGAATGACATCTCTGAGAAGAGATTAGTGTAGAGTCAAACCAATGCAACGAATTAGGACATAAAACCATATTGAAAGAAAATGATTTATTTCATCAATGTGTCTTGAAGAATGTTCATGTCAGCATGGTCTGTCATATGGGGCTCCCGAGTGGCGCAGCAGTCTAACGCACTGCATCTCAGGGCTTCACTACAGACCCTGGTTCGATTCCAGGCTGTATCACAACCAGCCATGACTGGGAGTCCCATAGGGTGGCGCACAATTGGCCCAGCGTCGTCCAGGTTATTGTTTGGCCGGGGTAGGCCGCCATTGTAAATAAGAATTTGTTCTTAACTGACTTGCCTAGTAAAATAAAAAGAATCACCACATACAAAGTAACAGGTTGGTTTGTTATGAAATGTGTGTTGTATAGTCAGGGTTAACTTGAATTGCACTTATTTTTCTCACTCAAATACACTTGGCAACAGTTCATTATCTACAATCAATTCAGTTTCATATAAAAAGAAACAAAAATAACCATTTATATCAAAACACCAACATCCATTCAGAAAACACACTCTCCATCTCTCTCACACAGAAAGTAAAACAAAAATAACTTAATTTCTCCCCCTCCCCTAAGATTAGCTGGCTTCGCTACAATATTGATTATGTGCAACTGAGATGAAAGCTAAGAGTCAGACACTCCTGTAGACTAGTGGTCCTCCACCCTGGTCCTGAATAACTACATGGTGTACAGGGTTTTGTTCCAGCCCAGCACTAACACACCTGATTCAACTAACCAGTTACTCAATAAGACATTGATGAGAGTAGAATTGGGAGGGTCAGTGTTGGCCTGGAACATGTCTGCACACCTCATACTCCTCATGACCAGGGTTGGTGACCACTGTTGTAGAGGAAGATGCCCTCCTCTCTAAACACTCTCCTGCCACTGCTGGATGGTTCTAGAGCAGACATTCTGCACATTTTCAGTAATGTAGGGCTGCCATCTACCATAAGGATTTGATAGAATTGTATTATATCAGATGTACAAATAAATCATGAATGAATGCATGAAAAGAATTAACAGCAAAAATAGAGAAATAAAAGTAAATTACAACAAAATATACATCTATGTTGCTGCCGATTATTAAAGCATGGTTAAGTAATTTGCCATCTGAAAAGGTCATTTTAAGATATGAAACATTTTAAACAAGCTGGTCTATGTGTAGAAAGAAAAAAAAGCATACATATTCTCTTAAAAATAGATTTTTTTAAAGAAAACCATCCATTTGTAATCTACAGTATTTGCATCTATTTCAAAGTGCTTTCCTTGAACAATTAAATGGGGAATCATGTATTTGTATTTAACATACAGTGCGTGTAGTAATGCATAGAGGGCCTTGTGCTGTATGTCCAAGAGGGCACATTAATAAGCAGAGGGCAATAGAAGTGAAAACACATACAGGCTGTGAACCCAGGCCCATTGCAAGTCTTCTGCTCTGAGAGTGCATCACTTAAAATACTCAAGACTCCCGGATGAATCCTGGACGACTATTATGTCTTCCATACCACCTGAGTATCTGATGGATCACAGAATATAATCTGTACTATGTCATAACCTGGACGAGATTCTAGTATATTTACTATGCTTCTAGTACCCACACCGCCACGCTTCTGTACTATAGCCCTAAAAGAGAGTGGGGTGTCTAACTCTACAGCATCCAAGGCACTGTGTTTGATGCTCCCTCTGAAAGATTGGCTAACTGGACTGGGACAACATTGACAAAAACCATGAGAAACAGACATTTCTTGAATCATTTCAAATTACTGTAGTTAGTGTATTCATTGGTACTAGTTCCAAGTATAAGTATCAAATACATATATGGACAGGTTGATGAGTGGTGAGCTGCAAAAGTGTGCATGTGTGTGTTGCGTGCATGAAAAAAAAAAAAAAGGTTTTCCAGCTCCACTAGGCCTTTAGTGTGCATCCATGAACAGAGCTAAGCAGGTGCTGATTTGGACGATTCGGCTTGGACACCAGCCATAGAGGAGAGTTGTAGACTCTGAAACAGCTCTCTCTGGTGGGCTGGAGGAGGACAGGCAAATAGGACCTGGGGAATCTTATAGGAAAGGACAAGAACAAGCCCTCCCTGCTCCACCGCTTCCTCCAGTAAAGCAGAGCCACAGAGCACAATACCAGCCAACTCAACAGTCACCGGCATGGGCAGTAGAGCAATTCAACAGTAACAGAGTGATGCTGAGACTCAGATTTTTCATGTTTAAAATGTATGTCAAACAAAAACTATACAACTCTATGCACTCTAACTATTACAATTTCCACTGAACATTTTACATAAACTTATTTACATGAAGAACAGTGCAGCTGCAAATTTTGGTAACAGAATGACGGCACCAACTGCACAAACCATCATTCTGTTACTAAACTTCGCATCACCATTGTTCTTCAAGTAAATGTGTTTTTGTAAAATGTTCTATGGAAATTGTTAAAAGTAGTGCATAAGAGTTTTATGGTGTGTTCAACTTTGCAATCATTGGTTTTTGTTTTAAAGTGGAAAATCTGAGTCTCAGCAGCACTCTGTTAATGTGGAATTGCCCAGTACTAACAGGATCGTATTCATTAGGGCACACTGTAGCAAAATGTTTTTGAACAACAGATAGCAAAAACAAGCATTTCTTGTTGTCCCTTCCCTGCTCCCGTCTGTTTGGTGCCTAACGAATACGAACCAGGTTGGCCGTGTATGTATGTGGGATCTCAGAGTTTGTCGGAGTTGGCGTAGAGTGTGTCCTCATCACTCTCGCTCTCATCCTGGAACTCATTGGAGAGCAGGGATTTCTTGGAGCCCATGGACGTGAGGCGTATCTCGTCCTCGTAATCGTCACGGTGCTGCCGCAGCCGGTGGAAACCATCCTTCTGCTGGTTGGACTTAGCAGAACACACACACCAGATGATACAGGCTGTCACCACCAGGGCCGTCATGGAGGCCGCTGCAGGGAAGGAGAGACAAGCATAAAGTTTATTCGGAAAGTATTCAGACCCCGTGACTTTTTCCACATTGTTACGTTACAGCCTTATTCTAAAATGTATATATATTTTTTAATCCCCCTCAATCAATCTACACACAATACCCCAAAATGTCAAAGCAAAAATATGTAGTAGGGGGGGAAAAACAAATATTACATTTACATAGGTATTCAGACCCTTTACTCAGTACTTTGTTGAACCATCTTTGGCAGAGATTACAGCCTCGATCTTCTTGGGTATGACGCTACAAGCTTGGCACACCTCTCAAGCTCTGTCAGGTTGGATGGGGAGCATCGCTGTACAACTATTTTCAGGTCTCTCCAGAGATGTTCGATCAGGTTCAAGTCCGGGCCACTCAAGGACATTCGTGTCCTGTAGCCACTCCTGCGTTGTCTTGGCTGTGTGCTTAGGGTTGTTGTCCTATTGGAAGGTGAACCTTAGCCACAGCATGATGCTGCCACCACCATGCTTCACCGTAGGGATGGTGCCAGGTTTCCTCCAGACATGACGCTTGACATTCAGGCCCAAGAGTTCAATCTTGGTTTCATCAGAACAGAGAATATTGTTGCTCATGGTCTGAGAGTCTTTAGGTGCCTTTGGTAAACTCCAAACATGCGGTCATGTCCCTTTTACTGAGGAGTGGCTTCTGTCTGGCCATTCTACCATAAAGGCCTAATTGGTGGAGTGCTCCAGAGATGGTTGTCCTTTTGGAAGGTTCTCCCATCTCCACAGAGGAACTCTGGCAGAGTGACCATCGGGTTCTTGGTCACCTCCCTGACCAAGGCCCTTCTCCCCCGATTGCTCAGATTGGCCGGGCGACCAGCTCTAGGAAGAGTCTTGTTGGTTCAAAACGTCTTCCATTTAAGAATGATGGAGGCCACTGTGTTCTTGGGGACATTTAATGCTGGGACATTTAATGCAGCAGAAATGTTGGGGTACCCTTCCTGAGATCTGTACCTCGACACAACCCTGTCTCGGAGCTCTACGGACAATTCCTTTGACTTCATGGCTTGGTTTTGCTCTGACATGCACTGTTAACTGTGGGAACTTATATAGACAGGTATGTGCCTTTCCAAATCATGTCCAATTAATTGAATTTACTACCAGGTGGACTCCAATCAAGTTGTAGAAACATCTCAAGGATGATCAATGGAAACAGGATGCATCGGAGGTCAATTTTGAGTCTCATACCAAAGGGTCTGAATACTTATGACAGTGAGTATGACAGCCCACTTGGAGTTTGCCAAAAGGCACCTAAAGGACTCTCAGACCATGGCACAAAACAAACGTGTCCTAAAAACCTACAGCATTTAACTTATTCACCTTGTTATACTCCCTACAATGAAAAATCTGTGGATGTGCCCTTGAGAAAAGCACGTTACCCTAATTGCTCCTATAATAACAGCGTCTGCTAAATGACAAAAATGTCAAAAAAATTTAATTGTCTGCAGTCATCTGGCAACATTACATAAAAGGTAACATCTCCACAAAAACCATTTCTCCTCATGCTTACCTGCAGTAGCCACAACAAACTCCCGGGGCAGGCCAAAAATACGGTTGTCCATGTCAAACTCAATGATGATGGAGCTGGCGGCTTCATATGACGACACAACCACCTCCTGCCGTTGTTGCTGGTAGCCATCAGCCACAGCCTCTATGTTGTGGTTTCCTGGTGCCAGAAGAGCATGGAAGTAGCCTCCCTCTGCAGTGAACACCCTCACACCCCCGTTCAACACTATCATGGCCCCCACGATGGGCTTCCCACTCTTATCCTTTACCACGCCACGCACACCTTTATGGACCTGGGAGACAGACGAAACACAGATTGAATGTAAAGTACACAGAACAAAAAGTAAGTAGCCATGTCCGAGCCAGAACGGCCGATAGTGCAGGAGCCTATATCCTGTTACTGTAGCGTAAGGCAGCTTGATGTGCAGTACAAGTACACACTCTAGCAAAGATTTTATAACTAAACCAAGATAGACCTTGTTGGCATGGGGATTCGATCCAGCAACCTTTCAGTTACTGGCACAATGCTCTAACCACTAGGCTACCTGCCGCCCCAACTGCGTTTGACAAATGCGTTTGATAAGTAACCAAATCGGAGTGCCGAAATGCATTAATTAATTATTATCAAACACACTCAATAACTCTTATCAACGCATTTGTGAACTTATTTAATGCATTTGTATCACATGAGCCAAGGTCTGAGATCAAGGGTATTACTGACCTCCACCAGCATGCTAAGCAGTGCCTTCCTGTTCTCAGCCCACAGCGTGGCCAGCTGCACGGCCGGGGGGAACAGACAGCAGCCTGTATACACCGTGATCTCTGGACAGTGGCCAAAGTCCACACTGAAGTCCTGGAACACAGACATACACACAGATCAGAAGAGGCATATTGGTGACCAATAAATAGTCCTGTCGTTCCAGGACTCAACCAGCAGATGCCTCTTTGGGTCCGGGGTGTCAGAACAACCCTCCTCCTGAGAGAGGTATAGCATTAGATAGCATTAAGAAGCAGGGATTGATGGAACATACCTTCATGCTGCCCATGTGACTTTGTCTCTCTGCTGCCCTGAGTACTCCATCTGGGATGTTACCCACTGAGGAGAGAAGAGAAGAGGAGGCTGAAACAGAGGCGTCAATAGATATATAGAAGCTATCCATCTTCTTTTCCAATTCACCACTTCCTTTTAATTCACTATACAGTCTATAGGTCACAGTGATCTATTTGTGGTGCTGTTGGTACATACTTTGGTCATTGCTTGGACATCCTGTATCCCCCAGGTGCATCTTGGGATGGTTTCTGGCGTAAACATTGGCCAGGTACTTCAGAGTTTCCTCATTTTCAACTGAAAAAAAGTACACTATTAGTTAACTATTTATCTTATAGTTTTCCCACTAAAGTATTCTATTTGGAGCCCTATGGTCCTACCTGGCTGTACAGGCTTGTCGTAGGGGTAAGTGGCCAACAGGGAGCCTCCATCCAGGGCTACAGAGAGTGTGAAGCCCCTCTCTAAGATCAGGTCCATCACTGCCCTGGTCTCTGGCTGAGCCTCCACCAGGCGCTGGGAGGCATTACCTACAACAGCAGCACACACAGACAGGACACCATCAGACATATAAGGGCATGCAAGCATACACACACAAAACATCTGTCTATACACAAACAACAGCAGGTACTGACCGAAGAAGTCAGTGTCCAGATCTTTCCCGTGTGTGTTGGTCATGCCCACAGTAGAGGTGCACTGTTTCTCTCTGGCCAGCTCTCGTCCATCTGGGTTGATGGAGGGAAGGATGACGATCCGCGTCTCATTTATCAGCTGTGGAGAGGAGAAGAGGGAGAAGGATAGAGAGGAATTATGGGTAGAACAGGACATCAGTGATATTTAAATGGGAGCTTTTGTATTTTACAACATCTCTAAACTTTTTAGAAAGTGTGGTAGATCAAGAAATCCACATGATGAATATTTAGCCATTTCTAGGCAACACAACTGTGCAAGGGTGTGAATAATTTCACTAGGTAACGTAGTTATGATTGGTGTAGTAAAACCATCTCAGTTAAAATCTCACCCTGGTGATGGTGGGGTTCTTGCCGTAGTTGATGCAGAGGAAGGCAGCGAACTCCAGCAGCAGCTCTGTGCCCACAGGGGCGTTGCCATGGATACCTCCCACCAAGCGGATCTTGGGCTCGGCCGTTTCAGGCTCGTCTGGTTTGTTGGAGATCTCCAAGGCCCAGATGGTCCTGTACTCCACACTCTGGCCCAAACTACACAGAAAAATGCATGTTATTATCAGTTCCACTGTAGATAATATGGAATATGGTCACCTAGCAGACTCTTCTGCAAAGAGACGTAGACCGTAATTCAAACCATTTGGAGAGGTTTTGAGGTTAGCCATTAGAAGTACAGGGTGGCTGGTAGCCTAGTGGTTCAGAGCGTTAGGCCAGTAACCGAAAGGTCGCTGGTTCGAATACCCAAGCCAACAAGGTGAAAAATCTGTCGATGTGCCCTTGATCAAGGCACTTAACCCTAATTTGCTCCATGGGCGCCGTACTACTACGGCAGACTCTGTAAAACAATACATTTCAAAGCACCTATCTGGTGTATGTGACAATACATATACATTATTTATTTTTTACATGACAAGATAAATTATTTTGATTAAGTGCAGTTACACTAGGGGTTAGAGGTCAGAGTTTACTATGCAGGGAGGTGACATTTTATGCGTTTAGCTAGGAGGTCAGAGGTTATAACTCAGGCCTACTTGTGCAGGGAGTTCCTCTTGGGAAAGTTGAGGTTTAGAGGTTAGTTGTCAGGTTAGGGTTTAGAGGTCAGGGGTCATAACTCAGGCCTACCTATGCAGGGAGGTGATCTTGGGGAAGTTGAACGTTAAACCCCTCAGGAACTCTGACAGCTCTTTGTAGCGTCTGTATCTGAAGCTGCTCTCTGTGACGGTGCTCTGAACCAGCTGCTCCAGCCCCTGGCCCAGAGACAGGTCCTTAATGAAGCTCTGGAACACCTCCTCTGCAGGGTCTTGGGTGGCCCTGGGGTCCATCGGGGCCTGGCCGTTGGGATCAGAACGCACCCGTGTCAGCCGGAAGTCTACCAGCTCCACCCCCTCCTCTTGCACTGTGGCATAGATCTTTACTGAGTTATACCTGAGAAGACGGGGAGAAAGGGTTAGGCCATAGAGGTCATTCATTCTAGTTGTTCTGTTTCTATGGGTTAGTGTGTGGTTACCCTGCAGATAAACAGGTTTTTTTGGACCGGTCTTGGGTCTACATTTTAAACAAACCCTCAAATTTATCTCAGTTACTACTACGGTCCTGTCTCTCACCCCTGTGCGGAGGCGGTGAGGTGGTACGTTCCAGGGACCAGAAGTCTCCAGTAGTCTCCAGCTAGGTTGGTTGTGATTTGATGATCGATCTCTTCCACCGTGATGGTGGCATTAGGGATGCCTGTACCATCTTTAATGTCTATCACCATGCCCTTCACGCCTCTGTGGACCTACAGAGGCACACACACAATGAATACCTCAAATACAAGTTGGTGCATTTGAGACAAAATAAGTAGGTAAGACATTTAGAGGGAAAGAATATACACATACATTTTTTTAAATAATAATAATTGAGAGAGAGAGAGAGAGTGTGTGAAGCATGTAAGTATGCTGACCTGCTGGATGTACTGCAGTAAGGCTCTACGGTTCTGGTCCCAGTACAAAGGCAGTTGCTGGGCCTTAGGGTACTTCACACAACCCAACTCTATGGTCACCTCAAAACAGTTAGTGTTCAGGTAGTTCCAGTCCTGCATCCCACCTGGCAAGTAAACACAAAGAGAAGTCAGATACACAGGTGCGCAGACATACAAATTGTTCCTCACAGTATGTGAATTGGAATGGGAGGGCACGTACCGGGAACATTGTACCAGTTGGCGCCGTTGGTGATGCCGTCCTCAAAGAACTCTGATCGGTAAAGGTCCTCACAAGGGTGTCCTTTGTGCATGAGAGCGTTTTCCTGGACACACACACACACACACAGGGCAAATGGAATGCAATAAAAACATCAGAAATGAAACAGTAAACGTATCAACGTATCTTCTAACTGTCCAGTGGTTTTATTAACAGAATTAAAATAGTTTACAACTGTATAAATGTATTCATTAAAAAGTTACATTAAATGGACTGATATAAGGACCAAAATTGTGTGTTGAAGTCCACTGACCTGAGAGTAGGCTCTGGCCACTTGTTTAAAGACCTTGTCATCAGGACACTTGCTGTACTCCGTACGTCCCTGCTTGTCATCATCATATGGGTAGTTGACCACCAATGACCCTGTGGTGGGCAGAGAGGAAATATTCAATGAGAATACAGTATATTACTAAAATTATAAAGCTGTCCCCCAAAAGTGGGCCAATATGTTGGTGGCAGGCCAACATACAATTTTTATAAACATTGAAAAATGGGGGGGCTTAGGGCTTACCTCCATGTAGGTTGGCTGAGAGCACAAAGGGATTACTCTTGAGCCAGTTCATCACAGCGATGGTCTCTGGCTGCCTGGGTTCAGTGATGGTAGTAAACTGGTCAGGGAAGTTACGGTTCAGGTCAAAGTTGTTACTGTTGTTGCGTCCCGTGTACCCTCTGACATCACCTGCCAGAGAAAATGAACAGAAAACAATACAAATACATGATACCTATATCTCAATCCATTATACAAAGACAACAGAAACGGATCATTCTCATGTCACAGTACCCAGGTAGCAGAACACATATTTCCATGGCTTCTTTTAATAATAGGGTAGTTCCACCTTAAATATTTCCCCAGTGATCAACTTCCTGTTTATAAAGTGCTGGGGAAAACACCAGCACAACTAGCTGAGCTAAAACTAGACCTATGTAAGAGGAAATGTGAGAAAATCTACAGGGCAAATAAGGAAGCTAGGCAGCAAAAGAGAAGAAATTCCATTCAGAAGTATTTCAAGGTCTCAGTCTGACACTTGACATACAGATAGTTTATGTTAGCATACTCAAGCTATTTGGGTCTGAACACTTGTTTTTGTTCACAGCCAGACAGTTTTCTTAAAATTCTATACAAATTCGCCATGTCTAATGCGTATTCCTGTGATATTTTAGTGACTCAAACAATACAACAAAATCTATGGGGTAAAAAACCTACCTAAAATGTTTTTGCTGACATGCGCTAGTTGATCAGGACATTTCTTGCAAGTTATAAATGGCTCTCTAAGGTATGCAATGACTGACATGACAAGAGGAACTGATGATGCACTACCCGACCTCAAAATTGCACCTGGTGCATTCTACTATTACAACTCTCGAGTAAGTTGAAAGCCGGACCGAGTTCCTTAAGAAAACAGTTTGGGAACCACTGACTTCTTGCTACCGCTAATCATGTTAAATACCTTCTTTTAGACCTACACTGCATTTTTCTTCATCTGGCATGTGTACAAGCAACATTTTCACAAATAGACCCCCCACACATACACGTTCCTCTCTTACCCTCCCTGGCGATCTCATAACCATCTGGGTTCATGGAAGGCATAATGTGTATCCGAGTCGTGTTGACCAACTGGGTGACCTCAGGGTCGCTGCCATAGTTACGGCACAGGTACTCAATAAGGTTGAGGAGTAGCTCGCGTCCCACCACCTCATTTCCGTGCATGTTAGCTATGTACTTGAACTCTGGTTCACCTGAAGCAGAGGGGAGAAAAGAGCGGGGAAAATAAATACAAAAAGTGTTTGAGTGCTATTAAAAGAGAAGTAGGGCAGAGTCGGTTGAGAGAGAATGAGGGCGGAAGTCTCCTGAACAAATTCACACTCAATTAAACTAAAGCACTCCTATCATTTTAAAACCCTCCTTATCCTTGCAGTGCCACTAAATATTGAAGACACACAATGCTGTAATGGGCCTGCTGATACGAGTGAGTACACCACATTCAAAAGGATATCAAATCAAATTTTATTGGTCACATACACATATTTAGCAGATGTTATTGTTGGTGCAGTAGTATCTAACAATTCACAACAATACACACATTAAAAGTAAAATAATCAAATTGAGAAAAATATAAATATTAGGACAAGCAATGTTGGCGTGGCATTGACAAAAATACAGTAGAATAGAATACAGTATATAGTTGAAGTCGGAAGTTTACATACACTTAGGTTGGAGTCATTAAAACTAGTTTTTCAACCACTCCACACATTTCTTGTTAACAAACTATAGTTTTGGCAAGTCGGTTAGGACATCTACTTTGTGCATGACACAAGTAATTTCTCCAACAATTGTTTACAGACAGATTATTTCACTGTATCACAATTACAGTGGGTCAGAAGTTTACATACACTAAATTGACTGTGCCTTTAAACAGCTTGGGAAAATTCCAGAAAATGTCATGGCTTTAGAAGCTTCTGATAAATGATGTCAATTAGCCTGAGTCAATTGGAGGTGTACCTGTGGATGTATTTCAAGGCCTAACTTCAAACTCAGTGCCTCTTTGCTTGACATCACGGGAAAATCAAAAGAAATCAGCCAAGACCTCAGAAACAAAAAATGGTAGACCTCCACAAGTAAGGTTCATCCTTGGGAGGAATTTCCAAACGCCTGAAGGTACCACGTTCATCTGTACAAACAATAGTACCCAAGTATACACACCATGGGACCACGCAGCCGTCATACCGCTCAGGAAGGAGACGCGTTCTGTCTCTTAGAGATGAACGTACTTTGGTGCGAAAAGTGCAAATCAATCCCAGAACAACAGCAAAGGACCTTGTGAAGATGCTGGAGGAAACAGGTACAAAGTATCTATATCCACAGTAAAACGTATCTATATCCACAGTATCGACATAACCTGAAAGGCCGCTCAGCAAGGAAGAAGCCATTGCTCCAAAACTGCCATAAAAAAGCAAGACTACGGTTTGCAACTGCACATGGGGACAAAGATCGTACTTTTTGAATAAATGTCCTCTGGTCTGATAAAACAAAAATAGAACTGTTTGGCCATAATGGCCATGGTTATGTTTGGAGGAAAAAAGGAGGATGCTTGCAAGGTGAAGAACACCATTACAACCGTGAAGCACGGGGGTAGTAGCATCATGTTGTGGGGGTGCTTTGCTGCAGGAGGGACTGGTGCACTTCACAAAATAGATGGCATCATGAGGGAGGATAATTATGTGGACATATTGAAGCAACATCTCAAGACATCAGTCAGGAAGTTAAAGCTTGGTCATAAATGGGTCTTCCAAATGAACAATGACCTTAAGCATACTTCCAAAGTTGTGGAAAAATGGCTTAAGGACAACAAAGTCATGGTATTGAAGTGGCCATCACAAAGCCCTGACCTCAATCCTATAGACAATTTGTGGGCAGAACTGAAAAAGCGTGTGCGAGCAAGGAGGCCTACAAACCTCACTCAGTTACACCAGCTCTGTCAGGAGGAATGGGCTAAAATTCACCCAACTTATTGTGGGAAGCTTGTGGAAGACTACCCGAAACATTTGACGCAAGTTAAACAATTTAAAGGCAATGCTACCAAATACTAATTGAGTGAATGTAAACTTCAGACCCACTGGAAATGTGATGAAATAAAAGCTGAAAGAAATCATTCTCTCTACTATTATTCTGACATTTCACATTCTTAAAATAAAATGGTGATCCTAACTGACCTAAAACAGGGAATTTTTACTAGGATTAAATGTCAGGAATTGTGAAAAACTGAGTTTAAATGTATTTGGCAAAGGTGTATGTAAACTTCTGACTTCAACTGTAAATATGAGATGAGTTAAGGAGTATGTAAACATTATTAAAGTGACCAGTGATTCCATGTCATATATTATATATATATATATATATATATATATATATATATATATACACACACACACACTGCTCAAAAAAATAAAGGGAACACTTAAACAACACAATGTAACTCCAAGTCAATCACACTTCTGTGAAATCAAACTGTCCACTTAGGAAGCAACACTGATTGACAATAAATTTCACATGCTGTTGTGCAAATGGAATAGACAACAGGTGGAAATTATAGGCAATTAGCAAGACACCCCCAATAAAGGAGTGGTTCTGCAGGTGGTGACCACAGACCACTTCTCAGTTCCTATGCTTCCTGGCTGATGTTTTGGTCACTTTTGAATGCTGGCGGTGCTTTCACTCTAGTGGTAGCATGAGACGGAGTCTACAACCCACACAAGTGGCTCAGGTAGTGCAGCTCATCCAGGATGGCACATCAATGCGAGCTGTGGCAAGAAGGTTTGCTGTGTCTGTCAGCGTAGTGTCCAGAGCATGGAGGCGCTACCAGGAGACAGGCCAGTACATCAGGAGACGTGGAGGGGGCCGTAGGAGGGCAACAACCCAGCAGCAGGACCGCTACCTCCACCTTTGTGCAAGGAGGAGCACTGCCAGAGCCCTGAAAAATGACCTCCAGCAGGCCACAAATGTGCATGTGTCTGCTCAAACGGTCAGAAACAGACTCCATGAGGGTGGTATGAGGGCCCGACGTCCACAGGTGGGGGTTGTGCTTACAGCCCAACACCGTGCAGGACGTTTGGCATTTGCCAGAGAACACCAAGATTGGCAAATTCGCCACTGGCGCCCTGTGCTCTTCACAGATGAAAGCAGGTTCACACTGAGCACATGTGACAGACGTGACAGAGTCTGGAGACGCCGTGGAGAACGTTCTGCTGCCTGCAACATCCTCCAGCATGACCGTTTTGGCGGTGGGTCAGTCATGGTGTGGGGTGGCATTTCTTTGGGGGCCGCACAGCCCTCCATGTGCTCGCCAGAGGTAGCCTGACTGCCATTAGGTACCGAGATGAGATCCTCAGACCACTTGTGAGACCATATGCTGGTGCGGTTGGCCCTGGGTTCCTCCTAATGCAAGACAATGCTAGACCTCATGTGGCTGGAGTGTGTCAGCAGTTCCTGCAAGAGGAAGGCATTGATGCTATGGACTGGCCCGCCCATTCCCCAGACCTGAATCCAATTGAGCACATCTGGGACATCATGTCTCGCTCCATCCACCAAAGCCACGTTGCACCACAGACTGTCCAGGAGTTGGCGGATGCTTTAGTCCAGGTCTGGGAGGAGATCCCTCAGGAGACCATCCGCCACCTCATCAGGAGCATGCCCAGGCGTTGTAGGGAGGTCATACAGGCACGTGGAGGCCACACACACTACTGAGCTTCATTTTGACTTGTTTTAAGGACATTACATCAAAGTTGGATCCGCCTGTAGTGTGGTTTTCCACTTTAAATTTGAGTGTGACTCCAAATCCAGACCTCCATGGGTTGATAAATTTGATTTCCATTGATAATTTGTGTGTGATTTTGTTGTCAGCACATTCAACTATGTAAAGAAAAAAGTATTTAATAAGAATATTTCATTCATTCAGATCTAGGATGTGTTATTTTAGTGTTCCCTTTATTTTTTTGAGCAGTGTATATATAGGGCAGCAGCCTCTAAGCTGCAGGGTTGAGTAACCGGGTGTCAGCCGGCTAGTGATGGCTATTTAACAGTCAGATGGCCTTGATAGAAGCTGTTTCGCAGTCTCTCAGTCCCACCTGTACTGACCTCGCATTCTGGATGGTAGCGGGGTGAACAGGCAGTGGCGCGGGTGGTTGATGTCCTTGATGATCATTTTGTCCTTCCTGTGACATCAGGTGCTGTAGGTGTACTGGGGGGTAGGCAGTGTGCCCCCGGTGATGCGTTGGGCAGACCGCACCACCCACTGGAGAGCCCTGTGGTTGTAGGCGGTGCAGTTGCCGTACCAGGCGGTGATACAGCCTGACAGGATGCTCTCAATTGTGCATCTGTAAAAGTTTGAGGGTCTGAGGGGCCAAGCCAAATTGAAGAGGCTCTGTTGCGCCTTCTTCACCACACTGAAATGGTCCACCTACACAGACAGATCGTCAGTGCTGTGTACGCCGATCAACTTGAAGCTTTCCACCTTCTCCACTGTGGTCCCGTCAATGTGGATAAGGGCGTGCGCCCCCTGCTTTTTCCTGAAGTCCACGATCAGCTCCTTCGCTTTGTTAACGTTGAGGGAGAGGTTAATTTCCTGGCACCACTCCACCAGGGCCCTCACCTCCTCCCTGTAGGCTGTCTTGTCATTGTTGGTAATCAGGCCTACTATGGTTGTGTCGTCTGCAAACTTGATGATTGGAATTGGAGGCGTGTGTCATAGGTGAACAGGCTGTACAGGAGGGGGCTGAGTACGCACCCTTGTGGGGCCCCTGTGTTGAGGATCAGTGAAGTGGAGGTTGTTTCCTACGTTCACCAGCTGGGGGCGGCCAGTCAGGAAGTCCAGGACCCATTTGCACAGGGAGGGTTCAGACCCAGGTCCCCGAGCTTGATGACGACCTTGGAGGGTACTATGGTGTTGAGCGCTGAGCTGTAGTCAATGAACAGCATTCTTACATAGGTATTTCTCTTGTCCAGGTATTGTAGGGCAGTGTAATGGCGATTGCATCTCTGTGGATCTATTGGGGCGGTAGGCAAATCATAGTGGGTCTAGAGTGTCAGGTAAGGTAGAGGTGATATGATCCTTAACTAGCCTCTCAAAGCACTTCTTGATGACAGAAGTGAGTGCTACGGAGTGCTAGTCATTTAGTTCAGTTACCTTTGCTTTCTTGGGTACAGGAACCATGGTGGAGATCTTGAAGCAAGTGGAGACAGCAGACTGGGATAGGGAGAGATTGAATATGTCCGTAAACACTCGAGCCAGCTGGTCTGCGCATGCTCTGAGGATGTGGCTAGGGATGCCGTCTGGGCCGGCAGCCTTGCGAGGGTTAACACGCTTAAATGTCTTACTCACGTCGGCCACAGAGTGCAGGCCGCGTCGATGGCACCGTGTTATTCTCAAAGCGAGATGTAGCTGGTTTTCCCTTTGTAATCCGTGATTGTCTGTAGACCCACACGTCTCGTGTCTGAGCCGTTGAATTGTGACTCCACTTTGTATTTGTTCTGACGTTTTGTCTGTTTGATTGCCTTATGGAGGGAATAACTTCACTGTTTGTATCGACCATATTCCCAGTCACCTTGCCATGGTTAAATGCAGCGGTTCACGCTTTCAGTTTAGCGCGAATGCTGCCATCTATCCACAGTTTATGGTTTGGGTAGGTTTTAATAGTCAGTGGGAACAACTGTATGTGTATACATCAATGTTATTATACAAGGCTACCCGGAACATATCCCAGTCCGCATGATCAAAACAATATTGAAGCATGGATTCTGATTGGTCAGACCAGCGTTGAATAGACCTTAGCACAGTTACTTCCTGTTTGAGTTCCTGCCTATAGGAAGGGAGGAGCAAAATAAAGTTGTGATCTGGTTTGCTGAAGGGAGGGCGGGGGAGGACCTTGTAGGCATCCTGGAAGAGAGAATAGCAGTGGTTGAGTATTTTCCCAGCGCGAGTACTACAGTCAATGTGCTGATAGAAAATTTGAGGAAAATGCTCCTATAGTTCTATGTTAAAATCCCAAGCCACAATAAATGTGGCCTCAGGATATGTGGTTTCCAGTTTACATAATGTCCAGTGTAGTTCCTTGAGGGCCGTTGTGGTATCGGCTTGAGGGGGAATATACACAGCTGTGACTATAACCGAAAGAATTCTCTTGGGAGGTAATACGGTCTGTATTTGATTGTGAGGTATTCTAGGTCGGGTGAACAAAAGGACTTGAGTTCCTGTACGTTATCGCAATCACCATGAGTGGTTAATCATGAAACATACACCACCCTTCTTCCCGGAGTTCTTTATTCCTGTCTGCGCTATGTACTGAGAACCCAGCTGGCTGTATGGACGGGGACAGTATATCCGGAGCCATGATTCCATGAAACAGAGTATGTTACAGTCCCTGATGTCTCTCTGGAAGGAGATCCTCGTCCTGAGCTTGTCTACTTTATTGTCCACAGACCGAACATTAGTGAGTAATATAATTGGAAGCGGTGGATGGTGTGCCCGCCTCCTGAGTCGGACTAGAAGTCCACTCCGAATACCTCTTCTCCGCCGGCGGAGTCTTGGAGCAGCCTCTGGGAGAAGTTCAATTGCCCTGGGGGTTGCGAACAAAGGATCCAATTCGGGAAAGAAGTATTCCTGGTCGTAGTGCTGGTAAGTTACCGCCGCTCTGATATCCAAAAGCTATTTCCAGCTTTATGTATTAACACAAAAAACGTTCTGGGCTAATAGTTTAAGAAATAACTGAAAAATGTAATACTGAAAAGTTGCTTAGGAGCTAGAAGCAGAGCTGCCATGTCTGTCATCGCCATCTTGCTATGAAGCTGCTAGATAATTGGGCCGAAGCAATAATATCAGGATCTTCTTAAGGAAGAAAACAGCAGAACTGCTATGAATTTCAGTGTATGAACACAATCCAGTTACTGTAAGAAGTTAGATCATAAAACAAACAGCCATTGATTGAAGGCCTCGCTTTAGAGCTAATAGTCTCTTCTGGAGCTACACCAAATCACATCCATACCTGGCTCATGGACAGTGGGGTTGTCTGATATCACCATGACGTAGAGCTCACGGTCCTCTGCTGACTTCCCAATGGAGTAGAGATGAGCGATGGAATGGAACCCATTGCTGTACCTGTTGTGTTGAAAGAACAAGGCTTTTTCACATTTAATTCAAGCTCCAACATCCTAATATTACTTTTTGTATTTATTTTATTTAACAGGCAAGTCCGTTAAGAACAAATTCTTATTTACAATGACGGCCTAGGTACAGTGTGTTAACTGCCTTATTCAGGGGTAGAACGACAGATTTTCACCTTGTCAGCTTGGGGATTCGATCTAGCAACCTTTCGGTTACTGGCCCAACTCTCTAACCACTAGACTACCTGCCGCCCCAGGTAGCCTAGACTTGCTAGCATAACATTTTAAATGCTTCACTGCAAAGGCTATAAAGCAAACATAACAGTACCTGCGTAGGAACAGCTCCATGTCATTGTAATGGTGATGGCGGAAGTCCTGTGGCTGGATGGGCTGGTGCTCCTGGGGAGTGGAGCTCTCGTTGGCCCCAGAGGTCCCCATCTCAGAGGTGGTGCTGGAGGTCTCGATGCTGGTGGAGTCAGGGTCAGAGGTTGTGATAGGGCCGGTGGTAGTGGTGGTGGGGGTAAAGGGTACGGTTATGCCACCTGTGGGTTCATTTCCCAGGGGTGCCAGGGTGAAATTGAGCTCGGTGGCCTTGCCCTCCACCACTTGAACCCCAACTACTGTCATGGACATGTACCTATGACAGACATTGAATATGTTTATTTTGTTGCAGTTAAAATAAACATTTAGTAATGCAAAAAAACTAAGTAAAACCCCTGTGCAGAGCAGTGTATCTACATCCAGGTGAATTTAAATGTATTTCACCAGGAAGTGTCAGGTAACATGGTTAAGTACCAGTAACAAGCTCTAAGATATACATGTACTTCCTGTAAGAAAACACCATACACAAATCAGTTCTAAGGAAAACAGACAGGAACTAAAATCAGGAGTTGAGTATGCTTCTTTTGTTAAAGACTACAGTAACTTGTGCCTGCAAAGTTACTGTAGCAACTATAGAGGAGCTCATACCTCCAGCAGTACTTACCCTGTAGCTATAGCTGAGACATTGTATGTCCCAGGGAGCAGCAGACGGTAGTAGTCACCAAACTGGGCCGTGGTCAGGTTATGGTTGATGCCTGCCACCATGATCCTGACATCAGGCAGAGCTGTCCCATTGGTAGCTTCCTTCACATAGCCTCTTACTCCAATGTGAACCTGGGAGAAAACAGGATAAAGTCAGAAGAGATCTCAAACACTGTTTCTATTGCCTCAGTAGCTGGGAACAAAATAAGCTCAAATAACTAAGTGCTGCCCAGAACTCAGTAACTAATGCAAACGGATGTCAAGACAGAAAAATCTCTTCAATTAAAATAAATAGAGTACAGTAGTAAGAACCAGAGAGTAATACTACAGATATTCATATGTGCAATGAAATGATGTGTATGATAGTTTGAAAGTTGGAGTGTGACACTGTGTCTTGTGAAAGCCTACCTGCTCCAGGTAGGCAATGAGTGACTCCCTGTTGTTGTCCCACTCTTTCTTTAACTCGGAGGCCAGGGGAAATTTACAGCAGCTCAGTTCCATGGTGATCTCCAGGCAGTTTCCATTCAGGTAGTTATAGTCCTGCATGCCTCCTGAACAGGGATTACAAATTGTAGTTTATTTCAAAAAAAAAATCCTGCAAACATTTCAATGTCTCTCTGCTTCAAAACCACTCATGAAGAAATCAATATCACGTTTGGAAGCACAAACTAAAGAAAGTGGGCAAGCATACAAATAAACTGTCAAAAGAAAGTCTGTTTAGGTCATGGAAGCAACAGCATGAACACAGGCCTAACGCTTTGAATCAGGTATGTCCTTAAATCTACACCAATCCACCCTGCATCCCATTGCTGGCTTGCTTCTGAAGCGAAGCAGGGTTGGTCCTGGTCAGTCCCTGGATAGGAGACCAGATGCTGCTGGAAGTGGTGTTGGAGGGCCAGTAGGAGGCACCCTTTCCTCTGGTCTAAAAAAAATACATATATCCCAATGCCCCAGGGCAGTGATTGGGGACATTCCCCTGTGTAGGGTGCTGTCTTTCGGATGGGACGTTAAACGAATGTCCTGACTCTCTGTGGTCACTAAAGATCTCATGACACTTATTGTTATAGTAGAGGTGTTAACCCTGGTGTCCTGGCTAAATTCCCAATCTGGCCCTCATACCATCATGGTCACTTAATCATCCCCTCTCCCCTGTAACTATTCCCCAGGTCGTTACTGTAAATGAGACTGTGTTCTCAGTCAACTAAACTGGTAAAATAAGTGTTTTTAAAAAAGTAGGCTAAAAGGTGTTGATAAATCCAAAGTGGCTGTGGCCAGCACCAGCCTTTCCTCCAGTCCAGGGTTGCCTGGTGGAGGAATGTTTTTGCTGTGGCCTAGTGCCACCTGCTGCCCAGGCAGGGTTGCAGGCAGTAGGCCTCTGGAGGATTGCCATGACTGGGCGCTGTAACCCAATAAGGGTTTCCATTTGGAAAATGTGGTGCCGGAAATTTGACCGGCAGCTTTTAAAATTTACCGGACATTTGAGAAATGTACTAGACCATGCAAGACCTGGATGCAACCATGTGTGGTCCATCTTATTGAAATATGTTGCACACTTTGAAGATGTTACAATAACTGTCCACATTGACTTTTCCTGAGCCAACAAGATGAGTAAGCAACAGCAAAATCACTAACCTATGTCAATCTACCATAGTCCCCATAGTAGAAAAATGAACCTAGGCCTATTCTATTGGTCAGCTTGTTGAGAAAGAAATAGCCTATTCCAAACAGACTCTGGGACAATTGATCGCAAATTCATACAACCAGTAAGCATAGGCTACATAAAAACAAGTTAAAAAGCATTGAGTATGATGCAACAGATAAGAACATTTAGCTTAACATTTTGATTAACTATTTTTTCACATTATAAACACAGCAATGCACACAAGGCAGTAGCGAAAATGTTCGAACCATAATGCAATTAGCGGGAAAACTGTTGTCAAAAGTGCACCGCACATGCGAGCGCTTTCATGTGACAGATGAAAATACCCATTCGAAATTTAGAAAGAGGGGAGAACTAATATGCTACAACTAACGTTAGCATGTGTTGCTAATATGACTACGGTTGCGCCTTTGGCTACTGGACAATGAAAGAAAGTTGATGTAGAATAATTGCCTCCACGGACATGGTCAGATTGTGGATAGCTTACTTTGAAGCAAGGTAAAACATACCTCATATGTGGTAAACTTTCAGGTTTTAATCAATTAAAAATATGTTGTCAAAATGCATAGGTGTATGACGCGCTGATGAAGCATGCCTCCTGTTGCCTATGCTTTTGCTGTTTGAGATGCTGTATAAGCAGCTCTCGCGATGTCTGACAGATTTTCTGCTCAAAGGCTTTGTATCTCTCTATGCTTTGCACGTGTGATAAATAAGATACAGCGCATTTGGAAAGTATTCAGACCCCTTGACTTTTTCCACATTTTGTTACGTTACAGCCTTATTCTAAAATGTATTTAAAAAACAATGTAATCAATTTTAGAATAAAGCTGTATCAAAACAAAATGTGGAAAAAGTCAAGGGGTGTGAATAATTTCCGAATGCACTGCACATAGCGAATATACTGTACACACGTGCCAATTTAATTCCACTAAATGATACAAAGTAACCTATAGACCGATAAGCATGACCATCAAATGTATTTCCATTGACTGATATTTCAATCAATGAATAAGCTAAAAGCATTATTTTGCAATGTGATTGTCTTCTCCCAGACAATTGGCCGGCACCAATTTTATTTGAAATCGGCTTTTCGATTTTAAAAAATTGTTTACATACCATGCAAGGAAAGGAAAGTATTCAGACTCATTTCCCACATCGTTACAGCCTTATTCTAAAATGGATTACATTTTTTTTTTTTTTTTTTTTTTTTAAATGCCTCAATCGACACACAATACCCGATAATGACAAAGCAAAAACATTTGCTAATGTATTAAAAATCAAAAACATTTACATAAGTATTCAGACCCTTTACTCAATACTTTGTTGAAGCACTTTTGGCAGTGATTACAGCCTTGATTATTCTTGGGTATGATGCTACAAGCTTAGCACACCTGCATTTGAGAAGTTCTCCCATTCTTCTCTGCAGATTCTCTCAAGCTCTGTCAGGTACGATGGTGAGCATTTTGCACAGCTATTTTCAGGTCTCTCCAGAGATGTTCGATTGGGTTCAAGTCCGGCTCTAGCTGGGCCACTCAAAGAGAATCAGAGACTTGTCCCGAAGCCACTCCTGTGTTGTTTTGGCTGTGTGCTTAGGGTCGTTGTCCTGTTGGAAGGTGAACCTTCGCACTAGTCTGAGGTCCTGAGCGCTCTGGAGCAGGTTTTCATCAAGGATCGCTCTGTACTTTGCTCCGTTCATCTTTCCCCCCGATCCTGACTAGTCTCCCAGTCCCTGCCGCTGAAAAACATCCCCACAGCATGACCGTCATGCTTCACTGTAGGGATGGTGCCAGGTTTCCTCCAGACATGATGCTTGGCATTCAGGCCAAAGAGTTCATTTTGGTTTCATCAGACCAAAGAATCTTGTTTCTCATGGTTTGAGAGTCTTCAGGTACCTTTTGGCAAACAAGCGGGCTGTCATTTTACTGAAGAGTGGCTTCTGCCTGGAAACTAACATGAAATGCCTGATTGAAGAGATCTGCAGAGATGGTTGTCCTTCTGGAAGGTTTTCCCATCTCCACAGAGGAACACAGGAGCTCTGTCAGAGTGACCATCGGGTTCTTGATCATCTCTGACCAAGGCCCTTCTCCCCCGATTGCTCAGTTTGGCCAGGCGACCAGCTCTAGGAAGAGTCTTGGTTCCAACTTCCTCAATTTAAGAATGATGGAGGGCACTGTGTTCTTGGGGACCTTGAATACTGCAGACATTTTTTGGTACCCTTCCCCAGATCTGTGCCTCGACACAATCCTGTCTCGGAGCTCTAAGGACAATTCCTTCGACCTCATGGCTTGGTTTTTGTTCTGACATGCACTGTCAACTGTGGGACCTTACATAGACAGATGTGTGCCTTTTCAAATCATGGCCAATCAATTTAATTTACCAGGTGGACTACGATAAAGTTGTATAAACATCTCAAGGATGATCAATGGAAACAGGATGCACCTGAGCTCAACTTCGACTCTCATAGCAAAGGGTCTGAATAATTATGTAAATAAGTTTTAAAAAATTATACATTTTCAGAAATGTCAAAAACCCTGTTTTCGCTTGGTCATTATGGGGTAAAGTCTGAATACTTTCCGATACTGTCTTTTATTTTTAATAGTTTTGCTAAAATTCCTGGAAACCTGTTTTCACTTTGTCATTATGGGGTATTGTGTGTAGATTGATGAGGGAAAAAAATAATTTAATACATTTTCAAATAAGTCTAACATAAAATGTGCGAAAAAGGGAAGGAGTCTGAATACTTTCCGAACGCACTGTATGTATGTATTAGAGGTCGACCGATTATGATTTTTCAACGCCAATACCGATTATTGGGGGACCAAAAAAAGCCGATACCGATTAAATCGTCCGATAAAAAAAAAAAAAAATGTAATAATGACAATTACAACAATACTGAATGAACACTTACTTTAACTTAATATAATACATCAATAAAATCAATTTAGCCTCAAATAAATAATGAAACATGTTCAATTTGGTTTAAATAATGCAAAAACAAAGTGTTGGAGAAGAAAGTAAAAGTGCAATATGTGCCATGTAAAAAAGCTAACGTTTAAGTTCCTTGCTCAGAACATGAGAACATATGAAAGCTGGTGGTTCCTTTTAACATGAGTCTTCAATATTCCCAGGTAAGAAGTTTTAGATTGTAGTTATTATAGGACTATTTCTCTCTATACCATTTGTATTTCATATACCTTTGGCTATTGGATGTTCTTATAGGCACTTTAGTATTGCCAGTATAACAGTATAGCTTCCATCCCTCTCCTCGCCCCTACCTGGGCTCGAACCAGGAACACATCGACAACAGCCATCCTCGAAGCATCGTTACCCATCGCTCCACAAAAGCCGCGGCCCTTGCAGAGCAAGGGGAACAACTACTCCAAGTCTCAGAGCGAGTGACGTCACCGATTGAAACGCTATTAGCGTGCACCCCGCTAACTAGCTAGCCATTTCACATTGGTTACACCAGCCTAATCTCGGGAGTTGATAGGCTTGAAGTCATAAACAGCTCAATGCTTGAAGCATTGTGAAGAGCTGCTGGCAAACGCACGAAAGTGCTCTACCAAATATCAAATCATAGACTTAATTATAACACACAGAAATACGAGCCGTATGTCATTAAAATGGTCGAATCCGGAAACTATCATTTTGAAAACAAAACGTTTATTCTTTCAGTGAAATACGGAACCGTTCCGTATTTTATCTAACGAGTGGCATCTCTAAGTCTAAATATTGCTGTTACATTGTACAACCTTCAATGTTATGTCATAATTATGTACAATTCTGGCAAATTAATTACGGTCTATGTTAGGAATAAATGGACTTCACAACGAGCCAGGCGGCCCAAACTGCTGCATATACCCTGACTGCTTGCACGGAACACAAGAGAAGTGACACAATTTCCCTAATTATAAGAAATTCATGTTAGCAGGCAATATTAACTAAATATGCAGGTTTAAAAATATATACTTGTGCATTGATTTTAAAGAAAGGCATTGATGTTTATGGTTAGGTGCAACGACAGTGCTAAATCATCACCCGTTTGGCTAAGTAGGCTGTGATTCGATGAGAAATTAACAGGCACCGCATCGATTATTTGCAACGCAGGACATGCTAGATAAACTAGTAATATCATCAACCATGTAGTTACCCAGTGATTGTGAATATTTATTGTTTTTTATAAGTTTAATGCTAGCTAGCAACTTACCTTGGCTTCTTGCTGCCCTCGCATAACAGGTAGTCAGCCTGCCATGCAGGCTCCTCGTGGAGTGCAATGTAAGGCAGGTGGTTAGAGCGTTGGACTAGTAACCGGAAGGTTGCAAAAACGAATCCCTGAGCTGACAAGGTAAAAATCTGTCGTTCTGCCCCTGAACCCACCGTTCCTAGGCCGTCATTGAAAATAAGAATGTGTTCTTAACTGACTTGCCTAGTTAAATAAAGGTGTAAAAAAATATATATGAAATATTATTATTATTATTATTATTAATTATTATTATTATTATTATTATTTATTTTTTTAATCGGACAAATCGGTGTCCAAAAATACCGATTTCCGATTGTTATGAAAACTTGAAATCGGCCCTAATTAAATCGGCCATTCCGATTAATCAGTCGACCTCTAGTATGTATGTATGTATATATATTTTTTTATAATCATTTTAAAAAACGTCCAAAAGCCGACTATTATTGGCTAACGGAACCCAATAAAAGTAGGAAACTCAACCCTCTTCCTCACACACAAACAAAACAAGGCCAAGTCACTTTGCCGCCTCTACACAGACACAATCCAGCTTGCAAATTCATGCTAGTGCGCATAACCACGCGCACGCACGCACACACCCACCCACGAGACAAACAGCACAAACAACAAGGCCAGCTCTTTCATCTGAAAAGAGACTACCAGCCTCAGGTTAGAAATGCTGTTGTGTGCATATGATAGACAGCATGTGTGGGCAAGACAACATAGCAGATCCAGAATTTTCATAATCAAAACGACACACGCACAGCAGAGACGGCTAGGGTGGCTGGTAGTGATTTAGCCAACAACAGGACGTGGCTCTAGTACAGGAATCTTCAGAAGGTATTTGACACAGACAGGGAGGAGGGGGAGAAACGGAAGCGAAAGGAAGCGGGTATCCATCCATCATCAGTGAGTGACTAACTTACCAGGCACCAGATTTTAAAAAAGCAATCTCCAGTAAGGCGGCTGTTTAATCCACATACATCAGGGTTGAACGTGTGCGTGCTAGGCCAGTTCTCACTGAGAGACGAAAGGTATCAGAAAGCACAGAGTAAGCCCTTACTAACACAGTACTGAGTAAGCCTAGGACAAGCCAGAATACAAGCCAGAGTGGTACATGCAGCTGTTGTACATCGTCTCAAATGGCTGCATCACTGTGACTGCCTGGCCTGCAGATTGATTCTGGGTTCTGTGGTTTTGGTTGACTGGTAAAGAGTTTAGTTATAAAACCACAAGACAGTTGGTGGGTTATTTAAAATATATTTGATGCCAGGCTTTATGGCAGCAGCATAACATATATTTCTACACTTTTCATAGAGTTTTCATAGTATTTTGCTTGAGTCATGCTAGTGGAAACATTACTAAACATGTTGGACTGCCTTGCATGACTGTTAAATGGCAGGGTGTGTGTAAGCCCCAGTCTAGTTGTGCTAAGCTGACAGCTGTGGTGAAACAGATCAACAGGGCAGTGCCGGTACTTTAGGGATGTTAGTTCAGGAT
This sequence comes from Salvelinus namaycush, assembly GCF_016432855.1. Taxonomy (NCBI): domain Eukaryota; kingdom Metazoa; phylum Chordata; class Actinopteri; order Salmoniformes; family Salmonidae; genus Salvelinus; species Salvelinus namaycush. Next base: position 25,206,274 of record NC_052329.1, read on the forward strand.
GGTTCTCAGGGGCTTAGTCCCATATGGTGACACCAGCAGGGTGCAACAGGCCTAGGCTGTCTCTGACAGTGCCTCTATGGACACTGGCTAATAACCTTAGCATGAAAAAGACGGTACAGTGTGCATTGTAACAATGCTCCAAATAAGAGTAATCTTAGTGACTTTTTCATGTTTAATGATTTGCCCGGCAGCACCTGTGATGTGTGTATAATATGACATGTCATATTAGACCATATCAGAGAGCAAACATCGAGCTCACGACAGGACCTCTAGCCTATCAGCCCCACCCTCCACATCCTCCCTCCAGGCAGGATACACCAATGACTGTATATACACACAGTATGACTGGACAAAGCTATCAGTCACGTGACACCATTCATTCCTATGTGCAGACTCAATAGCGCATTCAAGCCAAATGAAGTCGGTTAAGATGACGTCACATGTTGACATAACATGCGCCGTCTGAGCTACTCCAGGAAATGAAGTTGCAGGCTGACCCCTCTGAGTAACTCGAGTTGTAGGCCGACCTGGGTACTGTAGGCTTCCATTAGTAACTAAATTATCCTTATCATTTCTACTGTGTGCTATTTAAAATAATCGGTTCAAGTACATTCATCTGGTGTATTAGAAGCTATTATTGATGCCATGATTGTCTTATAAACATTTTCCGATTTACACAAAAATTAACCACGAAGATTGCCATTTTTCCATTCACTATAATGGGGGATCCTGTTTTCTGCTAACAATACCTGCAGTACCGTGGTCAGCCTTGAACTTCTGTGGCTTCAGTGAGAGGGGGCAGTCATTCTCCCCTGGGATAGGCTATACACAGTGAGTGACACACACTCATCCAGTGTTTTCCTAACTACATGGAGTAGCTAGCCAAATAGAACAAGTAGCCAGCCAGGGAGTTTTGGCTGGCTACTTTGCAGAACGAGCTCTATTTTGGTGGCCTCTGGTACATTCTAATGCCTTGATTCCATCCGAATACACCAAATGATTTAATACTTTAACGACTTCCCCTCCCAGATTAGTCAAATGAGTTAGAGTAGAAATACATGACTTCACAATAAAAATGAAAATGTATGAATTCAGTGTGTTAGTTGTTTTGGATATGGCCTAGGCCAATATGATCAGGACCATTTAGTTGTTTTGGATATGGCCTAGGCCAATATGATCAGGACCATTTAGTTGTTTTGGATATGGCCTAGGCCTATATGATCAGGACCATTTAGTTGTTTTGGATATGGCCTAGGCCTATATGATCAGGACCATTTAGTTGTTTTGGATATGGCCTAGGCCAATATGATCAGGACCATTTAGTTGTTTTGGATATGGCCTAGGCCAATATGATCAGGACCATTTAGTTGTTTTGGATATGGCCTAGGCCAATATGATCAGGACCATTTAGTTGTTTTGGATATGGCCTAGCCCTATATGATCAGGACCATTTAGTTGTTTTGGATATGGCCTAGGCCAATATGATCAGGACCATTTAGTTGTTTTGGATATGGCCTAGCCCTATATGATCAGGACCATTTAGTTGTTTTGGATATGGCCTAGGCCAATATGATCAGGACCATTTAGTTGTTTTGGATATGGCCTAGCCCTATATGATCAGGACCATTTAGTTGTTTTGGATATGGCCTAGCCCTATATGATCAGGACCATTTAGTTGTTTTGGATATGGCCTAGCCCTATATGATCAGGACCATTTAGTTGTTTTGGATATGGCCTAGCCCTATATGATCAGGACCAGTTGTTTTGGATATGGCCTAGGCCTATATGATCAGGACCAGTTGTTTTGTATATGGCCTAGCCCTATATGATCAGGACAATTTTTTAAGTAAGATAATCTTTAACATTAAACTTGTCTTCTCTTGAGAATAAAGTAATATTTACAGTTTGAGAAACAATATAGAAATGCAGGAAAATGATTTTAAAAATGCAAACATTCAGTGGTATGACCCCCAAACCCCCTGCCAGATTGTATAAAAGTGGGGGTGCACAAAGGTATGATTGAAGAATGAAGGTATGATTGAAGAATGAAGCACGTGTTAAACATGGGCTTTGCTATATAGAAAGCAACAGTTGACTACTCCATTTGACACGTTGATTAAATCAGTAGGCCTATATCTAAAATATCTTAAATAAAATATCTTTAATAATACTAGGAATCATTAGATTTTATAACCTTTTTATAACCTTTAATCACTTTTATCATATTTTGGACCCGAATGAGGCTCTCACCACTCCTCACTGCAGGAATAGTAGGTATTCAACCTTGATTTAATATTTTCTTGATATATCTGTAGATAAATCGCTAGTACCGGACCCCTTTTGCCTCCAGAACTGCCTGAATTCTTCGGGGCATGGAAACATTGCCCAATTGGTATCAAGGGACCTAATATGTCAGGAAAAAAACATTCCCCACGCCATTACACCACCACCACCAGCCTGTACAGTTGACAACATGCAGGATGAGGACAACAGGAACCGAGATTCGTCAGACCAGGCAATGTTTTTCCACAAATGTCCAGTGTGGGTGATCACATGCCCACTGGAGCCGCTTCTTCTTGTTTTTAACTGATAGGAGTGGAACCAGACGTGGTCACCTGCTGCAATAGCCCATCTGTGACAAGGACCGACAAGTTGTGCGTTCCGAGATGCCGTTATGCACACCACTGTTGTACGGAGTCGTTAATTGCTTGTTTGTGGCCCCCCTGTTAGCTGGCACGATTCTTGCCCTTTTCCTTCGACCTCTCATCAACAAGCTGTTTTTTTGCCACAGGACTGCCACTGACTGGATGGTTTTAATTTGTCGCACCATCCTTGGTAAAACACTAGACACTGCTGTTGTGCGTGAAAAGCCCAGGAGGCCGGACGTTTCTGAGATACTGGAACAGGGCCGCCTGGCACCAATGAGCATACCATGCTCAAAGTTGCTTAGGTCACTCGTTTTGCCCATTCCAACGTTCATTCAAACAGTAACTGAATACATGTCTGCCTGTTTTGGCGGAGCTCATTCAAATAATAGCCAATGTGTAGAATACCCAAATATGCAATCTTCCAGTAAATACATTTTAGTAAAATATTCTGTGCACAATTGTTTTTAAATTGTCCTTATGCATAGAGTTCTATGGTTTGTTGAACTTTGAAACCAATGTTTTTTGTTTGGCATACATTTTAAGTTAAAAATCTGATTCTCAGCATAATTCCGTTACCATAGAATTGCCCTACATTAACCTCACAGCCAAAGACAAGACATAACTTCGACAAGAGGGAGTCTCATGGCAATAGACTTTTAAACAGAGAAATTCCACAGAACTAGCCTTGTCATCACTACAATCACCATGTCTGTTGTTCTCCGTCTGTTTGCAGTGATGCCTGTTTGTAGCATTAGGCCTACCAACTCTGCAATACTGTTTGTATAGGCTTTCCACCCAAACCACATTGACCAATTGCCTTGCTCAACAAATATAACGGACCTATAGTAGGTAGGGATGTGCATATTTCCCTTTCAAGATGATTCATATGTATCATGGCTCCCAACCGATACGTTTTAGTTTGAAATGATTCGATGCGATTCAACAAACAAATCAATGCGATTCTGTGCACTAACATTTAGTGAATAAACATTCATTTTCCACACTAAATTTAAATCTGCTGCTGATAGAACTCATGAGCTGGGCCGCTCTGAGCTGGATCTGTCTGCGCTGCTGTCTGGTCTGTCTGCTGCAGGGGCGCAACTTTGGTTTTAGAAGTTGGGAGGACATAACTTTTGTTTTTTATCCAGTCGGATAAACACTCCAAACAGCCTACCCGACACTCGGAGGCGTCCTCGTGGTCCTAAAGCACATCGTTGCCTCGTTTTGTATCACATTCCAATGATAAAACTTGGGGGGACAAAAATGCAATTTCAGAATGTGGGGGGTCCCCCCCCGTCCCCAGTGAAAGTTGCGCCCCTGGTCTGATGTATGTGTCGATGGTGTATGTAGTCACCTGAGCTATAAGGGATCCTAGTGGGCATCTACCACCCCGCTATTAGATTAGGGGGAGGCAATGTATGTTGTTTTTTTAACCCCACTTTTGATCACCCATTTCTGCAGATTAAAATTGTTTGAGCTAGTAATGTATCAATATTTATCTTTTACAAAATTAGCCATGACATAACCAATGAATATATAGCACAACTTTGGATTTCACCCAGTCTCAAACTGAAATGGTTTTGACCATTTGGAAGTTATGGAGTAAGCTCCTCCCTTTTTTGACCATGCAGTGCTGCTTCACTCGCAAAAGTGATGATGGCCGTCATCATTTTGAAATGATCATCTTTACCCTGTATATCTAAAAATGACCATATATAGTGATCGTATAAAGCAAAACTACCAAAACTATAGCTGATGGTGAACCCGATCAAAATCAAATCTAATGTAAGCTATGTTCAGCAGGTAGGCTATAGCCATATGAGTTGTGTCTCTGGTGGTTTACTTATATTCCGGTATATTCCGCATTTGATAACTTAATTCCGATAATTTGATAATCAAATCAATAATAAAGCCTAATATTGCGCAAGCCATTTTACAGGCATTTGAATGATGAAGGTGCTACGCAGATGTGCAAGATCAGCAATAAGCTGCATACCTCTCTTTGGTAAACACATGAAGCAGGGCACAGTGTGAAATTTGACCACAATACTGATATGGCCTGGGGTTATTCGGAATGCAACATGACTTGTAGATCAACACAGTTGTCACAAAAGATTAGGTATTTTTAGAAGGTAGAAATAAAGTAATATGAGCAAAAAAATTTCCTTAACCAATGATTTGTAATGTTTTTCTGACCGAGTATCTACATTTGGATCGGTTTGGGGTCCCGTGGACCGATCCACTCCTATCTTAACTATTTGAATGGGTGACCGATGCGTACAGGTGACTCCTTACATCCCTAATAGTAGGTCCAGTGGTTCTCATTTCAGCCTCATGTTAAATAACAAACACTAAACCGGACATAAAAGATACCACAGGGTACCAAGAACAACAGAACTGACCGTTGTCATCCAAGTATGAACAGTCAGAAACAGAGCACTGGGTATTGCTGGTGAGTAAAAGGACTAGGCTAGTTAAAATGATTTAGGCTATAAATAGACTACAGGCCCAAGTAGTTTATAAACTTCATGAATTATCAGTTCATGAATTTGTCGGGGCATGGATTCTACAAGGTGTCGAAAGCGTTCCACAGGGATGCTGGCCCATGTTTCCCACTGTTGTGTGAAGTTGGCTGGATGTCCTTTGGGTGGTGGACCATTATTGGTACAGACAGGAAACTGTTGAGCGTGAAAAACACAGCAGCGTTGCAGTTCTTGACACAAACCAGTACGCCTGGCACCTACTACCATACACTGTTCAAACGCACTTAAATATTTTGTCTCGCCCAATCTCCCTCTGAATGGCACACATACACAATCCATGTCTCAATTGTCTCAAGGCTTAAAATTCTTAACAAGTGACATCAATAAGGGATCATAGCTTTCACCTGGATTCACCTGCTCAGTCTAGGTCATGGAAAGAGCAGGTGTTACTGTTTTGTACACTCAGTGTACATCCAGTTGATTCAAGGCTTTTTCTCTAGGAGTAGCCTATATCCCTGTGTAAACTATGGGTATGTCAAATACAGTAGAAAATAGCATAGAGCATGTGTCATTCCACGGAAGGCCAAGTGTCTGCAGGTTTTGCTCCTCCCTTGTACTTGATTGATGAATTAAGGTCACTGATTAGTATAGGAACTCCCTTCACCAGCAGACACTAGGCCAGGGTTTCCCAAACTTGGGCCTAGGGACCCAAAGGGGTGCACGTTTTGGTTTTTGCCTTAGTACTACACAGCTTACTCAAATAATCAACTAATTATCAAGCTTTGACCATCTGAATGACCCGAATAGTGTTAGGGCAAAATCCAAAACGCGTACCCCTTGGGGTCCCCGGGCCCGAGTTTGGGAAACGCTGCACTAGGCCCTCCATGGAATGAATTTGACACCTCTGGCATAGAGGAAAAAGATAAACTAGCTATAAAATTGGTCTACAAAAAAAGCTTGCCAAAAGGTAATCAGTCACTATTGCAATTATCCAAGTCAACCCAAACTTTCCCTCCCTCCCTATTTTCTCTACCTCTCTCTCTCCCTCCCTATCATTCGCTCTCTCAACAGTCACCTCTTGGAAGGTCATAATGACAATTATCTAGATTCTAAACTCACATTTGTAATGTTCTAATAAGATCCTACAATACCATTGGGTACATTTCACTCCTGTCATTTCCTCATAGAGCATTGTGTAAGTCTATTCTCAAATACCATCAGAGAATTGAGTCATATTTCAATACTTGTTAAGACACCTAAACTTTACACTTCCTAGTTTCACCTTTAAATGACACCTCTGCTGTTCCTTTGGTAGTGCTTATAGAAAACAGATTTCCTCTGATGCACAGACCTCCTGCAGTCTCCATTAACCACAGAGGCGGTCAATTTAGATTCAGGTGAGTAATGAAGAAACCAGAATTAGTCTTCTGCCGAGTCATAATTTACAACTGAAGCAGAGGCAGTCTGTTAGAGCAGATTCTGGGATTATTGAGGAATGGCTGAGAATATACAACCCCTACACACAAATACACACAGGGTGATGACGCCACACGTCTATACAGGAAAAGCCTTGACGGTCACCTGAAACCTTCAGACTCAGATTAGAGTATCATCTCATCGCTCCTCGTCTGGCTCTCTTTCCAAACCCCTGACCTGACAGCAGCCACACAGCACAACAGAGACTGGGGGTCCGGTTACTGCCTGGTGAACACAGACACTTGTATTCCTGAACATGAAAGAGGGTAGTGGGGGGACAGCAAGCTGCATGGACAGGTGGTGTCACACACACACACACACACACACACACACACACACACACACACACACACACACACACACACACACACACACACACACACACACACACACACACACACACACACACACACACACACACACACACACACACACACACACACACACACCTCGTAAAAGACGTATAGGATAACCTGAGACCAGTCACGCTTTCTGTGAAGAGAGAACAGAGAGCAGGTCTGTCCTGCAGGGGTGAATAATACAATACTAGCTAGCTGGGTCTGTTGTCCCCTGCCACAGCTGCTCTACTAGATAGTGAAGTCAGCGCAATGGAACACCTGTATGTTCAAAGTCGTACTCTGATTCAATAGCCTAATTAGTGGGGTTTTAAATCAAGACTAGACAGACAATTACAGCTGTGGCTCTGCTGGTTTGGTTCTCAAATAGATCCAAAATGAGTCGAGGGAAATATATTCAGTGAAAATTGGGCCATGGAAAATGTACAGTAGCAAAGACAGAGGAAACCACCACACTAATTAATTAATCCGTTTTCATGGCAGAATGGTGATGGTGATGTCTAGTAGCTAGACACATTGGGCTTTGTCCCAATGACAAACAGTAAGTCTGTCCACACTTTACATGTTATCATATATCCTTTATTCCCTTACTATAGGCCTACATTTCATTCAATATTCATTTCAAGGTGTCTCCATGAACTCATACAACACTGAGCTGAGTAAAACCTGATATCCAGCTGATTATGAACGCCTGAGAGGTAAATATACCACATGATGTCGTCAGTCTCTGAGAAGAGAACATTTTAAAATAGACCCCAATTGACTTAATCGTCATGGCAACGCAGGACTCCGCTCTCTGTTTCAACAATAATGTGTGATTGTTCTGAGAGGTGAGGTGGGATAATGAGGTAAACATTCAAAAAAAGCAGGTGAAGATATTTTGTCAAGAAATGGAAATTAAACAAATTATGAAGGAGAAAAAAATACATTAGAAATCACAAAAGGAAGATACTGGAGCTGGTCTAGGCTACTTTGTGTGTGAAAGATAAACTCTTTTTCAACAAACTAAGAAGGAAAAAGAACATGACCTTTGCTCCCCAAAGAGCATAAATCAGTGGTCTGATAGTTAAGGAGGAAAAAGTCTTACCGGGTACATCGTACCACTTTGCCCCGTTGACGATGCCATCCTCAAAAGTCTCGTCAGGGGTATCTGGGCACTTGGGCTCCCCGGTCCTCATGACGGGGTGGTTCTTGGCGTAGGTCAGCGCCAGGTGTTTAAACAGCTTGTCGTCCACAGAGCGGCTGTAGTAACCCTGCATTATGTGGGAGGCCGAGTCATCAAACGGGTAGCTGGCCACCACAGTGCCACCATGCAGGTTCCCTGACAGGACAAACCTGGAGGGACATAACAACAACACAATGTTATCAGGAGGCAGGGCATATATAGTAGGCCTAGTATCTACTGTCTGCCTGTCTGTAGCAGGGGGAAGGGAAAGGGGTGAAACCTTTAACTATCCGAGGCTGAGCTGAAGTACACACACGAGCACGCCCACATTCACATCGACGGGGCTATAGTGGAGCAGGTCGATAGCGTCAAGTTCCTTGGTGTCCACATCGCTAAGGTCTAAACACACCATGACAGTCGTGAAGAGGGCACGACAACGCCTATTCCCCCTCAGGAGGCTGAAAAGATTTGTCATGGGTCCTCAGATCGTCAAAAAGTTCTACAGTTGCACCATCAAGAGCATCCTGACTGGTTGCATCCCCACTTGGTATGGCAACTGCTCGGCATCCGACCGCAAGGCGCTACAGAGGGTGGTGTATACGGCCCAGTACATCACTGGGGCCGAGCTCCCTACCATCTAGGACCTCTATACCAGGCGGTGTCAGAGGAAGGCCCTAAAAATTGTCAAAGACTCCAGCCACCCCAGTCATAGACTGTTCTCTCTGCTACCACACGGCAAGCGGTACCGGAGTGCTAAGTCTAGGACCAAAAGGCTCCTGAACAGCTTCTAGCCATAAGACTGCTGAACAGTTAATCAAATGGCTACACAGACTATTTGCATTGAACCCCTTATAATTTTTTGCACAGGCTCGATGTACACTCCTCACTGGACTCTAACCACACATTCACACTCCAACACACACACACACACATTAATATTCCTTCACACACATTGCTGCTACGCTCTACTTATTATCTATGCATAGTCACTTTTCCCCTACCTACATGTACATATTACCTCAACTACCCCATACCCCTGCACATTGACTCAGTACCAGTACCCCTTGTATATAGCCTCACTATTGTGTTACTATTTTGTCTTTAACTTACGGGGCGACAGGCATTGGACTAGTAACCGAAAGGTTGTAAGATTGAATCCCCAAGCTGACAAGGTAAAAGAAAAATCTGCCGTTCTGCCCCTGAACAAGGCAGTTAACCCACTGTTCCTAGGCCGTCATTGAAAATAAGAATTTGTTCTTAACTGACTTGCCTAGTCAAATAAAGGTAAAATATATTTTATTTTTTATATTAATAATGAATAATTGTCTTTATTTAACTTTATTTTTTATTTTTATTAATAATAGTTGGGGGCTCGTAAGTAAGCATTTCACAGTAAAAAGTCTACACCTGTTGTAATTGGCGCATGTGACAAATAATTTGATTTGGTCTATTGTGTTCCAATAGATAACACAGTGATTTCCTGTCCATGCAGGAGGTTCTACACACCAGATGGGACTATAACAGTAACAGCAACATATCCTGCAGTAGTGCCAAAAACATTACCAACACATAAGATAGCATAGTCCTGACTGTATAGCTAAAGCCCTAAGCTGCAATACAGGTTTATAACAAATAGGGCTGTCGCCGACTAAAAAAAATCTTGGTCGACTGAAAGTCGTCAGTTTTTTAGACCAATTTAAAACGTGTGTTTTTCCATATATAGACAAACCCTATGTGCTTTAATAAAATAAAGTATATGCAATAACATGACATCATTAGATGTTTTTCAACAGGTGTTTGTTCAGTGACAGCTGGAAGAGGAGGTATAGTTTGTTTTGACAGGTCTTTAGACAAAGGTGGCCGGACTAAAGTTGCATGGCCGGCTACTTATGTTGGCCTATTGGAGTCTGATGTTGATCGAGGGCATTCACAACTGTTAGCTGGCAACCGTTGTGGTAAATGGATAGATCCTTCAGGGGTCCTTCTGACTTGCCTAGTTAATAAATAATAATAAATAAAGGGGGAGGGAGAGGGTATTTAGAGTCCATGAGGAGGTGCTTCAAAACAATAGGAACAATGATAGATGCAGGCTGCCAGTAAAGTCCTTGGTTTTAGCAGTTATAATTTGATTTGCAGTAAGGGATGTCTGTGGAGCCCAGGGTCGTGGAGTGCCGCAGCCACTTCATATTTTTTTATTTAACTGACCTGGAGGATCAGGTGTGTGATGTGTTGAATTTAGGCAATTAGTGAAGTGATCAATTATCTCAGTTGGTCAGGTGTCAGAACAAAATTCTGTAGTACCTGGGCCACTCCAGGAAACAGGTTGCCTAACCCTGGTGTAGCCCATAAAGTTGAGCCCCATCTCACCATTTGAATTTGGTAAAAACAATGTAAACTAAACAAACCATGGTGTATGTAGGTCTATGTAAATAGAAAAGAGAAAAAAATACTTACTTTTTCTCCAGGATCCATTTAATGACAGCTGTAACCTCGGGAATATCCTCTTGCTGGACGTTGATTTTGTCAAACTGGTCAGGAAAACTTCGGTTGAGGTCCATGTTCCTGGCGTTGGAACGACCTTCGGCGTCGCCACTGCAGTCCCCCTCTTTGGACACCTCGAACCCGTCTGGGTTCATACTGGGCATAATGTAAATATCCGTGCTCGTCACCAACTCCGTGATACGCGGGTCTTCTCCATACCTCGTCAATAGGTAGTCCACAAGGTAAACCAATACTTGCCTCGAGATAGTTTCGTCCCCGTGCATGTTCCCCACGTATTTACATTTGGGTTTTCCCGGTACGTCAGCGTTGGGGTCCTTTGTGATTCGCATAACCCACAACTCCCTGCCCTGCACGGACTGGCCTATACTGGACAGGTTGGCGATGTGAGAGTATTTCAAGGCCATGAACTTCAGTAGCCGGGTCATTTGCACATAATTGTAGTATTTTGTATAGTCTTCTACCTCTTTCGCTGCGGTGTTGCTTCTGACAAGCCTCGCCTCGCCGACGCTCAGAGCCGTGATGGGGACAACAACAAAAAGGAGGAAGACGAAAAGTGAGACACACAGTTTCGGCGCTGTATGTCGATGCTCCCGCAAATATGTTGCCATGTTTCCGACTCTCTTACCTCTTGAACATCCACTCTTGTTAAATAAAAAGGTGAACATTGCTAGCTAGCTAACCCAGACTGGATGCATCCAACATCCCGTTAAGCTTTCAAAGGGGCGGGGCTTTAGTTTGACGTCACTCTTCTTGAGGAGGAGCCTCTTTTTAAGGTGGTTTGCATAATATATCATAATTTGAGTACAGTACTATAGTGTATTTTAGTTCTGTACATTGATATCTGTCACTATTAGTCGGTATTGTAATATACAACATTTAATTTTTTTTAAAGTGCAATGCGTTGTATAAATATTTATTCAACTTGGTATGTTGTAAATTCCCATTGTTGTCTCAATATTTCCATAGTCTCAATTTCCCAACACATTCCTCATACAGTATTGGCTATTAGCTACCAAATTGCATTGGATAAACCTGAGCGATACCATGCATTTAGGCACGATTTGTCCTATAATGGTCAATATTTCAGATGGAGAATGGTACTGAATTGAGACTGGCGTTTTTAGTGTTGCCTGAGAGAGGCAGTGTTGGATAAACAGTTCATGATGTCTCAATAAAGCTGGGTTAAATTGAAACGTTTTACTTTACACAGAATTTCACTCATGATTGAAGCTTTGTATTTTCTTTTGCATTATTGATAAAATAGTTTAGATTTCTGGGGTTTATATTTGTGTGCTATAGGGTGTAATATAGTTTGCTTTTGGTATCAAGGTACACTTAATATTTATGTTTCCTATATCCAAGGGTTGAAAGTGTTTGTTCAAGGAGCTGGGACTACTGAGAACTGCTGAGAAAATATACTAGTAGAGAGAAAAAATGGTTAATACAAGTTTAGACAATTGATCCCAGAGCAGGTTAATACCAGACTTTTGTATCGCTGTTTATTTTTGTTGCTCATTCTTTCTTTCTTGATCACTGTGGCTGTGCATTCCCCGTGACAACACTGAAGAACAGCATCAAAGCCTGGGTCTTACCACCACACCAAACAAGACCCTTCACTCCGCTTGCTGTGGGGTGTATCCGTCACTTTCATTTTCTTATTCTCTCGTTTTTCTTCTTTCTGCAATGGAACAAAACAGAAGTGCTGTAAACATCTTTGTCGCTGTGGAGCACCAAAAGGTTGGAATGATAGAGTGGAGGAGGGATATGAGGTGGAGGGGTGAAAGAAGGAGGAGGCTGTGGAAGAGAGAGAAGGCTGTGGAAACTTTCACTGCTGGATGCGGCATAGAGCCTGGACCTGGAAGGTCTGAGCATGGGAGCCCCACTCCCTGTAGTGTTTGTACACTCCAACATGACAGTCGCACTACATGATGTGCTGGTAGCCGCGTTACTTGGGGAACTGGTAGCACACCCAGCGAAAGGGAGAAAATATCCAGAAAAAAGCCCCAGCCCTTAGTCTAGGCCCTTGCAGATCAGAAAGAGTTGGCCTCTACAGTACATGTTAATCCTCTGTATAATATCCAGGGACACCATATAATAGCACATTTATCTCATTTTTCACCATAGTGTCTCTTTAACACATTTGGCAAATAGAGGTCAGTAAGGTCACAGGACACTCATTGACAGTGCTTTTGAAAGTATTCAGACCCCTTGACTTTTTCCACATTTTGTTACATTAAAGCCTTTTTCTAAAATTAATGAAAGAAAAAAAGTCCTCAATCTACACACAATACCCCATAATGACAATGCAAAACAGGTATTTCAAATTTATAAAAAACAAAATAAAAAAATACCTTATTTACATAAGTATTCAGACCCTTTGCTATGAAACTCGAAATTGAGCTCATGTACAGTGATGGCTCGGATCCACGGAGACAGGGCTGGATGATAACCCAGAACACACTGGAAGGGAGTCAGCCCGGTGGAGGAGTGACGCAATGAATTCTGAGCGTATTCCACCCAGGGAAGGAATCGGTCCCAGTACTCTTGCTGGTCCTGGCAGTGACTCCTCAGGAACCTAACCAGCTCCTGGTTCATCCTCTCCACCTGCCCATTAGACCGAGGCTAGTAACCGGAAGTGAGGCTGACCGTGACCCCCAGTTTCTCCATTAAGGCTTTCCATACCCGTGACGTGAATTGGGGGCCACGGTCGGTGACGATGTCCTCCGGAAGGCCATAGTGCCAGAAGACCTGCTGGAACAGTGCCTCAGGATGACTTTGTGTAAGGTAACCGTGGGGATGAGGAAGGGAAGGCTTTCCTGGTACAAGGTTCCCACAGTGAGGGTGAGTGGTGCTGTAATGTGCATGATAGTGCCGGATCCCAATGGTCATTTATCCAAGGCTTGGACCGGGAAAGGAGAGGAGAGCGGGTATGTGGTGATGTTCAGGGAGGAGACAAGGGCCTGGTCGATAAAATTCCCCGTAGCACCGGAGTCCATTGGAGCCATAGAGACAACAACTGAGAGATAGCCAACCAGTGAAATGGAAACCAGGGAGGGTTTAGCGGAAAACGAGGAAGGAATACTCACGCCTACCCTGGGAGACGGATGATCACAGGGCCGTCCCTCTGCCCCAGTGGACTTAGGGTTGGGAGCCGGTGCTCCTCCTGGCCGCAACAGGGACACAGGCCCAACTGTCTCTGGCAACGTCACTCTGCCGCGGAGAGATGTGTATCTCTATAGGTTCAGACAATGCCCCAGGACGGCAAAAGGCGGAGGGTGAGGGGCGATAGAAGCACCGGCGCCCCCGAAGAAGGTTGTCCAGGCGGATGGCCATCGCGATGAGCACATCAGGGAAAGGTTGTCGTCCTGGCACACCAACCTCCTCGTGCAGTCCTCTTCAGAATAGGGTGCTCATTCAATTCTCTGGAGGCTGCCACAGTCCAGAAGGTGAGGGCCTACTCCTCAGCGGTCTGAGCACCCTGCCGGAGTTGGAGTAGTCGCTCAACTCCCTCTCTGTCCTCTTGTGGATGGTCGAAGACTGCCCTGAACAGAGCCATGAACCTCTCATAGGAACCTAGCGCCTCCTCTCCTCTCTCCCAGACAGCCGTAGCCCACTTCAACCCCTGCCCGGTCATCAGTGGCAATCTTGGACCTCTCGGTGGTGGGGCGAAATAGAGGGAGCACTGGAGTAGGAAGCCATGGCATTTCGATGGAGTACCGTCATACTTTCTGGAAGGGACAGTAGGGCATCTCTGACCTGGGCGGACGGCTGGGTAGGCTGGCAGACTGGCTCACTGTGACGACCCGTGGTCGGAAGCCCTCTGAAAGGTATATGGGGAGCCTCGCTGGTGGTGTCGAGGCGGTGGAGAATGCGGAGGACATCCTCCATGCCCGTACCCAGTTGTGCCAGTTGGTCGTGGTGTTGGTGGAGTAGATGACCCTGTTCCTGGACCTTCTGGAAGATGGTTTTCTCCTCTGCTGCTTCCATATTGTGAGGTAGTATTCTATCCCGTATAGGCAGGGAGTCAGGAAGCAGGTGCAGTAGAAGACTTTAATAACAAGGATGCAAGGCAAATGAACAAAGCAGGGGCTATGTAATGAACATGAAAACAAACCAATACTGCCTGACGACTGAGGCTACTGAGGGCTAAATAAAGGGAAGGTAATCAAGGTGATGATTAAGACCAGGTGTGCTTAATGATGTGGAGCAGGTGGGCGTAATGATGGAGAGCAGGTGTGCGTAATAATGGTTGCCAGGGCCAGTGGTTAGTAGACTGGCGACGTTGAGCGCTGGAGAGAGAGAGTTGGCATGACACTATCAAGGATAGCTACTTGTATCTGTTAAATGTAATAATATCAGTGTCAGTAACAGTAAGTAGAGCTAGACTCTGTCAGTGTCAGTCACAAGAGACATAGACTGAGGACAGAACCCAGGCTTCTGTTCCAATATCGGTACTAGCTTACTATGTGAATGAAGTAATGTATTGGGCATTCTAAGTGAAACGCTAGAATGGATATTGGAACGTAGCCCATAGAGGAGAGTGCCTGTCTGGCCTAGCCTGACAGGAACAGGAAGTGGGCTTCAGGTAGTTATAGTCATGCATGTCTCCTGAACAGGGATTAGAAAATATGAAAATATAGCCTATGTCAAACATTTTTCCTGTAAACATTTCATTGTCCCTCTGCTTCAAAACCTCTCATGAAGACATCAATATCATTTTTGGAAGCACAGACAAAATAAAGTGGGCAAGCATACAAAATAAACTTGACTGTCACAAGCAAGTGTGTTGACTCTATCTCTTCTGTTTAGGTCATGAAAGCAACAGCGTGGACACAGCCTTAACGCTTTGAATCAGGAACTTCCTTAAATCTCCACATAACCCAGGATATAGGCTACAAGATGTTGATCAATGCAAAGTTCCTCTGGCAGAGCAGAGCAGAGCGGGCTGTGGCCAGCACCAGCCTTTCCTCCAGGCGAGGGCTGCCTGGGGGAGGAATGTGTTTGCTGTGGCCTGGTGCCACCTGCCGCTCAGGCAGCATTCCCAGATTGCCCTCAGCACAGAGCCAGAAAGCAGGCAGGCAGTAGGCCTGTGGAGGGTTGCCATGACTAGGTGGGCACTGGAACCCAATAAAAGTAGGACACTCAACTATCTTCCTTACACAGAAAAACAAGGCCAAGTCACTGCCGCCTTTACACAGACACAATCCAGCGTGCAAATGCATGCTAGTGCGCATAATCGCACGCACGTGCACACACACACACAAATTCACAGGAGACTAACATCACAAACAACCCCTGCTACCAGCCTCAGGTTAGAAATGCTGCTGTGTGCATATTATGATATCAGAGAGCATAATGTGGGCAAGATACAACACAGCAGATTCAGCATTTACATAATTGAACAACACACACCCCGGCAGCAGCAGACAGCTAACGTGGCTGCTTGAGATTTGTCCAACTACAGGACGTGGCTTTAATACAGGAATCTTCAGAAGTTATTTGACACAGAGGCAGTGAGAGGGGATGAGGTGGGGGAGAAAAGGAAAAGAGGAAACAAGTGTCAGTCCATCCATCCATCATCAGTGAGTGGCTGTAATCACTTACCAGGCACCAGATAAAAAAAGCAATCTCCAGTAAGGCGGCTGTTTAATCCACATACATCAGGGTTGAACGTGTGCGTGCTAGGCCAGTTCTCACTGAGAGACGAAAGGTATCAGAAAGCACAGAGTAAGCCGTTACTAACACAGTACTGAGTAAGCCTAGGACAAGCCAGAATACAAGCCAGAGTGGTACATGCAGCTGTTGTACATCGTCTCAAATGGCTGCATCACTGTGACTGCCTGGCCTGCAGATTGATTCTGGGTTCTGTGGTTTTGGTTGACTGGTAAAGAGTTTAGTTATAAAACCACAAGACAGTTGGTGGGTTATTTAAAATATATTTGATGCCAGGCTTTATGGCAGCAGCATAACATATATTTCTACACTTTTCATAGAGTTTTCATAGTATTTTGCTTGAGTCATGCTAGTGGAAACATTACTAAACATGTTGGACTGCCTTGCATGACTGTTAAATGGCAGGGTGTGTGTAAGCCCCAGTCTAGTTGTGGTGTGGTGAAACAGATCAACAGGGCAGTGCCTGTACTTTAGGGATGTTAGTTCAGGATGGTTCTCAGGGGCTTAGTCCCATATGGTGACACCAGCAGGGTGCAACAGGCCTAGGCTGTCTCTGACAGTGCCTCTATGGACACTGGCTAATAACCTTAGCATGAAAAAGACTATCGTTTGCATTGTAACAATGCTCCAAATAATAGTCACGTTATACTGACTTTTTAGTGTTTAACAAAACTGTCCTGGGAGCACCTGTGATGTGTGTATCATATGACAACATGTCATATTAGACAATATCTGAGAGCAAACATCCTCCAGAGATTGAGCTCATGACAGGACCTCTAGCCTATCAGTCCCACCCTCCACATCCTCCCTTCAAGCAGGATACACACGGCATGATAGTGACACACCTTCGTCTCACAGTGAGGAAACCATTGTGTCTATATCTATCACCTGACCCAAGCCCCGGGTAAAGCCCCCAGATTTCATAGATGAGATCTATACATAATATAAGAACGGATGGCGTTAAAAAGGCTGCGTGGGGTTAAATATACACTAGGTCTGTTACTTCCTGTTTACTTTACTTACAACCACAGGCTCTGAAGTGGTAGAGGACAGATCAAAAGAAGAACAGGAATTAATGTAACACTACTATTATCAGCCCTTGTTGTAGTTTGTGGGTTTTCTGACATTCTGATTCCGAAATGTGTGAAAACCAGAACTAGGTTAAAATTGTAAGGCAATGTATTTACTTTCAAATATACATTAGTGTATTGTATCAGCTGCGCTTGATTGAATTTCAATTGATACATTTTCCAACGCAATGTCACAAAAAACATCCATAATGTGACAGTTATTGTCCAAGAGTCTCCTTGGGAGTTGTTGTACATTAACCTCACAGCCCAAGACAAGCAGATCAAAATTGATTCATTCCAGAATCCAGACAAAAGCTACAAACACATAAAGCTGTTAGGTATATGAATACAGGGTACCTAATCCGGCTAGTAAGAAAACAACCCCATTTGAATAACATTTAGTGCAGAGCTGGAGCAACCAGGCCTTCAGTATTGTAACTGTAAATGAAGCCACGTATGCTCTTTAATATAGTTCACTACCACAGCATAATGATTTGTGCTGATGGCTGTTAAAAGGCTAGCTGGGATGTCATTGAGCTAGAAAATAACAGCCTATCTATGAGATTATTATCAGTTATAAAAACAAATATAACTGGAATAACAGATCTATAGTAGGCCAAGCAGTTCTCATTTCAGTCTCATGTTAAGTCACTAAACCAGACATAATTGTCACGGATCCCCCCGGAACTTTCATTACGCACACCTGGCCCCTATTCCCAGTGATTAGTAATTGTATAAGTGTGGCCTTGGTTTACCAGTGTCCTGTTGATTATTGTTACAATGTCCGTTGTTTCATGTGAGTACCTGTGCTGTGTGTTTTGGCTTTCGTGCCATTGTGGATTGCGCAGATGATTACGGGTCTCATCCAGTGTGTTAATCATTGTGCGCTTGTGTTATTTATTTGAGGTACTCCTCGCTCTTTTGTTTGGGTTTCAACCCTGTGTTTTCTATAGTGTTTGTTTGGTCTTCGTCCCCGTGCCTTTACACGGCACGCCGTAATTTGGGTAAGAAATAACAAAAATAAATTAAAATAGGCGTGCGAAATCGTAATGTCTCCCGATCCTTCATACCAACGTGACAATAATAGAGACCACAGGGTACCAAGATCAACGGAACTGACTGTTGTCATCCAAATGAGGAGATACAGGTGAGAGGGAAAAGAGAATCTCCCATTTAGGATAAATAAGTAGCCCTGTGCCACCACCGCAATGACCAGATGCACTCAGACTATGAGAGAATGCATAGTCCGATGACGAGAAAGCAGCTGTAGTAGCACTGTTCTCTGGGGTAGTCCAAGTGTCCGTCAGGGCCAAAAAGTGTAAGGATGAACTCAGCTTTCTTGACCGCAGATCGGTAGTTCCAAACGCCGCTGGAATTCCACATAGGTTGTGCACGCAGAATAAACTAAATTAGGTTTGCTGCCAAGGCGTGGGAAGCGTCTGTAAAACCCACAAAGCGAGGAGCGAGGAGCGAGCAGTGTTATCTGAACAGTTATCTGAACATCACTCTTCACACAATATGGACAAAGCAAAAACAGGTTTTTAGAATTTTTTAGCAAATTGATGTAAAAATAAATATTACATTTACATAAGTATTCAGACCCTTTACTCAGTACTTTGTTGAAGCACCTTTGGCAGCGATTACAGCCTCGAGTCTTCTTGGGTATGACGCTCCAAGCTGGGCACACCTGTGTATGGAGAGTTTCTCCCATTCTTCCCTGCAAATCCTCTCAAGGTCTGTCAGGTTGGATGCGGAGTGTCACTGCACAGCTTTTCTGGTCTCTCCAGAGATGTTCGATCAGTTTTAAGTCCGGGCTCTGGCTGGGCCACAAAGACATTCAGAGACTTGTCTCGAAGCCATGCCTGCGTTGTCTTGGCTGTGTGCCTAGGGTCGTTGTCCTGTTGGAAGGTCAACCTTCACACCAGTCTGAGGTCCTGAGTGCTCTGGAGCAGGTTTTCATCAAGGATCTCTCTGTACTTTGCTCCGTTCATCTATCCCTCGATCCCAACTAGTCTCCCAGTCCCTGCCACTGAAAAACATCCCCACAGCATGATGCTGCCACCGCCATGCTTCACCAAAGGGAGGGTGCCAGGTTTCCTCCAGACATGATGCTTGGCATTCAGGCCAAAGAGTTTAATCTTGGTTTCATCAGACCAGAGAATCTTGTTTCTTATGGTCTGAGAGTCCTTTAGGTGCCTTTTTGGCAAACTCCAAGTGGGCTGTCATGTGCCTTTTACTGTGGAGTGGCTTTCGTCTGGCCACACTACCATGAAGGCCTGATTGGTGGATCGCTGCAGAGATGGTTGTCCTTCTGGATGGTTCTCCCATCTCCACAGAGGAACTCTGGCGCTCTGTCAGAGTGACCATTGGGTTCTTGGTCACCTCCCTGCCGAAGGCCCTTCTCCCCTGATTGCTCAGTTTGGCAGGGCGGCCAGCTCTAGGAAGAGTCTTGGTGGTTCCAAACTTCTTCCATTTAAGAATGATGAAGGCCACTGTGTTCTTGGGGACCTTCAATGATGCAGAAATGTTTTGGTACCCTTCCCCAAATCTGTGCCTTGACACAATCCTGTCTCGGAGCTGAACCTAGCTATCTGGCCGACCGTGCAATGGCTAATTCATTAAAAACGTAGGCGTTGGCTTGCTTGTATAGATCAGGTACTACCTGTTTGCTGAATTGTGTGCAAGAGGGAAGTTCATAATGTGTCTCGAACTTTCACGAGGTGCTGAAACCCCCTATTCTCAACCACAGAAAATGGGCGCATATACACAGCTATAAACCAAAGACTAAAAAATATAAACATAGCCTACTTATTGCTATTGTAATTCATTTTCAAGGGTTGCTTGAATGCAGAGAGGAGGCGACGTTGTGGCGGTTCTTTACATTTCCATCTTGCTCCGGTACACTGGGGGTGATGTTGGTGTAAATGTGTCAAAATATTTGCGGTGTTGGCAGCTGCATAGGCTATTCTCATTGAGCGAGGCGACATAATACTCTCCATCGCAGTTGTAGTTTGAAATGTGGAAATGTGGCAATTAAGATTTGAATTTTGATGATAACAAGTGCATAGGCTTTAGTTGTTTTAAAGGAAATTGTAACGGCATTCCTCCTCCTCTTCATACGAAGAGGAGGAGTAGTGATTCGACCAAAGTGCAGCGGGTTTTGAATACATAATGATTTAATAAAGCAAACGACGAAACACGAAAACAAACACTTGGAAGGATACAAAATAACAAAAACGAATGTAGACTGACCTAAACCATGACAACTTACTTACAACACGAAGCACGTAGGAACAGGTACAGACTATTACAAACGAACGAACAAACGCTACAGTCCCGTGTGGTGCGCAGACACAGACACGGACGACAATCACCCACAAACAAACAGTGAGAACAACCTACCTTAATATGACTCTCAATCAGAGGAAACGTCAAACACCTGCCTCTAATTGAGAGCCATACCAGGCAACCCAAAACCAACATAGAAACAGAAAACATAGACTGCCCACCCAAAACTCACGCCCTGACCAATAAACACATACCAAACAACAGAAAACAGGTCAGGAACGTGACAGAACCCCCCCCTCAAGGTGCGAACTCCGGGCGCACCCCTACAACTCAAGGGGAGGGTCTGGGTGGGCATCTGTCCGCGGTGGCGGCTCCGGCGGTGGACGAGGACACCACTCCACCACTGTCTTTGTCCCCCTCCTTAGCGTCCTTTGAGTGGCGACCCTCGCCCCCGACCATGGTCCAGGAACCTTCACTAAGGCCCCTCCTACATAGAGGAGACAGCTCAGGACAGAGAGGTAGCTCAGGACAGAGAGGTAGCTCAGGACAGAGAGGTAGCTCTGGACAGAGAGGTAGCTCCGGACAGAGAGGTAGCTCCAGACAGAGAGGTAGCTTAGGACAGAGGGACAACTCTGTACTAATGGCAGCTCCGGACTGAGTGGCAGCTCCGGACTGGGTGGCAGCTCCGGACTGGGTGGCAGCTCCGGACTGAGTGGCAGCTCCGGACTGAGTGGCAGCTCCGGACTGAGTGGCAGCTCCGGACTGAGTGGCAGCTCATGACTGGAGGGCAGCTCATGACTGGAGGGCAGCTCATGACTGGAGGGCAGCTCATGACTGGAGGGCAGCTCATGACTGGAGGGCAGCTCATGACTGTAGGGCAGCTCATGACTGTCTGGCGGCTCTGGCAGCTCCTGACTGGCTGGCGGCTCTGGCAGCTCCTGACTGGCTGGCGGCTCTGGCAGCTCCTGACTGGCTGGCGGCTCTGACAGCTCCTGACTGGCTGGCGGCTCTGGCAGCTCCTGACTGACGGACGGCTCTAGCGGCTCCTGACTGACGGACGGCTCTAATGGCTCGGGACAGACGGGCGGCTCTAATGGCTCGTGGCAGACGGATGGCTCAGAAGGCGCTGGGCAGACGGATGGCTCAGAAGGCGCTGGGCAGACGGATGGCTCAGAAGGCGCTGGGCAGACGGATGGCTCAGACGACGCTGGGCAGACGGATGGCTCAGACGGCGCTGGGCAGACGGATGGCTCAGACGGCGCTGGGCAGACAGATGGCTCAGACGATGCTGGGCCGACAGATGGCTCTGCCCTGCTGAGGCGCACAGTAGGCCTGATGCGTGGTGCCGAAACTGGAGGCACTGAGCTTGAGACACGCACCACAGGGAGAGTGCGTGGAGGAGGAACAGGGCTCTGGAGACGCACTGGAAGCCTGGTGCGTGGTGTAGGCACTGGTGGTACTGAGCTGGGGCGGGAAGGTGGCGCCGGATATACCGGACCGTGTAGGCGTACTGGCTCCCTTGAGCACTGAGCCTGCCCAACCTTACCTGGTTGCATGCTCCCCGTAGCCCGTCCAGTGCGGGGAGGTGGAATAACCCGCACTGGGCTGTGTTGGCGAACCGGGGACACCATGCGTAAGGCTGGTGCCATGTACACCGGCCCGAGGAGACGTACTGGAGGCCAGATATGTTGAGCCGGCTTCATGGCACTTGGCTCAATGCTCACTCTAGCCCGGCTAGAACGGGGAGGTGGAATAACCCGCACCGGGCTATGAACACGTACAGGAGACACCATGCGCTCTACTGCGTAACACGGTGTCTGCCCGTACTCTCGCTCTCCACGGTAAGCCCGGGAAGTTGGCGCAGGTCTCCTACCTGACTTCGCCACACTACCCTTTAGCCCCCCCCCCCCCAAGAAATTTTTGGGTTGTACTTGCGGGCTTCCAGTCTGGCTTCCGTGCTGCCTCCTCATATCGTCGCCTCTCCGCTTTAGATGCCTCCAGCTCCGCCTTGGGACGGCGACACTCCTCTGGCTCTGCCCAGGGTCCTTCTCCGTCCAGAATCTCTTCCCATGTCCAATCCTCCTTGATCCACTGCTGCTGTCGTTGCTGTCCGTTAACCCGCTGCTTGATCTGGGTTTGGTGGGTGATTCTGTAACGGCATTCCTCCTCCTCTTCATACGAAGAGGAGGAGTAGTGATTCGACCAAAGTGCAGCGGGTTTTGAATACATAATGATTTAATAAAGCAAACGACGAAACACGAAAACAAACACTTGGAAGGATACAAAATAACAAAAACGAATGTAGACTGACCTAAACCATGACAACTTACTTACAACACGAAGCACGTAGGAACAGGTACAGACTATTACAAACGAACGAACAAACGCTACAGTCCCGTGTGGTGCGCAGACACAGACACGGACGACAATCACCCACAAACAAACAGTGAGAACAACCTACCTTAATATGACTCTCAATCAGAGGAAACGTCAAACACCTGCCTCTAATTGAGAGCCATACCAGGCAACCCAAAACCAACATAGAAACAGAAAACATAGACTGCCCACCCAAAACTCACGCCCTGACCAATAAACACATACCAAACAACAGAAAACAGGTCAGGAACGTGACAGAACCCCCCCCTCAAGGTGCGAACTCCGGGCGCACCCCTACAACTCAAGGGGAGGGTCTGGGTGGGCATCTGTCCGCGGTGGCGGCTCCGGCGGTGGACGAGGACACCACTCCACCACTGTCTTTGTCCCCCTCCTTAGCGTCCTTTGAGTGGCGACCCTCGCCCCCGACCATGGTCCAGGAACCTTCACTAAGGCCCCTCCTACATAGAGGAGACAGCTCAGGACAGAGATGTAGCTCAGGACAGAGAGGTAGCTCAGGACAGAGAGGTAGCTCCGGACAGAGAGGTAGCTCCGGACAGAGAGGTAGCTCCAGACAGAGAGGTAGCTTAGGACAGAGGGACAACTCTGTACTAATGGCAGCTCCGGACTGAGTGGCAGCTCCGGACTGGGTGGCAGCTCCGGACTGGGTGGCAGCTCCGGACTGAGTGGCAGCTCCGGACTGAGTGGCAGCTCCGGACTGAGTGGCAGCTCCGGACTGAGTGGCAGCTCATGACTGGAGGGCAGCTCATGACTGGAGGGCAGCTCATGACTGGAGGGCAGCTCATGACTGGAGGGCAGCTCATGACTGGAGGGCAGCTCATGACTGTAGGGCAGCTCATGACTGTCTGGCGGCTCTGGCAGCTCCTGACTGGCTGGCGGCTCTGGCAGCTCCTGACTGGCTGGCGGCTCTGGCAGCTCCTGACTGGCTGGCGGCTCTGACAGCTCCTGACTGGCTGGCGGCTCTGGCAGCTCCTGACTGACGGACGGCTCTAGCGGCTCCTGACTGACGGACGGCTCTAATGGCTCGGACAGACGGGCGGCTCTAATGGCTCGTGGCAGACGGATGGCTCAGAAGGCGCTGGGCAGACGGATGGCTCAGAAGGCGCTGGGCAGACGGATGGCTCAGAAGGCGCTGGGCAGACGGATGGCTCAGACGGCGCTGGGCAGACGGATGGCTCAGACGGCGCTGGGCAGACGGATGGCTCAGACGGCGCTGGGCAGACAGATGGCTCAGACGGTGCTGGGCCGACAGATGGCTCTGCCCTGCTGAGGCGCACAGTAGGCCTGATGCGTGGTGCCGAAACTGGAGGCACTGAGCTTGAGACACGCACCACAGGGAGAGTGCGTGGAGGAGGAACAGGGCTCTGGAGACGCACTGAAAGCCTGGTGCGTGGTGTAGGCACTGGTGGTACTGAGCTGGGGCGGGAAGGTGGCGCCGGATATACCGGACCGTGTAGGCGTACTGGCTCCCTTGAGCACTGAGCCTGCCCAACCTTACCTGGTTGCATGCTCCCCGTAGCCCGTCCAGTGCGGGGAGGTGGAATAACCCGCACTGGGCTGTGTTGGCGAACCGGGGACACCATGCGTAAGGCTGGTGCCATGTACACCGGCCCGAGGAGACGTACTGGAGGCCAGATATGTTGAGCCGGCTTCATGGCACTTGGCTCAATGCTCACTCTAGCCCGGCTAGAACGGGGAGGTGGAATAACCCGCACCGGGCTATGAACACGTACAGGAGACACCATGCGCTCTACTGCGTAACACGGTGTCTGCCCGTACTCTCGCTCTCCACGGTAAGCCCGGGAAGTTGGCGCAGGTCTCCTACCTGACTTCGCCACACTACCCTTTAGCCCCCCCCCCCCAAGAAATTTTTGGGTTGTACTTGCGGGCTTCCAGCCTTGCTTCCGTGCTGCCTCCTCATATCGTCGCCTCTCCGCTTTAGATGCCTCCAGCTCCGCCTTGGGACGGCGACACTCCTCTGGCTCTGCCCAGGGTCCTTCTCCGTCCAGAATCTCTTCCCATGTCCAATCCTCCTTGATCCACTGCTGCTGTCGTTGCTGTCCGTTAACCCGCTGCTTGATCTGGGTTTGGTGGGTGATTCTGTAACGGCATTCCTCCTCCTCTTCATACGAAGAGGAGGAGTAGTGATTCGACCAAAGTGCAGCGGGTTTTGAATACATAATGATTTAATAAAGCAAACGACGAAACACGAAAACAAACACTTGGAAGGATACAAAATAACAAAAACGAATGTAGACTGACCTAAACCATGACAACTTACTTACAACACGAAGTACGTAGGAACAGGTACAGACTATTACAAACGAACGAACAAACGCTACAGTCCCGTGTGGTGCGCAGACACAGACACGGACGACAATCACCCACAAACAAACAGTGAGAACAACCTACCTTAATATGACTCTCAATCAGAGGAAACGTCAAACACCTGCCTCTAATTGAGAGCCATACCAGGCAACCCAAAACCAACATAGAAACAGAAAACATAGACTGCCCACCCAAAACTCACGCCCTGACCAATAAACACATACCAAACAACAGAAAACAGGTCAGGAACGTGACAGAAATGTTGTTTTTTCAGCTCAAATTTACTCAAGAGGCATGAGCCTACAACACAGTGTAGGCATAGCCTATATGTCTAGTCTTTTTATTTTGTAAATATTTTTATGTATTCATTCAGGTTCACAGTGCGGACCGAAACCGAGGTCCCTGTACTGAATGGTTCGGTACCAATACCTGTACCATTACACCCCTATTAAGTAGGCTACCAGGTAGAGACATAACTTAAATTAAACTTCCCTAGCAAGACAATACCAACAGCAACTTATTGAAAAAGAAAAAAAAATGCTACTCTTGTAGGACTTGATATCCTTCCAAACTTTAGATGAGGCACTAAGACTGGGGCCAAGTGAAGCTCCTTAAATAGTCATGGAAGACAGGTAAGGAGTGGACACTCCCCCTTAAAACACCCAACAGTTACCAAGACTATTAAATAAATAGGCCTGGAAAAAAATCCACAGCAACAGTCACAACAGGTCAAACAGCAATGTAGGTTGGCTACTAAGTAGACAACACTTAAATTAAATTGCCCTAGCAAGACCATACCAACTGCAACTTATTGAATTTTAGTTTCACATCTAAAATCAAGAGACAGTGTATTACAGTGGTTTGTATTGACTGGAAGAGCACATATGTGTAAAATGTGTGTAAAATGCTCTATTTGTAGCTAGCAGTAGGACAGGTTTTTTTCTCACTACATGACCAGAACACCAGGAAACTCCCTAGATATACACTAACTAGGGAAGTGGTCAACAACCTTTTCTGAGTCAAGATCATTTTGAATCAAAATGGAAGCCGAGATCTATTTTTTAAAAATATTTAAAAAAATATTACTTAAAAAAGCCTGTGCAACATTAACCAATTAAAAACTGTTATGTTAGCAACGAGGTTTGTGCAATAGGCCCAATACATTATCACTGCATATTGGCTACGCTTAAATTGCTCTGCCAATGTTGTTGTTAGACCATTTTGAAATTGTAGTTCAAAATGTTATGTATATGATCACACTGGTAATAGATCCTTTGTTGTACTACTTGTAAGGCACAGCTGAGCATAATTTGTAATTTTTTTACTGGACTGATGGCCCACATCTGATGATCAGTCTGAGGGGAGGGAGCAGCAGTAAGGCTGCCTGTCACCCGACTCACTGTCCCTCCTTTCTCCCTCCCTCCGCTGAGAAAACGGGACAGTCTTCCAGCTGATGGCGAAACTTAAGTAACACTGCATTATTTCTGCCTCATGCACCAATTCATGTTACTCCTATGACCAGAGAAAGTGAAATATTCCTCTATATTAAAAAAGACAAGCTGCAAATAATAACGCAAGCTTATCGAAACACTTTGCTATACTCATTCATTGCAGCTGCAATGCTGGTTGTAGCGTGAGTGGAAGTAAGGAGAATGTGCATTTTATGGCTTATAAACAAAGTGTTGACAGTGCTGAAAAACAACTTAAACATGAACTTACTCATAAAAACAGCAGATTTGTTGAGTCTCTCTAGTCATTGTTTATTCATAGCTTTGAAATTTCACATTGTCAACTTTGCTGTGCGTTCGAGGAACCTGTGCAGACACGGTGATCTGGGCTATCTGATTTGCCAGCGGTCGGCCTATAAGTGCACTTGATTTGCTCCTTGGGCCTGCTGGGTAGGCGGGGTTCTACGTTTAGAGACATGAAGCGGTTAAAAATGGGAACACTATGCCTTCCCAGCGCTAGCGCTGCTGAATCAAGTGCATCTACTGACAACAGCGCAAAACGAATAAAATAAATCTATATTTTTTATTTTACCTTTATTTAACCAGGTAAGCTAGTTGAGAACAAGTTCTCATGTAAAACTGCGACCTGGCCAAGATAAAGCAAAGCAGTGCGACACAAACAACAACCCCGGAGTTACACATGGAATAAACAAGTGTACAGTCAATAACACAATAGAAAAAAAGAAAGTCTATATACAGTGTGTGCAAATGGCATGAGGAGGTAAGGCAATAAATAGGCCATAGTAGCGAAGTAATTACAATTTAGCAGATTAACACTGGAGTGATAGATGAGCAGATGATGATGTGCAAAAGAGCAGAAAATAAAATAAAAACAATATGGGGATGAGGTAGGTAGATTGGGTGGGCTATTTACTGATGGACTATGTACAGCTGCAGCGATCGGTTAGCTGCTCAGATAGCTGATGTTTAAAGTTAGTGAGGGAAATATAAGTCTCCAGCTTCAGTGATTTTTTGCAAATCGTTCCAGTCACTGGCAGCAGAGAACTGGAAGGAAAAGCTAGGATAGGCTTTAAATTTTTTGTTTTTTACAGCAATGTTAGGTGATCGACTAGGAATGGCTTGGAGATCGACCAGTCAATTGCAATCGACCGGTTAGTGACCACTGATCTAGGGAGTTTTTCCTTAGGTACTGGTTTGATTGAGCCCTGATTGGATGACAGGTTCTGTTTCTGCTCTGTAGAAGGGGGGGGGGTAGGATAATAGCTAGGGTCACAAGTCTTTCCTGACCATTTGATCTGACCATGAAAAACTCTGGTCCCTATACAGCAACACAGGAAGTTCTTACCGACATCCCTGCTATCCTCATTGACACTCAAAGTAGGGTTAATATGTTTTTGCTATTTAACTACGCAGGGTCGCCATTTTTGCATAGCTAATTGTAAAGCTTGCGTTCATATGTACGCAGGGTATAAATGAGGCTTACAGGCTGACTACACCGCTTGCGTCGCGTGCGCTGCAAAATACATTTAGAAATTGATATTATTCAATTATTGCACCCACACTGCTCGCGCGCGCCAACGAGCATCTGCGTTGCCAAGGGCTAACACAGAACCCAAACCGGCTGCGCGCGTGTGCCATCGTGCATAAATGTATTTTGTCCCCCCACACCAAACGCGATCACGACACGCAGGTTAAAATATCAAAACAAACTCTGAACCAATTATATTAATTTGGGGACAGGTCAAAAAGCATTAAACATGTATGGCAATTTAGCTAGCTAGCTTGCACTTGCTAGCTAATTTGTCCTATTTAGCTAGCTTGCTGTTGCTAGCTAATTTGTCCTGGGATATAAACATTGAGTTATTTTACCTGAATTGCACAAGGTCCTCTAGTCCACCAATTAATCCACACATAAAACGGTAAACCGAATAGTTTCTACTCAATCCATTGTCAAGTTAATGCTACCATGCCATCTAGAGCACCACACTCCTACCTCTTGGAAACATCATAGCTTGTGAAATAAAAAGGTAAATGATGGAAACATTTCTACCTATCTAGAATTTTGCTAGCTGTCTTTCCGGCCAGCCTGCCAGTGTCTGCATCCAACTCTTTTTAATAAAGGGGTGGGGTTTCATCTGATGTCAGTCTCCTCCTTGAGGAGGAGCCTCTTTTTAAGGTCCGCGCTATCCGGGGTCCTTGTGACGTCTCTACCTCCAATGAAGTTTACATTTTTTAAATGGTTAAGTTAACTTCTTATGGCTGCAGGGGCAGTATTGAGTAGCTTGGATGAAAGGTGCACAGAGGTGCCCAGAGTAAACGGCCTGCTCCTCAGTCATAGTTGCTAATATATGCATATTATTATTAGTATTGGATAGAAAACACTCTGAAGTTTCTAAAACTGTTTGAATTATGTCTGTGAGTATAACAGAACTCATATGGCAGGCAAAAAGCTGAGAAAAATCCAAACAGGAAGTGGAAATTCTGAGGCTGGTCGATTTTCAACCAAGATCCTATTGAAATCACAGCGAGATATGGATGAGTTTGCACTTCCACTAGATGTCAACAGTCTGTAGAACCTTGTCTGATGCCTCTACTGTGAAGGGGGGCCGAATGAGAGGGGAATTAGTCAGGTCTGCCATGACCTGACCATTCTTTGACCATGCGCGTTCACATGAGAGGGAGCTCTGTTCCATCGCTCATCTGAAGTCAATGTAATTCTTCGGTTGGAACGTTATTCAAGATTTATGTTAAAAACATTCTAAAGATTGATTCAATACATCATTTGACATGTTTCTACTGACTGTTATGGAACTTTTGGACATTTCATAATCTTTTAGTGAACGCGCTTCCTGACGTTGGATTTGTTTACCAAACACTCTACAGAAATAGCTATTTGGACATAAATGATGGACATTACCGAACAAAACGAACATTTCTTGTGGAAGTGGGAGTCCTGGGAGTGCATTCCAACGAAGATCAGCAAAGGTAAGTGAAGATTTATAATGCTTTTTATGAGTTTTGTTGACTGCACAATTTGGCGGGTAACTGTATGGCTTGCTTTTGTGGCTGAAAGCTGTTTTCAGATTATTGAATATTGTGTTTTGCCGTAAAGCTTTTTGAAATCTGACACAGCGGTTGCATAAAGAACAAGTGTATCTTTAATTCTATGTAAAACATGTATCTTTCATCAAAGTTTATGATGAGTATTTCTGTTATTTGACGTGGCTCTCTGCAATTTCTCCGGATATTTTGGAGGCATTTCTGAACATGGCGCCAATGTAAACTGAGGTTTTTGGATATAAATATGAACTTAATCGAACAAGGCATATATGTATTGTGTAACATGAAGTCCTATGAGTGTCATCTGATGAAGATCATCAAAGGTTAGTGATTAATTTTATCTCTATTTGTGCTTTTTGTGACTCCTCTGGAAAAATGGCAGAATTTTTCTGTGAGTTGGTGATGACCTAACATAATCGTTTGTGGTGCTTTCGCTGAAAAGCCTATTTGAAATCGGACACTTTGGTGGGATTAACAACAAGATTACCTTTAAAATGGTATAAGACACATGAATGTTTGAGGAATTTTAATTATGAGATTTCTGTTGTTTGAATTTGGCGCCCTGCACTTTCACTGGCTGTTGTCATATCATCCCGTTAACGGGATTGCAGCCATAAGAAGTTTTAAGGGTTAGGGTTACGTAATGGTTATGTTTCAAGTTAGGGTAAGAGTAGAGGTTAGGGTTTAGGGCAGGAACACCCCAAGGATTCCAGATCGCATTGACCCTCCTTTTTAAGGTGGCTTGAAGAAGCTAGACTTTGACACTACATGTACAGTGCATTTTAGTTATGTACAGTGCATTTTAGTTATGTACAATGACGTCAACATTAATCAGTAATGTAATATATATACATTGTATGAATATTTCTGAAATGTGGTAGGTCGTAAATTGCCAATATTACCATAGTCTAAATTTCCTAAACATATTCCTCATACAGTATAGGCTATTGATACTAAATTGCATAGGATAGGCCTGACAGACACCATGCATTTAGGCAAGATTTGGCACTGAATTTTATTTTATTTATTTTACCTATATTTAACTAGGGAAGTCAGTTAAGAACAAATTCTTATTTTCAATGACGGCCTAGGAACAGATTTGACGGCAGAACGACAGATTTGTACCTTGTCAGCTCGGGGATTTGAACTTGCAACCTTTCGGTTATCTTTTTACTGTTTTATTTCTTTACTTACCTATTGTTCACATAACACCTTTTTTTGCACTATTGGTTAGAGCCTCTAAGTACGCATTTCACTGTTGTATTCGGCACACGTGACAAATAAACTTTGATTTGACAATAGACCTGAGTTTAATTAAAACATTTTACATTACAAAGTATTTAATTTCACTCATTATTTAATCTTTGTATTGTATGTTGAATTATGGCTAAAATACATTGATTACTGGAGTTTCTAACCGTGTGCTGTGCTATAGCGTGTAATAAGGGTGTAATATGTGTCAGTTTGCTTTCAGTATGAAGGTCCACTTAGTAGACACTTTATATTTCTTAACAATATTTTCTATATTTCTTATAAGCAAGGGTGAAATTAGTTTGTTCAAGGTGATGGAACTACTGTACATAAAATTAACTGACATTATAGGGTCATTTCAACTAAGAGTTTATAGCTACTTGTCTGCTACTGTAGGCTTGTAAGGGTAGGCCTAGAAGTGATGGAATGCTGTGGTGTAACTCCAGCCCAGTTTGACCCGTTTTATAGTGACCGGAAACCTGATGCTGAACATGAACCAGTAGATTATAGCCCTTTTGTATGGTAGGCCGGTGCATATTGACATACTCTACTAACTTCTATTACAGATAGTGAAGCCTTCATTAGAAAGTAGTCGCCTACAGAGGAAAGGGCTGAGAAGAGAAGCAAGAGAAGACAGTGAAAAGAGTAAAGACACTTGAGCAGGTTAATAGCAGACTTGTATCGCTGTTTATTTTTTTGCTAATTTTGTCTTTATTGATCACTGTGGCTGTGAATTCCCTGTGACAACACTGAAGAACAGCATCAAAGCCTGGGTTGTACCACCACATCACCCGAGACCCTTCACTCCGCTTGATGTGGGATGCATGTCACTTTTCTATCTTATTCTTTCGTTCTCTCGTTTTTCTTCTTTTGGCGATGGAACAAAACAAAAGTGCTGGAAACAGGTTTGTCGCTGTGGAGCACCAGAAGCTTCAGGAGCCGTCGGTCTTGGAGGTTTAACAGGACTACTGGTCAAGCTTGGAATGATAGGGCGAAGGAGGGATGAGGGGAAAGGAGGAAGAGGAGGGGTGAAAGAGGGAGGAGGCTGTGGACGCTCTTACTGCTGGATGCGACGCAGAGATTGGACCTGGAAGGTCTGAGCGTGGGAGCCCCACTCCCTGTAGTGTTTGTACTCTCCGCCATGACGGTCGCACTCCATGATGTACTGGTAGCCACGGTAACCGGGGAACTGGTAGCACACCCAGCTAAAGAGGAGATGGAGAGGAAGTGGGTGAAGTGAGAAAATACCAGGAAACAAGCCCCAGCCCTTACCCTGTAGAGCAGGGATCGGCAACTGGCGGCCACTTTTGTAGGTCCGGAGATCAAGTTCCACAAAAAAAAATTAAATACTAAAGGTGCAATTTCAAAATTTGGTTGTACATAAGCAGTTTTTTTTCTTCTTATGACAGTCACTCAATTAGCCCATGTCAGCAAACATTTTTCAGATTGGTAAATTAGTCTAGCCAGCTATCTAAACTTGCAGAAATCATCGTTGAATTACCGACCAGTGGCTCCCCATTGATCATCAGATATCATATTAAAACCTGCAAATATTTCTCTCCACCACATGGCAAAATGAGTAGAGTTGCAGCAAACTTACTTTAAAACTGAAACATTTTCTCTATGCTTGCCCCCCAGCCACTGTGGCCCCTCATGATGTTCAGAGTCTAGGCACTTGCAGATCAGAAAGAGTTGGCCTCTACAGTACATGTTAGTCTCTGTATAATATCCAGGGACACCATATAATAGCTATTTCTTTCAAATTTTTCACCATAGTGTCCCTTGAACACATTTGGCAAAGAGAGGTCAGTAAGGTCACAGGACACTCATTTAGATAAATAATCATTTCAGTTCTGAAAGTTTTTTGCTTAGTTATATTATGATCTATTACAGAAAAGATTATGCTCTCACAGTTTATATAGTTATTACAATGGATTTTAATTATATAGTTATTACAATGGATTTTATTCTTACTGCACCTTAAACCTTTTTAGCAGTTTATCCAAGTTTTGTATTTTTCTCCCCAAATTCGATCTTGTCTCATCGCTGAAACTCCCCAACGGGCTCGGGAGAGGCGAAGGTGGAGTCATGCGTCCCCCAAAACATGACCCACCTAACCCCGCTCCTGAACACCCACCCACTTAACCCGGAAGCCAGCCGCACCAATGTGTTGGAGGAAACACCGTTCAACTGGCGACTGGGGTCAGCCTGCAGGCACCCGACCCACCACAAGAAGTTGCTAGAGCACGATGAGCCAAGTAAAGCCCCTCCAGCCAAACCCACCCCTAACCCTGACGTAGCTGGGCCAATTGTGCGCCATCCTATGGGACAACCCAGGAATGAACCCGGGTCTGTAGATGCAGTGCCATGGACCGCTGCGCCACTGGGGAGGCCTGATTCCTCTATTTCTGATTTGTTATGAGCATAGTCTTCTGTAGTGTGAAAAAGGAAGCCAGGATTTCTACTCCTACTACTTACGCTCCACTCTGGACCTGCATGGATCCGATCTCGTTGTTGCCCCAGCCCATGGCCTGCAGGGAGGGGTAGTCATCGTTCATCTCCCACTGCTTGCCAATGAAGTTCTCCCTTTCGAACACCACAATCTTGGACTCCTTATGGTTCTGTGCAGTTCAGAGAGAGGAGTAGGCAATGTCAGGTTACATTCAACCTGTTTCACTCCAAACTATTTACGAAAGATATACTGTGTAGAACTATGAATGAAAGTATGAAATCTTTGTAATACTGTGTTTTATTCACTTTGTCATTTAGTACTTTCAATAATGCTGGTAGAGGCTATCAAGGACGGCTAATTTATCTGTTAAATGTAATAATGTCAGTGTCTGTAATACTGAGTAGAGCCAGACTCTGTCAGTGTCACTCACAAGAGCCAGAGACATGGACTGAGGCCAGAACCCAGGCTTCTGTTCCAATATCGGTACTAGCATACAATGTGAATGTATTGGGCATTCTAAGTGGAATTCTACAATGGATATTGGAACATAGTCCACAGAGGAGAGTGTCTGTCTAGTCTGGCAGGAACAGGAACAGGAAGTAGGCTTGGATAGTACACTCACAGCAGAGCAGACTGGGCGGAAGGACATCAACCTTTCGATGTGGTAGGCGTTGCTGCCGCTCCAGGACTCCCAGCGAGGGTACTCTCCACGCTCCAACACAAACTGCTGCCCGGAGAAGCTGGAGTGCTCGTACCCTACCCAGCTACACATACACAGAGAGAGACAGAGCGAGGGAAACATGGAAAGTCGGATAGATACAAAGTGATAGAGAGACATAGAGATGAATAGCGAGACATAGTGATGAATAGCAAGACATGGAGATACAGAGGTATAGAGATATACAGTACATGTGGATAGTTGCAAAGGTGGGGCAAAGACTTTGTCATGTGTCCATGATACAGTATGTGTCTATCAGTATCCCTTAGAAATTGTTGCCTGTGCAATGGCTTGAAGGATAATGTGTAACCTGTCAGGGAGATAAATATCCTACAGTATGTACATGTGTTTTGGGGGGCTGGCTGACTTACGCTCCACACTCGACCTTCAGGGAGCGGATGTTGTCCACACCACACTCCATGATGTTCTGGCAGGAAGCAGTGAACTCCATACGCTTTCCCTGGAAGTTCTCCTGGTCGTAGACAGTGATCTAGGACAGAGGATATAGTGCATATTTGTAATCTGCCAGACCCGCTATTGCTGTTTTTAAAAATATATATTTTTTTACTGTTTTTAACACAACCAGTGTCTCTGCTAGAGAATGCACTTCCGTGTGCAAAGCTTTCCTTTCTCCTCTTACGTCTGTTAAGGAAAAATGGAAAGGGTTGTGGAAACGTGGTGTACCTAACACTGACTCACCTTCCATGGTCCCACTGGGTTAGGAGTAGTCAGCGCCATGTTTGATATCTCAGTAATAATTGACCTGCAGTGCAGAAAGCACACAGTCACAGACAGTCACGCAGTCACATTTCTGTTTGGCCTTACAGGGAGACCAGGGTAGACCTGACTAAACCCCAAATGGACCTCATCTCCACTCAGCTCTAGCTCTTGCATCAGTCTGTGCCCAGCAGCTAATGCCCAAATATATTAATGTAATGGTTATGCTAATGTGGCTGGACCTAGAGAATCTATGCAAGAGACTCATGACAAGCCCAAACAAAGCACTGCCCTGGCTGTTGCTGATGATAATACAATGCACATAGGGCTGAGGGAGGAGATGCACACCACAAAAACAGCTAGCTAAAGAGAGGAGCGACGATACAAAAACAGCTAGCTAAAGAGAGGAGCGACGATACAAAAACAGCTAGCTAAAGAGAGGAGCGACGATACAAAAACAGCTAGCTAAAGCCAGAGCGATGATACAAAGCAGAAAACGGATACCAACAGAGAAGTGCAAATACTATAGTATAATACTGGAAAAAATCCTCTCTAATACATAGGCCTGGTATCTACCGTTGGTATGTAATACCACAAATAAAATGGTACAATGCAAAGCATCCATCCACATTTCTGAATGATATGTGATAATTATGTTTTTCTTTATTAGTTGTTATAAATTCTACATTGTGAACCATTGTGTCATGTGCCTGTAAGTCATGCCATTGTCACACCCTGAGTGTGTAAAGTAAACTGTGCTGTTGATGGCGTCATGTATGATGTTGACTATGATGACGATTGGCGTGTCCATTTAGAGAATGTGTGTGTGCGTATGACCCTTTCTATACATTCCCAAGGCTCAGCAGAAAACAGCAAAGGAAAAAAACAGGACAATGGACAATGTAAATGGACAACAATGCTGGCAAAAGGCTATAGGCTGAACGGTCTAAAGATGGAGGGCTTACCTGACCTACCCCAAAAAATTGCTGTGTAGCGCTCAAGGGGGGCTCCACAAAACGATGTCCTGACCCCTGAGTAAACGGGCCTATTTATACACAGTGGTGGTAAATGGAGCCCAGGCCTGTGAGACGGGGTAGGAGTCAGCACATTGCTGGGCCCTCCATTGTTCCATACTGAGCCACAGGGCTTTAGGCTCTCCCCCGCCTACCATGGTGTGCTGGTGTACTGGTCTGGACGCAGGGCACCGTGCCCAGTGCCGATTAACACAAGCCCCTGGACAAGCGTCCGGACCCCATGATTATACAGACATAGACTACACCCAGTCCTGGTCATAGCCCAACCCCTAACCCACGACACAATTGCAGTAGTTAATGTATATGCTGTTGAGGGAAAAGATAGAGACACACGTCAGAAAGAGGATGTACCAAAATTCTAACCATTTAAAAATGTGTTTCTTAGATGACAATTGGGGAGATCAATGAGCCAATTAGAAGCTGGGGATGATTAGGTGGCCATGATGGTCAGATTGGGAATTTAGTCAGGACACCAGGGTTAACATCCCTACTCATACAATAAGTGCCATGGGATCTTTAGTGACCACAGAGAGCCAGGACACCCATTTCACGTTGCATCTGAAAGACAGCACCCTACACAGAGCAATGTCCCCAATCACTGCCTTGGGGAAATGATTTACTTTTTAACCAGAAGAAGGTGTCTCCTACTGGCCCTACAAACACCACTTCCAGCAGCATCTGGTCTCCCATCCAGGACCAACCCTGAGATTGAGATTTAAGCCAGAAGTGGGATGCAGGGTGTTATGCTGCTGGCTCCATTCACTGTAGTTTTTTTTGTGGACAAAACAGTACAGTGAATACTGTAGTATAGTGAAGTATTTCAAAAAAAATTTGCCTTTTAACGAGGCAGTTAAAAGTTATCTACAGTATAAAAACTGTAGTATACAGTATACTACAGTACTTAATGTAGTGTTTTTTGCGGATTGTAGTATACCATAATATGTACTGTAGTGTTTTTGCTGACTGTAGTATTTACTGTAGTGTTCTTGCAGACACTACTATAGTATTTTTGTTTTATTATCTTTGACATAGAAGTGCAGGCTTTCTCCTTGAGGAAACCTACTGGAGAAATACTAAACGAGAACATTTTCCTTAAAGGGTAACTCTCAACCCAAATTTCATCCTTTGCCCATGTCACGCCCTGACCTTAGTTCCTTTGTTATGTCTCTATTTTGGTTTGGTCAGGGCGTGAGTTGGGGTGGGCATTCTATGTTTTTGTTCTATGTTTTATATTTCTATGTGTTTGGCCGAGTGTGGTTCTCAATCAGAGGCAGCTGTCTATCGTGTCTAGCTGTCTCAACCCCTTCAAATTTAAAACAAAATACATTCAGGTGAGACTTTGTGGCTGGGGGGAATTTTTCATAAATATACATTTGGGTGGGGGGGGGGGGGGGTAGTTGTACCTGATCCCAACACTTTCTCACTAAAGCATACTTACCAGAAGTCCATTGGCACGCTCTGATAATAAGATTGTGCATCTAGAGCTGTCACGTTCCTGACCTATTGTTCCTTTTTCCTTTTATTTATTTAGTTGGTCAGGGCGTGAGTTGGGGTGGGTTGTCTGTGTGTTTTTCTATGTTGGGGTTTTGTGTTCGGCCTGGTATGATTCTCAATCAGAGGCAGCTGTAGATCGTTTGTCCCTGATTGAGAATCATACTAAGGCAGCCGGGGTTTCACGTGTGTTTTGTGGGTGGTTGTATCGCGTGTCTGTGTTATCACCACACGGGACTGTTTGCGGTTTGTCACGTTTGTTGTTTTTGTATGTTAAGTATTCAGTCTGTTTTCATTAAACAATCATGGAC
Organism: Salvelinus namaycush; assembly: GCF_016432855.1. NCBI lineage: Eukaryota > Metazoa > Chordata > Actinopteri > Salmoniformes > Salmonidae > Salvelinus > Salvelinus namaycush. The sequence continues at coordinate 25,244,160 of NC_052329.1, forward strand.
ACTAACCACTCTGCATATTGGTCTGATCCTTCTCGCCTCTCCTCCTCGTCCGAGGAGGAGGATTACGACGATCGTTACAAGAGCAAACACTCCTCTGGACAGTTAGCTCACAGTGGTAAGGTGCAGAGTTCCTGACATCTATTGCAACTTGCGGTGTAATTTTGAATTCCCGAAGGAAATGTAACTTACTGCCTTTTGAATTTTGTTTAATGTCAGTGGTCTAGTCAAGGAAGCATCATGCAAATATTGACACACTCCACTTACCACAGCCTGGTCTCATAGACTAGATGTAACATTAGTATGATATGGTACGTTTGGTATGGTTACATAAGACCAATGGTTACTTAAGGCAAAATGAAAGTAGGGTGGTTGGTCAGGGTGCAACTTTAGCATTTTAGCTAATTAGCAACTTTTCAACTGCTTACTACTTTTTAGCTACTTTGCAACTGCTTAGATGGTTAGCTAACCCTTCCCCTAACCTTAACCCTTCTCCTAACCCTTTAACCTAACTCCTAAACTTAACCCTAACTTTAATCCTAACCCCTAGCCTAGATAATGTTAGCAGCCAGCTAATGTTAGCCATCTAGCTACCTAGCTAGAATTTGTAACATATCATACGTTTTGCAAATTTGTAACATATTCGTAAAATATAATATGAATTGCTGTCACGATCGTCATAATAAGCGGACCAAGGCGCAGCGTGAGAGACATACATCTTCCTTTTATTAGACGAAGACGTAACACGAAACACTCTTTCAAAACTAACAAAAACAATAAACGACCGTGAAGCTATAAACGAAAGTGCATACACAAGCTACCAACGTTAAACATAGACAATTACCCACAAACACCTAAAGCCTATGGCTGCCTTAAATATGGCTCCCAATCAGAGACAACAATAAACAGCTGTCTCTGATTGAGAACCAAACCAGGCAACCATAGACTTTCCTAAACACCTACACTGAACACAACCCCATACATACTACAAAACCCCCTAAACTAGACAAAACACACAAACATCCCCCATGTCACACCCTGACCTAACTAAACTAATAAAGAAAATCAATATAACAAAGGCCAGGGTGTGACAGTACCCCCCCCCAAAGGTGCGGACTCCGGCCGCAAAACCTGACACAGAAGGGGAGGGTCCGGGTGGGCCTTCCTATGGTGGCGGCTCGGGTGCGGGACGTGGTCCCCCCTCCACCATAGTCACTACCCGCTTTGGTGGCGCCTCTGGAACGGCGAGTCCCGGACTGAATACCATCCCATAGGGCGCCACTGGACTGAGGGGCAGCTCCGGACTGAGGGGCAGCTCCGGACTGAGGGGCAGCTCCGGACTGAGGGGCAGCTCCGGACTGAGGGGCAGCTCCGGACTGAGGGGCAGCTCATGACTGGCAGACGGCTCTGGCGGATCCTGGCTGACTGGCTTTGGCGGATCCTGGCTGGCTGGCTCTGGCGGATCCTGGCTGGCTGGCTCTGGCGGATCCTGGCTGGCTGACGGCTCTGGCGGATCCTGGCTGGCTGGCTCTGGCGGATCCTGGCTGGCTGGCTCTGGCGGATCCTGGCTGGCTGACGGCTCTGGCGGATCCTGGCTGGCTGACGGCTCTGGCGGATCCTGGCTGGCTGACGGCTCTGGCGGATCCTGGCTGGCTGACGGCTCTGGCGGATCCTGGCTGGCTGACGGCTCTGGCTGGTCATGGCTGGCTGACGGCTCTGGCTGGTCATGGCTGGCTGACGGCTCTGGCTGGTCATGGCTGGCTGACGGCTCTGGCTGGTCATGGCTGGCTGACGGCTCTGGCTGGTCATGGCTGGTTGACGGCTCTGGCTGGTCATGGCTGGCTGACGGCTCTGGCTGGTCATGGCTGGCTGACGGCTCTGGCTGGTCATGGCTGGCTGACGGCTCTGGCTGGTCATGGCTGGCTGACGGCTCTGGCTGGTCATGGCTGGCTGACGGCTCTGGCTGATCATGGCTGGCTGACGGCTCTGGCTGATCCTGTCTGGCGGAAGGCTCTGGCTGATCCTGTCTGGCGGAAGGCTCTGGCTGATCCTGTCTGGCGGAAGGCTCTGGCGGCTCCTGTCTGGCGGAAGGCTCTGGCGGCTCCTGTCTGACGGAAGGCTCTGTCGGCTCCTGTCTGGCGGACGGCTCTGGCGGCTCCTGTCTGGCGGACGGCTCTGGCGGCTCCTGTCTGGCGGACGGCTCTGGCGGCTCCTGTCTGGCGGACGGCTCTGGCGGCTCCTGTCTGGCGGACGGCTCTGGCGGCTCCTGTCTGGCGGACGGCTCTGGCGGCTCCTGTCTGGCGGACGGCTCTGGCGGCTCCTGTCTGGCGGACGGCTCTAGCGGCTCCTGTCTGGCGGACGGCTCTGAAGGCTCATGGCAGACGGGCGGCTTTGCAGGCTCAGTACAGACGGGCGGCTTTGAAGGCTCAGTACAGACGGGCAGTTCATGCAGCGCTTGGCAGACGGACAGTTCAGACGGCGTTGGGCAGACAGGCAGTTCAGGCGCCGTTGGGCAGACGGGCAGTTCAGGCGCCGTTGGGCAGACAGGCAGTTCAGACGGCGTTGGGCAGACGGGCAGTTCAGGCGCCGCTGTGCAGATGGGCAGTTCAGGCGCCGCTGTGCACACGGCAGACTCTGGCCGGCTGAGACGCACTGTAGGCCTGGTGCGTGGTGCCGGAACTGGAGGTACCGGGCTAAGGACACGCACCTTCAGGCTAGTGCGGGGAGCAGCAACAGGACGCACAGGACTCTGGAGGCGCACAGGAGGCTTGGTGCGTGGTGTAGGGTGGTAATGGGCTGGAGACACGCACCATAGGGCTAGTGCGTGGAGGAGGAACAGGGCTCTGGAGACGCACAGGAGGCTTGGTGCGTGGTGCCGGTACTGGTGGTAATGGGCTGGAGACACGCATCTCAGGATGAGTGCAAGAAGCAGGAACAGGACACACCGGGTTGTGAAGGTGTACTGGAGACCTGGTGTGTATAGCCGGCATCAAATCTTCCGGAACTTTAACACAAGTTTCAGGCTGAGTACGAGGAACTGACCCAGGTGGCATCGGACAGCTAACACGCTCCTCAGGGAGAATGCCATGCATACTCTGCCAAACCAACAGCTCTCTCTCTTCACTCTCCTCCAATTTCGTCAACAACTCCTCGAATGTCTCATAATCTCCCCTTCGTTCACTCTCCTCCAATCTGTCCAATAAATCCTCGACAATCTCAGACTCACCCCTCAACTTCGCCGACTGCTCCAAGTGCCCCCCCCCAAGAATTTTTTTGGGCTGTCTCTCGGGCTTCCTACCGTGTCGCCGTGCTGCCTCCATCTCTGCCTTGGGGCGGTGATATTCCCCTGGCTGTGCCCAGGGTCCTCTCCCGTCTAGGATTTCCTCCCACGTCCAGGAGTCTTGACATCACTGCTGCTGCTTTTTACCACGCTGCTTGGTCCTGGTTTGGTGGGTAATTCTGTCACGATCGTCATAATAAGCGGACCAAGGCGCAGCGTGAGAGACATACATCTTCCTTTTATTAGACGAAGACGTAACACGAAACACTCTTTCAAAACTAACAAAAACAATAAACGACCGTGAAGCTATAAACGAAAGTGCATACACAAGCTACCAACGTTAAACATAGACAATTACCCACAAACACCTAAAGCCTATGGCTGCCTTAAATATGGCTCCCAATCAGAGACAACAATAAACAGCTGTCTCTGATTGAGAACCAAACCAGGCAACCATAGACTTTCCTAAACACCTACACTGAACACAACCCCATACATACTACAAAACCCCCTAAACAATACACACACCCTAAACTAGACAAAACACACAAACATCCCCCATGTCACACCCTGACCTAACTAAACTAATAAAGAAAATCAATATAACAAAGGCCAGGGTGTGACAATTGCAATTCGTAACATATCAGGACTCTCCATAGGGTGGTGCGGTCTGCACAACGCATCACCGGGGGCAGACTACCTGCCCTCCAGGACACCTACAGAACCTGATGTCACAGGAAGGCCAAAAAGATCATCAAGGAGAACAACCACCCGAGCCACTGCCTGTTCACCCTGCTTCCACCCAGAAGGCGAGGTCAGTACAGGTGCATTAAAGCTAGACTGAAAAACAGCTTCTATCTCAAGGCCATCAGACTGTTAAACAGCCATCACTAGCACAGAGAGGCTGCTGCCTACATACAGACTTGAAATCATTGGCCACTTTAGTAAATGGAACACTAGTCACTTTAATAATGTATATACTGTATTCTATACTATCTACTGCATCTTAGCCTATGCCGCTCTGACATCCATATATATATTCTTATTCCATAACTTACTTAGATTTGTGTGTATTAGGTATTTGTTGTGAAATTGTTAGATAATGCTGCACTGTTGGAACTAGAAGCACAAGCATTTCGCTACACTCGCAATAACATCTGCTAACCATGTGTACTGTATGTGACCAATAATATTTGATTTTGATTTGAAACAGGTAATGGACATCCACAAATGAATAGATACCATACGAAACATAACATATCATACTAAATGGAGTGTCCCGGATTTACATACAAAATAATACGAAATGCTTTGAGACCAGGTTGCTTACAAGACCATTGCCACATAAGGTACGCTCTCACCTGCTTTTATAGTAAGCCTTGAGGTGGTACCACCCAGCACATCTAGAACGGAGTGTATTTCATACCGAACCCCTCCAGTTTGATGACAGAGGCACAATCACGATTTCAATGGTAGAGTTGAACCGCATGGGCTGCATCTCAATCCTCCGCATCTGCGGTGGAAGGCGGCCGAGCTACAGTGGTGTTTGTCAGACCATGTGACATCCCGAAAATCGGTCTTCTCACAAATGTCCATAGCGTCTGAACCATTTAGGCTACAAACTAATATGACTCCATAAGTGTCACGGGACTCATCTGAAGGTAACCCATACAAATGAATGGAAGTATGGAGATGGTTAAATATATATATATATATATTTTTTTTTTTCCTGCGCTTTCTTATGTCTCCTAGATATAGGACAGACACTTCAAATCCTTATTATTTATTTTTTGGACTGTCTTTGTTGCCATTTATGAAGGTGTTATTCAATGCATTTCTATGGGCTATAGTAGTAAAGATGTTTTTTCTACCTAAGTGTCCTACATTTCAAAATCAAATAGCTAAATGATCCATGATTTGATCATCTTAAAACAATTCCATATGTTAGCTTAGTAGAACCCCCCCCCCCCCCCCTCCCAACAGCTTAGACTTGTAGAGTATATTAAGCACCATTATCAATAAGCACTATTTCTATCCTAATCCACTTGATCGCCCCCTTTATCTTTGACATGATGTACTATATAATGTGACACCTGTACCAAACATGCTTTACAAAACTGCTTTCTTCACCCAACTGTACCTGATGATTTCCACTTAGGCCAGGCAGAGAATATCTAGCTATGTCATGTTCTGACTGTTTCACTGTAAACCATTCTTGTATTGTAAAATGACATGGGTGCCAAGTCCTTTTGCTGTGTTCCTCTCACTATACTAGATGTTGGCAGTCTGACAGACACTACTGTCCGTTGAGGTGTCTATATGCTAAAGCAGAAAACAAAACCTAGCAAACACCAAACTGTGTGTGTGCATACCTGCCTCCCTGCGTGCCAGTTCCAACTGAACAGTAGCCGGCCCGCCTATTCGCACTACACACAATAGGTCAGCACATTGCTTGCTCTGCTAGAGAGAGCGAGACAGCGCGAGATCCACCACACAGCACAGGACAACAAAGCGAGCAGCCGACTCAGCATGGCTTAGTGGAGATCAGCATATATGACCCCCCCCCCCCCAAAAAAAGAACCCTGCTCATCCACTGACGAGGTGGGATCCCGGCCCAATAGGCGGCATGGGGATGTAAATGTATATATATCCCTACTCTGGGGGCATGATTTCAACTCATAGGCTTATCTTTCTGGACGTCCGTTCCTCCCTTGTACCTGACAACCAGCCACTTGGTGAGATTCACGCTCAGGGAAGGGGGTTGTGAGCGAGAGAGATGGGGGGCAAAGGTGTGGTCTCTTCGTCCCATTACCTAAATCAAGGACTGTCAAATTGAAGCTTTTGACTTCAATTAACTCTGGGATGTTCTTTGTCTTATGTCAAGAGAGTGATGTTTTGCATTACTTTGACGTTCTGTCTGTTCCGTGGTTCATTTAATGGGAAATGGCGGTGAGAGAGATGAGCCCATGTTTGACTGTGATCTTCTCTCAGCTCAGTAATACTACATGACAGGCCTACCTGCATCTGGCAGATGAAAGTGTGCTCAGTGTCACTGAATTTAGTAATTGTAAGAAATATGTTTGAGCATGTTGTTTAAAAAAGATCTTTAGAGATTTTATTTTTTCACAGAGGAATTGCTCTTTATGGAATATTTAGTGGGGGTAAATTGCACAGGCAAGTCTCTTAGAACAGGCTTCAACATCAAAAGGTGTGTTTTGGGGTAGAGTTAATGATAGAGGAAAAAGCCTATAAACCAGTCTCGATTAAGACCTCGAGTGACTAGATACAAGTAGATTATGTTCTCATTAATAGTTTGGGTGGATAAGTGGGTTTTGATATGGAGTTTTGCCAAAAGACGAATATTGAAATCTGTTTATAGTCATTGAGTTGAACATGAACTACTGTTGGTCTTTTTTTCTCTTTTGTATATGAAACCTGTGGGAAACATTCTTTTATCTATTTAGCTGAACAGATATGACTCTTGGCGGGCCAGGGGCCTGTTGAATAGATACACAGCTGGGGCATGGGCTGCAGATAGCTTAGTGGTTAAGGGTGTTGGGCCATTAACTAAAAGTTCGCTGGTTTGAATCTCTGAGCCAACGAGGTGAGAAAATCTGTTGATGTTCCCTTGAGCAAAGCACTTAACCCTAGTTGCCCTGGATAAGAATGTCTGCTAAATGACTAAAATGAGTGTCACAATATGAAGGTCAAAGGAAGCTGTTTTTAAAAGAGGCTAGGCTTTAACCTCTCTCCCTCCCTCTCTTCCTGTTTGGCCACAGATTCAACCATGTCCCACTCCGGAGCCCAGGGCAGCATTGGGAGCCACCCAGCCATGGGGCTGCGTGCCCACAAAGTAGGTCAACACACTTTTTTTAACAAACTACTTATCATAACTAATAATCTCTAGCGAAGATACAGCATTTCCAGTTGTTTTAAATGCCCAAGACCGGCATCTTGATCAAAGATCTCCATATCAAATCATTAACAGTATTATATTATAGCTTATTACTGTAAATGACCATACTGTGGTATTCGCTATCTTTACAGATGTACCTGTTTGAGTTTGAGAACTTCCAGGGTCGTATGATGGAGTGCATCACTGAGTGCCGTAACCTGTGTGAGAAGAACTTTGAGAGGATCGGCTCCATCAGGGTGGAGTGTGGACCGTACGTCATATCTAACTTCATCTGTTTACATAGAAGATTAAAATTAAGAATAATTCTGAGCGGGTCGTACACCAGCTACTGGGAAGCCCTCAAAACCCTCAGAATCATGTCCTTCGACAGCAGACGGGAGCAGATCTGCCTGATATTTGCTAAATCCCCACAGAACTCCCAGTTTGCAGACTGGCTCCCCCCTACCAGACCTCAGATTACTGGACAGGCAACCCGCAACAGCCACAAACTGAACACTCCCATAACACACACAGGCCGCTATCAGAACTCTCCCGTTCCATACTTCACTAAACTGATCAATGCACACACCATATAGCCCAGGGCCTTAGAAATGCCTTCCTAAGAACTCTGAAGATGCCTTTTCTAAAGCTGCCACCCCAAACCTTGTTGTCGTAGTATTGTTGTTTTGTATATATTACATATTTTTACCTTTTATTATATTAAGTGTTTTGATAGTACAATCCTGAACTATTTGATAATTATGTGATTGATGTTATGATTGTAAATTGGTTCAGTCTATGACTGAGAGAAACCAATAAAACCTACTAATACTAATGTTATCTTAGTCCAATGAGACACCTGATACATAGTTAATTTACAACATACAATTTCCAATGATGACTTTTGCGATGAACATGTGACATCTAACATGATGTCACCTAGGAACCTTCTAATCACTTAGCTGTACCTAGCCTCAAGGCTTCTGATCATAAGAGTTGTGTTAATTCATTATAAGTGTGTTATAGTTGTGCTGTAACACTTTTATAATGTCCCCATACAGCTGGGTGGGCTATGAGCAGCAGAACCTGAGTGGAGAAATGTTCATGCTGGAGAAGGGAGAGTACCCCCGCTGGGATACCTGGAGCAACAGCTACAGGTGTGACCGCTTCATGTCCGTCAGGCCCGTTCGCATGGTTAGTCTATCCATCCATCCACTACATGGATACTCTAGTCTAACTGGCTTCCCCTCCTCGTCTGAGGGATGTGGGTGAATAGGGGGTAAACTCTATTGCTGATATCCCTCCCTCTGTCCCTCTATGCCTACAGGACACCCAGGACCACAAGATCTGCCTGTTTGAGTGTAATAACTTTGAGGGCCGTAAGATGGAGGTGTGTGATGAGGATATCCCCAGTCTGTGGTCCTACGGCTTCCAGGACCGTGTGGCCAGTATCCAGGTCACTGGTGGAACGTGAGTTGGCATATTAACTTATCAATCAATCCATCCATCTACACATCCATTTGATTTAAGATGTTAACTTCCATTTCTCTCTCTCATTATCTCTGTCTGTTTCTCTGGATGACAGTTGGGTTGGCTACCAGTACCCCGGTTACCGTGGCTACCAGTACGTGTTCGAGTGCGGTGTCTTCAAGCACTGGAACGAGTGGGGCGCCCACCATCCCCAGATCCAGTCCATCCGTAGAGTGAGGGACATGCAGACACATCGCAGAGGCTGCTTTGAGTGGACCGTCTAGAAGGGGCCAGGCAGGCGACGGGTCATGGGCCAGCAGGACAGAGGGGAAGGGGCCTGGCTTGCCCTGGAGCTAACCATCCCTGGGTCTGGAGCTCCATCTTGGAACTCCACACAGCCAACATAAGCTAACAGCGTACATCACTGGCTCCACCTCAATCACTTTTACAAGTAGCAACATTCAGGGTGTGTGTACTGTGATGCACAATCCTTGAATGAAGACAGTGCCACCTAATGGGCAAAGGTTCCTACTGCAGTTCACCTGCAGCTGACTTCCACAATGCCTGAATATAATAATACTGGTGAAAGTGATAGCTGTACTCTCTGCTCCAAGACCTGATGGAATTATAGCATGAGAATATTTATGATATTTATGATGGGGATTTTAATTGGAGAAAGGGAATTAGTTAACAAAGATTTTAATAAGTTATATAACTTCATTAGTTTGTGTTCACTAGTTTGTTTCCATATCTGCAAACCCAATTTATTTTATACATCTTAGTTGCTTATGTGTTTCTTAGCTATATACCTAATGATGCCGAATAAGCCTGTTCATTACAATGCTCTACCCTCCTGCGATCTGTGAATGATTTTAGCGAGCAGAGATACTACATACTGCTCTCACTCGTCCCTAAGCTATGATGGACAGCTGCCAGCTCTCTGTGCTCTGTCCATGCCCTGCAGTGAGCTCAATCATCCACGGGAGGCACTGTTTCCCCATGTACTCTCCCCCAAGGCCACCTTCTAGTCTAGGGATTGCACCTCAACCATAATTTCCCCAATGACATTCTACCTTCAAGGCTTCAAAGCTATGCCCATGACCCACTCAATCTAGGGCAGTGAAGCTATGCCCATGACCCACTCAGTCTAGGGCAGTGAGGCTGTCTGAAGGAGGAAGTGAGCTAGGGGGCATGATTGGGAGACAGGCTGCTGTAGGCTACCTGGTAGTGTTTTTCTAGACATGCTGACCTTTTGGGAGACCCCTCCCCCCTCTTAATGATGGGGTTGCTGAGGAATCTTGTTATATACACTATATATTTCTCAGGGATGCTGGCATCTGGAAAGCAACTTTCCAATAAAATAAAAAAATGAATGAAGATTCCTAACCTCAGTGCTGGAAATGCAATCAGTGGCTCATGTCAAGTTACTTGTTTGACTTTTTGTTCTCTTGTGTGTTGTATGATTATCTGTGGTGTTTGTCCCACGTTTTCATATAAGTTATGCTGAACATTCAAAACATTATTCTACATAATATGGATATCCTCACAAAGGCAATCCTGCATCAACATCAACAGTGACAAATTGTAACCATGTCATGTTCATGCAATCCAACAAATAGTCCATGAGCCAGACCCCCAAATTTGGACTGTCGGGGGCTCACTTGGGCCGATGTCAGAGTGATTTTTTTTTTTTTTTTAAGTCTATGTCCCTAATGTTGGAAAATGTGTGATAGCAGTGCAGCAATGGTAGCTTTCTGTGTGTTATCACTCTTTCTTTCATCCCTCCATCCCAATGTTTTTTCATAGGGAATTTACCCAATGACAAACAATGTCAATATGCAACAAGTTATTTCTCGCTTATACCCTTTAATCATATATCATTGGAAAGCTTAGATTCACAGTTATACATCAGACACATGTTCAGAAAGTTCAGGTCAACAGAACTTTGATCTCTGACCTCTAGGGTACATATCAAAATTACCTGTATAAATGGCTTTAAATCAGAAACCCTGATACATTTTAAACTTTGTTTGACAGGTGGTTCTGAAAGATCATGAAATTACCTTTCAAATGATATACAGTACCAGTCAAAAGTTTGGATACACCTACTCATTCAAGGGTTTTTATTTATTTATTTTCTACATTGTAGAATAATAGTGAAGACATCAACTATGGAATAACACATATGGAATCATGTAGTAACCAAAAAAGTGTTAAACAAATATATTATATATTTTACGTTCTTCAAAGTAGCCACCATTTGCCTTGATGACAGCTTTGCCAGTGGTGGAAAAGGTATCCAACTGTCATACTTGAGTAAAAGTCCCCCAGTAAAATTCTACTTGAGTAAAAGTCTAAAAGTATTTGGTTTTAAATATACTTAAGTATCAAAAGTAAAAGTATAAATAATTTCTAATTCCTTATATTAATCAGACCAAATGGCACCATTTTCTTGTTTTTTTATTTATTTACGGAAAGCCAGGGGCACACTCCAACATCATTTACAAACAAAGAATGTGTGTTTAGTGAGTCCGCCAGATCAGAGGCAGTAGGGAAGACCAGGGATGTTCGGTTGACGTGAATTTGACTATTTCCCCTGTCCTGCTAAGCATTCAAAATGTATCAAGTACTTTTGGGTGTCAAGGAAAATGTATGGAGTAAAAAATACAATATATTCTTAAGGAATGTAGTGAAGTAGAAGTAAAAGTAGTCAAAAATATAAATAGTAAAGTAAAGTACAGATACCCCAAAAAATGACCTAAGTAGTACTTTAAAGTATTTTTACTTAAGTACTTTACACCACTGAGGTTTGCACACTCTTGGCATTCTCTCATCCAGCTTCATAAGGAATGTTTTTCCAACAGTCTTGAAGAAGTTCCCACATATGCTGAGCACTTGTTGGCTGCTTTTCCTTCACGATGCGGTCTAACTCATCCCAAACCATCTCAATTGGGTTGAGGTCGGGTGATTGTGGAGGCCAGGTCATCTGATGTACTGCTCCATCACTCTCCTTGGTCAAATAACCCTTACACAGCCTGGAGCTGTGTTTTGGGCCACTGTCCTGTTGAAAAACAAATGATAGTCCCACTAAGCGCAAACCAGATGGGATTGTTAAACAGCCATCACTAACATTGAGTGGCTGCTGCCAACATACTGACTCATCTCTAGCCACTTTAATAATGAAAAATGTATGTAATAAATGTATCACTAGCCACTTTAAACAATTCCACATTATATAATGTTTACATACCCTACATTACTCATCTCAAATGTATATTCTGTACTCTATACCATCTACTGCATCTGCATTTTGCCGTTCGGCCATCGCTCATTCATATATTTTTATGTACATATTCTTATTCATTCCTTTACACTTGTGTGTATAAGGTAGTTGTTGTGAAATTGTTAGGTTAGATTACTTGTTAGATATTACTGTATGGTCGGAACTAGAAGTACAAGCATTTCGCTACACTCGCATTAACATCTGCTAACCATGTGTATGTGACAAATAACATTTGATTTGATTGCGTATCGCTACAGAATGCTGTAGTAGCCATGCTGGTTAAGTGTGCCTTGAATTCTAAAAAAATCACAGACAGTGCCACCAGCAAAGCACCCCCACAACATCACACCTCCTCCTCCATGCTTCACGGTAGGAACCACACATGCAGAGATCATCCATTCACCTACTCTGCGTCTCACAAAGACACGGCGGTTGGATCTAAAAATCTAAAATTTGGACTCATCAAACCAAAAGACAGATGTCCACCAGTCTAATGCCCATTGCTCATCTCTTCTTATTGGTGTCCTTTAGCAGTAGTTTCTTTGCAGTAATTAGACCATGAAGGCCTGATTCATGCAGTCTCCTCTGAACAGTTGATTTTGAGATGTGTCTGTTTCTTTCTTTTTTTTTTACCCCCTTTTCTCCCCAATTTTCGTGGTATCCAATTGTTAGTAATTACTATCTTGTCTCACCGCTACAACTCCCGTACGGGCTCGGGAGAGACGAAGGTCGAAAGCCATCCGTCCTCCGAAACACAACCCAACCAAGCCGCACTGCTTCTTAACCCAGTGCGCCTCCAACCCGGAAGCCAGCCGCACCAATGTGTCGGAGGAAACACCGTGCACCTAGCTGCCTTGGTTAGCGCGCACTGCGCCCGGCCCGCCACAGGAGTCGCTGGTGCGCAGCAATGAGACAAGGATATCCCTACCGGCCAAACCCTCCCTAACCCGGACGACGCTAGGCCAATTGTGCGTCACCCCACGGACCTCCTGGTCGCGGCCAGCTGCGACAGTGCCTGGGCGCGAACCCAGAGTCTCTGGTGGCACAGCTAGCGCTGCGATGCAGTGCCCTAGACTACTGCGCCACCCGGGAGGCCCTAGATGTGTCTGTTTCTTGAACTCTGTGAAACATTTATTTGGGCTGCAATCTGAGGTGCAGTTAACTCTAATTTATTTTCGGCAGCAGAGGTAACTCTGGCTCTTCCTTTCCTGTGGCAATCCTCATGAGAGCCAGTTTCATCATAGCGCTTGATGGTTTTTGCGACTGTACTTGAAGAAACGTTTAAAGTTCTTGAAATTTTCCGGATTGACTGACCTTCATGTCTTAAAGTAATGATGGACTGTCATTTCTCTTTGCTTATTTGAGCTGTTCTTGCCATAATATGGACTTGTTTTTTTACAAAATAGGGCTATCTTCTGTATACCCCCCTACCTTGTCACAACACAACTGATTGGCTCAAACGCATTAAGAAGGAAAGAAATTCCACAAATTAACTTTTAACAAGGCACACCTGTTAATTGAAATGCATTCCAGGGGACAACCTCATGAAGCTGGTTGAGAGAATGCCAAGAGTGTGCAAAGCTGTCATCAAGGCAAAAGGTTGTGTCACGACGTCCGCCGAAGTTGGTCCCTCTCCTTGTTCGGGCGGCGTTCGGTGGTCGAAGTCACCGACCTTCTAGCCATCGCTGATCCTCTTTTCATTTTCCTTTGGTTTTGTCTTGTCTTGTATCACACCTGGTTTCAATCCTATTCATTACATGTTGTGTATTTAACCCTCTGTTCCCCCTCAATGTCCTTGTCGGTGATTGTTTGCTTGTAAGCATCATGCAAGTTATGTTCCACAGCGGCCTTGGTCGCACCTGTCGGTGGATTTTCTGACTGTTCTTCCACTCTCACAGGGTAACACCGCGATCCTGGTCATTGTGGATCGTTTCTCTAAGTCCTGTCGTCTCCTCCCTCTGCCCGTTCTCCCTACGGCCCTACAAACTGCGGAGGCCTTATTTACACACGTCTTACGGCACTACGGGGTGCCTGAGGATATAGTGCCTGATCGGGGTCCCCAGTTCACGTCTAGGGTCTGGAAGGCGTTCATGGAAAGTCTGGGGGTCTCGATCAGCTTTACTTCAGGTTTTCACCCTGAGAGTAATGGGCAGGTGGAGAGAGTGAACCAGGATGTGGGCAGGTTTCTTATGGTCCTATTGCCAGGACCGGCCGGGGGAGTGGGCGGAGTTCGTGCCCTGGGCCGAGATGGCACAGAACTCGCTCCGCCACTCCTCCACTAACATCTCTCCCTTCCAGTGTGTACTGGGGTACCAGCCTGTTCTGGCGCCTTGGCATCAGGGTCAGACCGAGGTTCCTGCGGTGGACGACTGGTTCAGGCGAGCGGAGGAGACATGGGAAGCCGTCCGTGTCCACCTTAAGCAGGCCGTGACGCGCCAGAAGGTTAATGCAGATCACCACCGCAGTGAGACGGACCGGGTCTGGCTCTCGACCCGAAACCTGCCCCTCCGCCTGCCCTGCCGGAAGCTGGGTCCGCGGGTTGTGGGGCCATTTAAAGTCCTGAGGAGAGTGAACAAGGTTTGTTATAGGTTACAGCTTCCACCCGATTACCGTATTAACTCCTCGTTCCATTTGTCTCTCCTCAGGCCGGTGGTGGCTGGCCCGCTCCAGGAGTCTGAGGTGCGGGAGGTTCCTCCACCCCCTCTGGACATCAGGGGGGCCCCGGCGTACTCCGTTCGCTCCATACTGGATTCGAGGCGACGGGCCTTCAGTATCTCGTGGAGTGGGAGGGGTACGGTCCGGAGGAGAGGTGCTGGGTTCCGGTCAAGGACGTGTTGGACCCATCTATGCTGCAGGAGTTCCACCGTCTTTCGTCCGGATCGCCCTGCGCCTCGCCCTCCTGGTCGTCCCCGAGGCCGGTGTCGACGCGCTGCTGGAGCCGCTCGTCAGGGGGGGAGTACTGTTACGACTTCCGCCGAAGTTGGTCCCTCTCCTTGTTTGGGCGGCTTTCGGCGGTCGAAGTCGCCGACCTTCTAGCCATCGCTGATCCTCTTTTAATTTTCCTTTGGTTTTGTCTTGTCTTGTATCACACCTGGTTTCAATCTCATTCATTACATGTTGTGTATTTAACCCTCTGTTCCCCCTCATTGTCCTTGTCGGTGATTGTTAGTTTGTAAGCATTGTGAAAGTTATGTTCTGGTGTGCGACGGGTTTTGTACCCACTTGTATTATTTTGTATATTTTGTTTTTCTGAGTTTTTTAGCACTTATTAAACTGCTCCGTTTATACCAAGTTCGATCTCCTGCACCTGACTTCCCTGCTACCAGCACGCACCCTTACAGGTTGCTACTTTGAAGAATCTCAAATATATACTTTTTGGGTTACTACATGATTCCATGTGTTATTTCATAGTTTTGATGTCTTCACTATTATTCTACAATGTAGAATAAAAAACCCTTGAATGAGTAGGTGTGTCCAAACTTTTGACTGGTACTGTATAATATAACCAACTTTGAAAGCATCAGCTGCAACTATTGTTTGAAAATTGCCCATATTGTGCCATTGACATTAGAATGTTGGACGTTTAGTCATATAATTCCATGTAATGTGGCAGCTACGTTTTTGGATTGTAACTTTGGTGATAGAGGCACACGGTAGAACAGGGTTTAAAAAAAGATTTGTAGCTATAGGGCCATCACATAATTCACTAGCCCCACAGAAGCTCTTTTCCAATATGGCTACCAAACAACTCAATGTGGTCTTATCATAACATTTTGCAGGACCATAACTGTATGAAATATAATTGTAATATGCCCTGAAATATCTTAAAATGTTCATAGTGATGTAGAATACACAACCACGTCTGGCACTTATACGGTATATAAGGATGTTAAATTATTCACAGAATTTTGGTAAGAATGTGTCCAAAATGCTGTCTGAATCGCTGATTTCTGTAGATATGATCAGTAATGGCAAAATATCTGCAAACATGTAAATTGCATATGTACACGTGAATAGTCATGGATGTGAGCTGATTAAAAGGGACAACTGCTTGACATGACCTACACTGGCCAAGTGGCCATTTTTACAGTTTCTGGGAATCATGTAATGATCATGTCATAAATTGATGAGAAGTTACAGTAACAATTGAATGAGTCATACATAGGCTGTTCAATGCGGGTGCGCATGTCCATGCGCTAGTTGGCCACCGCAAAGATGCATGTAGGGTGAAAGGACTCCGTTTATGTGAGAATATCCTGCTATCATTTGAGTTTATATGTATGTTCATGAACGGTTTATGATGCTTTCGTATGAGCGCAGACGACCCACCACATCCTTCCTTCCTCTCTCTACGTTCTGAAGTCAGTAAACCCCCGCCACCACCACACGCGCGCTCCAAGAGCAAGGGCTATTCAGCCGCCGCACACAAGCAGTCACGGACAGACGGGTTTAAAGAACTTTAAGGATTTAAATTACATACCGAGTGAGAGAGCCGTTGAGCCTTGGGTGAGGGAGGGAGAGAGACTGATTTGTATCTTCACCAGATCGGGAGGGGGAGGAGGCACGGAGAATGAGCTATTCTTGTACCAGCACAGAGGCTGTGTGTAATAGCCAGGACGCACCTAACGCCAGTGCGAAGAAAGCGGTTACTAATAATACGAACCGTGGCAGCGGAGATCTCGACAGCAGCAGCAGAAGCCCTAGTTCCCGCCAGTCGCAACCCAAACCGCTCGTGGCCATGAAAGTGAAGAAAGGCTGCAACTCGACAGATGCTGGGGTCCCGGTTACATCGGAAGACGAGTTGCTAAGAAACCCCGTAATATCGCCTGAGGATGTACTTGGGTTACAGAAGATCACTGAAAGTAAGTAGACTACTAATTGGTCTGAAGGGTAGCCTGAACCGTTCTGGCCACAGCGCACCTGCTGTTGCTCGGATGCCTGATGCCTGGCATGAAGCATCCGGTCCACAGCAACAACGTTACATTGTTAACGTGCAGCCAGCCATCCATCTATTCATCCATCCGCGTAGTAGCATATTAGTTGCCCTCGTGCCAGGTTTTCATTTTCAAGGGTATACTGCCAGTGCATTGGATAGCGACATAGAGGAACATTAGGCTAAAGTAGTATATTTGTGGAAATACAGGTTATATAGGCTAGCGAAATGTATACTTGAATGTTTCTGTGTGGGCAATCTGGGCATAATAGATAATGATGTAAGACATGGGAGTAGGCTATCGGCCTCTAGCTCAGACAGGTTTAGTAGACCGGAACATAGGTATGCACACAACCCTGTGTGTGTGTGTGTGTGAGAGAGAGAGAGAGAGAGAGAGAGAGAGAGAGAGAGAGAGAGAGAGAGAGAGAGAGAGAGAGAGAGAGAGAGAGAAATAGAGGGAGAGAGAAGGAGCTAGAAAGAGGGATAAAGACAGAGAAGGTTGGAGCAAGCGAGAGAGAGTGTGTAAATAGTCCTTTTGAACCAGACAGGCAGGGATTCATGTAATTGTTCTTTCTAATGCCCGCTGTTGTCCACGTTGATGAAAAAAAGAAAATCAGACTTTTCTTAAATCCTTTCCCCAACCCGAAGAACCTGTTTCCTCTTAGGTAACAGGTGGTCAGTGCTCTGTGCCTGCCAACTGAGATTGAGACAGTCAGAGCCTATTTAAAGATCTGTATTAGATTGTTACATGACACAATAACACAGCTACAGTCACTTGGGACACAGATAGGCTTTTTGTTGTTTTTGTTGTTGTTGTTGTATAAAACACATCCACTCTCTGTTCCTTCTGCATTCACACTAGGTTACTGGTGACTGGTGAGCTGTAAAAGTAATTTTACAGGGTCATCTTTATGTCAACTACCTAGTGCATCCTGGTTCTATCAAGTCGCTTTGTCCTGGTCTGAAAGAGACTGCTTCTCAGGTTAAAATGAATTGCACCAGCCTCACAGAGTATACAGACTGGTGGCTGTTGTATTACTTGCATCAATTCACCTTTCACATCAGTAGCGGATATACAGTACAATAGAACGAAGGCCAGGCATACTACGGTACTATTCTGTAGGCACTGTAGGATAAGGGACTTCTTGGCCACTTTAGAGACTTGGGATGCATCCATATTGTACTTGACACGCTAGTTTCATTTTATATCACAAACCAATGCCCTGTGGTCGTGGGTTAGCTAGATGGTAATAAGGCCTTTAACCTAAGCCTCCATGTACGATGAGTCATTTCAATATACTGTACATACAGACTTGTGTCTGAACAATTTGGTTGCTATGCGGAGAGTCTCTGCTTTAAGCAAAGGGCATTTCTCATCATCCAGAGCAGTACTCATCCCAAAAGGCGCACTAGCCTGCCGACATCATCCCTTTTATCCATATTGCTGTCCGATAGTGTTAGCTGTTTGGTTCTGTAACCCCCAGAGGAAGAGCAGAAGAGCAGCATCGGGCTGCAGTGGCGAGATAATACAGAAATCACTGATGATGGCTGCCTAGTGGTAATCTCTGCTCTCCACTGACATGTAATCTGGATTATGTTAGAAAGGAAGGGAATGTGGCACTTCTATGACCTGATTGACTCTAGTTAATTAATGCTTCAGAGTCAAGCAGCATGCAACAAAACACTCAATGAAGAACGCATCCGAACATTTGTTTACAGGGCATATCATTTCTGATTAGAAGCCAAGTTTAGCTGATACTATATGTGTTACATTTGCTGTGTTCACTGTTTTGGTCTCTAGCCCACATAGTTGCAGTTTAGGATACATTCAGGAAACCATAGATCAAATGGCATAAATGCCATTTCTCTGACAAATGCTTTATGATAGCCACCTGCTATGGCCTAATAATTATTTGATTCATGGTCATTGTATAGAATATCGTTGTCCCCCCCTCCTTTAGGAGATGCAGTCGTATTGAATTTGGCCCTATGGTTGCCTTACTCCCTTTGAATCAGCACAGTACATACTGTATTAATGAACCAGAGAATCTTCATTATTCTGTCAATACATATGCTACATGTATGCCGAGACTGTACAGAGATCAATTTGGTCAATTTTCTGCTCAGTGGAGGAGAAATAACCAGTGAAAGACTGAAGCAGAAAATTGCAAGGCTTGCTGTGTAAATGACTTTCATGGCAGTGCTTTGGGAGGTAACTGCGTCCATTTTGGGGCGGCAGGGAGACACAGTGGCTCAGTGCTGATAAGGGAGGGAGACACACTGTTTCTCTGAGACAGGCATGATGAGGAAAAGAAATGTAATCTAACCAGTAGAGAGAGTGTTTTGTGAAATGAGAAATGGTTTCTTATCAGTGTACTACTGTATGTATGCTGCATGGGGCTTTTCCTATAAGGAAAGGGGATCACAGGGGGCCTAGGGAGAAGGGATATCAAATACAGTAGTCACTGCAGGAATTTATTCAGCTTACAGTATGCCATGTATTTAATAGTATGTAAGATGTGAAGAGTTTCATTCCAAAACGCTATATATGCATTTTCATAAATGTTGGTAAATTAGCTTTTATTCTTTATAGAAATTATGAAAGAGATTGGTGTGTTCTTTCACTATCTAATCATGGCATGGGGTTGTTCAATGGCAGACATGTATTTATTTAAAATCTATCACTTGATGGTTTCATTTCAGGGAGACAAATAATCATGTTGTTTTGCAAAATTCTATATACCCGCCTCAGTCTCAGAGAAAGATGTAGTACTGCTAGGTTTTACACAGTCAAATCTAATAAATAACTACATCTATCATAAATACATGTACAAATGATACATTTGTGACATCAATATTATTATGTTTATATATATACAGTGGGGCAAAAAAGTATTTAGTCAGCCACCAATTGTGCAAGTTCTCCGACTTAAAAAGATGAGAGAGGCCTGTAATTTTCATCATAGGGTACACTTCAACTATGACAGACAAAATGAGAAAAAAAAATCCACAAAATCACACTCTCTTTTATGAATTTATTTGCAAATTATGGTGGAAAATAAGTATTTGGTCAATAACAAAAGTTTATCTCAATACTTTGTTATATACCCTTTGTTGGCAATGACAGAGGTCAAACGTTTTCTGTAAGTCTTCACAAGGTTTTCACACACTGTTGCTGGTATTTTGGCCCATTCCTCCATGCAGATCTCCTCTAGAGCAGTGATGGTTTGGGGCTATTGCTGGGCAACACGGACTTTCAACTCCCTCCAAAGATTTTCTATGGGGTTGAGATCTGGAGACTGGCTATGCCACTCCAGGACCTTGAAATGCTTCTTACGAAGCCACTCCTTCGTTGCCCGGGCGGTGTGTTTGGGATCATTGTCATGCTGAAAGACCCAGCCACGTTTCATCTTCAATGCCCTTGCTGATGGAAGGAGGTTTCACTCAAAATCTCACGATACATGGCCCCATTCATTCTTTCCTTTACACGGATCAGTCGTCCTGGTCCCTTTGCAGAAAAACAGCCCCAAAGCATGATGTTTCCACCCCCATACTTCACAGTAGGTATGGTGTTCTTTGGATGCAACTTAGCATTCTTTGTTCCTCCAAACACGACGAGTTGAGTTTTTACCAAAAAGTTATATTTTGGTTTCATCTGACCATATGACATTCTCCCAATCTTCTTCTGGATCATCCAAATGCTCTCTAGCAAACTTCAGACGGGCCTGGACATGTACTGGCTTAAGCAGGGGGACACGTCTGGCACTGCAGGATTTGAGTCCCTGGCGGCGTAGTGTGTTACTGATGGTAGGCTTTGTTACTTTGGTCCCAGCTCTCTGCAGGTCATTCACTAGGTCCCCCCGTGTGGTTCTGGGATTTTTGCTCACCGTTCTTGTGATCATTTTGACCCCACGGGGTGAGATCTTGCGTGGAGCCCCAGATCGAGGGAGAATATCAGTGGTCTTGTATGTCTTCCATTTCCTAATAATTGCTCCCACAGTTGATTTCTTCAAACCAAGCTGCTTACCTATTGCAGATTCAGTCTTCCCAGCCTGGTGCAGGTCTACAATTTTGTTTCTGGTGTCCTTTGACAGCTCTTTGGTCTTGGCCATAGTGGAGTTTGGAGTGTGACTGTTTGAGGTTGTGGACAGGTGTCTTTTATACTGATAACAAGTTCAAACAGGTGCCATTAATACAGGTAACGAGTGGAGGACAGAGGAGCCTCTTAAAGAAGAACTTACAGGTCTGTGAGAGCCAGAAATCGTGCTTGTTTGTAGGTGACCAAATACTTATTTTCCACCATAATTTGCAAATAAATTCATTAAAAATCCTACAATGTGATTTTCTGGATTTTCTTTTCTCATTTTGTCTGTCATAGTTGAAGTGTACCTATGATGAAAATTACAGGCCTCTCTCATCTTTTTAAGTGGGAGAACTTGCACAATTGGTGGCTGACTAAATACTTTTTTGCCCCACTGTATATATATCAAATGTCAAATGCAAATGTTTTACATACAAATCTCATATTACTGTATTGAATTATATATATATATATATAATTCAATACAGTAATATGATATTTGTACGTAAAACATTTGCATTTGACATTTGAGTCGTTTAGCAGACAATCTTATCAGAGTGACAGTAAGTGCATTGATCTTAAGATAGCTAGGTGAGACAACCACATATCACAGTCCAATACAGGATACGAACATTCCATTCCAGCTAAACAACTGATATATAGAGAACACATTTTCATATACATCTAAAATCTATTCATCAAAAATCTGAGAACAGTAATATTTAATACACACACACACACACACACACACACATAAGCAATCATTTCTGATGAAAAAACACACGTGACAAATTGGTAGATATAGTGTTTAGGAAACTCTTCATGTACAGTATACAATCTGTCTCCAAAGGAAACTGAAGAAACATTTTATATTTGGCACATGCTCACATCTATTAGATAAACCGCGGGCCATTTGACATTTGATGTGACTAGTTCACACAACATTGGATGTCATCCTATTACTCGAATGTAGTCAGATGGCCCGCTTTGTTGTGATAGTATTAATCATAATGGCTTCAGATTGTTCACCAGGGAGAATCCTTTCTCAGTGATAGCTCATTCCACTCTAGTCAGTCAACACTAACCCAACAGGCTTTTGGCTCTCAGGAAGTGTCTCACCACACAAGCAATTGCTTGAATATAGGCCACCACTCTTGGAAAACCATCATAGGTAGCCAAAGCCAACAATACATCAACAGGCTTCTGGCAGAATACTGGGCTGCTCTGTATGTGTGGGGTGAAGTGGGGAACCAACCTGTATACTGGCAGGTCTCAGTCTCACCACATCAGATAAAATGCAAATTAATTACTTAAAAATCATACAATGTGATTTTCTGGATTTTTGTTTTAGATTCCGTCTCTCACAGTTGAAGTGTACCTATGATAAAAATTACAGACCTCTACATTTTTTTTAAATTTTACCTTTATTTAACTAGGCAAGTCAGTTAAGAACAAAATCTTATTTTCAATGACAGCCTAGGAACAGTGGGTTAACTGCCTTATTCAGGGCAGAACGACAGATTTTTAGCTTGCCAGCTCAGGATTTGATCTTGCAACCTTTCAGTTACAAGTCCAAAGCTCTAACCACTAGCCTACCTGCCGCCCCATGCTTTGTAAGTAGGAAAACCTGCAAAATCGGCAGTGTATCAAATACTTGTTCTCCCCACTGTATATAGGCCACTTCAATCAGTTGTCCTTAGGTAACATAATGAGATCCTAAAAGTAGAACTATAGCTTTTTTTCTCACACTTATTGACTTCTTACTGTAGTTGTCAAGCCACATCAAAAAGTAACAGTACTATACGTAAGTAATAAGGCCCGAGGAGGTGTGTTGCGACGTGCCTAAGAACAGCCCTTAGCCGTGGTATATTGGCCATATATCACAAACATTCGAGGAGCTTTATTGCTATTATAAACTAGTTACCAACATAATTAGAGCAGTAAAACTAAACCACCCGGTTTATAATGTATATTAGCTATTGCTTGTTATTTATTACACCTAGTCACCTCCAACTGTTGTCCAGTCCTCCTCACTCATTGTGTGTTTATTTGTCTGCAGTGTAATTGTCTTTTTTTCAAATGAGTGTATGAAAGACATTACTGTAAGTATATTAATGTAAGTATATTAGCGCTCCAGTAATGAATCTCTTATTCAGTGAGACCAGCCCACTTCACGTCCAGCTTCTATACAGTCTCTCAATGTCTCCGTCATCATAGAGAGATTGAATTAAAGCCAGGGAAACACTGCATCACTGTCTGTCTGATAAACAACAACCTTTCCCTCTAACTGTATATTCCCATGACTGTATTTACAGTCTCTGGACTTGACTGTCACCACAATGGCTGGAGCTTTAAAAGCAAATTGATGTGTGTGGCTGGCCTAATTTAAATCTGCTCTTTGCATCTGTCACAAGGTAAACTACTATTCTATGGGTGTCATTCATCTGATGTCGATGGGCAGGACAGTCCTCTCCTCTCTTCTATTCTCTTCTCCCGTCCTGTCCTCTCCCGTCCTGTCCTCTCCTCCCCTGTCCTGTGCTCTTCTGTCTTCTCCTCTAATTTTTGCATGTGGATAGATGTCTTGTGGTGGGGATATTGTTCCTCACTTGGGTCAAAGCAACTCAACTCTAAATCTGATTAAACAAGTGTAATCTTTAGTATAACAAAACAGTTGTGATAGCCTGTTGATTTGAAGGTTAACAATTAACGCAAGTCGGATAGGCCTAAGTAATACAACATGTATGATCTATTGAGTGGCACATTGGGGTATTGAGAATGTATCATTGTGTGTGTGTGTGTGTGTGTGTGTGTGTGTGTGTGTGTGTGTGTGTGTGTGTGTGTGTGTGTGTGTGTGTGTGTGTGTGTGTGTGTGTGTGTGTGTGTGTGTGTGCGCGTGTGCGTGTGCGTGCCAGCCGACCACAGAGTCTGTGCACCGGTAGAGAGGAAGAAGAAGGAGCCACTCACTCAACACACTGTTGGTGGAGGAGGAAATTACTTCTTCGGTCAGGGACACAAAAACCCTCCATCCTATGGCTGTACCCGGCCCACCATGACAACATTATGTATTACATAAGCAAAACCTTCCACAATATGCTATTGTATAATTTGCATAATGAAAAATACTAAAATATTATTACTCTCTCTTTTATTGTCGGACAGACCATTGTTACACCAGTCTTAGCATATGTGTTACTATTGTATGATGCAGGTCTGAAAAAAGGTTCACATGATATTTGAATGTATCTGTGCCTAAAGTTCTGGGGTAGGGAAATCTGTTTCCAGACAGACCGGTGAACTCAGTATGCCACGTCGTGGAAAGAGACCCTGGAGGAATATATGAACTTAGTCATACCGCCACGAGTGTGAGTGTGTTAAAGTGTGTGCGTGTGTGTGTGAGTGTGTATGTGTGTGTGTGTGTGTGCGCATGCGTGCATGCGTGTGTTCACCCTCTGAATGGGATGACGTGATGAACTGAGCCGATTCGCGTTCAAGCTAAAACAGCCCTACGGTACAATAACACAACAGTACTTCTTTCCAAGCCGTATTCATTTCAGTTGCCTCCATTCTTTGTGACGTTTGGCACAGAATCCTATCAACATAGAGCAGAGTTTAAAATGGCCGCCGGCCTTTTCTCTCTCAACTGGTAGCAGTGTGACCCTGGGGGCCAGTGAAGTACTGTAGTGGTAGATGGTAGATATCAGAGGAAAGCTGTCAGAGAGATGTGCTACTGCAGTGTAACTGGAGCTCCCTGGGTTTTGTTTATTTTTCCTATGGCCCTAAAACATGGCTCCAACTAGGCCTACATGGCCAAGCTGCAAAGTCAAACTTGGCTATAACATTGTACTTTTTTTGCCCTACAATATGCTTATTTTAAGGTTAAGGGTCAGAGCTTTTCCTTTGATCCTCCACTTCCTAGTATGTGTCTATACTTGCTCCTGGTTGGCTGAAGCAGTGTAGTAACCTGTAGCAGCCTATATTGTGGCTTCTACTGTTCCGCCTCTTTGAATATTTGCTTCTCAAAGTTCTAAAGCAGATGAATAAAAGGATTGTGACCAGTAAACAAAACACCATAGGAAGGTTTGTTTAAATCAAAACTAAATGATAGACATGTTCTATCACTTAGTAGGTCTATCTTGTGTGTGTTTAAAAAAGGCCTAGTTTTATAGTCAATGACTTACCGTCACATATTGTTGTTATAGGCTACTGTAGACACACAGTTGGTCCACTTCCTCCATTTTGTTGAAGTGGGAAACAGTTAACTAGCCGTCTGTTGCAGATGCATCTCTACAGGGTTAATGCAGTTAACCCTTTCAGGACAGCAGCACCCCCTGCTGATCATCAAATCCCCAAGCCAGTGTGCTGCTGACAGTAGCTTTCTACCTGACTGTATGTGCAGTAAATGTGAGTGAGAGGGCTTCTCCAGACAGTTACCACAGCCACTTGCATTACAAAGCAAGATGCCTGCATCATGATAAAGGAGCAGTACACTATGTTAACATGTAGACCTAACTCACACTAACATTAGATAAGATGGTGGTATTAGTCTAGTAAATGTGACAGACCTGTAAATGTAAGTGGAGCATTAATTGCTGTGTTGTTTTATTGCACAACTGGCAATGATATTGGCAGGAAAGGGAAGTGGATATGAGGTGTGTGTGTGTGTGTGTGTGTGTGTGTGTGTGTGTGTGTGTGTGTGTGTGTGTGTGTGTGTGTGTGTGTGTGTGTGTGTGTGTGTGTGTGTGTGTGTGTGTGTGTAACTTGGCGTGTTGCTATCCCTCCTCTGCAGGGCATCTGTCGGTAATCTGTCCAGTCAGCTTCAGATTTATAATCACACACGCGTTTTGCAGTGGAGTGTTTCACGGGCCAAAGATTCAAGTTAACGCTAGGCGTGTGTGTGTGTGTGTGTGTGTGTGTGTGTGTGTGTGTGTGTGTGTGTGTGTGTGTGTGTGTGTGTGTGTGTGTGTGTGTGTGTGTGTGTGTGTGTGTGTGTGTGTGTGTGTGTGTGTGTGTGTGTGTGAGATATTGAGGTGTGGGTGTGTTTATGTGTGTGTTGTGGTCAGACCGGGAGGGTTCCATCTCTATTACTGTAAGTCAGCAGAGTAAAGCTTGAACAGGAAGTGAGGTTATTTGTGCGTCCCAAATTACACCCTATTCTGTATCAAGTGCAATAGTGTTGGTCAAAAGCAGTGCACTAGATAGGGAATAGGGTGCCATTTGGAATGCAAAAGTAGTGCACTAGATAAGGAATAGGGTGCCATTTGGAATGCAACCTATTTGATAGGTGAGGCAATCGCTTAGTTACCCTGATGTGTGTGGTTAGCATGATGTAGCGCCTAGCACAACAGAACATAGTGTTCAATCACAGGGCTTGTGAACAGAGCTAGTATGTTCTGCAGAGCAACCACACAGCAACACTTCTCTCACAGCCAATTGCAGCTCAAATTCAGACCTTAACGCCTCGATCACACCGACAGCTTAATTGCATTTTGGTACACCAGAAGTACATTCAATTCCAATGGAATTCTGCGTTTGCCTTGCAGCATTGCAATGCAGAGGCAGTTGCAGTGTGTTCTGTGTGGTGCATACGTTGGATTTATCGAACGTATGTATCAAACTGTCTGTGTAGACGGCTTGACAGAAATGGTAGCAGAAAGTGAATATTGAACTTTTGTTGCATACATATCCAGATGATGCTGCTTACCATTTTGCTCAATGACGCTGTCGGTGTGATGGAGGCGTAAACCCTCCTGATACATCTCCCCCAGACCATTATACAAACAGACACAGGCCCTCTCACACATTCCCTTCAAAATCAAGCTGCTTTTTCACACCGACCGAACAACAGACCAAGCGGGGGCTAAGGAGGGAGGAGATCTCATCTGCATTTAGCTCTTAAATAAAAACACAACCTTTCAATGAAACTTCACAGCCAGTCAGCCAATCACCTCACAGTCAGCCAGCCAGCCAGCCAATCACCTCACAGTCAGCCAGGCAGCCAACCAGTAGCCTACAGGCAGCATATCTGAGACATGCTGTGTGAAAAAAATAATAAGCCTATCACTATCATCCTGAAAAAAATAACTATTTCTAATGTAGATTTGTTCCTGTGGGAGACTGTCAAATGTTAGGTTTTGGGCATGTACTGTAAATAGGTCTCCTTGTGTATTTATCCATGTTGATTGACAGCTCGAGTCAAGTCAAAAGAAAGAAAGAGGGAGATGTGAAGGACGCTTGTGGCTGAAAAGTCTTCTAACTCCTCCTGGCTAATCTGGGGGATTAGGAGCTATAAATGACAGCCAGTCGCTTGCTGATGATGAATGCCATGAACAGACATCTTGTGTCAAAACAGGTCCCTTTCTTTAAGAACTATATATGGCAGTCGCTTGCTGTTGATGAATGCCATGAACGGCCATCTTGTGTCATACAGGTCCTTTCTATAAGAACAGCATGACTCAAGGCTGAGTCTAATTTTACTCCTCCGCAATACTTCTGTGAGCTTTGAAGCATTCGATGCAAGAAATGCAGATCAGTGTCAGCCCATGCTGTATTGTGTCCAGTTTTGGAATAACCTGAGGCTCTATCATATCCTGTAGCCTTGTCGTCCACTGTGTATGAATATAAGGACTGTACATAAGGCATAGAACCTGCATAAAACCCACATCCCTATTACGTGGAGTTCATGTCAATGTACCATGTTGTATGTTGACACATCTGTTCCAAGACATATCTGAAGGTGTTCTGCATCACACTGTAATGTATTACAGGCAGAGCCTCAGGCAGTAACAGCCAAATTGCTTTCTGAGCAAGTGTGTAAAATGTCTTTCCCATCTCTTTTTTTTTTTTTACATTTCAGTCAACGCTCTTATCCAGAGCAACTTACTTAGGGTTAAGTGTCTTGCTCAAGGGTACAGACAGATTTTCCACCTAGTCGTCTCGGAGATTCAAACCAGCAACCTTTCTGTTACTGTCCCTACCTTCTGTTAAGTTCCAGACAGAGAAAGACACACGGACACTCACACACATGCGCACACACACAGCATGAGGCCCAGTGGTCTGACACCACTTTATCAGATCACTGTAAAATAGCATTTCATTACCCTGATTTTTCATGACAACAACCATATAAGTTACATCTATACAGCACAAACAGATCTGAGACCAGCTGATAGTGTTTCATTACCATTTGAATTAACCCTAACATGATCCGTTCAGCTCTGCTTTGTCTTGGTTATGCAAAGTGGACAGGTGGGGGAGAAAAGGTAGAGGAGGAGGAGAGGTGGGTGGAGAGGAGGAAAAGTAGAGGAGGAGGAGAGATGGGTGGAGAGGAGGAAAGGTAGAGGAGGAGAGGATGGTGGAGAGGAGGAAAGGTAGAGGAGGAGGAAAGGTGGGTGGAGAGGAGGAAAGGTAGAGGAGGAGGAGAGGAGGAAAGGTAGAGGAGGAGGAGAGGTGGGTGGAGAGGAGGAAAAGTAGAGGAGGAGGAGAGGTGGGTGGAGAGGAGGAAAGGTAGAGGAGGAGGAGAGGTGGGTGGAGAGGAGGAAAGGTAGAGGAGGAGGAGAGGAGGAAAGGTAGAGGAGGAGGAGAGGTGGAAAGGTAGAGGAGGAGGAGAGGTGGAAAGGTAGAGGAGGAAAGGTAGAAGAGGAGGAGAGGTGGATGGAGAGGAGAGGAGAAAAGGTGGAGGAGGAGGAGAGGTGGGTGGAGGGGAGGAAAGGGGGTTGAGGAGGAGGAGAGGTGGGGGGAAGGTGAGGAAAGGTGGAGAGGAGGAAAGGTAGAGGAGGAGGAGAGGTGGGTGGGTGGAGGGGAGGAAAGGTGGAGGAGGAGGAGAGGTGGATGGAGGGGAGGAAAGGGGGTAGAGGTGGAGCAGAAAGCAGAATGTCCTGGCACGGCATCAGAAGGAGCGTTGCTAGGTGATGCTGTTAAAGGAAAAGGAAGTGAAGAGTGGCACTCCTCTCAGGGAGAGAAAAAGAGGGAAAGAGAGAGAGGCATTAAGAGAGAGAGACAGAGGGAACCTGGGAGACGCTGCCACTTCAGAGCCTTCCGGCATCTGGCTGCCACCGAGCTGCCGACACACATGGGCAAGCACACGGACAAACACACACACACAGTCGCACAGGAAGAGATACACACACGCATGGCCACATATTATTCATAAACACTCATAGAGCTCATAGACACTCATAGAGCATAAACACTCATAGAGCTCATAGACACTCATAGAGCATAAACACTCATAGAGCTCATAGACACTCATAGGGCAAAAACACTCATAGAGCTCATAGACACTCATAGAGCAATAACACTCATAGAGCTCATAGACACTCATAGAGCAATAACACTCATAGAGCAGGGTCCCTTATGTTCACACATACACAGACAGAACCACACATAGGATTCCAGACGAACCAGATCTCCTTGACCATATGGAGCAGCGGCAGCCCGTAGAACGCAGACTGAGAGGACAGTGACACCCTATATCTAAATACACCCAGGATCCTTGATTCACACACATAACAACCAAACTATACACACAAAGAACCATCCATCGATATGTACACACGCACAGACCAACCACAGGGCCTGTCTGTGCTGCAGAGCTCAGCTAATACAAAGCATCCCATATAGCACACACTGATATACTGTATCTAGATGAGAGACAGAAGACACAGTGATATACTGTATCTAGATGAGAGACAGAGGACACAGTGATATACTGTATCTAGATGAGAGACAGAAGACACAGTGATATACTGTATCTAGATGAGAGACAGAGGACACAGTGATATACTGTATCTAGATGAGAGACAGAGGACACAGTGATATACTGTATCTAGATGAGAGACAGAGGACACAGTGATATACTGTATCTAGATGAGAGACAGAGGACACAGTGATATACTGTATCTAGATGAGAGACAGAGGACACAGTGATATACTGTATCTAGATGAGAGACAGAGGACACAGTGATATACTGTATCTAGATGAGAGACAGAGGACACAGTGATATACTGTATCCGCCGGATCCTAATTCACACAGAACGATCCATAGAGCTCGACTCACACTCTGTGAAGCCCATTTCTATCCCACACACAGTGTCTACAATGCCTCCATAAGCACATACAATAAGACCTAGAGCTCATATTATTATCAGGTGCCAGACCGTTAGGATGACATACTTCCGCACAAACAGGGAACAAAAACGTTTATCAGTTACAGTATAAACTCTATCAATGTTAGAGTTGGTTCTCATGAACTGTCTAATGTCACCCACTTGTCATTTTAATATCACCTTTTAGTCATTACAGGTTGATGAATGGCCACCTGTATGGCAATTGTCTTGTGATGCAGTACACACACACACACACAAACGCACGCTCACACACACGCTGAAGTCAGCAAGACAACAGTGGTACTCTGTGTAGATTAGACTACAAAGTCAACTGGCCTTTTAACTGCACAGTGCAGTGGCATCCCTCAAGTCTCTGCCAAGCAGCTCCTATCTGATATCTGCACAGCCAGCAGTTTGAAGGAAGTGTTTTGGTGAAGTTCATTACAGAGAGAATCCCTCTGCTTTGAAGAGTAAGCAGTAAGCCACTGCTCAATGTTCTGACTCACTGAACCATGCTGGTACTGGAACATCAATACACCTGACAATGTAGCCATCGACAAGAATTTCGCTACACCCACAATAACATCTAGCTAAATATGTGTATGTGACCAATAAAATGTAATTTGATTTGATTTTGACTGCAGACTGATACAATGCAGGTTCATTTGTGCTCTGTCCTGCTGCATACTGGAAGTGTGCTTGGACCAATCAGACTGAATTTAGACAGAGACAAATGTATTAATTACAAAGGAATACACACACACAGAGACACACATACATACTTTACACACACACACACATACTTATTCATATACCCTCCATAGATGCGTAGATCAACTGGGCCACCTTGCTCAATGATATCAATAGGCTGTCTCTACTCAGACATTTATGTATTGTAATATGCAGGTCAACTCCTGGTGGGATTGCAGAAATGTCCTTTTGATGGTTTTCTATGTAAATTAAGCCATAGCTTTATTCATCTTTATTAGCCTAGTTACTCAAGGGAATACTGGTAAAGGTCATCATGGACCAGGTTGTTGCTGTAATGCTGTTAATGGACAGAACTGTTTTAACATTTAATTACAATGTATAATCTTCCTCTTCTCTTCTCCCACCTCTCATCGAATCCTCTCCATTCCTCTCTTACTCTCTACTCTCATCCTTCTCTTCTCTCCTTTCATCTCTTCCTCTCCTCTCCTTCTCTCCTCTTCAAGGATAACCATTCAGATGAATAGGAAGTGGAACCTCTTCATGTTGAATATGATGATTCACGCCATATTTGTCGTGACTCCGTCTTTCTGTCCCTCTCTCAATGTTTTAGACGTAAATCACAATCTTGTGTTGTCGTTCCTTGTGAGGAAATATACACAATGATCACTTAAATGACCCTTAAAACTTCTTATGGCTGAGATCCCGTTAACGGGATCGACTTGACAACAGCCAGTGAAATTGCAGGGCGCAAAATTCAAACAACAGAAATCTCATAATAAAAATCCCTCAAACATACAAGTATTTTACACCATTTTAAAGATAACTTGTTGTTAATCCCACCACAGTGTCCGATTTCAAAAAGGCTTTACGACGAAAGCACACCATCTGATTATGTTAGGTCAGTACACAGCCATTTTTCCAGTCAAAGAGAGGAGTCACAAAAAGCAGAAATAGAGATAAAATGAATCACTAACCTTTGATGATCTTCATCAGATGACACTCATAGGACTTCATGTTACACAATACATGTATGTTTTGTTTGATAAAGTTCATATTTATATCCAAAAATCTTAGTTTACATTGGCGTGTTATGTTCAGTAATGTTTTGCCTCCAAAACATCTGGTGATTTTGCAGAGCCACATCAATTTACAGAAATACTCATAATAAACATTGATAAAAGATACAAGTATTACACATGGAACTTAAGATAAACTTCTCCTTAATGTAACCGCTGTGTCAGATTTCAAAAAAACTTTACGGAAAAAGCACACCATGCAATAATCTGAGTATGGCGCTCAGACACAAAAACAAGCCATACAGGTACCCGCCATGTTGTGGAGTCAACAGAAGTCAGAAATAGCATTATAAATATTCACTTACCTTTGATGATCTTCATCAGAATGCACTCCCAGGAATCCCAGTTCCACAATAAATGTTTGTTTTGTTCGATAACGTCCATAATTTATGTCCAAATAGCTCCTTTTTGTTCACGCGTTTAGTTAAAAAATCCAAATTCACGACGCGCAGGCACACTTAGTCCAGACGAAAAGTCAAAATATTCCATTACAGTTCGTAGAAACATGTCAAACAATGTATAGAATCAAACTTTAGAATGTTTTTAACATAAATCTTCAATAATGTTTCAACCGGAGAATTCCTTTGTCTTTAGAAACGAAAAGGAACACAGCTACCTCTCACGGGGGCACGCCTGAGTGAGCTCGTGGCACTCTGCCAGACCCCTGACTCAATCAGCTCTCATTCCCCCCTCCTTCACAGTAGAAGCATCAAACAAGGTTCTAAGACTGTTGACATCTAGTGGAAGCCTTAGGAAGTGCATTATGACCCCATAGACACTGTATATTGGATAGGCAAACCTACAAACCTCAGATTTCCCACTTCCTGGTTGGATTTTTTCTCAGGTTTTTGCCTGCCATATGAGTTCTGTTATACTCACAGACATCAGTCAAACAGTTTTTGAAACTTCAGAGTGTTTTCTATCCAAATCTACTAATAATATGCATATCTTAGCTTCAGGGACTGAGTAGCAGGCAGTTTACTCTGGGCACCTTATTCATCCAAGCTACTCAATACTGCCCCCAGCCATAAAAGTACAGCGGATGAGGTCTGTTAGGATTTTAACAGCGGCTATTACTGTACTTATGTCCATCTATTATGTACATGCAGGCCTTACTCAGTGAGGAGAGAGAATGTAGAGACATTTAGGAGCTGTGATTGCAGGGCTTTTTGGTGACTCGTTGGGTATGACATTTGTTTACAAGTAGAGTACATTTATTTCTATGCAAATGTTCACACTGTCTGGATCACGATGAGGGAAATTAGCGCAGGTTAATTAGCATAGTGTGGAATGTCTGATGACATTCTCTCTCCATCTGTAATTCTGGCTGACTTAGCGTGTGTGTGTGTGTGTGTGTGTGTGTGTGTGTGTGTGTGCGTGTGCGTGTGCGTGTGCGTGTGCGTGTGCGTGTGTGTGTGTGTGTGAGTGTGTGAGTGTGTGTGTGTGTGTGTGTGTAACTTGGCGTGTTGCTATCCCTCCTCTGCAGGGCATCTGTCGGTAATCTGTCCAGTCAGCTTCAGATTTATAATCACACACGCGTTTTGCAGTGGAGTGTTTCACGGGCCAAAGATTCAAGTTAACGCTAGGCAGCCATGTAGTGTATTCTCTCCCTACCTACCTGCCCACTGGACTGGATGAGTGGGCAAAGCTAAAGCTACAACAGAAATCAATCAGAGAGTAGATTTCCCAATGAGGAAGCTGACATGATCACTTATATGATGTGCGGTGTATATTGTGTATCGGGATGTGTAGCGAAGGGAATACAATATTTAGGCTACATGAATAATCAGGGATGGCTGATTAACGTGGCCCACGCCATGTTAGTTGAAATGATTGAATAGCTCATGCTCATACAAGCATTACAGGGAGTCATCATGACAGTCTCTGATGGAACAGGGTCCATGTGCCTTTTGGCATTGCCTGCACAAAGGTCTCTGATGCTATCTTACTCTGAGCCTCCAGCATTTCAGACCCTGTTACTTCAGATGGCTCAATGACTATTGGACCTACAGTAGGTACAGATAATGTAGTGGTATTATCATTGTCATCTTTTGTGATGAGCAATGGAGTATTGGTCACTTTGGGTGTGTCTCAATAGTCTCTCCTCGTCTCCTTCCGGCAATCTACACTGACATGAATGAAATGAACAGGTGAAAGCAATTTCCTGGTTCAGTTGGCATCCTCCATAAATTATTTGTCTGTGTTCAGATCAGTAAAGGGGAGGAAGCCACTTTAGACTATTGAGATGTGGCCTTCTTTGTACTATGGGTCATGGTGATGACTATTGAGATGCAACCCTTGTACTGCAGTATGGGTAGTGGGGCTCATACAATTTTCTCGTGGAGCTCCTGTTTAGCTAGCTGATCTGTAGCCGTCTCATGTTCTGAGAACATCACTCTTATCAGACATCCCGGTCACAGTAAAGAAGGCAAGGCTGCCATGTGCCAAGAACATAGTGCCAGTGTTGCCAGGGTAACAGCACCTTAATTTCCAACACACTGTGGTTGTAGTTGTCATGGCTGTAGAAATGTGGGTGGAGCCTTTGGGGTTGAGTGACAGATTGGAAAAAGGGACATCGATTATAGAAATTGAATGGTCATAATAACGTAATTTCTTACAATTTTGCATACGGCACAGCATTATTTTTTAAACCAGAGATTGAATGTACACTTGACTTTTCTTACACCGTGATGCAGCATGGTTGTGTGTTGATGAGGATTTAATGGCCGCACTATTCTGCTCTACCACTTGTTAGCCGATGCCTGGACACAGCTTGGGCCTCTGATCTAACGTGTTAGGTGTTAGATAACACCTACCATATGGCACCAGAGTCAGAGTGCAAATGAAGGGCATTCAGTCACTACACATATAACTGACCTACAATCATGTTATAGAGCTGTAATAGTCTACAGTGTTTTGTTATGAATATTTACATTCTAACACTGTAGGTCTGTTCTATAATTCTTTGTTTATTATTGAGGGGACAGCAACATTTCATTTGAAATGTATTATTTCACACCGATTTGAACCTGAATGACCTGTGCTCCCCAAGGAGGAAAAGGTTAGCCTAAGAGCTGTAAGTTAGTGTTTGAACGAAATGGTCAATTATTGAAGATATACTGTAGTGTGCAGCCCTCCATATTCCTACTGTTTATTTACCACATTTACCCCTAAATCACTGTGTTATTCACCTACAGCTACAGTATCTACCTCAATACTCCAGTATCACTACACATTGTCCATTTGGTATTGGCACTGACCTTGAATATACCTGACATTCTTCTGTTTTTGTCTTTTTCTTCCTCTCTTATTTCTCAAGATTTTATATTTTTGTATTAGTTATACTATTTTGATATTGAATACTGCACTGTTGGATAGTGCTTACAAGATAAGCATGTCACTGTACATGTGCATGTGACAAATAAAACTTGAAACTTGACTCTGGCATAATATTCTTAGTAGTACAGATAAGTGTCATACATCAACATCAGTTATTTTGTGAACCACTGTAACCCGCAGAGCTTGCAGTAGGTTGGCCTCAGAAGTAAAAATCACAGAATTTGTGGTTGCTGGTTTAAGTTGGAGAGCTACATGTACAGTAAATATGTTGACTGGTCTGTTATTCCAGCAGACATGTGATGTTGTGTGGCTATCCCAGTGCTGAGTGCTTTCCCATCAACTCCACTGAGACAACCTTTCTGGACTTAGACATAGACCCCCGGTCTTACATATTAAAAAGGTCCATTATCCCACCAGTACAGAATACACACGCATGCACGCACGCACGCACGCACGCACGCACGCACGCACGCACGCACGCACGCACGCACACACACACACACACACACACACACACACACACACACACACACACACACGTACAGTATATACAGTTGTTACTATCTATCTGTAGGTGTAGTAGTACTGTGGTGTGGATTATAATGACAGGTGGGTAGTAGGTGAGATGGAAAGTAGCCAAGAGACCCAGTCACAACTCACAAGGGAATTACTGCCATCTGCACAGCACACACACACACACACACACACACACACACACACACACACACACACACACACACACACACACACACACACACACACACACACACACACAGCAGAGTCCAAAGCCTGCTACCAATTATTTTAATGAACCTAACAACACCGGAGCCTGAGCAGGGAACGAGGGCGTCGTCTTAAGACCTCAGCAGATTTGTGTGAAGGCCCTTTGAGTCCAACACTCCCCCCTCCTCCACTCACATAGACACACACACGTATGTGAGCGCACACATACACACAGACACACACGCGTGCATGTGTATACACAAACACACACACAAGACCTTTCATACTTACTTACACATACACACACCTCCCCTCTCTCCATGTAGCACAGCTAGGTAACAGGAAGGCTAAAAATATCTCCTGGCCATTGGCTAGCCAGTTTGGTCCATCTGCTTCCTAACCCTTAGGAAAGTAAAGAACTGAAGAGAGAGAGGAAGAGAGACAGAGAGAGAGAGAGAGAGAGAGAGAGGCAAGAGAGAGAAAGAGAGAGAGTGTGTGCACACTCAAGTGTGTGTATGTTTTGTGTGTGTTTGAGGGCTCGCTGAACTCTTACTAGAACGTGCTCTTACTATTCTACCTCAGTACAGTTTTGACATGAAGTTATATCAAAGGCTTAGAGGCAGGTGCCCACCTGTAGTTTCCATTAATGGGACGCAGGTAGGGAGGGGTGTATGGGTCAATGTGTGGGGTGGTGTCGGGGGAATGGGGGTTATACTACAGCAAAACCTATAGTTTCCCCAAATCCCCTTAACGTCTCCCAATCTGTCCATGTGACGGTGAAACAATGTAAGCCTCTTAGTCCTAATCCACAGCCTGTGGGGAGGTGAGTGTATGCCACAGGGCTGTAGATGCTGTCCCTTAGGCACAGATCTGTAAAAAGGGTGCTATCTAGAACCTAAAAGGGTTCTACGCATTTCCCCATAGGATAACCCTTTGAAGAACCCTTTTTGGTTCCAGCTAGAAGTCTTTTGCGTTTCATGTATTATCCTTTCCACAGAGAGGGCTCCACATGGAACCAAAAAGGATTCTACCTGGAACCAAAAAGGGTTAATCTATGGGGACAGCCGAAGAACCCTTTTGTAACCCTTTTTTTCTAAGAGTGTGGGATCAGCGTACAGTACTCTCGACCCAAACCTTAGGTTATGTTGGCTGGCCCCCTGGTGTTGCCCTCGACAACATGCTTCAACCAACTGAGCTGTATTGGAACCATACGTGTTTGTTAGTGTTCTATTTCTGTCCTAATATTTTTCCTTCCACATATTCCAAACTGTAAGTTCTGTGAGAGGGCCTTATAGAGGTGTCTCATATTCCAAAATGTGAGTTCTGGGAGAGGGCCTTATAGAAGTGTCTCATATTCCAAACTGTGAGTTCTGGGAGAGGTCCTTATAGAAGTGTCTCATATTCCAAGCTGTCAGTTCTGTTAGTGTGACACAAAACACTGTGGGCCTGCATGTTATCACAGAGAGGTTCTGTGGTTATTGTCAGTGTCACATCTTGGCAGACTCAAGGATTAGAGGAATAAAAATAGCTATTTCTGTCTCTGTGTTAGGTGAGGATCTGACAGGCTGGCCAAGTGGCTGGATGCGGCAGGGTCAGAGTGTTTAGTGAAGGGGCATGTTTTGGAAGAGCTGAATCAGTGTGCACAAGGCTTTAACAACTGCATAATTGTCTTTTAACATAGCTAGTATTACTTGTAGTCCAGGTGTACCAAGTTTCACGCTTTTACATTCCTCTATTTGATAAAAGTGAACTTTTATACTAATATATTAAACATTTCTGGTCTGGTTTGTATGCAAGAGGTTGACAATTCTAGAATGTTCATGAACTTGAACAAATGTATCGTAAAAGTATCACATAGTCTTTGTGGAACTACTGTTCATTCCTTTGATTAAAAGGTGTTCTGTAGAGTATGTAGCCCTCCTGTATTCAGATTAACAGGTGTTCTGTAGAGTATGTAGCCCTCCTGTATTCAGATTAACAGGTGTTCTGTAGAGTATGTAGCCCTCCTGTATTCAGATTAAAAGGTGTTCTGTAGAGTATGTAGCCCTCCTGTATTCAGATTAAAAGGTGTTCTGTAGAGTATGTAGCCCTCCTGTATTCAGATTAAAAGGTGTTCTGTAGAGTATGTAGCCCTCCTGTATTCAGATTAAATGTCACGAATACTACCGAAGGTGACTCCCCTTCCCGTTCGGGTGGCGCTCGGCGGTCGTCGTCGCCGGTCTACTAGCTGCCACCGATCCCTTTTTCCTTTTCGTTTATGTCTGTCTAATTGTTTTCACCTGTTTCTTGTTGGGGTTTTGGGAGGTGTACTATTTAGGTTAGTTTCGCCCGCTAGTGTTTGTGCGGGCTTATTGTGTGTTCATGTTACGTCAGGAGTGGATTATTTGATTGTGGGTTTTTCGCTGTCCAGTTTATTTTAAACAGTTGGTCTGTGGGTTGTGTTTGCGCCTGTGTTTTGGCGTCACCCCTTTTGTACCTGTTCCTGTTTTCACTGTGGACATTAAAGCGTTTTTGTTCCCGTAAACTTCTGCTCTCTCTGCGCCTGACTCTACACCCATCATTCTCCTGGCGTTACAGAAGCCCGCACCTACTGATGGAGTCAGCAGGAGCAGCGACCACACCTCTCCCCACAATGGAGGAGAGAGTCCTGCATCATACGTCCATCCTACATCGCATTGGTTCGGCAATGGATCAGATGAGGGAGAGGATGGACCGTTGGGAGAGGAGTGGTCTCCCTACTACCCCACCTACCCTCCCACCAGCAACTTTACCATCTCCTCCAGCGGGAGCCGGTGCCAGCGTCCTGCGCATCACGCCTCCGAGGGAGTACGATGGAGCAGCGGCCGGGTGCCAGGGATTTCTACTCCAACTTGATCTCTACCTGGCCACCATTCGGCCTGCTCCCTCGGACGAGGAGAGCGTGAGTGTCCTCGTTTCCTGCCTGTCGGGTAGGGCCCTGGAGTGGGCCAACGCCGTATGGAATGGACCCGACTCAGCGAGGGGTCAATACCTGGAGTTCACCCGCCGTTTCCGGGCTGTGTTTGATCATCCCCCGGATGGCCGAGCGGCGGGTGAGAGGTTGTTCCATCTCCGGCAGGGGACGAGGAGCGCGCAGGATTTTGCGCTGGATTTCCGTACTTTGGCTGCTGGAGCAGGGTGGAACGACAGGGCCCTGATAGACCACTACAGGTGTAGCCTAAGGGAGGACGTCCGCAGAGAGCTGGCTTGTCGGGACGCTACGCTCAGCTTGGATGAGCTGATCGACATGTCAATCCGGATAGACCATCTGCTGGCTGCTCGCGGACGTTCTGAGAGGGTCCTGTCAGTTCCACCTCCTGCCCCCCCCGCTCCCATTTCTATGGAGCTAGGAGGGGCTGCGTCTAGGGAGACCGGAGGAGGAGGCTCCTCCTGTACCCATTGTGGCCGGAGAGGGCACACTTCCGGTCGGTGCTGGAGGAGTCCATCTGGGAGTCGAGAGGGCAGGCAGAACACTCCTCGGTCACCTCAGGTGAGTCAGCACCACACTCTCCCAGAGCTTCCTGTTGGTCACATGTTTTTGTTAATCTATTTTCTAAGGTTTTTCCCATCTCTCCAGCATAAGGCGCTAGTCGATTCAGGCGCAGCGGGGAATTTTATTGATCGCGGACTCGCCCAGAGGTTGAGGATTCCGCTCGTCAAGGTAGACCCCCCTTTCCCCGTGCACTCCTTAGATAGTCGACCATTAGGGTCAGGGCTGGTCAGGGAGGCCACGATACCTCTGGATATGATGACGCAGGGAAATCATAAGGAGCGGATTAGTCTGTTCCTTATTGATTCACCTGCGTTTCCGGTGGTGTTAGGGATTCCCTGGCTGGCTATTCACAATCCTACAATTTCGTGGAGACAGGGAGCTCTCCAGGGGTGGTCTGATGAGTGTTCAGGCAGGTGTTTAGGAGTTTCCATCGGTGCGACAACGGTGGAGAGTCCAGACCAGGTTTCCACCGTGCGCATTCCTGCTGAGTATGGCGATTTGGCTATCGCCTTTAGTAAGAGGAAGGCGACCCTATTACCTCCCCATTGACAGGGGGATTGCGTGATAAACCTCCAGGTAAACGCTGCACTCCCCAGGAGTCACGTGTATCTGTTGTCCCAGGAGGAGACGTTGGCTATGGAGACATACATCACGGAGGCTCTGGGACAGGGGTACATTCGGCCCTCCATGTCACCCGCCTCCTCGAGTTTCTTTTTTGTGAAGAAAAAGGAGGGTGGTTTGCGTCCGTGTATTGATTATCGAGGTCTAAATTCCATCACTGTGGGTTTTAGTTACCCACTACCTCTCATCGCTACGGCGGTGGAATCATTTCACGGGGCGCGATTCTTCACAAAATTGAACCTCAGGAGCGCATATAATCTGGTGCGTATTCGGGAGGGAGATGAGTGGAAAACCGCGTTTAGTACCACATCTGGCCATTATGAGTACCTCGTCATGCCGTACGGGTTGAAGAATGCTCCAGCCATCTTTCAATCCTTCGTTGATGAGATTCTCAGAGACCTGCACGGACAGGGTGTAGTGGTGTATATTGACGACATCTTGATCTACTCCGCTACACGCGCCGAGCATGTGTCTCTGGTGCGCAAGGTTCGTGGGCGACTGCTGGAGCATGACCTGTACGTGAAGGCAGAGAAATGTGAGTTTTCCAAACGAGCCGTTTCCTTCCTGGGTTATCGCATTTCCACCTCGGGGATGGTAATGGAGGATGACCGCGTAAAAGCCGTGCGTAATTGGCCGACTCCGACCACGGTAAAGGAGGTGCAGCGGTTCTTAGGGTTTGCCAATTACTACCGGAGGTTTATCCGGGGTTTTGGTCAGGTGGCGGCCCCT
Organism: Salvelinus namaycush; assembly: GCF_016432855.1. Taxonomy (NCBI): domain Eukaryota; kingdom Metazoa; phylum Chordata; class Actinopteri; order Salmoniformes; family Salmonidae; genus Salvelinus; species Salvelinus namaycush. The sequence continues at coordinate 25,284,914 of NC_052329.1, forward strand.
ATTACCTCACTGCTGAAGGGGGGCCCGGTGCGCTTGCAGTGGTCCGCAGAGGCGGAGAGAGCTTTCTGTCGTTTGAAGGCGCTGTTCACCGACGCGCCAGTGTTGGCGCATCCTGACCCCTCTTTGGCGTTCATAGTTGAGGTGGACGCATCCGAGGCTGGGGTTGGGGCTGTGCTCTCCCAGCGCTCGGGTACGCCACCGAAGCTCCGCCCCTGTGCCTTTTTTTCTAAGAAGCTCGGGCCAGCGGAGCGGAATTATGATGTGGGGGATAGGGAGTTGTTGGCCATGGTCAAGGCTCTGAAGGTGTGGAGACACTGGCTTGAGGGGGCTAAGCACCCTTTTCTCATCTGGACCGACCACCAGAATCTGGAGTATATCCGATCAGCTAGGAGACTGAATCCTCGTCAGGCAAGGTGGGCCATGTACTTTACCCGATTTCGTTTTACGATTTCGTATCGACCAGGTTCCCTTAATACTAAGGCCGATGCGCTGTCCCGACTATACGACACTGATGACCGGTCCATCGATCCTACTCCCATCATTCCGGCGGCTAAGCTGGTAGCACCGGTAGTATGGGAGGTGGACACGGACATCGAGCGGGCACTATGGGCGGAACCTGCGCCTCCACAGTGCCCGGAGGGTCGTAGGTATGTGCCGCTCGCTGTTCATGATCAATTGATTCGATGGGCTCATAGTCTACCCTCGTCAGGTCACCCGGATATTTCAAGGACAGTGCGAAGTCTCAGAGGGAAGTACTGGTGGCCTACCTTGGTGAGAGACGTGCGATTCTATGTCTCCTCCTGTTCGGTGTGCGCCCAGAGTAAGGCTCCTAGACATTTGCCACGAGGGAAATTACAACCCCTCCCCGTTCCACAACGGCCGTGGTCCCATCTATCGGTGGATTTTCTTACTGATCTTCCCTTGTCTCAGGGGAACACCACGATCCTGGTCGTTGTGGATTGGTTCTCTAAGTCCTGCCGTCTTATCCCGTTGCCCGGTCTCCCTACGGCCCTGCAGACTGCGGAGGCACTATTTACCCATGTCTTCCGGCACTACGGGGTGCCCGAGGATATCGTTTCTGATCGGGGTCCCCAGTTCACGTCCAGAATATGGAAGGCGTTTATGGAGCATCTGGGGGTCTCGGTCAGCCTGACCTCGGGGTATCACCCGGAGAGTAATGGGCAGGTGGAGAGAGTGAACCAGGAGGTGGGTAGGTTTCTGCGGTCGTATTGCCAGGACCAGCCAGGGGAGTGGTCAAGATACATCCCCTGGGCAGAGATTGCCCAGAACTCACTAAGCCACTCCTCTACCAACATGTCACCATTTGAGTGTGTGTTGGGGCCATGGCATCAGAGCCAGACCGAGGCTCCTGCGGTGGAGGAGTGGGTGCAGCGCTCTAAGGAGACCTGGAGAGCCGTCCAGGAGTCTTTGCGTCAGGCGAGTGGACGGCAGAAGAAGAGCGCTGACCGTCACCGCAGTGAGGCGTTACATTAAAAGGTGTTCTGTAGAGTATGTAGCCCTCCTGTATTCAGATTAACAGGTGTTCTGTAGAGTATGTAGCCCTCCTGTATTCAGATTAAAAGGTGTTCTGTAGAGTATGTAGCCCTCCTGTATTCAGATTAAAAGGTGTTCTGTAGAGTATGTAGCCCTCCTGTATTCAGATTAAAAGGTGTTCTGTATAGTATGTAGCCCTCCTGTATTCAGATTAACAGGTGTTCTGTAGAGTATGTAGCCCTCCTGTATTCAGATTAAAAGGTGTTCTGTAGAGTATGTAGCCCTCCTGTATTCAGATTAAAAAGTGTTCTGTAGAGCATGTTGCCCTCCTGTAGCACTCCTGTATTCAAATTAAAAGGTGCTCTGTCTCCTTTCTGTTTCAGACTACCTATGTTCCCCAGAGGAGAACGTTCACATGATCGACTTCACACGGTTCAAGATCCGAGACATGGAGACAGGAACGGTTCTGTTTGAGATCACCAAGCCCCCTGCACCAGGTATGTGCTATGTCGAAACTATCACATTATACAGTACAGATATTAGAAACATGTCCCCCATTATAATGTATTTAATCAAGACATGGAGACAGGGACGGTGCTGTTTGAGATCACCAAACCACCAGCACCAGGTCAGTATTAGGCCTGTCTGTGCTATGTACACGACCGTTCAAAACGCTACAAAACACTACAATAGTCATTTACAGCATTAGCAATGTCTAGACTGTATTTCTGATTTTATGTTATTTTCATGGACAAAAAATGTGCTTTTCTTTCAAAAACAAGGACATTTCTTAGTGACCCCAAACTTTTTTTCTTGTTAACAAACTATAGTTTTGGCAAGTCGGTTAGGACATCTACTTTGTGCATGACACAAGTCATTTTTCCAACAATTGTTTACAGACAGATTATTTCACTTATAATTCACAATTCCAGTGGGTCAGAAGTTTACATACATTAAGTTGACTGTGCCTTTAAATAGCTTGGAAAATTCCCGAAAATGATGTCATGGCTTTAGAAGGTTCTGGTAGGCTAATTGACATAATTTGAGTCAATTGGAGGTGTACCTGTGGATGTATTTCAAGGCCTACCTTCAAACTCAGTGCCTCTTTGCTTGACATCATGGGAAAATCAAAATAAATCAGCCAAGACCTCAGAAAAAAAATTGTAGACCTCCACAAGTCTGTCTCCTAGAGATACACGTACTTTTGTGCGAAAAGTGCTAATCAATCCCAGAACAACAGCAAAGGACCTTGTGAAGATGCTGGAGGAAACAGGGACAAAAGTATCTATATCCACAGTAAAACGAGTCCTATATCGACATAACCTGAAAAGCCGCTCAGCAAGGAAGATGCCACTGCTCTAAAACTGCCTAAAAAAAGCCAGACTACGGTTTGCAACTGCACATGGGAACAAAGATCGTACTTTTTGGAGAAATGTCCTCTGGTCTGATGAAACCAAAATAGAACTGTTTGGCCATAATGACCATCGTTATGTTTGGGGGGAAAAGGGGGAGGCTTGCTAGCCGAAGAACACCATCCCAACCATGAAGCACGGGGTGGCAGCATCGTGTTGTGGGGTTGCTTTGCTGCAGGAGGGACTGGTGCACTTCACAAAATAGATGGCATCATGACGGATGAAAAATATGTGGATATATTGAAGCAACATCTCAAGACATCAGTCAGGAAGTTAAAGCTTGGTCGCAAATGAGTCTTCCAAATGGACAATGACCCCAAGCATACTTCCAAAGTTGTGGCAAAATGGCTTAAGGACAACAAAGTCAAGGTATTAGAGTGGCCATCACAAAGCCCTGACCTCAATCCTATAGAAAATTTGTGGGCAGAACTGAAAAAGCGTGTGCGAGCAAGGAGGTATACAAACCTGACTCAGTTACACCAGCTCTGTCAGGAGGAATGGGCCAAAATTCACCCAACTTATTGTGGGAAGCTTGTGGAAGGCTACCTGAAACGTTTGACCCAAGTTAAACAATTTAAAGGCAATGCTACCAAATACTAATTGAGTGTATGTAAACTTCTGACCCACTGGGAATGTGATGAAAGAACTAAAAGCTGAAATAAATCATTCTCTCTACTATTATTCTGACATTTCACATTCTTAAAATAAAGTGGTTATCCTAACTGACCTAAAACAGGGAATTTTTACTAGGACTAAATGTCAGGAATTGTGAAAAACTGAGTTTAAATGTATTTGGCTAAGGTGTATGTAAACTTCCGACTTCAACCTCTGGGTTAACTAGGCCCAGGCAGTAATATGCATGATTCATGAATGAATTACTCCTATTAGCTAGGTCGCCATTGAGAAGGTGTTATTTCGCTGTGTGAGTTGATCATCTAAGGCTCTGAAACAGTGTCTATTCAGAGAGGTACACAGCAGAGAGACCGCGCTTCAAAACAGCAGGCTTGTTAACACGGTCTCTTTTGTGACACTGTGGCAGCGGGCGAAAAGAAGGACTTGGACCCCAACGGAGGCCGCTTCGTCCGTTACCAGTTCACCCCCGCCTTCCTGCAGCTGCGCCAGGTCGGAGCCACGTAAGTCACAGCTAAGATGGCCGCCAGGGTGTGTGGGTGTGTAAGAATGGTGGTGCGGTGGACACTCAGTGCCCTGCTGCTCTACAAAGAGGAGACAGATGGGGAGGGCTATTCTCAGAGAGTGAGAGGAGGTGTGTGCATGCCTACGTGCTTGCATGCGTGTTTGTGAGTGACAGATACCAAGGAGCCAGGAAGGCCGTACAGTAGGGGGCAGAGAGAAAGAGAGAGGGAGAGAGAGAGAAAAAAGAAGGCAGAGAGGGAGAAAGAGAAAGAGAGAAAGAGAGATGAGGAAAAGGACATTCAGGCCAGTTGTTATTAATTACTGCAGTGGGCTAAATCACTGTTTCTTGGTAGTCTTAAACAAATCTACTTTGAAACCAAAGTATACACCTCACACACATGGTTATGGGCTTAAAAAAAGAAGACACCTGTACTATTTCATATATAAAGTTGAAATGTTTGGAGTTTGCATCCCAATACTACACTTTATATAGATCATAGAAGACTGAAATATAACAAAATTGTTTGACATAGAAACACCAGATGTTCGACTGTTTAAAATAATCTTTATTAATCAGGAAATTCTGAAAAATATGAATAACATTCCACCCATGAGGTCAGTGTTTCATTGGACTGCAGGAAAGGGCTACAGAATGGGGGCAGATGAGGAAACATGGAATTATACTTCTGTTCTGCAGCAAACTATAACAAACTAATGATGTGTGTAAGTGTGTTTCCAAGAGTTTATCAGATCTCTCTGTCCCCCTGTCCTTTCTGACACAGTGTGGAGTTCACAGTGGGAGACATGCCCATCAACAACTTCAGGATGATTGAGAGGCACTACTTCAGAGAGCAGCTCCTCAAGAGCTTTGATTTTGAGTTTGGTTTCTGTATGCCCAGCAGCAAGAACACCTGTGAACACATCTATGAGTTCCCCCCTCTGTCAGAGGACATCAGTGAGTATAGACACTCATAGAAACAGAGACACAGACATAGCACGCATGCATGCGTGCACTTCCTGTACCCATACCAGACAGGCCGACACACACACACACACACACACACACACACACACGTTCACTCAAACACACACACTTACGCAAACACACACACACTGATATGTCCTTGCTCTCCCTTCTTCCTCAGTGAGTGAGATGATCCTGCACCCATACAAAACGCAGTCCGACAGCTTCTACTTTGTGGACAACAAGCTGGTGATGCACAACAAGGCAGACTACTCCTACAGTGGGAGTCCATAGGACCACAGGACCCCCCTAGACACCTAGACCCATCCCAACTCCAACTCAATCCCACCCCCCCATGGGACCACGGACAGACAGACAGACGAACGTGCTGACGAATGGAGAGATGTATGGACGGACTGACAGGTCACAAGCAACAGGACTGATGGACAGCCTCACGCACTCTCAGCAGCTTTATTTCTCCAATCAGAATTCCCTCATTGCTTGTTATCGCCTCAATTGCAATCCCCTACTCCAAGTCTCTTGCAATGACCTCTCAACTTATGTTTCTGTGTCTGATAGAGAGTGTTGTAGATGTGTTCACAGTGTAGCATACATAAACACACACATACCTTCGCTATGGGACACATCTGATGTGGCCTGATCTAGACAAAATAAAAGCACAACAAGTACAGTATGTAAGGGCCAGTAACAATGAATGAGATTGACTGTCTAGTCAGTGTTTTCTGAAGGGCTCAGTCAATCTGCTAAAGAGAAAAAGAGAGCAGGAAAGAGAGAAAAAGGAGAGACAGAAAAAATTGAGAGAGAGAACGAGAGATAGAGAGAGGGTCTGCTTATCTGCCCTTCATCACATTGACATGAAGCTATTTAAACAACAGACAGACAGACCCGCCAGTTGTCTGTCGCAGGACCAAGTGACACAGACACACAATTCTCTGACATCCTCAAAACATGTATTCTAGTCGAGCAAGCAGAACCTATATATTTCTACTAGGGTTCAGCAACTTTTTTTTACTCTTAAAGAAAGTCAAAAAAGTTTATTGAATTTCTAATAAATAGCCATTAGCTCTGAATGACTCGATGTCCCTGATAGGAATAGTACTACTGTTTGATGAAGTTCTTTGTCGATCACCATTCCACTAGAAACCAGTCAAATGCCATTAGGGTACAGTAAGTCGTAGAATGGGACAGGTACTCTTTTAAAGTGAATGTGTCGTATTTAGGGATGTAAAATTCTAGCTTTCCCAAAATTCCCTGGTTTTCCAGAAGTCCCGTTTGGAGGATTCCTGCGTTTCTTATTCCAACCTGATTCCCGGAATCTTCCAACCCGGATTTCCGGAAAACTTGGGAGTTTTAGGAAAGTTACTGGAATTTTGCAATCCTAGTCGTGTTTATTTCCGTATACTCATAGTTTTATGTTCTAAAGTATTTTTTTAAATAGCCACTTTGAGGAGTTAAAAGTAGGTGAAGGATAGTCATATAGGAACTCAAAACCAGATATTCATTTTGATATCCAGCACATACTATTTAGTCTCAAGTGATCTGCAGATGTATTTAAAATAAATGTGGTTTTTGTAAATTAAAACAAAAAATTGTGTAAAGTTTAGATGGTTGAAATGCCACTTTGAGAAATAAATATATGTGACTTTTTGGGAAGTTTTGAAATGCGTCTTGTGGTCTTTATTCACTTGATAGGAAGATGATGATATGTGGGAACAGCCAATCACAGTGCATTCGGAAATTATTCAAGACCCCTTGACCTTTTCCACATTTCGTTACGTTACAGCCTTATTCTAAAATGGATTCAATTGTTTTTTTTCCCTCATCAATCTACACACTATAACCCATAATGACGAGCAAAAACAGGTTTTAGAAATGTTTGCAAATATTTAAAAAATAAAAACTCAAATATCACATAAGTATTCAGACCCTTTATTCAGTACTTTATTGAAGCACCTTTGGCATCGATCACAGCGTCGAGTCTTCTTGGGTATGATGCTTCAAGCTTGGCACACCTGTATTTGGGGAGTTTCTCCCATTCTTCTCTGTAGATCCTCTCAAGCTCTGTCAGGTTGGATGGGGAGCGTCGCTGCACAGCTATTTTCAGGTCTCCAGAGACGTTCCATCGCGTTCAAGTCCGGGCTCTGGCTGGGCCACTCAAGGACATTCAGAGACTTGTCCCGAAGCCACTCCTGAGTTGTCTTGGCTGTGTGCTTAGGGTTGTTGTCCTGTTAGAAGGCGAACCTTTGCCCCAGTCTGAGGTCCTGAGCGCTCTGGAGCAGGTTTTCATCAAGGATCTCTGTACTTTGCTCCGTTCATATTTCCCTTGATCCTGACTAGTCTCCCAGTCCCTGCCGCTAAAAAACGTACCCACAGCGTGATGCTGCCACCACCATGCTTCACTGTAGGGATGGTAGCAGGTTTCCTCCAGACGTGAGGTATTTCTGTTTTTTATTTTAATAAATAAAATATAAACTGTTTTCGCTTTATCATTATGGGGTATTGTGTGTAGATTGATGAGGAACATTTTTTATTTAATCCATTTTAGAATAAGGCTGTAACAAAATGTGGAAAACGTCAAGGGGTCTGAATACTTTCCGAATGCACTGTATAACAAATGTTGTTTTACAATGTCTGGATAGATCTGTGACAGAAATTAGAAGAAGGGAATTGCATAGATAGACACAGAACAATTGTCTAGACTAGAATATAAATTAATGAATGAATTCAAGCGCTATAAATCAAAAACAGTTTACTATATACTCAGTTAAGTCATACAAGAAAAAGGGGCTTTTCACACATGCCTTGACTAAAATACACTCTCAAAAAATGTGTCTGGTAAGGTGATTTTATTTTTATTATGAGATAGTGCCTGCAGGAACCAGATGAAGGCCTGAGAACAGTCGTCTGGCTCTGCCTTGATATTGACTTCCATCCTCAATGGTAATTTAGCTATAAAGCTTTGAAAACTATTTCTAGAAAGCAAAATGAATTGAGTAAACAGTGAGTATGTTCCCTGTTTCGTATAAGAAATTATGCTAAGACACATTTTGTAATTGTATTCATTAGCTTTGAGCAAAAAACAACTGGCTTGAATCATCTCTTGTCACCATAAGCTGTATAAAAGGCTAATTGCAATAGTGGAACATATCACACCAGGGGGCTTATTCAGGAGAATGCGACTTCACAGAATGTTCAACATAGAAATGTTTTGTGTAGAACATATATGATTCTCTGTAGTGTAGAATACGGAAAAAATTTGATTAGTGCTGTATTTCTGTCTACAACTTTAAAGTTCCCAGTAACTACAGCTCTACAGCTCTTTGCTGCCATCTTGTGTGGAGTTAGGTCATACTGCACTCTACTCTTAATCACTGAACAGTCAGGTGTGTCATGAGCTTTTGGATACATTCATTCTCATGAATGTCAAGTCTTGACTTTGACCCAGCCAAAGTCATTGTTATGAATAACAACATATTTTTAACACGGTTATGATCAAATCTGAACTCAGACTCCCCCATTCTCTTCAGACTCATTGTCAACAAATTGAGTCAACGTGCTCTGCATGTTCAAAGCAAAGCAAAATATGACATTTGATTGTGATCATTGCTACATTCACTTTCAAACTGAGCCCTTTGTGATAAGTCTTGACCTTCACAACCACAGTCTTGAGTTGTTCTAGAGGTCCAGGGGGGAGGTCTTTGTGAGCTATTCCACGAAGGGAGCCCTATTCCTGGGCTTCAAAGCAAAGCTATGGGGGTGTTCCCCATAGAAGTGAGGTAACCAGCCAAGCTCTCCACACCTGGGTAGGCTGTGTGGTACTGTCCATTAATATGTAGGTCTGATGGACCTCCACATCCTCCTCCCATCTCCTCCTCATCTTCCTTCCCCAGCCCGTCGGAGATCCACTCTGATGTCTGGTTGACAGGACCGGTGCTCCTCAGACTGGACCCCAGGAGGAGGTGTGTTGGCTGGGAAGAGGATGGGGACAGGGAGGGGCTGATTACCACCAGCGAATCAGGAGCCAGGCTGTCCTCTCTCAGCTCGTCCCACAAGTAACCTGAGAGGAGAGTGAACAAGGTTGTAAATCTTGTTGTAGATTGTATAAAAATAATTCCTGAATATGGTTCTCTCTGTCTTGGCCTCTCACTCTCTATCTCTCTCTTTCATCCTTACCGTGGAGCTGCAGGTCAGTCAAGCTGGGGTTGAGCGTGTCGATATCGTTACTAGCATCTTCATCTAGCTGTAGCTCCTGTATGCTCCTGGGCCCAACATCATACTCTGCCTGTATGGTGGCGCTACAGGTGGGGGGTGTCTGCCCCGCCAGAGGGGAACCCAGGGTACCCACATTGGGGGGGATTCCCGATGGAGGCTGCTGTCTGCAGGGGGAGTAGAAGGAGAAGGGGGGGGTGGGGGGCAGGTAATGGGGGTGCTGTTGGACTGTCAGGGAGGGAGGGGGGACGTGGGGGTAGAGGGGACGTCGAAGAGGGTGACAGGGCTCTGGAGGATGGGATGTGAAGGAGGAAGGGGTAGGGATTTGGTTGTGGTAAGAAGGTAAAGATTTCAGCTTCTCTGGTCTTTCCCCCAACAGGCGATCCAGGTCCTCTGAGAAAACAGAGAAAGAGAGAGAGAGAGACTGTGGGTAAATTGAGATGACCTTGCACTTATCTCCTGTAACAGCTGCCAAAAAGGCTGAGTAGATAGAATCACCAGAACGCTGGAGTTGCTCAGTCTCAAAGGTAAAATACCCTGTATGTAACAGCATCTTATTTAGGGTGTCATTTATGCCATGACGGACCTGAGAATTGCCAAGCTTACCCTCCACCTAAAATACTGGCATCCGAACTTTGAGGAAGCGCAAATAAAACATAGCCCAGGTCTAAGGGGAGTCCTGGTCTGTGATGTATAGACCACCTACCTGGCCTGGCCATGCTCTTGCGGACAGTGAGGGGGTCTTTACGGCGCCACTTGTGTAGCTCTTCCTGCATCTTCTCTATCTTGGCTGGGTTGAGGGCCCACAGGCAGCCCTTACGGGAAGAGTTGCCAATCTTATTCTCCACCTTCTCAAAGCACTTATTCAGAGACAGGTTGTGGCGGACCGAGTTCTTCCATCCATCTGGAGCCGTCTGAGAGACAGAAAGGAGAGGAAAAACTCACAGTAACAGTGTATTTTTACATTTTCCATGGGATACTTTTTGTTCTCTTAAATTTTTCAATTTCGATATACTATTGTACAGTTTGTATGTAAATAATCAAGGTATTGCTTTGAAGTATATTTAACATTTATTTATTCCTTAAAGGGGCTATCTGTAAAGGGGTGCGTAACTGGTGGCAGGGAAGTCAGACTCAGGAGAGCAGAACTAGGTAGTAGCCGGAGCAGTTTAATCCAAAAACCAACGGCATAAAAATACAAAAACCCGACGCGCACCAGTAAACATGTGCACAAGCACTTACAACAAACAATTCCACACAAAGACATGGGGGGAACACAGGGTTAAATACACAACAAATAATGAGGGACATGGAAACCAGGTGTGTAGGAAAACAAGACAAAACAAATGGAAAAGGAAAAGGAAAAGGAGAGGAAACGACTTCGGTGGAAGTTGTGACACTATCTGCGATTGACGTATCCGTTTTTGGACTTTTCAATTAATGATATTTACCCATCAGTGGAGGCTTCTATGGGGAGGACAGCTCATAATAATGGCTGGAACGGCACAAATGACCACTAGCCCGTCCTCCCCAATTAAGATGCCACCAACCTCCTGTGTTACCCACTGATCGTTGAAGAATATAACTTATAAGTTAGTTCAGAACCCAAAATATATGCTTGTTTTACTCCACTGTTTGTGAACATTAAATGTAAACAAACAATATACACCTTGCATCCAGAGCTCTGTCCAGCCCCATCCCTCAGCGTTTTACCCCAAACAGGGGCGGGCAGAACACTGAGTTATTGTTTCAACTGCCAAAACCCTAACCAATTAAGTAATTCAAAATCAAGTCAAAAGTCAAGAGGAACCAAAGCAGTGTGAGTGCCATGTCGCACACACACACACACACACACACACACACACACACACACACACACACACACACACACACACACACACACACACACACACACACACACACACACACACACACACACACACACACACACACACACACACACACACACACACACACGTGCACACTCACATGCACACACACCCCCCGAGGTAGTCTCTCAGTCAAAGGTCTTACTGTATGTGTGGCTGGAGAGGAGCCAAAGCTGTTGCAATGCCACATTGCACCTTCCTCCACCTCCTCCTACAAACAGCCAGCCAACAAACAGCCAACCATTTCATGGGTCTATAACCACTGGGATGGATGGGAAGACACTGATCAAGCCCTAACGGGAATCAGCCGGGGTGGCCCACGGTTAGCCTTGTTAAACACTGGCTGTGTCCCAAATGGCACCCTGTTACCTAGTGCACTACTTTTGACTAGGTCCTATAGGCCACGCCTGTATTCTCTATGGAATAGGTAGGGGTCGATGATGCCTAACAAACGGCTGGGGAAGAGGCTAGCCTATGGCTGCTTCTGCTTTGGCACACTGTTGAATCTATATACACTATTACAGTATCATTCATCATTCATCTATGGAGGCTTGCCAGGAGATCTGGAGACTGCTAGGTGGTAGAGCCAATCCTTCCGATGTCTAAAGAAAATATAGGGTTTCTCTCTCTCTCTCTTGATATCACTCTCTCTTTCTTTCTCTCTGTCCATCTCTCTCTCCCTCTCCATGTCTTTCTATAAAGGGCTTATCGCCAGATAAGACAGGATTGAAGATCAACAGGCGTTGATCTCTCAGTGATTGAGTCTTTTAAACCACATGTAAATACTACAGGGTATTTACTTTACAAGTGTGGTTATGCCCAATGCATAACACACTTATGTGTCTGTTTTGGAAAGTTAGGTGATGCAAAGTTCATACAATTTCTCAGTGCATGAGTTATAGAAATGGTTATAACAACTCTGCCTGTGACATTGCACAGATAAAATACATAGGATGAGAATAATGAAACAGAGATGACTGTTGGGTCAGTGAGAAGCCATAATGTCCTCCTGCTGTACCTTGAAGTAGGGGAAGTGTTCAGTCATGAACCTGTAGATCTCACTAACCGGGAGACTCCCTGTCTTACTGTTCCTCAGAGCCATGAAGATCAGGATGCTATGGATAGAAGACAAACATTGTAGTCAGTGTAGTCAATCAGATGTAGTCAATTTATATTATTATTATATTTATTATTACGTATATTACATTTTATTATTTAACATCACAGTGTTGTTTCTCCCTTTCATATACACTACAATCTCAGAAAAAAGGGTTCCAAAAGGGTTCATCGACTGTCCCCATAGGCATAGGGGAACCCTTTGAATAACCCTTTTTGGTTCCAGGTAAAACCCTTTTTGATTCCAGTTAGAGCCCTTTTGAGCTCCATGTGGAACCGTCTGTAGAAAGGGTTCTACATGGAATCAAAAAGGGTTATTCTAAGGGTTCTCCTATGGGGACAGCCCTTTAAGGTTCTAGATAGCATATTCTTTTCTACGAGTGTACATTCATGACAAGGATTCATGATGACATCCACAAAACACTAAAAGGAAACAAGGACATTCACGTTGTTATTATTACACTATTTCAGTCTTTGAGGAAAACTTCTGAAAATAAGCATAGTAGATACAGTAGAATTGACATTATCGTAAATAAAAGCACGAATGGTCTTCCGTAGTGGGTTTGAATAAGAGGCTGTGCTGTGTATGCAGAACCAGTGAAGATCTAGGGCATGGGCCACCTCACACACACACACACACACACCCCATCCACCTCACACCTGCAAGCCTGAGGGATAATTTGTATTATGTAACATTGATACTTGAAAGTAGTTTAGGTTAAATCATTATTGAAATATATACCATCTGGTCCTCAGAGGACCAGAGTACAAAATGTGCAGAAACTAACTGAAATCATAGCTGAACACCGAATACTTGGGTTCACTTTCAATCCAAACTGGTAAACTGGTTTTAGGGGTTATTAAAGAACTGACATGCTAACAGCTCAACTTCTTTTTGTTTCACCTTGTAAACATTATTTCAAACATGTAGAGAAAGAAGAGTGATGAAATGGGTCTGATTAAATAAGGTCTTGATTGAATAAGGTCTTTAGTATATAATTAATGCTGCACCAAAGTCCAAAATCTGATTGTACAGGTTGGTAAAAGATTGTGATTATGCACATGTATGGAGTATCGAAGTAGGGTGCTGTCATGACTCTTTCCTGGGTGAGGATCAAAGGTGCCAGATCAGCTTGGCAAATGGCTGACGGATTGGGCTGGTTTTGACACCTTCACACCCTGTAATAAATTAAGGGAGAGAGAACTCTCCTTCTGGCTCTCTAGTAGCAAGGTTGGAATGTGCTTTGTGTAGAGAGAGACTTTTGCCGCCAAAACCTTTTTGTCCAGAAAGTGAATATGGGAACAATATTTATAAGAGAGGAATGTTAAGAATGATCAGTGGGGATCTAAAGAATAATCATGTCATATTGTTTATTATTTTGTGATGTCCTTAAGGATGGTATAGTTTTTGTAACTCTGAAAGTGTACGCATTCTATGTATCAAGTTTACATCTAAATGTGTAAAATATATGATTAAATATGAGAACAGTTTTGTGAAGATAGTGATGTGATTTTAGCCTTCTAAATGAGCTAATTGTTTTTCATATAAACGTGTGCCCAGTCAGTAACCACGCCCAAGTGATCACAGACATTGTGTCGGCGTGATGGAATGCCCCCCTTTTTACCCAAGGATAAAAGCCTTGGAAACTAAATTTACATTAGACCAAAACATGCCGGGTTGCTGCTGGCGTGTAACGTGGTCGGGAGCCTGAACCTGAATAATCAGCCTTCAGACCATTACGAGACCAGCCAACGTACAGCGTGAGCTAAACGTGACAAATGGTTTAAACTCTACAGACCAGAAAAATGTGAGACGGTAGTCCATACGTTTGAAATGGTGAAACTCTGAAACTCTCAATCTCTACACAAGAAGAAGAAACTCACTAGACCGTAGCATTTACCAGTCTGCAGCTGGCATGTAAAGTAGTCTAGGACATTTGATCAAAGACACGAGGGGAAGGAATAGGTCCCTCTCAGACAACCATTGGCACATCTGAAGTATCTATTCTACCACTCCACTACCAGTGAAGCTCTACAAAAGACATTGTGACCTCTGGTGGACAAACCAGAACCTTACACCCATCGACAACTTCACCATAGGAGTCATCGAGTTCAACAGAGATAGACGACGATCAAGGACAGCTATGCGTAAATGTATATATTGTACTTCTTATCCGAATGAGCGGTGGTTCATGTGCAAAGTATTACTATTCCTTTGAGTGTAGGTTCCAAATGTAACAACGATAAGTTGACTCTTTGTCTCTCCCTCTCTTTACCTACCCCTCCCTCTCCATATATGTAACAAGCCGTCATATCATGTCAGTCCACTAGGGACTTTTATCTCATGTAAGTGTGTATGTGTATTCTGTGTTATTATTTAGTTAGTTAGTAAATAAATGATTAAATCAATTTGTGTAGTACTGAATATTCAGAAGGGCTAGGGTTCTCGTTGATCCAAGGATTATGCAACGTTCGGAATGGGACTGATGAGGTAATAATTCATAATTGACTGTTATTGATGTAAGAGATATCTACATATCTGTAGAGTTTAATTTGGGAGGTGGTAAGTCATTAAACAACTTATTCCATGGTGCCCCAAATTTCTAATGAATTAATTGTTACATGATCAATTTAATTGAGTAACAATTAAACATAGTTAGTTGACAAAATAAATAACAGTCATTAGATGAATGATAGTCACGTCACGACAGTGTTCACCTGTATGAGTAGATGGGCTTGGGGAAGAGGGACTGCATGCTACTGTCCTGATGGGTTGGAGTGGAGAGGCACTGGAGAGAATACTGAGAACTTTTGGATTGTCCACTGGTAGAATACACACCTGGTGAGAACTGGAGAGAACACACACACGAACACACGCACATACGTACACACACATTGTTAGAGCAAAACTTGTATTACTTTAGCAACAGAGTGTGTACACAATGAGGTTTTTCCAAACCGCACAGCTGTGTGCTGCAAAGCCTACAACTGTAAACAAGTTCACGGTATGATATAATCAAGCCCTGTTGGCAAAGTGTTATTTTCCTTGGCAAGGTGTTTGACAAGGTATTTGGCAGAGTGGCACTAATCCTTGGAAAGATATGCAGTAGAATACACACCTAATAGGAAAGATGTGCAGTAGAATACACACCTAATAGGAAAGATGTGCAGTAGAATACACACCTAATAGGAAAGATGTGCAGTAGAATACACACCTAATAGGAAAGATGTGCAGTACCGTAGGTGGTTTCTATGTCAATCAACCTATACAGCGCCAAAATTCCACCCAAACAAAAAGAGGTTGCCAGTTTGTAGTTCTAAAAAACAGAAATTAGTTTTGTTCTTTGAGAGAATATTAATCAGTAAACATGACATTTATGAATTATGAAGCCTTAAGTGCTTTGTGTGCTTGTTTCGATTACATAAATGCTTCAAAATTCAAAAATGTTTACGTTAGCAGATTAAGATTATCTCATAGAACAAAACATATACTATTAGATCTCCTAAGCCTGTGTTTACCACTGACCTTATTTTCTGTGCAATTCCAAAATCACCCCATTGAGATAAGCTCCTCTAAGAAACTCCCCCTTAAGTTATCACCTCACCCTGTACTTTGGTCCTGCCCACTCACCTGCGGAAGCGGGGCTAGGGGGCTGTAGGAGGCGTGGCCTTGGGACAGGAAGCAGGAAGGTTCTTCGGGTGCATCCGGTGGTTCTGTGTAAGAGCACTGTGAGCCCTGCTGTGTTGAATGAAGGGAATGAATGAAGATAATAGCATGATTCAAGTGATGAAATCTGAGAAAACTCATTGGCAGCACTAGTATCAACATGATGTGTGGGTGGGTGGGTGGGTGGGTGGGTGGATAGGAGCTGTAGGTGTGTATGAGAGATCTGTCTATGGGGAATTACTTGCACATGTGGGGCTCTCCCCGATGGCCATGTACACCTGGGTATGGTACTACAGTTCATCTGGTGGCGTGTACGAAGAATGAATAGCCATTTAGAGTATGAGTATCACTGTATCATACCATCAGTCTGGAAGCCTGGAAACTCCCGTTGTATGGATCCCAGGATGTCTGTTCCTCACTGGTAGATGTGCGTGTGGCAACGAAGCTATCTGGAGCCTCTACCTCTCTGAGACAGACGAAGGTACGAGACCCAGGGGCACCAGGGGCCAGGCAACCGGTGCCAACCCCATCATCGCTGAACTGATGTCGGTAGGGGTGGAAGCGGTCAGCCGATCCTGACACTAAGTTTGACCTTTGACTCTGTCCCACCATGGCTCCATCAACGCTGTGCCTCCTGCAGCTCTCTGCAGCGGCATTTCTCTGTCTGTAGGTGGCACTCTCTCTCTCGCACTGGGCAGTGGTAAATGACACAGAACTGCTCTCCTCACACTGAGGGGAGATGAATATACAATTTCTAAGCTGGTTATTTAGCAACGTCCAGAATCTCCTGGCTAGCATCTGCAATCATAAAACAATGCAAGTGGAAATAGCCAACAATCACCTACATTTTATCTCCTGGCATTGTCTGTGTCCCAAGTGGCATCCTATTAGGGAATAGGGTGGTATTTGGGACGCAGACATTATTTCTGTTTAAACACATCATGCCTGTTTCAGGGGGGGTGTGGTCGTATTTTGATCTCTAGATAGACATTACTGCCCCAAGGGTGGGTAATTAATTAGTCCAAAAGAAGAGGAACGTGATTAATGTCAGGATAAAACTTAACACATTTCCTCCAGGGCATCTTGTCCTTGAAAAGGTCCTGTGTGTGCGATAGGTAGATAGTTTACATCCTTTTAGATTCACTCATAAACAATCTCTCTGTTGCAAGCAGACCTGGGTTCAAACAGTATTCATTTTCATTCAAATACTTTATCTGGCACACTGGAACCAATGAAAATGACAAATGAAAAGTATCCAATGGAACCAAAAAAAGGTACATTTTTCAAAACCTGTCCATCTACCACTCCAAGCAGGCTGAAGCAAATGCTCAAAGTATTTGAAAGATAACAAATACTACTTGCACTGAGGTTTGGTTAGTCAAACAGCTAAGGGCTAATGCACTAAGATCACAGTGTGGATTCTGGAATTACCACTGGAGGAACAGTAGCCTAATGCAGGTGCAGGAAAGGAGATTAGATGGTTAAAGCATGCATGGCTTTGGGCGAGATCAAAATGGAGAGAGTGTTTCCATGCCCATGGCTAACATCTGGATTGTTTCTGGGTGAAAATGGGTGCAACTTTACAATAAACAGTTTTCAGTGGATTCTGGTACCTGTGAGTGCGCCATCTGCTGGAAGGAGAACCCTGGAGGCTCAGAGGTGCGTAGGGAGGAGGTCTGAGGGGCTGGTGTCGTTGTCAGGAACCTGTTGGCACTGGGTGTAAATGTGGAGCTGGGAGAGTCTGTAGACATGATAGTGTGCCTAGAAAGAAATCTGCACCCGGGAGGAAAATATATATTTTAATTTATTTATTTTACTAGGCAAGTCAGTTAAGAACAAATTCTTATTTTCAATGATAGCCTAGGAACAGTGGGTTAACTGCCTTGTTCAGGGGCAGGATGACAGATTTTTACCTTCTCAGCTCAGGGATTCAATGTTGCAACCTTTCGGTTACTAGTCCAACGCTCTAACCACTAGGCTACCTGCCGCCCCTCAAACATGTTTGAGTTTGGGGTGTGATATACACTGATTGTACAAAACCTTAGGAACACCTTCCTAATGTTGAGTTGCACCCCCTTTTGCCCTCAGAACAGCCTCAATTTATCAGGGCATGGACTCTACAAGGTGTTCTTTGGGTGGTGGACCATTCTTGATACACACAGGAAACTGTTGAGTATGAAATACCCAGCAGCGTTGCAATTCTTGACACACTCAAACTGATCCTGACACCTACGACCACACCCCATTCAAAGACACTTACATATTTTTTCTTGCACATTCACCCTCTGAATGGCACATATACATGATCCATATCTGAATTGTCTCAAGGCTTAAAAATCCTTCTTTAACCTGTCTCCTCCCCTTCATCTACACTGACAAAAGGATCATAGCTTTCACCTGGATTTACCTGGTCAGTCTCTGTGGTCAGTCTATGTTTTGTACACTCAGTGTAGCTCAACATGTGTGTTATGAGTCACAATCCCATTCCCTGTGTTTTTTCTCTATGTGATTTGGAATTGGAAATTAATTGGAAATGACTAGCTTTCACAGGTCCATGACATGTACTGTTTGCACAGTGGCTTGTATGATTCATCTCTTTGTGGTTGATGCTTACCAGTGCCATCCATGCATTACATTATATTTTTATTGTATCCTTCAGTCTGGGTCATTCATAGTATGAATGTACCTTTCAGGTAGGCTACAGCACTTAACCCCATTGTAACATCTCAGTGGTCTTCTGGGCATCTCTGAGTTATCATTGTACAAGACTAGGAGCGATACAGTACGTGATCTTTAAGTGTACAGGTGTGGGTACTTTAGGTTCGATGGAACAGTTTCCCGGACACAGATTAAGTCTAAGAAGCACTTTAAATGGAGAAACATTTTGTCTAGGACTCTATGGAAGGAGGCAAGGTGCTCTTCCATCTTCATCAGTTTACAGTTCTGTTATCAGCAGAGGTGTGAGGCACGTGGCAAAAGTTACCAGGAAGGGTAACCTCATACACACACATATTTGCACGCACGCACGCACACACACACACACACTCCTCAAAGCTCATTAAAATGGGCAACAAACTGTGAAGATTAGGTCACTCAAAACCAGCTATTGCTGAGGTGGGTTGAAGGGTGACATCAAGACCCTTTTGTTGTGTTGTGTGTGTGTGTGTGTGTGTGTGTGTGTGTGTGTGTGTGTGTGTGTGTGTGTGTGTGTGTGTGTGTGTGTGTGTGTGTGTGTGTGTGTGTGTGTGTGTGTGTGTGTGTGTGTGTGTGTGTGTGTGTGTGTGTGTTTGTGAAAAAGGTCAACTTGAGGGTGCTTATATTTCTCCTGCTTACCTGCATGTACATGTGGGGAACCTGTACTTGTGTAAGAGGTGTAAAATTAAAATGTGTTCGGAGAGTGGGGTCACGGCCAGTGATCCACAATTATTGATGGCGACTCGATTCAGAGATGGAGAGAGCGAGACAGAGAGAGAGAGAGAAAGATAGAGAGATATTGTGGAAGTTTTCATACAGGAGTAATAAGGAAGTGAGATGTCAGAGTTGAGACAGCCTTTGTTCTGTTGCAGCAACAGCTCCTTTGACTTTTGACCTGTTTGACTCAAACCTCTGATTGGCCGTTTGGAGTTGCACTGACGAGGAAGAATAACTAATCAAGAAAAAAAATCGCTGTGCTGCCATTTCTTTGGCCAAAGATGGTTAACTGGATTTAAGGTGGAGCGGGATCTGTGGACGGTTGAGGACTATAGTGTGACATCCCTGTTTGTAAGCATACTGTGACCTCTGACAAAAGGGCTGGACCTTTATGACATAGGTGAAGTGCACTTGCTATGTAACAGCAGGGTCCTTCGTTAGACTCTGGGAACTAACCAATATACTGCAATACATCTTCACAATTAACCTTAATGTCTAAATGATTTGACTCTAGGAACTGTGTACTGATAATGGTCTCCACAACCAGAAGCTAATACTAACAAATGTACAGTATGTGCCATTCAGATGAACAAACGCTGCCATTGTCTGTGAGTTGACATGGGAAAAGGAATGGCACCAGTCTGCCATGTTATCATAACCCTAGAAAAAACGACCCATTAAAAATCAGGTATCAAAATGTCCACAGTTTGTCCTGAGGATATTCCCACAATTCAGGAGCCAAAATGTATGAATGAATGGTTCCCATCTGATTTAAAAACAAAAATATGTATGTGAATAATTTGATACACCAGTGTTTAGTGGTGGTGGTTTTCCTTTAAGTGTCCAATTCCTCTTTAAAGCTCTTCTAAAGCTGAACAGTGTGCTGGTTCCTGACAGACCTGGGTTCAAATAGTATTTGAAATCATTATGAATACTTTATCTGTGCTTGATTGAGCATGCCTTGCTTAATGGACCAATAGAATAGTCCCAAAACTGTAAAACCCACCCATCTGGCACTCATGTCAAGCTAGAGCAGACGCTCAAAGTATTTTAAAGATTTCAAATAGTATTTGAACCCAAGTGGGTTTGTTTCTGAGCATGTTTCAGCTGTCCCAGTGTTGAGATGTTGCCATAACTAACCCTCACCTTGACTGGCAGTTCTAATGGACCAAGAAAGTCTACTTTTTCACTTTCATCCATCGTGTAATTAGGAAGTACTTATTTTCATCTCCTTTGCTCTGTCGGTTCCTGAGTTGTGTTGTTATAACTGAAGCCCAGAGTGCCAGCAGTGAGATGAGGGGAGAAAACTAATATAATCTCAAAGAACGAATACTGGGGACTTAACCCTCGTTCACTTCACTTACAGTTTTGTGACCTGTTGACATTCCAAGTCATCCATCACAGATGTTATAAGCTTCTGTGCAGTATCTCTATGCTCCTACATGTCATGTCACAGACAGTAACACAGGGGTGGGCAACTTCTGACTCAGCACTAACACACCTGTTTCAACTAACACAAGTCTAAATTGAAGATCATGATTAGTTGATGTGATGAATCAGGTATGTTAGAGCTGGGCTGGAACAAAATCCTTGTTCCAGCCCACATTGTTAATGTTGTATATGACTATTGTAGCTGGAAACAGCAGATTTGTTATGGAATATCTACATAGGCGTACAGAGGCCCATTATTAGCAACCATCACTCCTGTGTTCCAATGACACGTTGTGTTAGCTAATCCAAGTTATCATTTTAAAAAGCGAATTTTATTTTGTTTCCTTTATTTAACTAGGCAAGTCAGTTAAGAACAAATTCTTATTTTCAATGACGGCCTAGGAACAGTGGGTTAACTGCCTTGTTCAGGGGCAGAACGACAGATTTTTACCTTGTCAGCTCAGGGATTTGAACTTGCAACCTTTTGGTTACTAGTCCAACACTCTAACCACTAGGCTACCCTGCCGCCCCAGGGGCCACTAGATCATTAGAATGTTCAACCTTGTTTTGTTTTTTTGAGTTCCCAGGTTGTCTTGAAAGCACCATAAACCCAAAGAATGCAAAACTTTGATGACAAAGTTTGATGACAGAATTTGCCCACGAAGGACTGCTGCGCCACCGTCCTGTTCAAATGAGCACAGCACAACTCAGGGCTCCCGAGACGTCACTGCAGTACCTGGTTCGAATCCAGAAGGAATCCCATCCGGATGTAATTGGGAGTCCCATAGGGCGGTGCACAATTGGCTCAGCGTCGTCCAGGTTCGGCCGGGGTAGGCCGACATTGTGAATAAGAATTTGTTCTTAACTGACTTTCCTCGTTAAATAAAGGTTAAATAAATAAACAAATAAAAACAAGGTGAGTCCAAAAATGTATTGTACGCTGCTGCATAAATTATGTAATATGCCAGGGAGAAATGTATACTGTAGCTAAGAAAGTAATAGTAAGTGTACAGTTGAAGTCGGAAGTTTACATACACTTAGATTGGAGTCATTAAAACTCGTTTTTCAACCACTCCACAAATTTCTTGTTAACAAACTATAGTTTGGGCAAGTCGGTTAGGACATCTACTTTGTGCATGACATAAGTCATTTTTCCAACAATTGTTTACAGACAGATTATTTCACTTATAATTCACTGTATCACAATTCCAGTGGGTCAGAAGTTTACATACACTTGGAAAATTCCAGAAAATGATGTCATGGCCTTAGAAGGTTCTGATAGGCTAATTTACATAATTTGAGTCAATTGGAGGTGTACCTGTGGATGTATTTCAAGGCCTACCTTCAAACTCAGTGCCTCTTTGCTTGACATCATGGGAAAATCAAAAGAAATCAGCCAAGACCTCAGAAAAAAAATTGTAGACCTCCACAAGTCTGGTTCATCCTTGTCTGGTTTATCCAAACGCCTGAAGGTACCACGTTCATCTGTACAAACAATAGTACGCAAGTATAAACACCATGGGACCACGCAGCAGTCATACCTCTCAGGAAGGAGACGCATTCTGTCTTCTAGAGATTAACGTACTTTGGTGCGAAAAGTGCAAATCAATCCCAGAACAACAGCAAAGGACCTTGTGAAGATGCTGGAGGAAACAGGGACAAAAGTATCTATATCCACATTAAAACGAGTCCTATATCGACATAACCTGAAAGGCCGCTCAGCAAGGAAGGAGCCACTGCTCCGAAACTGCCATAAAAAAGCCAGACTACGGTTTTCAGCTGCACATGGGAACAAAGATCGTACTTTTTGGAGAAATGTCCTAAAATAGAACTGTTTAGCCATAATGACCATCGTTATGTTTGGAGGAAAAGGGGGGCGCTTGCAAGCCGAAGAACACCATCCCAACCGTGAAGCACGGGGGTGGCAGCATCATGTTGTGGGGGTGCTTTGCTGCAGGAGGGACTGGTGCACTTCACAAAATAGATGGCATCATAAGGGAGGGAAATTATGTGGATATATTGAAGCAACATCTCAAGATATCAGTCAGGAAGTTAAAGCTTGGTCGCAAATGGGTCTTCCAAATGGACAATGACCCCAAGCATATTTCCAAAGTTGTGGCAAAATGGCTTAAGGACAACAAAGTCAAGGTATTGGAGTGGCCATCACAAAGCCCTGACCTCAATCCTATGGAAAATTTGTGGGCAGAACTGAAAAAGCGTGTGCGAGCAAGGAGGCCTACAAACCTGACTCAGTTACACCAGCTCTGTCAGGAGGAATAGGCCAAAATTCATCCAACTTATTGTGGGAAGCTTGTGGAAGGCTACCTGAAACGTTTGACCCAAGTTAACATTTTAAAGGCAATGCTACCAAATACTAATTGAGTGTATGTAAACTTCTGACCCACTGGGAATGTGATGAAAGAAATAAAAGCTGATATAGATCATTCTCTCTACTATTATTCTGACATTTCACATTCTTAAAATAAAGTGGTGATCCTAACTGACCTAAGACATGGCATTTTTATTAGGATTAAGTGTCAGGAATTGTGTAAAACTGAGTTTAAATGTATTTGGCTAAGGTGTATGTAAACTTCCGACTTCAACTGTATGTTGTGTAGTAAGCTTTTAGTAGCCCATGTGCCTCACCCTAATAATTTGGTCTATTTTCCCCTCTTAATTCTGCCTACTGTTCTGACTTGGTGGTGCACATGTAGCCTATAACCTGTTTTATAAAAATGTAATCATCAAATATTGTAAGAGCTGTCGTTGTCGGCTTATATGCCCCCTTTATTTATGCTATGGTTTTGACTTGGTGTACAGGGAGAACACTGTAAGAATGGCCCATGTTCTGAATTCTGCTACTGTACATTTCAAAGGTGCTGAACAAATAGTTATATTGACTACGTCCGTCCTAGCTCGCTCATTAATGTCTTAATCGAATTTACGGATTGGCTCTTATCCGCTTCGTCGTCCCCTTATGCCATAGTTTGTACTTCTCAATTGTCATTAGAAACCACATTTGTTTAAGCAAGTCAGCCATATCAGCTATGTTTTTTTTAAAGGCAGTAAATGAGGCAGAATTAACTGTTTCGCTGCCAGACAAGGCTCCGCTGGTAGCCAGGTGTAACAGTGGTAAGATGTTGGGACTGCTGTTGGGACTCCGCTGTTGTGACAGCTTTATGTAGGCCATAACAGCTTGTGAGCATAGTTTGTCACCATTATAGTGCAATTAATGTATTGTTTAGTGTTTTATTGTGTAGTGAAGTGGCTTTGCTGGCATGCATCCCCCCCTAAAATGTTTGTTTCCCCATCAAGATTTACATGCTAAAATCGCCACTGGTTACAACCTTATTCTAAAATGGATAAAATAATCAAATATCCTCATCAATCTGCACACAATACCCCATTATGACAAAGCGCAAACAGTTTTTTAGAAATACCTTATTTAAGTAAGTATTCAGACCCTTTGCTATGAGACTCGAAATTGAGCTCAGGTGCATCCTTTTTCCATTGATCGTCCTTGAGATGTTTCTACAACAAGATTGGAGTCCACCTGTGGTAAATTCAATTGATTGGACATGATTTGGAATGGCACACACTTGTCTATATAAGGTCCCACAGTTGACAGTGCATGTCAGAGCAAAAAACAATCCATGAGGTCGAAGGAGTTGTCTGTAAAGCTCTGAGACAGGATTGTGTCGAGGAACAGATCTGGGAAAGGGCACCCAAAAAATTCTGCAGCATTGAAGGTCCCCAAGAACACAGTGGCATCCTTAATTCTTAAATGAGTTTAGAACCACCAAGACTCTTCCTAGAGCTGGCCGCCCGACCAAACTGAGCAATCGGGGTAGAAGGGCCTTGGTCAGGGAGATGACCAAGAACCTGATGGTCAAGCACCTAAAGGACTCTTGAGAAATGAGAAATTGAGAAAGAAGATTCTCAGAACTGATGAAACCAAGATTAAACTCTTTGGCCTGAATGCCAAGCATCACGACTGGATGAAACCTGGCACCATCCCTACGGTGAAGCATTGAGTGGGGATGTTTTTCAGCATCAGGGACTGGGAGACTAGTCAGGATCAAGGGAAAGATGAACGGAGCAAAGTACAGAGAGATCCTTGATGAAAACCTGCTCCAGAGCTCTCAGGACCTCAGACTGGAGCGAAGGTTCATGTTCAACAGGACAACGACATCCTACCTGACAGAGCTTGAGAGGATCTGCAGAGAAGAATGGAATAAACTCTCCAAGTACAGGTGTGCCAAGAAGACTCAAGGCTGTAATCGCTGCCGAAAGTGCTTCAACAAAGTACTGAGGAAAAGGTCTGAATACTTATGTAAATGTGATTTCCAGGTTTTTGGGGGGATACATTTGCAAACATTTCTAATAACCTGTTTTTGCTTTGCCATTATGGGTTATTGTGTGTAGATTGATAAGAAGAAAAAAAGTTATTCAAATAAGGCTGTAATGTAACAAAATATGGGAAAAGTCAAGGGGTCTGAATACTTTCCCGAATACACCGTTTATGCTTTTTTGGAGGAATTTAGATAGGGTGCTCCTCCAACCTGTTTACCAAGAATTAGTCATTTTGGGGAAGTTTTTCCTGGAAACCATTGGATAGGACCATGAAACCAGGCAAAGGCATAATCCCATAGCCTCTCCTCTCTGTACAGGCTCCATGCCTACATGTGAAAGTGCTGGCTTGCCTGTTGTCAACAATGTGATAGTCATATTATACAACTCACAGCGCTCCTGTTAGTTCTCACATTACATTTACTATTTAGACAAACAAACACTGGCAGTGATCCAAAATGCATACTTGTGTTCTATCTAGAGCGTATAGCAAGTACGAAAGACAACTGTCATTTTTCAAGTGTGATTCCAAACATAAGAATGTAAAAAGACAAGTATGTCAAGTTCTATAAGTGTACTTGGGAGTACTGGAAAACAAAGCACGCATGGGAGCATACTTTTTCATTCCCTTTGGTGGGGAGGGTATCCCATAACACCTTGCGACACAGCGAGAATTCCAAAAACTTCTGAATTAATGGTGGACTGTTATGGTCCCTGTTCGGGAGAAACTTTTACAGTTCTAGCCAGCCAAGTTGTTTGTGCATTCTTACATGATCAGTCAATACTGTACATGCATGTAATGTCTGTTTAACTAACGTTAGCAAGCTAGCTAACTTTCTTCTTGTCACTTTCCCCTCCCCTCGTGTTTCACCATTGCATATGAAGAAAATGTTTTGAGTAATGAAATTATACATTTAAAGTAAATCAGGGACAACTTGATCAAGCCTATGAATAGGAAAACTGTTTACAAAACCATTGCACATGGTTTCATACAGCAGGGGTAGTTACTCAGTCCATTGTGGCTGACACAGGGCCAGAAGGCCACTAAAGCATGCTTAATGTCGTTAGTCGGTGCCCTTTCAGCCGCTAAACATCAGAGTTGCAGGTAAGAAGACAAGACTCATCTTTGTTCAACGACACAGCTTTTCTTTTGAAAGTAGTGTCCCCCCAGCAAACACACAACCACCAAACAAGGTCCTCTCCTTGTGGGCCTTAACATGCCGTACATGAGTTTTCAGTGTCATTTCACATGCATGTCACACTTAATAAAGAAACAATAGCTGATTAGAAGCACAGACAGGTGTAATGCCATAGGTTCGTCATATTTGCTCCAAAGTTTCCAACCTTTTCCCATCCTTGACCATTTAGACATGCTCAACTCACCCTCCTTGATTCGACAACAATCTTGTTCTGCCAGTAGGCCACAGTATCTTATTTGAATCTCGTGGTGACAATCAATCATTCCAGTCCAGTCTGGGGAAGAAGAAGAATTGATCAGATTCACACAATCCACATGGTTTAGCCTAAACACCTGGAACACTTTCCAACAGAGCAATTCTTCTTTTGAAGAATACTGTTGAAGATATATTGACTAAGAAGAGTGTGGTAGTAGGAAGCAGAGCTGAAGGGCTGGTTCCAGCCTTCAGAGCATTAATCTCATGCTCATTCTCTCTCTTCTTTCACTCTCTCTCTCTTTTTCTCTCTTTCTGTCTGGCCCTCAGCCAACCCACAGTAGCCCAGCAGAGAGCTATGAGATACATAGAAGGAAACCTGTCACAACAGGTTCCAAAGGCCTAGCTACTGTACTGCTGAAGTCACCACTTCTGTCTCTCTCTCCTTCCCTCTTTCTTTACCTGATTCGAAGTAGGTGACTTGTGTGAATGGGGCATCAGATACACTTTAATCACATCCCCTATCCACTGGCAGAGAGTGTGTACTAAGCCCTGGTTTCAGAGCTCGTCCACATTAATAGGACCTGTAGGATAGGATCTGGTTCTCCCTGTGTAATTGCACCAATCATAAGAGCCTGTATAGCATATTAGTTCAATTATCTAGCTTGGTCTATTGACACTAATTGCTGTTCTTTGATTGCATCAGGGCTCTCATTTGCTACGGCAATATATTATTATTTTATAATTTTTTTGTAGATTTAAAAATGTTGACATTTTGATGCATCTGCATAAAATAGCATTAGTTAACGAATTAAACTGCTGGATTAGACGTACCCAGATGTGTCCAGGTGTGTCGCGGACGCAGTGCCAGGTAGTCAGGTGCTGAGCAGACGGCACAGGCTCAGAGAAGAAGTGCCAGGTGTGTCACACTCTGTCAGACCGGTCACATGCCAAGGTGGTTGTTGGTTTAGATAGACTGAGTGGCGCTGGGTAGAGGAGAGGGGTTGACCCTTTGAGCCTCTCATTGAGAAAGCAAATGATGGACTGAATCGCTGAAGATCTCTTCCAAACTTTTATACTGACAGATGGATCAAGACCAACACCTGAGCCAAAGAGGGAGAGAAGGGGAGGAGGGGGGGAAGGAGAGAGAGAAAGAAAGTAAGAGAAAGAAGTGGAAGAAGTATGTCAATACAGGTAAATTCCTATCCTACCCTCCAAGTAAACCAAGAAAGTAACACCCTCCCTCCCTCCCTCTCTCTCTCTTTCCTTCCCTCTCTCTCTCCTAGCCTCTCTCTCTCTCTCTCCCTCCCTCTCTCTCTCTCCATCTCTCTCTCAGCTGCCTTAAAATTCAAACCAGGCTGAGGTGATTGATAGATAGACAGAGGGATAAGTTACAGATGAATAAAATCTTAGGTTACAGTGGGAGGTCTCAGCCAACCTCTCAACGCAGTCAAGTAGCCGCAGGGGGCTCCTCCTGACAGAAACAGGGATTTCTGAAGAGGTGGAATGTGGGAAAGAAGTCCTAAAGGGCACTTGTTGAAATGACACCAAACCCCACTTGGTAAAAAAACAAAACATCCTGTAGCACTGAGGTGTCCTTGTTTTCTGTTGTTTTACTAGAATTGTTTATTTTCGGGCAATGGAAGGGTGGCGGGGGGGGGGGGTTTATTCTAGTCTTGAATCATTCTCCATTAGTTGCCACCTTAACACATGCTCCAGACAGGCTCATCAAAACAAACTGTTCATGCAAATCTCTGAAACGATTGATGCCGCAAACACGTGTAACACAATTTGACCATATACCTATGTGTAACTGCTATGTTATTACATGGTAATAGAGTGTAGTGGGTGCTAGAAAGAAACAGACATTTCCGTGAAGTGAATTATACACTGTGCCTTGTTACAATTGTATCAGCCAACTAAGGTCCTTAGATCAGGATCCTATCAACCCTGGGATTCCACTTGTGTTACAGTATGTTACATATCTACAGTATGTTACATATCTACAGTGTGTTACATATCTACAGTGTATTACATATCTACAGTATGTTACATATCTACAGTGTGTTACATATCTACAGTATATTACATATCCACAGTATGTTACATATCTACAGTATATTACATATCTACAGTATGTTACATATCTACAGTGTATTACATATCTACAGTATGTTACATATCTACAGTATGTTACATATCTACAGTATGTTACATATCTACAGTATGTTACATATCTACAGTATGTTACATATCTACAGTGTGTTACATATCTACAGTATGTTACATATCTACAGTATGTTACATATCTACAGTATGCTACATAGGTATAGGGGCTACTTCACGTAAAGTGTTGCCAGTTTGTTAACTCTGAAATGATGTGTGTCATTACTACAGTACAATACACTACAGTTTATTTTTCTCCAGGTAGTGTCGGTGCCAATGATTAAATCAAGCTATATCAACAAACACCACTTGAACATCAGAAGAGAAAGGAAACCATCAGATGGCTATCCCCACAGGAGATAACAGACTGACTGCTATCCCCACAGGAGATAACAGACTGACTTACTGTGACCTAAACCTCTTGTTGCTTGCCTGCTGCCTCTAATTGGGCCATGTCATCAGAATGACTTATACTGCATCTGGTACTCTTATATGTAATCAGTTTAGCAAATCAGAACACATATACATATACATATGAATGAGAACTTTCAATCAATCACCGATTCTGTTATTGTCAGTTTTTATTGTGGTTATTTGGCCCAGGTGCTGACATGGGTGCTCCCTGTACACACCTGCTTACTGCTTTTTTATTTTATTTTTTATTTCACCTTTATTTAACCATGTAGGCAAGTTGAGAACAAGTTCTCATTTACAATTGCGACCTGGCCAAGATAAAGCAAAGCAGTTCGACACATACAACAACACAGAGTTACACATGGAGTAAAACAAACATACAGTCAATAATACAGTAGAAAAATAAGGCCATGGTGGCAAGGTAAATACAATATAGCAAGTAAAACACTGGAATGGTAGATTTGCAGTGGAAGAATGTGCAAAGTAGAATAATAGAAATAATGCGGTGCAAAGGAGCAAAATAAATAAATACAGTAGGGGAAGAGGTAGTTGTTTGGGCTAAATTATAGATGGGCTATGTACAGGTGCAGTAATCTGTGAGCTGCTCTGACAGCTGGTGCTTAAAGCTAGTGAGGGAGATAAGTGTTTCCAGTTTCAGAGATTCTTGTAGTTCGTTCCAGTCATTGGCAGCAGAGAACTGGAAGGAGAGGCAGCCAAAGGAAGAATTGGCTTTGGGTGTGACCAGAGAGATATACCTGCTGGAGCGCGTGCTACAGGTGGGTGCTGCTATGGTGACCAGCGAGCTGAGATAAGGGGGGACTTTACCTAGCAGGGTCTTGTAGATGACCTGGAGCCAGTGGGTTTGGAGACGAGTATGAAGCGAGGGCCAGCCAACGAGAGCATACAGGTCGCAGTGGTGGGTAGTATATGGGGCTTTGGTGCCAAAACGGATGGCACTGTGATAGACTGCATCCAATTTATTGAGTAGGGTATTGGAGGCTATTTTGTAAATGACATCGCCGAAGTCGAGGATCGGTAGGATGGTCAGTTTTACGAGGGTATGTTTGGCAACATGAGTGAAGGATGCTTTGTTGCGAAATAGGAAGCCAATTCTAGATTTAACTTTGGATTGGAGATGTTTGATGTGAGTCTGGAAGGAGAGTTTACAGTCTAACCAGACACCTAGATATTTGTAGTTGTCCACATATTCTAAGTCAGAACCGTCCAGAGTAGTGATGCTGGACGGGCGGGCAGGTGCAGGCAGCGATCGGTTGAAGAGCATGCATTTAGTTTTACTTGTATTTAAGAGCAGTTGGAGGCCACGGAAGGAGAGTTGTATGGCATTGAAGCTCGTCTGTAGGGTTGTTAACACAGTGTCCAAAGAAGGGCCAGAAGTATACAGAATGGTGTCGTCTGCGTAGAGGTGGATCAGAGACTCACCAGCAGCAAGAGCGACATCATTGATGTATACAGAGAAGAGAGTCGGCCCAAGAATTGAACCCTGTGGCACCCCCATAGAGACTGCCAGAGGCCCGGACAACAGGCCCTCCGATTTGACACACTAACCTCTATCAGAGAGGTAGTTGGTGAACCAGGCGAGGCAATCATTTGAGAAACCAAGGCTATTGAGTCTGCCGATGAGGATGTGGTGATTGACAGAGTCGAAAGCCTTGGCCAGGTCAATGAACACGGCTGCACAGTATTGTTTCTTATCGATGGCGGTTAAGATATCGTTTAGGACCTTGAGCGTGGCTGAGGTGCACCCATGACCAGCTCTGAAACCAGATTGCATAGCGGAGAAGGTGCAGTGGGATTCGAAATTGTTGGTAATCTGTTTGTTGACTTGGCTTTCGAAGACCTTAGAAAGGCAGGGTAGGATAGAAATAGGTCTGGGTCAAGAGTGTCCCCCCCTTTTTTTTTTTTGAATATTTTATTTTTGCATTTTCCAATTGACAACATTCAAGACAAACGTGAAAAGATATTAGACAACAATAGGACAAAGTGACAATAACAGATGAGCGTAACAAAGAAAGAAAAAAGAAAACAAATTATAATTATATATACAGACATACAATAAAAAAAAAATTATAATGAGACATTGGATCATATGGTCACCTGCCGTAGGCTACATATTATACGTTACGTGTGAAACATTATATAAGGATAATATAGAGATTCATTCAATGTGATGTGGGCGGAGATTCTCCATATAGTCAATAAAAGGTTGCCAAATTCTGTAAAATGTATTTAACTTATTCCTCAAGCGGTAAGTAATTTTCTCCAGTGGGATACAACTATTAACTTCTGATAGCCACATTGCAACTGGCAGGGGGGAATCCAATTTCCATTTCAAGGCGATACATTTCTTGGCAATCGCTAGCAATATTTCTGTTAGCTTTATAGTATAGCTTTGCCTAAGATTGGTGTTAGTAAAGTTGCCCAGTAGACAGACCTCCGGGTCTAAAGGGAATGCAACCCCATGAATTGAGGATATGGTATCGCATACCCCCTGCCAGAAACCGTGTAGTTTTGAACACTGCCAAGTGGAATGGAGGAATGTTCCTTCATCTGAGCCACATCTAAAACATAGGGAGGAGATATCAGGGTTGAACTTGTGCAGTCTAGATGGGGTGATATAGAGCTGATGGAGGAAATTAAACTGGATCAGTCTGTATCTGGAGTTCAATGTGGATGTAACACCATCCCTGCATAGGTCACTCCATAGACCCTCATCAAGATCAATACCCAGATCTTTTTCCCATCTAAGTCGGGGTTTATCTAGCCCAGGCAGTGTTAGTCCTGACATAAGAGCATCGTAAACACGGGAAATGGTCTTGAACAGTGGTTGGTCTGCGTGGCAGAGTTGTTCAATAGGTGACATCTTAGGTAGGTTCCATTGTCCCTTGAGAGACACCCTAATAAAGTTTCGTAGTTGTAGGTAGCTAAAGAAGTCCCTGTTAGGCAAGTGGTATTTCTGTTTCAGCTGATCAAAAGACATAAGAACTCCCTCCTCGTAACAATGTTCCAGAAGAGTGATCCCCTTATCAGACCATGGTCTAAAGTTACTATTCTGGAAAAACATAGGAATCAATCTATTGTTCCATAAAGGTGTTTCAGGGGAAAGGAATCCCCCTCGTCCGAACAGCTCATGCAGTTTGCACCATGCCAGGACAGAATGTATGATTAAAGGGTTGTCTGTGATGGTTTTTATAGATTTTCTGTCCCATTTGTAAAACAATTCTGCCCCAGTGTCATCATTTACCTCAAGCTTTTCAATGTTCAACCATGAGGGAGAGGGACCCTTGTCAAACCTCTGAGCCAGAAACCTAGACTGTGCTGCCCAGTAGTACATTCTAAAATTGGGGAGGTTTAAGCCCCCTTGACTGTAATCCAGGGTCAGTTTATCCAGGCCAACCCTAGGGGTTTTGCCGTGCCAGATAAACCGCCTGGTCATCTTGTCGAGAGAGGAAAAGAATGCTGCGGGAACAGGGATAGGGAGAGATTGAAACAGATATAGAAATCTGGGCAGGACATTCATTTTAATTACATTGATTCTACCCAGTAGAGTGAGAGGTAAGTCCATCCATTTACAAAGGTCACCCTCCACCTTTTGCAACAAATTGGCCAGATTGAGTTTATAGAGGTTGTTCAGGTTACCATCCACCATTATGCCCAAATATGTGAAGCCCATAGGCGACCATCTAAAAGGAAACTTGTGCTTGATGGTATGATGGTCAAAGACAGACAACGGTAAGATTTCGCTTTTATCTAAATTGACCTTATATCCAGAGAAAGAACTATAACACTGTAGTAGGATCTGCAAGTGAGAGAGGGAGTGTTCTGGGTTTGTTAGAAATAAGATAAGGTCGTCCGCAAAGAGTGATAATTTATGGGTATGGGGGCCCACCTCAAAGCCATGTATGTCAGGGCACGTTCTAATAGCCTCAGCCAACGGTTCGATGGCGAGGGCAAAGAGGTGGGGGCTAATTGGGCAACCTTGTCTGTTCCCCCTATAGAGAGGGAAAGAGGAGGAAGTAATCCCGTTGGTAGCAATCCTAGCTTTAGGAGATTTGTAGAGTGATTTTATCAAATTTACAAACCCGGTACCTAAACCAAACTTTTCCAAGACGCGAAAGAGGTATGGCCATTCAACCCTATCAAAGGCCTTTTCAGCGTCGAGGGAGACTGCGACACTAGGTATTTTGTTTTTGTTAGCAAGGTGAATTATATCAAAGAACCTTCTGAGATTATTGGAGGACAATCTATTAATTATGAAGCAAGTCTGATCTGGGTTGACCAACAGGGGAAGACATGACTCCAGTCTCTTAGATAGCATTTTGGTGACCAGTTTACAATCTGTGTTAAGGAGAGAGATTGGTCTATATGAGGCGCACTTTAGTGGATTTTTCCCTTTCTTGTGGATTACAGTAATCACTGCTTGAGAGAAAGACTCTGGAAAGCAGTTGTCTTCCCTGGCTTTTTTAAGTACCTCCATAAGGTAGGGGACCAACAGCTCCCTAAATTCTTTATAGAACTCTGGAGGGAAGCCATCCTCCCCAGGAGATTTATTAGAAGGTAAGGATTTAATGGCCTCCAACAATTCAGGAACTGAGAAGTGTTCACTCAGGCGCTCGCTGTCTTCCCCTGACAGGCATGGGAGGTTGAGAGAGGAGAGAAAGGAGTCGATCTCTGATAGATCATCGCTTGATTGGGAAGTGTAGAGGTCTTCATAGTATTTCTTAAAAGTATTATTAATTTCAGTAGGGTCGAAAGATATCTCATTAGTAAGAGTTTCTATAGCATTAATTGTCCTCTTACTTTCCTCTGCTTTCAGTTGCCATGCCAATACTTTGTGTGCTTTCTCTCCAAGCTCGTAATAACGCTGTTTTGATTTAGTGATGGCCCTCTCAGCTTGATATGTGTTCAGAATATTATATTTCAGTTTTTTATTTACCAAAAGCCTGTATAGATCTTTAGTTGGGCCTCTTTGGTAGGTTTTCTCTAGCTCTGAGATTTCAGATTCAAGGGCACTCAGTTCCGCACCGTGTTTTCTCTTCAGCCCTTTAGTATAGGAAATGATCTGTCCCCTCAGATAGGCCTTCAATGTGTCCCAAAGAATGAAACTGTCAGGAGCGGAGGGTTTGTTTGTCAAAGTGAAAATATTGATCTGCTCTTTGATGAATGCACAAAATTCAGGTTGCTTTAGGAGTGTAGAATTTAGTCTCCATCTATATACTCCATTTACCTTGGTAGGAATGGAGATTGATAATACCAGGGGAGAATGGTCACTAAGCAATCTGGGGAGATACTCGACATCTAACACTCTATGAAATAGTTGTGTCGACAGTAAAAAGTTATCTATGCGTGTGTGTGTCTTGTGTGGGTGTGAATAAAAAGAGTAGTCCCTATCCTGTGGGTGCAACTGTCTCCAGATGTCTAGTAAATTGAGATCTTTCATGAATGACATGGTGAGCTTGCTGGCTTTGGTAAGAAGTGAGGGTTTATCAGAGGACCTATCAAGAACTGTATCTAAACAAAAATTAAAATCTCCTCCAACCAGTAACCATCCTGGTGGTGTTTGAGCGACCTGAAGGAAGACATTCTGAATAAACATATGGTCATCGAAGTTAGGAGCATAGATATTCAATAGGGTCCAAGACTCTGAAAACATATGCCCCTGCACCAAAACAAACCTGCCAGAGGGATCAGAGATGGTGTTGCTGACGCAGAAGGGGATGTGTCTACTTATCAAAATTGCAGTTCCTCTTGCTTTGGAGTTAAAAGAGGACGCAAAAACGTGTCCTACCCATTCCCTCTTCAATTTCTTGTGTTCACTGGCTGTAAGATGTGTTTCTTGTAAAAACACAATGTCAGCCTTTAATTTCTTAAGGTATGTATAGACTCTCTTCCTTTTAATCGGGCTGTTAAGACCTTTTACGATGAATGTGACATATTTTAGTGGATTAAGCATAGTAGGGTTTCAAATATGTAACTGAATGGAAATCTATCATATGTAGATAGTTAGGAAATGTTTCAACTTTGGTTTGAACACAGAAGTGACCTATGTGTCTCTTTAGGAAGGAAACAATAAACATAGAAAAAAGGGGAAAAAAATAAAGAATCCCACCCACCCCGATTGTTAGACTAAAACCACAATCCCAACAATCAAACATGAATACACTTGTAGAGATACGTTGCTGCTCGCTTTCCATCTTGCTCTTACTAGCTAAACCTTGGCGTAAACTAAAACCTGCGAGCTCTCTAAATTGAAAACAAACGTTGTGAATAGATATTTATGGCTGAATATTTACTGCCCACGGTAAGGGCTGCTTGAGTCTCTTTTCGAAAGATTAACATAAATGAGGGGGAAAGCAGTGGGCCTAAACCCACTTATTTGCTTCGCCCAGTGATATGTACTAAACCAAAATATACTCTCCTGTAAATGTAATAGAACTCACCCCGGAAAGATACGGTTAGTTGAAAATGTACAAATCAATTATAGCGACCGGAGGGTATCAGCGGTTCAGTCCGGATAAGAGAAAACAAACAAACTGCATCTTTTCCCCCAAAGAGACCGTCCTGGCTCAGACGTTGCTCAGTTCTTTGAGAAAAGTGTACACTTCTCCCGGCGTGTTGAAGAGATGGCTTCGGCCTTTGTACTGAACTTTCATCCGCGCAGGGTGGATGAGGTAGCCGATGATGTTCTTCTCCTTCAGTGCTTTGGCGGCAGGTCTGAACTGCTTGCGACGTCTTGCGAGATCCGCGCTCATATCCGGGAAAAGGCTGACCCTCTTGCCATCAATGGTTATGTCCCCTTTGGCTCTTGCGAGTTGCAGTACCTTCTCTCTGTCTTGGAAACGGAGGAACCTGATCAGGACGGCCCGTGGGGGCTCATCTGGCCGGGGTTTCGGCGCTGATGTTCTGTGGGCGCGTTCGATTTCCAGTGACTTGGTGAAGTTGATTGTGCCTAGGACATCCGGGATCCATTGAGTGAAGAAACGGACCGGGTCACGGCCCTCGCTGTCCTCTTTCAATCCCACCACACGGATATTACTACGTCTGCTCTGGTTCTCCATCTGATCTACCTTGTTTTTGAGGTAGGCATTGTCCTTTTGCAGTTGTATCAAGACCTGGTCATGTCGAGCGATGGTGTCTTCAACTGTGCTAATGCGCAACTCTGCCTCAGTCGTTCTCAAAAGGAGATCATTCATGGAGGATTTCAGGTCGTCAATGGAAGAATGGAGTTCAGCCGTTCTCTTATCGATTTTCATAGAAAGACCTTTGTTACCATCCTGAATTTCCCGGAGGAGAGTAGCCAGCATGTCGGCAGGCTCGCAAGAGGCCGGGAGCAACAGTCTGGAACTGTCGTTTGAGTTATGAGGGCTAATGCTAATCTTGCTAGCGTTATCGTTATCTTGGGAATCAACGACGTTTTGGTCGTCCTTCTTTGCCTCTCTTTCGGCGGTCCATGGCTCTTTGGGAAGGTAAGTACTTGACAATTTATCAGCCGATGTTAGAATATTGTTTCAACGTTGTTATTTAGGTAATAATAGAATAACTTTGAAGAGCTCGGTTTGTCAACGTCTGCTCAGCTCCGCGGCATCACGTGCTCCCCGAGTGTCCCCCCCTTTGAAGAGGGGGATGACCGCAGCTGCTTTCCAATCTTTTGGAATCTCAGACGACACGAAAGAGAGGTTGAACAGGCTAGTAATAGGGGTTGCAACAATTTTGGCAGATAATTTTAGAAAGAAAGGGTCCAGATTGTCTAGCCCGGCTGATTTGTAGGGGTCCAGATTTTGCAGCTCTTTCAGAACATCAGCTGACTGGATTTGGGAGAAGGAGAAATGGGGAAGGCTTGGGCGAGTTGCTGTGGGGGGTGCAGTGCTGTTGACCGGGGTAGGGGTAGCCAGGTGGAAAGCATGGCCAGCCGTAGAAAAATGCTTATTGAAATGTTCAATTATAGTGGATTTATCGGTGGTGACAGTGTCCTATCCTCAGTAAAGTGGGCAGCTGGGAGGAGGTGCTCTTGTTCTCCATGGACTTTACAGTGTCCTAGAAAGGTTTTGAGTTTGTGTTGCAGGAAGCAAATTTCTGCTTGAAAAAGCTAGCCTTGGCTTTTCTAACTGCCTGTGTACATTGGTTTCTAACTTCCCTGAAAAGTTGCATATCACGGGGGATGCTAATGCAGAATGCCACAGGATGTTTTTGCGTTGGTTAAGGGCAGTCAGGTCTGGAGAGAACCAAGGGCTATATCTGTTCCTGGTTCTAAATTTCTTGAATGGGGCATGCTTATTTAAGATGGTGAGGAAGGCATTTAAAAAAAATAACCAGGCATCCTCTACTGACGGGATGAGGTCAATATCCTTCCAGGATACCCGGGCCAGGTCGATTAGAAAGGCCTGCTCGCTGAAGTGTTTCAGGGAGCGTTTGACAGTGATGAGTGGAGGTCGTTTGACCGCTGACCCATTACGGATGCAGGCAATGAGGCAGTGATCGCTGAGATCTTGGTTGAAAACAGCAGAGGTGTATTTAGAGGGCGTGTTTATGGCTTTGGGGTGGTACCTGGTAGGTTCATTGATAATTTGTGTGCGATTGAGGACATCAAGCTAGATTGTAGTATGGCTGGGGTGTTAAGCATGTCCCAGTTTAGGTCACCTAGCAGCACGAGATCTGAAGATAGATGTGGGGGCAATCAGTTCAAAAAAGGTGTCCAGAGCACAGCTGGGGACAGAGGGTGGTCTATAGCAGGCGGAAACAGTGAGAGACTTGTTTTTAGAGAGGTGGATTTTTAAAAGTAGAAGTCCAAATTGTTTGGGTATAGACCTGGATAGTAGGACAGAACTCTGCAGGCTATCTCTGCAGTAGATTGCAACACCGCCCCATTTGGCTGTTCTATCTTGTCTGAAAATGTTGTAGTTAGGGATGGAGATTTCAGAGTTTTTGGTGGTCTTCCTAAGCCAGGATTCAGACACGGCTAGGACATCCGGGTTGGCAGAGTGTGCTAAAGCAGTGAATAAAGCAAACTTAGGGAGGAGGCTTCTAATGTTAACATGCATGAAACCAAGGCTATTACAGTTACAGAAGTCATCAAAAGAGAGCGCCTGGGGAATAGGAGGGAGCTAGGCACTGCAGGGCCTGGATTCACCTCTACATCACCAGAGGAACATAGGAGGAGTAGGATAAGGGTGCGGCTAAAAGCTATGAGAATTGGTCGTCCAGGACGTCCGGAACAGAGAGTAAAAGGAGCAGGGTTCTGGGGGCGATAAAATAGCTTCAAGGTTTAACCTGATGAGGATAGAGGGCGCTATTTACACTTTGGG
The DNA here is from genome assembly GCF_016432855.1 of Salvelinus namaycush. NCBI lineage: Eukaryota > Metazoa > Chordata > Actinopteri > Salmoniformes > Salmonidae > Salvelinus > Salvelinus namaycush. The sequence continues at coordinate 25,323,303 of NC_052329.1, forward strand.
GGAAAAACGTGCCCAATTTAAACGGCCTCGTACTCTATTCTTGCTCGTACAATATACATATTATTATTACTATTGGATAGAAAACACTCTCTAGTTTCTAAAACCGTTTGAATTTTGTCTGTGAGTAAAACAGAACTCATTTGGCAGCACACTTTCTGACCAGGAAGTGGAAAGTCTGAAAATTATGCTCTGTTCAAGGGCCTGCCTATAAATGGGCATGACACGTATGAGTATACATGCACGTCATACACCTTCCCCAGGATGTCAAGATGCAGTGAGAGAAGAAATGGAGTGATTATCTTGGTCTGAGATGGAATACGTCCTCTTGGAATGACGTGTCACCCATTTTATGTTTTCAGGAAGGCGCGAAGTTGGTCCTGGATTTGCCATCTGAATAGCTGTCGTTATAGGCGATTACTATCTCCGGCTTTGATTTTATTTGATACATGTGACCATATCATCGTAAAGTATGTTTTTTCAATATAGTTTTATTAGATTTTTGAAATTTATTCGGGACGTTAGGCGTGTTGCGTTGTGTGCCTTTGTTCAGAAAGGAGAGCTTCGAGCCACTTGGCCAGTGTGCTTGCTAAATCAGGAGGGAAAACCGATGTTCTAAATCCAAACAACGACTGTTCTGGACAAAGGACCCCTTGTCCAACATTCTGATGGAAGATCACCAAAAGTAGGACCCATTTTGTGATGCTATTTCATATATCTGTCGAACTGTATACTAGTAGTTTTGCGCCCAGATTTTGGGCACTCTCTCGCTATAACGTAAGGTGGATGTCGTAATGAAGATATTTTTAGAATTCTAACACTGCGATTGCATTAAGAACTAGTGTTACTATCATTTCCTATACAACATGTATTTTTTTGTAATGTTTATGAATAGCTATTTGGTCAGAATAGGTGAGAGTCTAATAGAAATATCCGCACATTCTGGGAAAAAGAAGCTACATTAGCATAATGGATAACCACTGATTTCAGCTCTAAATATGCACATTTTCGAACAAAACATAAGTGTATGTATAACCTGATGTTATAGGACTGTCATCTGAGGAAGGTTTATGAAGGTTAGTGAAAATTTATATCTTTTGCTGGTTTATTCGCTAACGCTAACGTGCCTATTGCTATCGCTAACGTGCCTTGATGAATGAATGTGGTTGTGTGTAGGCTATTGTAGTAAGCTAATATAATGCTATATTGTGTTTTCGCTGTAAAACACTTAAAAAATCTGAAATATTGGCTGGATTCACAAGATGCTTGTCTTTCATTTGCTGTACACGATGCATTTTTCAGAAATGTTTTATGATGAGTATTTAGGTATTCCACGTTGGTCTCTATAATTACTCTGGCTGCTTCGGTGATATTTTTAACGGTAGCTGTGATGGTAGCTGCAATGTACAACTGATTTATACCTCAAATATGCACATTTTTCGAACAAAACATAGATTTATTGTGTAACATGTTATAAGACTGTCATCTGATGAAGTTGTTTCTTGGTTAGTTTGGTTGGTTCTTGGTTAGTTAGGTTGGCTTTATGCATGCTACCTGTGCTGTGAAAAATGGCTGTCCTTCTTTGTATTTGGTGGTGAGCTAACATAAATATACGTGCTGTTTTCGCTGTAAAACATTTAAAAAATCGGACATGTTGACTGGATTCACAAGATGTGTATCTTTCATTTGCTGTATTGGACTTGTTAATGTGTGAAAGTTAAATATTTCAAAAAAATATTTTTGGAATTTCGCGCTCTGCCTTTTCAGTGGAATGTGGGAGGAGTTCCGCTAGCGGAACGCCTGGGCGAGACAGGATAATGTGCAGACAAAGGTATGGTAGGATGTGAATACAGTGGAGGTCAACCTAGGCATTGAGTGATGATGAGAGAGATATTGTCTCTAGAAACATCATTGAAACCAGGTGATGTCTTCACATGTGTGGGTGGTGGAACTGAAAGGTTGGATAAGGTATAATGAGCAGGGCTAGAGGCTCTACAGTGAAATAAGCCAATAAACACTAACCAGAACAGCAATGGACAAGGCATATTGACATTAAGGAGAGGCATGCTTAGCCGAGTGATCATAAGGGTCCAGTGAGTAGTGAGGTTGGTTGGGGTCACGGTGATTCAGACAGCTAGCCGGGCCATGGTTAGCAAGCTGGCAGAAGATGGAGGTCTGTTTTTAGCCACCTCGTACGTTTCCGTCGGTAGATTAGTGGGGTTCCGTGTGGTAGAGGGGACCAATCCAATTGTCCAAATAGTTATAGTTATAGTGGCCCAAGAAAATTGTCCGATAGACTTATTCAGATTGCAGCCGATAAGACAGCTAACGATTAGCGGGCCGCAGATGGGCGTTCAGGCAGCGGAGGGGCAGATAACGTCGGTAGTCCAGTCGTGAAGGCCCGGTGGGGCTCCGTATCGACAGTAAAACAGGTCCGGATAGGTGATTGTAGCCCAGGAGTGGCTGATGGAACTCTTCAGCTGGCTAGCTCCGGAATAATTGATATTTGCTCCGGGACCGACGTTAGCCAATAGTCACTCGGATAGCAGCTAGCTAGCTGCAAGATCCAGGTGTAAATGTCCAGAGCTTGCGGTAGAAATCCGGGGATATGGAGAGAAAATAGGTATGCTCTGGTCTGAGTCGCGTTGTACAAAACTGGCGATAGCTTTTCGAGCTAAAGGATAACTGCTTACCTGATAACACCTGACAACAGCTGCCCTGGAAATAATAGAGAGCTGCCAATCAGAGCTCTGCTCTTACTAGACTGGTAACCTAGGTAAGAGATGCTAGGTGAAGATGCCACACACAGCCAGGTCAGGCCAGACAGGGTAGCTTGACTACAGTACAGACAATCCTGATGCCAGTGACCTGGCAGAGAGCTAGATGCTAAAGTTGTGTAAACTGCCAATACAAAATTATTTTAACAAAGTGATGTTTATAACACATGTAAAACACAGTGTTTCTTATCGAACAATACTGTGGGTACTGTATGTGGTATTGTATGTGGGTAGCTTGATGATGTTTGACGCCAATGTGAGAGGCAGGTGAGAGAGGTAACATGTTGATGACCTGGTTTACTCAGAAAGAGAGGAATATTGTGTCCTTAAATATCATGATTTATGAGTTCATGTTTTAAAACTCTAAAAAGAACACTCCCAACCCCCAGGGAACATAAATAGATTTATAACTTAGTGATTCCACTCTTGGCTCATGGTAAAGGTATATAAAATAGATATTTATTTACTCTCCCAGTGATTCAGTGGAACATCCCAAATGGCACCCTATGCACTTTTGACCTGCGCCCTGTCAAAACGAGTGTACAATGGAGGAAACGGGGTGCCATTTGGGACACATCCTATATGCTATTAAACAGCAGCTGTCTACCCAGGAGACATTATAGAACAATATTATGCAGGTCTCTTATTTAGCTCTCTTTGAAAAGAAAAACGGGCATAAAAACACACCTTGAAAATATAACGTGTACCTTATCTTTAACAGAGTGCAGTAGCCTATAGAAAATGTGTGAATGACCTACAGTGCATTCGGAATATATTCAGACCCCTTGACTTTTCCCACATTTTGTTACATTACAGCCTTATTCTAAAATTGATTCAATAGTTTTTTCCCCTCATTAATCAACACACAATATCCCATAATGACAAAGCAAAAACTGTTTTTTGAAATATCAAATTTACATAAGTATTCAGACCCTTTACTCAGTACTTTGTTGAAGCACCTTTGGCAGCGATTACTGCCTTGAGTCTTCTTAGGTATAACGCTACAGGCTTGGCACACCTGCATTTGGGGAGTTTCTCCCATTTTTCTCGGCAGATTCTCTCAAGTTTTGTCAGGTTGGATGGGGAGCGTCACTGCACAGCTATTTTCAGGTCTCTCCAGAGATGTTAGATCGGGTTCAAGTCCGGGCTCTGGCTGGGCCACTCAAGGACATTTAGAGACTTGTACCGAAGCCACTCCTGCATTGTCTTGGCTGTGTGCGTAGGGTCGTGTGCGTAGCGACACCTGTGGCGGGCCGGGCGCAAGCACGCTGATACGGTCACCAGGTGTACAGTGTTTCCTCCGACACATTGGTGCGGCTGGCTTCCGGGTTAAGTGGGCATTGTGTCAAGAAGCAGTGCGGCCTGGTTGGGTTGTGTATCGGAGGACACATGGCTCTCGACCTTCCCCTCTCCCGAGTTGAAGCGATGAGACAAGACTGTAACTACCAATTGGATACCACGAAACTGGGGGGGAAAGGTGTAAAAAAAATATATATATATATATGGAACCACCCTACCACCTGACTATGCATGAAACCACCCTACTACCCATCTATGCATGGAACCACCCTACCACCTGACTATGCATGGAACCACCCTACCACCTGACTATGCATGGAACCACCCTACTACCATCTATGCATGGAACCACCCTACCACCTGACTATGCATGGAACCACCCTACCACCTGACTATGCATGGAACTACCCTACCACCTGACTATGCATGGAACTACCCTACCACCTGACTATGCATGGAACCACCCTACCAACTGACTATGCATGAAACCACCCTACCACCTGACTATGCATGGAACCACCCTACCACCTGACTACCACCTGACTATGCATGGAACCACCCTACCACCTGACTACCACCTGACTATGCATGGAACCACCCTACCACCTGACTATGCATGGAACCACCCTACCACCTGACTATGCATGGAACCACCCTACCACCTGACTATGCATGGAACCACCCTGCCACCTGACTATGCATGGAACCACCCTACCACCTGACTATGCATGGAACCACCCTGCCACCTGACTATGCATGGAACCACCCTACTACCTGACTATGCATGGAACCACCCTGCCACCTGACTATGCATGAAACCACCCTACTACCATCTATGCATGGAACCACCCTACCACCTGACTATGCATGGAACCACCCTACTACCTGACTATGCATGGAACCACCCTGCCACCTGACTATGCATGAAACCACCCTACCACCCAACTATGCATGGAACCACCCTACTACCATCTATGCATGGAACCACCCTACCACCTGACTATGCATGGAACCACCCTACCACCTGACTATGCATGGAACTACCCTACCACCTGACTATGCATGGAACTACCCTACCACCTGACTATGCATGGAACCACCCTACCAACTGACTATGCATGAAACCACCCTACCACCTGACTATGCATGGAACCACCCTACCACCTGACTACCACCTGACTATGCATGGAACCACCCTACCACCTGACTACCACCTGACTATGCATGGAACCACCCTACCACCTGACTATGCATGGAACCACCCTACCACCTGACTATGCATGGAACCACCCTACCACCTGACTATGCATGGAACCACCCTGCCACCTGACTATGCATGGAACCACCCTACCACCTGACTATGCATGGAACCACCCTGCCACCTGACTATGCATGGAACCACCCTACTACCTGACTATGCATGGAACCACCCTGCCACCTGACTATGCATGAAACCACCCTACTACCATCTATGCATGGAACCACCCTACCACCTGACTATGCATGGAACCACCCTACTACCTGACTATGCATGGAACCACCCTGCCACCTGACTATGCATGAAACCACCCTACCACCCAACTATGCATGGAACCACCCTACTACCTGACTATGCATGGAACCACCCTGCCACCTGACTATGCATGAAACCACCCTACTACCATCTCTGCATGGAACCACCCTACCACCTGACTATGCATGGAACCACCCTACCACCTGACTATGCATGGAACCACCCTACCACCCATCTATGCATGAAACCACCCTACTACCCATCTATGCATGGAACCACCCTACTACCCATCTATGCATGGTACCACCCTACCACCTGACTATGCATCTATGCACTACCCATCTATGCATGGAACCACCCTACCACCTGACTATGCATGGAACCACCCTACTACCCATCCATGCATGGAACCACCCTACTACCCGACTATGCATGGAACCACCCTACCACCTGACTATGCATGGAACCACCCTACTACCCATCTATGCATGGTACCACCCTACCACCTGACTATGCATCTATGCACTACCCATCTATGCATGGAACCACCCTACCACCTAACTATGCATGGAACCACCCTACTACCCATCCATGCATGGAACCACCCTACTACCCGACTATGCATGGAACCACCCTACCACCTGACTATGCATGAAACCACCCTACCACCTGACTATGCATGGAACCACCCTACTACCTGACTATGCATGGAACTACCCTACCACCTGACTATGCATGGAACCACCCTACCACCTGACTACCACCTGACTATGCATGGAACCACCCTACCACCTGACTATGCATGGAACCACCCTACCACCTGACTATGCATGGAACCACCCTGCCACCTGACTATGCATGGAACCACCCTACCACCTGACTATGCATGGAACTACCCTACCACCTGACTACCACCTGACTATGCATGGAACCACCCTACTACCCATCCATGCATGGAACCACCCTACTACCCGACTATGCATGGAACCACCCTACCACCTGACTATGCATGAAACCACCCTACCACCTGACTATGCATGGAACCACCCTACTACCCGACTATGCATGGAACCACCCTACTACCTGACTATGCATGGAACCACCCTACCACCTGACTACCACCTGACTATGCATGGAACCACCCTACCACCTGACTATGCATGGAACCACCCTACCACCTGACTACCACCTGACTATGCATGGAACCACCCTACCACCTGACTACCACCTGACTATGCATGGAAACACCCTACTACCCATCCATGCATGGAACCACCCTACTACCCGACTATGCATGGAACCACCCTACCACCTGACTATGCATGAAACCACCCTACCACCTGACTATGCATGGAACCACCCTACCACCTGACTATGCATGGAACCACCCTACCACCTGACTATGCATGGAACCACCCTACAAGCTGACTATGCATGGAACTACCCTACCACCTGACTATGCATGGAACCACCCTACCACCTGACTATGCATGGAACCACCCTACCACCTGACTATGCATGGAACCACCCTACCACCTGACTATGCATGGAACTACCCTACCACCTGACTATGCATGGAACCTGCATGGAACCACCCTACCACCTGACTATGCATGGAACTACCCTACCACCTGACTATGCATGAAACCACCCTACCACTTGACTATGCATGGAACCACTCTACCACCAGACTATGCATGGAACCACCCTACCACCTGACTATGCATGAAACCACCCTACCACCTGACTACCACCTGACTATGCATGGAACCACCCTGCCACCTGACTATGCATGGAACCACCCTACCACCTGACTATGCATGGAACCACCCTACCACCTGACTATGCATGGAACTACCCTACCACCTGACTATGCATGGAACCACCCTACCACCTGACTATGCATGAAACCACCCTACCACCTGACTATGCATGAAACCACCCTACCACCCAACTATGCATGGAACCACCCTACCACCTGACTATGCATGGAACCACCCTGTCACCTGACTATGCATGGAACCACCCTACCACCTGACTATGCATGGAACCACCCTACCACCTGACTATGCATGGAACCACCCTACCACCTGACTATGCATGGAACCACCCTACCACCTGACTATGCATGGAACTACCCTACCACCTGACTATGCATGGAACCACCCTACCACCTGACTATGCATGGAACTACCCTACCACCCAACTATGCATGGAACCACCCTACCACCTGACTATGCATGGAACCACCCTACCACCCGACTATGCATGGAACCACCCTACCACCTGACTATGCATGGAACCACTGAGTGTTTCTTTTGTTTGGTTGTCCTCTGAGTGACACTACCATGCAATGATCACGGCAGAATGTTACCAAGATTATAACCCAAATGTTTTTACATCTCATTTTATTTCCAACCGCCCTGATGACCCTAGGTCATGGAAAAGTAATCCTGTCAGTTGTTCCTTTAATTAATTCTATAAATTGTAATTACATTTTATTTTATTCATTTCCTTCTTTACCCTAAATTATTATTTAGTATTTTACTTAATTTTTTAACCTACTGTTTTGAAAGGATTCTGAATTATCTGAAAGCTATATAATTGAAAACAACAATAAGAACATTGAAATAGAAAGGATTTGCCTTCCGTACCCTTCAAACCAATTGGGGTCTCCGTCAGTGGGCATAATCCTATGGGTGGCAATGGGATTTGAGGTCATCATTTTTGCCCAAATTCATATTCTGCAATCCTACAGGAAGTGGGTATGAAGGGAGCAGTGCCACAAAATGTATGAACCCAAAAATCAATGTGCAACCCAAATAGTAATGTCATCATCAGACATTAACTATAATGCAATTATAACCAATACAAATAATTCCACATTTAGTTTGAGATGGCGTGTACTTGGACACTTTAAATTATTCTCCTATTTGGAGTGGTTGTGTGTGCAGCATTTAATACAGTAGACATAAAAACTGTTGAAACAATAATAAAAAATATATACATTTTGTGCAACAGCTGTAAGGACTAAGAGCGCAACGTTTCATAATAATATGCCACTGATGGAGTTCCTGACATCAAAATAACATTTGTATTCCAACACAGATTGCCATTCACATTAAATAGATGTTTGTTAGTTTGTTGTTGTTTTTGACATAATAATGTGTTCAGAGAAACATAAATGATCTCATAGATTACCCTTATAATCCCCTAACCTCAAATAAAGTTATATTCTATTCTATTCTGTTCTATTCCCCAAACAGACACAGTATTTTCACCTCGTGTCCGCTCCTCTAAACTTAAGCAGATTTGGCTATCCCAAAAAGGATAAAATACGACCTGCATAGCTAGCTGTACAAAAAACATTTAAATAGATTAATTTAAATTAATTCAAATCAATCAAAACTTTGACAGAGTGTAGGAGGAGTACCAGTCCAACCGGTAAACAGATACTGTGTGTGTTGTTACATGGAGTGTGTATACAGTAGCAGCTTTAGATCACCCTGAGTGGGTTGACCATCAGCACTGTCTTCTGTTTACAGCCTGCCCCAGATAGAGGTGTACATACAGCATCTCTCCCCTCTTCCCATCCCTCCACTCTCTTCCTCCTCCTCCTCCTCCTCCTCCTTCCCTCCTTCCTTTCTTTCTGGTGTCTCTGGATCAAGGGGTGGGTATGGTGGTAACATTGGCCCAGTCAGGGAAGGTGTTGAGATTGAGCATGGCTGCTCCCCAGGTGTTCAGGGCGATATTGATGGTGATGACACCAATAATGTTCAGCACGAATCCAGCCTTCACCTGTTGTCAGTGCAGTGAAAAACATGGGTCACAGACAGAATGTTTCACAACCATGTATTCTACTAGCCTGCATCCAAACTGAATTGCTCCGTTTCACTACTGGTTTCAATAACTCAATCAATCAATCACATTTCTTTACAAAGTGTTTTTTACAATGAAGAGATGACCAGACTGAAATCATGAAGTGAAAAATAACAATTCAGTTTGGATCCAGTACTGTATTTCACTCTACACAAAGTACTGTATGGAGAGAGGTGCGAGGTGAGGGGTGAAGGGTCGTAGGTTGTACCATGTCCATGACTTTGAGGTTGCCATAGGAGAAGGCGATGGCATTAGGGGGCGTGGCCACCGGCAACATGAAGGCCAGCGAGGCACAGATGGTGCAGGGCAGCATGACGTACAGCGGGTGGAGCTTAATGGCTACGGCCTGAGAACAGACCGACAGGGTCACACATGGGTTAAAGGGGTGAAATTAACATGTAGTGTATGCCTAAGTGTCAGACCTGGGTCCAATACACATGTCATATACTTAGCTGTGCTTGATTTCGTTTTCTCGGTAAAATGGAACCAATGGAATAGTCCCAAAAGGACAAACTCCAAACTAAATCTAGCATCACTTAAAATCATTGATCCAGGTTTTCTAAGTGAACATCTGTGTTACCATGTATGTTGCCTGGGTGTGGGTATGCGAATTTGTAAGGGATTCTCTCTGCTCTTACCATAGAGGCCAGTATAGGCAGGAACAATGTGGTAGTAGCTACGTTACTGGAGCACTCAGTGAAAGTGGCGATGAGTAGAGACAGGAGGAAAGAGATGGCAACGGGAGGGATGGACTGCAGGGGGGCCAGACTTTCTCCTAGCCACTGAGACAGACCAGACTTCTTCACACGGATAAAAACAGAACCACAGTTGTCATCATTTTTGTTACAAAAAATATAACACAGACAGACACACAGACCAATTCAGACCGACCGACCTAACAACAGACTGACGGTACCTCGCTGCCCCGGGCCAGAGCGAAGCCTCCTCCCACTAGCAGGAGAATGTTCCAGGGCATCTTCTTATGGACCACGTCCCAGTTGAGCAGGGTGGGAGGGGCCTTCAGGGGCTTTCCTATAGGGACAAGGCACACACTGGAGAATGAAACAAGGTTTACAATCACGGTACTTATAGCCTCGATTCCAGGCACTTCTGCAGAAACTTGGTAGTATGGTAATGCAAGTTAGGAAGGTACATTGTATCTCTGTCCAAATCTATATGGTCTATATTGTTACAGTGTACTGGACTCTGTCCTAGATGGTACTGTACTAACTTATGCCTACTTACATTGCTACTAAGGAATCAAAGGCCATCGTTAAATCCTAGATACTAACATGACCACGAAAACACTCTTTGCCAGGAATACGAAAACAGAAGTCAAAGAGCCATGACAAGGCACCTCAAAGTCTGCCTCGCAAACTCTGCTGCCTCGCACTCCAAACTCTAACTCTTCACTAAGTGCCTTTAATCATTGTGACACACATGTATTTACCAAACACATTGAGCTGCCGCCGTTTAGAGGTAGGTGCTGAATTACTGGAGCCCTCCGTTTAGAGGTAGGTGCTGAATTACTGGAGCCCTCCGTTTTGAGGTAGGTGCTGAATTACTGGAGCCCTCCGTTTAGAGGTAGGTGCTGAATTACTGGAGCCCTCCGTTTAGAGGTAGGTGCTGAATTACTGGAGCCCTCCGTTTAGAGGTAGGTGCTGAATTACTGGAGCCCTCCGTTTAGAGGTAGGTGCTGAATTACTGGAGCCCTCCGTTTAGAGGTAGGTGCTGAATTACTGGAGCCCTCCGTTTAGAGGAAGGTGCTGAATTACTGGAGCCCTCCGTTTAGAGGTAGGTGCTGAATTACTGGAGCCCTCCGTTTAGAGGTAGGTGCTGAATTACTGGAGCCCTCCGTTTAGAGGTAGGTGCTGAATTACTAGAGCCCTCCGTTTAGAGGTAGGTGCTGAATTACTGGAGCCCTCTGTTTAGAGGTAGGTGCTGAATTACTGGAGCCCTCCGTTTAGAGGTAGGCGCTGAATTACTGGAGCCCTCCGTTTAGAGGTAGGTGCTGAATTACTGGAGCCCTCCGTTTAGAGGTAGGTGCTGATGTAACGGATGTGAAATGGCTAGCTAGTTAGCGGGTACGCGCTAATAGCGTTTCAATCAGTTACGTCACTTGCTCTGAAACCTAGAAGTAGTGTTGCCCCTTGCTCTGCAAGGGCCGCGGCTTTTGTGGAGCGATGGGTAACGACGCTTCGTGGGTGACTGTTGTTGATGTGTGCAGAGGGTCCCTGGTTCGTGCCCGGTTCGGGGCGAGGGGACGCCATAAAGTTAAACTGTTACACTGAATTACTGGAGCCCTCCGTTTTGAGGTAGGTGCTGAATTACTGGAGCCCTCCGTTTAGAGGTAGGTGCTGAATTACTGGAGCCCTCCGTTTAGAGGTAGGTGCTGAATTACTGGAGCCCTCCGTTTAGAGGTAGGTGCTGAATTACTGGAGCCCTCCGTTTAGAGGTAGGTGCTGAATTACTGGAGCCCTCCGTTTAGAGGTAGGTGCTGAATTACTGGAGCCCTCCGTTTAGAGGAAGGTGCTGAATTACTGGAGCCTTCCGTTTAAAGGTAGGTGCTGAATTACTGGAGCCCTCCGTTTAGAGGTAGGTGCTGAATTACTGGAGCCCTCCGTTTAGAGGTAGGTGCTGAATTACTAGAGCCCTCCGTTTAGAGGTAGGTGCTGAATTACTGGAGCCCTCTGTTTAGAGGTAGGTGCTGAATTACTGGAGCCCTCCGTTTAGAGGTAGGCGCTGAATTACTGGAGCCCTCCGTTTAGAGGTAGGTGCTGAATTACTGGAGCCCTCCGTTTAGAGGTAGGTGCTGATGTAACGGATGTGAAATGGCTAGCTAGTTAGCGGGTACGCGCTAATAGCGTTTCAATCAGTTACGTCACTTGCTCTGAAACCTAGAAGTAGTGTTGCCCCTTGCTCTGCAAGGGCCGCGGCTTTTGTGGAGCGATGGGTAACGACGCTTCGTGGGTGACTGTTGTTGATGTGTGCAGAGGGTCCCTGGTTCGTGCCCGGTTCGGGGCGAGGGGACGCCATAAAGTTAAACTGTTACACTGAATTACTGGAGCCCTCCGTTTTGAGGTAGGTGCTGAATTACTGGAGCCCTCCGTTTAGAGGTAGGTGTTGAATTACTAGAGCCCTCCGTTTAGAGGTAGGTGTTGAATTACTGGAGCCCTCCGTTTAGAGGTAGGTGTTGAATTACTGGAGCCCTCCGTTTAGAGGTAGGTGCTGAATTACTGGAGCCCTCCGTTTAAAGGTAGATGCTGAATTAAGGGAGCCCTCCGTTTAGAGGTAGGTGTTGAATTACTGGAGCCCTCCGTTTAGAGGTAGGTGCTGAATTACTGGAGCCCTCCGTTTAGAGGTAGGTGCTGAATTACTGGAGCCCTCCGTTTAGAGGTAGGTGCTGAATTACTGGAGCCCTCCGTTTAGAGGTGCCCGGTTGCTATTCAGCCATGATTACTACAAGTTTAGATAGCTGGCTAGACTAACTTAACAATCTAAAAAATGTTAGCTGACATGGCTAATTGAGTGACTGCCAATGACTGACATAACTAGAGGAAAACTGCTTGTGGACAACCAAATGTCAAAGTTGAGACGCCGATTGAGTCCCCCCAAAAAATAATGTCACGGCTCACCATTAACATGTCCAACCCATACTTTAAGAAAGGCCGCTCTATACAATAGTATCACAGACAGGCAGACACACACACCGTCTCTCTCAATCGCACACTCGTAAACACACGAGTCAAATCAAATAAAAATAATTGGTCACATACACATGGTTAGCAGATGTTAATGCGAGTGTAGCGAAATGCTTATAGTAATATCTAACTAATAATCGAACATTTCCCAACAACTACCTAATACACACAATCTAAAGTGGTGAATGAGAATATGTACATATAAATATATGGATGAGCGATGGCAGAGCGGAATAGTCAAGGTGCAGTGGATGGTATAAAATACAGTATATACATGTGATATGAGTAATGTAAGATATGTAGGCATTATTAAAGTGGCATTATTCAGAGTGGTATTGTTTAAAGTGACTAGTGATCCATTTATTAAAGTGTCCAGTGATCGGGTCTCAATGTACTCACCACTCAAAGATATATTGACAAAAAACACACACATGCACAAACGTGCATACACACACACACACATACCATCCTCAGAGTACCCGCCACATCTGGGTAGTTGGGATGGGATCACAAAGAACAGCGTTGACATCAACATGGCCACTGTGCCATCAGTGACATACCTGGAACATATAAATCGACATATAAACAATGTCTCTCAGTCCCACTCAACGTGTCCCTATGTATTAATATGGTAGTTACATAGGCATGTACAGTGTAATTACAGTTTATGTACATATTATGTGTATAGCTGTATTTGTTGCTTACAAAGACTGCAGAAAGCTATTAGATAAAAAAAGCGAGATAACCAGGCAGAACCACAGGGAGTTACAACACAGAACATACTGATGTCTATCACTCACGGTTTGTCCTTGTTGAAGAGCACAGCGGCCCAGCCGGGCATGAAGCCTGGTTCTGTGGTGAACCAGAGCAGGACCAGCCGGACAAACATCACCAGGATGCAGCCCTCAGCGAAGGACACACTGCCCAGCTTCTTATACTCATTCTTTATCACCCCGTACGCCTCCTTGTCACCATCTTTATTCGTTCCACAGCCAAACAACTTCTTCATGCTGTGGGTGAATGGGCCAAATAGATCCCAGACATATCAGAGATCTCTATACAGTACCGTATAGGGCGCTGGGTCTTATATAGGCTTTTATCTACTTTATCTATAGGTCAATGTCTAACATAAATGGATATCTACATAAGTGAAATATGACCATAAACCATTACCTTCTATTGTTTTACTATGCTTATTATATTGCATTTTGATGATTGGATATGTTCGTGAATGTGTCCCCTTTCAACATGGACTGCAGGCACATAATCACATTGCTTCGGCTTCCTGCCAAAAGTGTTATGGATGTTATTGACTGGAGGTAAAACATAACAGAAAAGAAGGACTCACTTGCAGCCCAGGTACATAAACTGCAGCCACAGCCAGGAGATGATCAGCATCAGAACCATGTTGGGGAAGGAGAAACCAAACCAGCTGGCAAAGTTGATGATGTCTCCATTTCCTGGGAACAGTCTGTGGGGAAAGAATGATAGAATGATAGAATTAGAACTAGCATCAGTTACATGAACATTCCAAAGGGTACTGTACTGTAGGTACACCCAACATGGCCGCCGGGCGGTGCACCCACCAAAAAATGCTGCATTGAACGGGAATGTGCAGGGAATTCTAATTCTATCGAGGAGGTGACAGAGATGTTAGCTAACTCCCAAGCCAAGGAACTACTGTACAGTCAGTGTATCCAGCCTTGTGCTTTAGCTGCTGTAAACAAAGTACACTGGGCACTGCAGTTTTCCCAGAGAAGAACAGTTGCTAAACCAGTGTGCAATACTGTATCCACACACAATAACCCTTTAATGAGAGCTACTCAGATGGGTATCTTACTGTATTTACTTGTAATAATACCCATACATAGTAAGCCTTTATAAACAGACATATAAACATACTCGTCGACCTGTCCTTTGAGGATGAGGTTCGGGGCGGTGCCGGTGAGGGTGGCTGTTCCTCCGATGCTGGCAGAGTAACACACACTGAGACTCATGCCTTTATCCAGTTTCAGGTACTTAGCCTCCCTCTTTAGCTTCCTCTCCCTCGCCTCCGGACTCTCCTCCACCTCTGGCTCGGGCTCTGGAGGGAGAGAACCATGGGTCAGCCAATCAGAATGTTCAGGGGTTAGAGGTCAGTCTGTCAGAAGTTTTCCTAAGGGTAACTAAGAGATTAGGGCAAATATTTTCCACCTGTTGTTTTCAGGGAGTCTGAAACAGGGATGATATAGAATATGATGTACAATATGTCTGAGTCAGTTGTATTCCATCTTAGCCAGACGAGAGAAGTCCAAACAATCTTGTCTTGAACAGACAAAATCAATAAGGTCACATCCTGAATAAGCTTATCAATATCTCTTACTTACTTGTGTACCTCTACTAAGATGAATGGTTGAACAATTGACAGAAGGGTGTTTCAGGGAATCCACAACAGGTGTGAATGAGGTGTGTTATTCCTGGGCTGGAACAAAAGCCTGTCCACCCTGTGGGTTTCAAGGACCATGACTGAGGAACACTGATGTTGAGAGAACACACACTGTATTCTACTTACCTAACTGAATTACATTCTTCATGGGCTTGACATCCTTTGTACATTTAGTAGCACCTCCATCATCTGCCAAATAAGGGAGATATCATTTATTACAAAAACAGAAAGATGTGAATCAGCTTGTGATTGTGAAAGCTCATGGCGAACTTATGGGCATAGTCTAGTAGTACCAGGCTGTATTTTAGTTTGAGAATGGCTTGAGAAACCTAGAATGGATGGTGTCGAGGCCAATGGACACAAAACAAATTACTCTCAACACACACATACACACATACATACATACACATACCCCGCCCCACACACACACCACTTCCTCTTAACAACACACACATATGGTAATACTGTTCTCCTTGTCACCCATATCAAAGGCTTGGTTGTCCTGGCCCTTAGGTATCCCAGTCCCGGGCCCGGCCCCTCTGATGGCCATCAGGTCCATCTCCCTCTCCTCTGCCTGGGCCTCGGTGTCACACAGCTGCTTCAGCACAGCATTAGCGATGGGCAGCATCATGGCAGTGGAGGCTGTGTTACCGATCCACATGGACAGGAAGGCTGTGGTGCCCATGAAGCCCATCATCAGACTGGAGAGACAGGAAGGGGAGGGAGAGAGAGAGAGAGAGAGAGAGAGAGAGAGAGAGAGAGAGAGAGAGAGAGAGAGAGAGAGAGAGAGAGAGAGAGAGAGAGAGAGAGAGAGAGAGAGAGAGAGAGAGAGAGAGAGAGAGAGAGAGAGAGAGAGAGAGAGAGAGAGAGAGAGAGACCATTTAAAAAGGAAACAGATAAGACATTTGATATGAATTACACATTGGGCTATCAGAACACTAGACCAAACAGCTCTGTAATAGGAGAATTAAAACAGATAAAGGGGGTCTCTTACAGGGCAGGCCTCACCCCTACTACGAGAAGTACTCTGAGGGCGATGCGTTTGTGAAGGTTCCAGTGTTCCACAGCTATAGCCATCAACAGCCCTCCAACGAACAGCATGTTAGAGTCCTTCATGTACTGGGTACACACCTGGATGAGAGACAAACAGGGGGGTTCTGAATGACTGTACTGGTCTGAGACAGGTTCTGCTTATAAATACCATAATATACTAAACATGGGATCAACAGTAAGGACTTTATCAACAGTACTTACACTACCATTCAAAAGTTTGGGGTCACTTAGAAATGTCCTTGTTTTTGAAAGAAAAGCACCTTTTTTGTCCATTAAAATAACATCAAATTGATCCGAAATACAGTGTAGATATTGCTAATATTGTAAATGACTATTGTAGCTGTAAACGGCATACTTTTAATGGAATATCTACATAGGCGTACACAGGCCCATTATCAGCAACCATCACTCCTGTGTTTCAATGGCACGTTGTCATGACTTCCGCAGAAGTCGGTCCCTCTCCTTGTTCGGGCGGCGTTCGGCAGTCGACGTCACCGGCCTTCTAGCCACCGCCGATCCACTTTTCATTTTCCATTTGTTTTGTCTTTGTCTTACACACCTGGCTTCACTCACCCAATTACTTGTTTATTATTTAACCCTCTGTTCCCCATGTTAGTTTGTGAGTTATTGTTTGTATGTAGTAAGGTCCGTTAATGTGGGCTCTCTTTTGTAGTGCATTTGTATTATGTTGAGTAAAGTACGTTTATTTACTCATATCTACTGTCCTGCGCCTGACTCCTATACACCAGCTACATACAGACCACATTCCAGAATAACTCACCCGGAATGGAGTCAGCAGGAGCAGACGCCCTCCCTGTGGCGGTAGAGGAGCGCGTCCAGCAGCACGCGACCATGTTGCAACGTCTGGGCACCGCCATGGATTGCGTGCTGCAGACGATGGATCGTTGGGAGAGAGGAGGTTTTCCAGCGCCTCCATCAGCCCCGCCACAGCGGGTCCCACTGTCCACCCCTCTTTCACCCGGTCCCAGCGGGATTCGACTCGCGCTCCCGAGGGAGTATGATGGGATGGCTGCCGGATGCCAGGGGTTCCTACTCCAGCTGGAGCTCTCCCTGGCGACTGTCCACCTGGATCCTTCGGGACGTGAGAGCGTGTACACTCTCGTCTCCTGCCTTTCAGGCAAAGCCCTGGAGTGGGCCAACGCCGAGTTACGCAGAGTTCACCCGCCGCTTTCGGGCAGTGTTCGACCACCCGCCTGAGGGTCGAGCGGCGGTTGAACGTCTGTTCCACCTGAGGCAGGGGACGAGGAGCGCGCAGGATTTCGCATTGGTCTTTCGGACCCTGGCCGCCAGCGCGGGGTGGAACGACAGGGCCCTGATCGATCACTACCGGTGCAGTCTGCGCGAGGACGTCTGTCGGGAGTTGGCCTGCCGAGACACCACCCTCACATTGGACCAGCTGGTGGACCTGTCCATCCGGCTGGACAACCTACTGGCTACCCGCGGACATCCGGACCGGGGCCTGTCAGTTCCATCCCCCAGCACCTCCTCTCCGACGCCCATAGAGCTGGGAGGTGCTGCGGTTAGGGCGACCGGAGGAGGGGCCATTCCCTGCACCATCTGTGGCCACAGAGGGCACACTGCTGGTCGGTGCTGGGGGGGTTCCTCAGAGAGTCGAGGCAGCAGGCAGGGCACTATCGTGTCACCCCAGGTGAGTCAGCACCAGGCTCACCCAGAGCCCCCTGTTGCTCACATGTATGTGTTTATTAATTTTCCTGAGTTTTCCCCGCATTCCCAACATAAGGCGCTCGTAGACTCAGGCGCAGCTGGGAATTTTATTGATCGTTCATTTGCCCATAGTTTAGGGATCCCCATTGTTCCTGTGGATATGCCCGTCCCTGTGCACGCCCTAGATAGTCGACTATTAGGGTCAGGGCTGATTAGGGAGGCCACCGCTCCACTAGACATGGTTACGCAGGAGGGTCACAAGGAGAGAATCAGTCTCTTCCTTATTGATTCTCCTGTGTTTCCCATGGTGCTGGGCCTACCCTGGTTGGCCTGTCATGACCCCACAATTTCGTGGCAACAGAGGGCTCTCAAGGGGTGGTCACGAGAGTGCTCAGGGAGGTATGTAGAGGTTTCCATCGGTGCGACCACGGTGGAAAGTCCAGACCAGGTCTCCACCGTGCGCATCCCCTCAGAATATGCCGATTTGGCTCTCGTCTTCTGTAAGAAGAAGGTGACTCAATTACCACCCCATCGACGGGGGGATTGTGCGATAAATCTCCTGGTAGACGCAGCACTTCCCAGGAGTCACATGTATCCTCAGTCACAGGAGGAGACGGCGGCTATGGAAACATATGTCTCCGAATCCCTGGGGTAGGGATACATTCGGCTCTCCACTTCACCTGCCTCCTCGAGTTTATTTTTTGTGAAGAAGAAGGATGGAGGTCTGCGCCCGTGTATCTATCGGGGCATCAATCAGATCACTGTGAGGTACAGCTAACCGCTGCCTCTCATCGCCAGTGCGATCGAGTCAATGCACGGGGCGCGCTTCTTGACAAAATTGGATCTCAGGAGCGCTTACAACCTGGTGCGTATCCGGGAGGGGGACGAGTGGAAGACGGTATTTAGTAACACCAGCATGTGTAGGTTCGATTACAGGCTCAAAATGGCTAGAAACAAAGCACTTCTGAAACTCGTCAGTCTATTCTTGTTCTGTGAAATGAAGGCTATTCCACGCAAGAAATTGCCAAGAAACTGAAGATATCGTACAACGCTGTGATCTACTCCCTTCCCAGAACAGCGCAAACTGGCTCTAACCAGAATAGAAAGAGGAGTGGGAGGCCCCGGTGCACAACTGAGCAAGAGGACAAGTACATTAGAGTGTCTAGTTTGAGAAACAGACGCCTCACAAGTCCTCAACTGGCAGCTTCATTAAATAGTACCCGCAAAACACCAGTCTTAACGTCAACAGTGAAGAGGCGACACCGGGATGCTGGCCTTCTAGGCAGAGTTCCTCTGTCCAGTGTCTGTGTTCTTTTGCCCATCTTAATATTTTATTTTTATTGTCCAGTCTGAGATATGGCTTTTTCTTTGCAACTCTGCCTAGAAGGCAAGCATCCCGGAGTCGCCTCTTCACTGTTGACATTGAGACTCTGTACGCCTATCTAGATATTCCATTAAAAACCAGTCATTTATAACATTAACAATGTCTACACTGTATTTCTGATCAATTTGATGTTATTTTAATTGACAATTTGTTGGGGCTTTTCTTTCAAAAACAAGGAAATAACTAAGTGACCCCAAACTTTTGAACGGTAGTGTAGGTGCTTTATTCAAACGTCCTCATAACTGTATCTACTAAACCAAGATTTATATTTCAAATTTTTGTCATAACAACTGTTGACCTGTTTATTTTGATCATAAAACAGAATCTTGTTTTCTCCATTGCTGAGTCTAGTGGGTGGGTAAGATCCAGTCATTAGGTATGAAGGTGGTTGAGTAGAGAGGGGAGAGCGGGGAGAGGATAGTGGTGTTGGTACCTCGCTTGACTCCATAATGCCCATCATAGGGAAGAGGATGATAGGCAGCAGACCGGTCACAGCCAGGGGCATGCACTCTGTACACCAGTACAGGGCCGTCAGGATGATCACATAGCCACAACTAGCCTCCTGTACACACACACACACAGACACACAGACACACAGACAGACAGACAGACAGACAGACAGACAGACAGACAGACAGACAGACAGACAGACAGACAGACAGACAGACAGACAGACAGACAGACAGACAGACAGACAGACAGACAGACAGACAGACAGACAGACAGACAGACAGACAGACAGACAGACAGACAGACAGACAGACAGACAGACAGACAGACAGACAGACAGACAGACAGACAGACAGACAGACAGACAGAGACAGGGACTGTGAGAGGGCTGTTGAGGTAGGTAGCATACAACAACTGTTGTTGTAGGACAACACGTACAAACGCGTACCACACACAGTCATTCCTCTCTCAGGACCATTTTGTTCTCAGTGAACAATCAGCTGAGACAACAGCCAACAGCATCAAAGCACTGACAAGTAGTATAACTATTTTAGAACATAAAGATATCTTATTGTGTGCAATTCAATACATCTATTCAATAAGTTAGTTTCAGTTACAGTTGTTCTTACAATGCATAGTAAATAACAATCATTCTTGAAGAATATAACTTATATTGCTTAATGAGCTTAGTTCAACTGTCATACTCTATCAGAACCCAAAATATGAGCTTGTTTAACTCCAATGTTTGTAAACAATGTAATGTAAACACACTCTGTATAGTCTCAAAACATGGTTAAAACTATCATATTTATACCATGGATGGTGAGTCCTTGCATCCCTAGCTCCGTCTATGAATTTGAGAGTGGTTATATTTCTCCAGCCCCATCCCTCAGCTTTTACCAAAAGTTTTAATCAGTGACGGGTGAACCTATGTAGTTGTTTGAACTGCAGATTGCCCCTTTAATATATATTTTGATATATGAAGTTAATCAAACACATTCTTAAAGGGGAAAACGGGCTTGGATTTTATAGAAACAAATATATTTTATGACACACGGTAAGCCATTGATGATAAAAGATGAAGAACTATAAACTGCCTGTAATGCAAGTCTTTCATGCATGATGATTTATTGTCCTGGAGGACAACCGTAACTCACAGGAAACTCAACCTGTAATGTGCATGGCTGCTGAACCTCCTATCTACACACACTAAATTACCAGTCTACAGTAGATTCCTGGATATTGTGAAATAATTAAAAATGTCACAAATACAATGGAAATGTCACTTTAGGAAATACATACAGACGTGTAACCAAAATATTCAGTGAAGCTTTAATAAACATATAGAGTTGTCTAGGAATTCCGGCATTCAATTTGTGTACGACCAGGACTTGAAATGCTTCAGAACGTTATCCTCAACTAAGAATAACTTCTGAACTTTCAAGAGGGTTAAAACAAACACATCAAAGCCTCAGTTATACACAAACAAACACACGCAAACACACACACACACTCTTACCGGTCCCCCAACTATTATGGGTAGAGGTAAAATCAACAGTGGGGTGAGGAATATGATCAGGTAATTCCGATACCTCCATAGCCCAGTCAGACACACCACCATGGCTGGTCCAGATATCCAGAGAGTAGCTCAAGTACACAGAGAAGAGAGATAGATATATTAGACAGAAAATCTAATTAGAGTGTGGGTGCAAAGGTTTTACGACATAATTGGGGACGCTACCACGCTGTTTAAAGACAGAACAGGAGATAAAGTTGCAGTATACATACAGTATATCACGTAGAGGCTGAATTAAATATTAACTTTTGAGTGAGGTGACTGGGCTGAGGAGGGAGTGTGTTGTACAACACAAGAAAGTAGTGTGAGTGAGTGAGGGGTGAGTGAGTGAATGAGTGAGTGAATGAGTGAGTGAGTGAGTGAGTGAGTGAGTGAGTGAGTGAGTGAGTGAGTGAGTGAGTGAGTGAGTGAGTGAGTGAGTGAGTGAGTGAGTGAGTGAGTGAGTGAGTGAGTGAGTGAGTGAGTGAGTGAGTGAGTGAGTGAGTGAGTGAGTGAGTGAGTGAGTGAGTGAGTGAGTGAGTGAGTGAGAGAGTGTGAGTCGGTGAGTGAGTTAGTGAATGAAACAGTCACACCTTGTAGAGTTCATGCCCCGACTAACTGAGGGCAAAAGGGGGTGCAATTTAATATTAGGAAGGTGTTCCTAATGTTTTGTACGCTGTGCATCTCCCACCCCATCCTACCCCCAGCCCTTAAGGCACTGCTGGCTTTGCAAGTGTTACCTATTTCTCTGTTGATCCATTGGGCACCCTGTCACATGGTCATCACATTCACCTGAGGATGCCTCACCCATCCCACCTCTCCCTTGTTTGGGTTGTGCTGAAGTCTATTGAAGAGAAAAACAATGACAAGAGCTGGACAGAAGGCCTTGTCAGTTATATACCTGCATAAGGGCCTCTCCTACCGAAATCTGGGTGGTGTTCAGGAGCTATAACCTGAAGAAAACGGGGCGGTACAATCTGAATGTTTCTAATACGAGACGCTCATATACCGTTTCCATTGCAAAACATTTTGCTACAGGATTCCCTAATGAACACGACCCATGAACTCCATCTTCTGTTGAAGCCAGTTTATTGTCCCATAACAACAGTTGTCTGTTGTACAGAAGAATAATAGTTGTTGGAACAACCCTACGCGACTATGTTTTCAGAGTGAAAACATATTAGACTAGGAAATGTAAGTTCCTAAGCATGTTTGGTGCTTTAACCACTGTCATTACTGTTACATCTGCTCCTGCCACGCCCTCTACTGCTCATTCTGTGTCTCCTTGACCTGCCGCCACTCCCCCAGTGCTCTCTCCCTCTCTCTCTGTGTGTGTGTGTGTGATTGTGTGGGCGGAGACAGGTGTGCTGGAGTCAGAGCAGAACCCCACCAGCTGCAAGCTGTTCCATAATCAAGACCTCTAACAAATACTCAGCCCTGCCACTTCC
Source organism: Salvelinus namaycush (assembly GCF_016432855.1). NCBI lineage: Eukaryota > Metazoa > Chordata > Actinopteri > Salmoniformes > Salmonidae > Salvelinus > Salvelinus namaycush. Next base: position 25,346,470 of record NC_052329.1, read on the forward strand.
ACTCGTCCAGATCCCCACCAGCTGCAAGCTGTTCCATAATCAAGACCTCTAACAAATACTCAGCCCTGCCACTTCCACTCGTCCAGATCGTAATCCCTGCTCAGTCAGTCTACGTTTCTAGTCATTTATTACTATTCCTGTTATCCAGTTGTGCCTGTTTTCCTTGCCTGACGCTGTTTTCCTCTCTGCTACAGTTCTGCCCGCTCTCACTCTGGTCCCTGTCTCCAGTCCCACGTCTCATCATCCTGCTACTCTGTCCTGGATTCCCCACTCCACTACTCCCTTGGATTCCCCTCTGGACCTGCTTACCCTGTCTCAACCCCTCTCGCTTCAGCCTCCGCATCTGGTTTCCAGCAACCCGCCCGAGCTTCCCCCGACCTGCACTCCATCTCCCCTCTGTGTTTCAATAAACACCTTGGTTACTTCATCCCAGTCTCCTCATCTGAGTCTGCTCTTGGGTTCCCCTGTTCCACTCCACGTAACAATTACATGGTGTCATCATCTCTGGGCAAAGTACACACACCACTGTTTAGAAACAAAGGAATATTCCTCCATGCCACCCGTAACTCAGATTCGCAGAATTGTGTGTGTGTGTGTGTCTGCCTGCGTGTGTGTACCACAATAAGTAAACCAAGGATAAGTAAGAGTTTTCATGTCAACTCTCCCATGTTAAGACAATGTTACATACATTGTCCTTTACATAAACACTGTATTGCACAAGGCAGCCTTGAATTGGGTTGAAATTACACTTCAACACAAATTCCCGTTGAGTTATAAAGAAACGTTTTTATATGACCTGTTTAACAGTGTACTTCAATTGCTGCAGCTGGAAGTCAAAGGTCCCTTTCTCCCAACAAACCTTTTGTTCTCAGTAATAGTGGAATTTGAATTGCAATAATGGAAAGTACTTTTTCATTGAAATTATTGATTGCTTAATTTTGGGTTATTTAGGCAATTCTGATAGTAAACTCGTTTCAAATGATGTTCTGGAATTCTGTGCCTTTAATGTACAGATACTGTATCGTAGACATTACTTGGAAATGTTATAGAATGCATCTTTAATACAACAGGATATGTGAGGATATTTCTGAGAGGGATTGGTGAAACATGTGAGGGCACATGCAGGATGAAAATTCCCTTTTATGCAAATAAACCAATTTAAACTTTGGCGAAAAGAGAGCGGAATTGGACCTGTATCAAATACCTACACAAATACCTGTATCAACTTGTAGCACATTAAAGCTAAGGCAATACTGTGACAGCATCCAGAAGGCTATTGAAAATGATAAATCATCACCCAATAAAGGTTTTTTCTGTGTAATACTTCAAAAAGGTCAATTTGCGATTGGTACATCCATTTTTGGACTTTTAAATTGATAACATATACACTGAGTTTACAAAACATTAAGAACACATTCCTAATATTGAGTAGCACCCCCTTTTGCCCTCAGAACAGCCTCAGTTAGTCAGGGCATGGACTCTACAAGATGTTGAAAGTGTTCCACAGGGATGCTGGCCCATGTTGACTCCAATGCTTCCCATAGTTGTGTCAAGTTGGCTGGAGGTCCTTTGGCTGGTGGACCATTCTTGATATGGGAAACAGTTGAGCATGAAAATCCAAGCAGCGTTGCACACTCAAACCGGTGCGCCGGTCACATACTACCATATCACATTCAAAGGCGCTTAAATCTTTGTCTTGCCCATTCACCCTCTGAATGGTACACATACACAATCCATGTCTCAATTGTCTCAAGGCTTAAAAATCCTTCTTTAACCTGTCTCCTCCCCTTCATCGACACTGATTGAAGTGGATTTAACAGGTTACATCAATAAGAGATCATAGCTTAAACCTGGATTCACCTGGCCAGTCTATGACATGGGAAGCACAGGTGTTCCTAATGTTTTGTACCCTCAGTGTATTTCCATTGATTCTTGAAAACGTATAAATGCCTCATGAGTACAACTGTCATACCCCACCAGAATCCACAATATAAGCTTCTTTTACTCCATTGTTTGTAAGCAAACACTGTATGGCCTCAAAACGTGGTTAAAACTATTATTTTGGTGTAATGGATCATGGACAGTCCTTGCATCAATAGCTCTGTCTATGAATTTGAGAACGTGATTACATTTTTCCAGCCCCATCCCTCAGGTGTTTCCCAAAAGTTTTAAACAGTGACGGGTGAACCTTTGTAGTTGTTTGAACTGCAGATTGCCCCTTTAATATCTATTTTGATAAATTAAGTTCATAAAATCAATTGTGAGAGGGGAAAAAACAGACTTGGATTTTATAGCAACAAATATATTTTTAATAAATTATTTAAATAAATAAATAAATTAAATAAATAAATGTCAGTTTATCCAATGATCTAGGCCTGTTAAGCTATTATAAGGCTACATGTGTAATAACTATCTAATAACATAAAGAGTGCAGAATGTGTAATAATTCGTAGATCAAATGTCTAAATGTTTGACCATTATTTTGAAATTACTTGATGAAATAAAACAAATGCATGTGGTGACATTGTGACAATTTGTTGATGGGCAATTCCAAAGTAACAGAGTGACAAAGCCTCAGATTTTTCTATTTAAAATGTATGTCAAACCAAAACCAATGATTGCAAAGTTAAACAAACCATGCACAAGGACTCTGTCTACTTTTAAAAATTCCCACAGAACATTTGACAAAAACACATTTACTTGAAGAACAGTGCAAATGCAAAGTTTGGTAACAGAATGACAGCACCACAAATAAAACAATGAGACAGATATTTCACCGGATGTATAAATGTGAAGCATTTGGTTGGCTTTTCCACTCACTACCAAATATGATGTTGAGAGGAAGCCCAGTGGCAGTCGGAAAATGGAGCAAGATGGATTTTGGCCGACATTCTGCAAATTTTCTCATCGATTAAGCATTTGATCTCAATAAATGTTTCTGTTTCCAAAACTAGAATCTGTTATGAACAGAGTAGACAATGTTTTGTAGAGTTTACCCTTTGCCAAAGTGTCAATAAATTGCGTTGTTTAGAAGGAGTGCAAGGGCGAATTGAGTTATTGCACACTGCACTTCACAAAGTAGGCGTTCTCTAACGGAAATATTCAAATACATGCTAGAATGCACCAATAGGCTCTCGAGAGCTCGTGCTTTGCTCTGCCCACTTCCTTGCTTGTTCTACCCGCTATGATTCATTTGCTTACATTGGAGACTACAGGCTGTGGTCTATCTTGGGTTACTTCTAAAAAATATTTGACAGCACAAACCATAATTTTGTTATCAAACTTTGCATCTGCACTGTTCTTCAAGTAAATGTATTTTTGTAAATTTTTCTGTGAAAATTGTTAAAAGTAGTCATTGTGCATAGAGCTGTGTGGTTTGTTTAACTTTGCAATCATTGGTTTTTGTTTGACATACATTTTAAAGTGACATCTGTGTGACTCTGATACCATGGAATTGTCCTGGAATCAGAAAGCAACAGAAGTTCGAGGTGCAGTTTAAAGCTTTGTCCAGATGGAGCGATCTCGAGACCATTACATGCTGACCAGACCGCATGCGTGTGCGGTCTTGTCCACCCACACCAGACGCGTTCAGGACACGCAGGTTGAAATATCAAAACGAACTCTGAACCAACTATATAAATTTGGGGACAGGTCGAAAAACATTTAACATTTATGGCAATTTAGCTAGCAAGTTTGCTGTTGCTAGCTAATTTGTCCTGGGATATAAAGATTGGGTTGTTATTTTACCTGATAGGCACAAGGTCCTCTCCTCCTTCAGGCTTCTTCAGCTTCTTTGGACTTTATATGGTGGTTGGTAACCAACTTTAAGCTGCATTACCAGTACCAACTGGACTAGAGTGTGGACCTCAATTCATCATTCAAAACCAATTTGTTTTTAGGAGCATATACCCACGTGGGTGATTGAAAGACGAACTATGGTCCACGCTCCAGTCCAGAATCAATTAGTTGCTAGTGCCGATTAACCAATGAATCTGCTTTATCATTGTGGGCACCCTTGACTGACTTATCGATGAATCAACTAACTCATCCTTACTCTCAGACGACTTCAACACCATCCAGGCATTTTGCATTGCCTTTGTGGCTGATATCAGCGACAGGGGCTCCCAGACCGTCAGGGTGGCAGTGCTGGAGGCCTATCTGGGACTGGCTGGCTGTAACGAACTTCGTCGGGAGAAGGTGAAGAGGACCAAGGTGCAGCGTGGTAAGTGTTCATATTACTTTTAATAAAATACGAAACACTCGACAAAACAACAAAACGACAAACGAACAGTTCTGTAAGGTGACGACACACAAAACAGAAAACAACTACCCACCAACACAGGTGGGAACAGGCTACCTAAGTATGGTTCTCAATCAGAGACAACGATAGACAGCTGCCTCTGATTGGGAACCATACCAGGCCAAACACATAGAAATACAAAACAAGGACAACATAGAACACCAGACATAGAATGCCCACTCCAACTCACGCCCTGACCAACCAAAATAGAGACATAAAAATGATCTCTAAGGTCAGGGCGTGACACTGGCATGCTGGCCAGTAACATAGGTGGGCAGTGGTGACAGGCACGAGCGTAGGTTATTCAACGTTAAGATGGCCCAAGGTAGCTAGCTATCTGTGGACTGAAAACTTATCATTGTCTTATTCTTCTTCAATTCATATTTTGATTACAGTATGTTTATACGTGTCTAAACTTGTGATACAGTAATGTAACTAGATAACACTTATACTTCTCATGAGGACTTTTCCTCCCAAGGTACCTTGACACATTCTGGCTGGTGCTGGTCACTAACCTGGCTGCTGGCCTCTTTGCCTACCTGTGTGTACCCAAGTCCATCACCCCTGACCCCAGTGCCAAACTCTTCACCACGCACCACCACCGCGTCGTCTACCGCCTCGACTCTGTACTAGGTGACCCCACCGAGGCTGGCAGTTACACAAAATGGAGGAGGTACAAACTGTGGCTCTACACCTCCTGCTTCTTCCTGGTGGTGGTCCACTTTGGCAGCCGCAAGCTGTATGTTCTGTATGAGCTGAGCTCTCCGCTGTGCTGGGGCCCACGGCTGATCGGCTGGGGGTCTGCAGCCCAGAACCTGGCCTACCTCAGCAGCCTCCTGGGGTTAAGGACCATGCAGCGATGCCTAGAGGACTTCTGGGTGTCTCTGGTGGTACTGGCCTCAAACATGACTGGCCTGGTGGTCATCTCACTGGCCAACACTACTGAACTCATTCACAGGTGAGAGGCTATCCCAGAAGACAAAATCAATTAAAATGTCATCATTACATCAGCTTAGAGTTCACTAGATTTCTTTATTGTTATGAACATGTGTTCTTGGCTCAGCTAGCAACAGTATAAGTCAGCAGTATTATCTGGTGGTGTGTCTGGAGAACAGTGCACAGGGGGAAACGCTCTAGTATCACACAGTAAAACACATGTCTCCCAGAGTAATAGATCAATAAGCCTGCCCTGAAGGAATTCTGTTTTCTCTCTCCTCCTGCCTTGTTTCCTCCACAGAAAACACACAGCTGGGTAAAGGTCGCAAAACTCTTCGCTTATTCACTGCCCTCTAGTGATGGTGATAGATTAATACATGGAAAATACCCAAGTAAACTTCCATAGTGTACCTTTAACCTGAGGTAAATCCACTCCCCTTTTCTAACAGGCTATGGGCTGTGCTTCCTCTACATGGCAGCCACTCCAGTCCTCAGGGCCAAGCTGTCCAAGCTGGTGGGGCCTGAAGAACAAGGTGAGAGAGAGCTTTCAAAAGAGGGCCCTTAGCTGGAATATGTTCTCAATATGTTACGGCCGCTCATGTATACAGTTTCATAGGGCTCTATGACGACATCTATAAGGTGCTATAACTGTTCATAATGTAGCATAACATTTCATGAGAATATGCTTTAAGTATTACAGACATCCTCTATGTCCTTTGTGTTTCAGGTGAGTTGTTTTCTTCGGTGGCCTGTGTGAAGGGGCTGTGATCCCTGGTGGCCAGCGGCCTCTTTAACTCTCTCTACGCTGCCACCCTGCACATCACGAATCAAATCAAATCAAATTTTATTTGTCACATGCGTCAAATACAACAGTGAAATGCTTACTTACAAGCCCAACAACACAGTTTTAAGAAAATACCTAAACAATTAAAATTAAGAAAAAAGTAAGAGATAAGAAAAACAAAAACAAATTCCCCTTCCTGTTCGGAGCCCTCCTCCTCCTCCTCATCCCCACAGGAATCATTGGGTAAGTCCTCCCTTTCCTGAATTTCCTATTTCAGTTTTCCTCATTTAAAACACTGTAGCCATAAACACCTTGTGATTCATGCATGTTGTTGTGTGTTTAGGATAGTGGAGTGTCGGGATCAGAGGACAGACAGAAGAGAGGACTCTGCAACATCCTGACACAGACAGACAGACAGTTTCCTGAAGTCCACAATCATCTCCTTTGTTTTGTTGACGTTGAGTGTGAGGTTATTTTCCTGACACCACACTCCGAGGGCCCTCACCTCCTCCCTGTAGGCCGTCTCGTTGTTGTTGGTAATCAAGCCTACCACTGTAGTCGTCCGCAAACTTGATGATTGAGTTGGAGGCGTGCATGGCCACGCAGTCGTGGGTGAACAGGGAGTACAGGAGAGGGCTCAGAACGCACCCTTGTGGGGCCCCAGTGTTGAGGATCAGCGGGGTGGAGATGTTGTTACCTACCCTCACCACCTGGGGGCGGCCCGTCAGGAAGTCCAGGACCCAGTTGCACAGGGCGTGGTCGAGACCCAGGGTCTCGAGCTTGATGACGAGTTTGGAGGGTACTATGGTGTTAAATGCTGAGCTGTAGTCGATGAACAGCATGCTCACATAGGTATTCCTCTTGTCCAGATGGGTTAGGGCAGTGTGCAGTGTGGTTGCGATTGCGTCGTCTGTGGACCTATTGGGTCGGTAAGCAAATTGGAGTGGGTCTAGGGTGTCCGGTAGGGTGGAGGTGATATGGTCCTTGACTAGTCTCTCAAAGCACTTCATGATGACGGAAGTGAGTGCTACGGGGCGGTAGTCGTTTAGCTCAGTTACCTTAGCTTTCTTGGGAACAGGAACAATGGTGGCCCTCTTGAAGCATGTGGGAACAGCAGACTGGGATAAGGATTGATTGAATACGTCCGTAAACACACCAGCCAGCTGGTCTGCGCATGCTCTGAGGACGCTTGAATGAGTCTGGACATTCTCCTCTGACCTCTCTCATTAACAAGGTGTTTTGCCCACAGAACTGCCGTTCACTGAATGTGTTTTGTTTATCGCACCATTCTCTGTAAACTCTAGAGACTGTAGTGCGTAAAAATCCCAGGAAGGCAGCTGTTTCTGAGATGCTGGAACCCCCATGTGTGGCACCAACAATCATACCAAGGTAAAAGTTGCTTAGATTACGCATCTTGCCCGTTCTAATGTTTGGTCGAACAACAACTAAAGCTCTCTACTCTATATATTGAGTTGCAGGCAGCCACATGATTCATTGTTTGAAGGAGCAGGCTATTTGCGTTAACACGCAGGTGTACCTAATAAAGTTGCCGGTGAGTGTATGTATGCAAGCCCTTGTAATTGCTTTTTCAATACTGCCAACTCGTTACTGATGATTGATTTCACATTGTGGTACGAGTATATAGTGAAATTAGTGGTATCCACCTACAACACCATAGCGATAACATGGAGCCAGCAGGTGATCCAGGTCACAATAGAAGTCAAGCAGTGGGAGGAGGAAGACATGGTGGTCAAAGGAATGGCAGGGGACAAGCACCCCTTCTGAGTGGTGGTCGTGGGCCTCGTTTGAGAGGTGTGGGGGAACGTGATAGAGGACAAGGCCACGGACCAAGTTAGCGGCAGCAACAGCAAAGAGTGTCCAAGCAATAGTTGTAGACCATGTTGTAAATCATGGCATGACAATGACTGAGGCAGCTACTATGTTCAACCAAACCTCAGAAGATCAACCGCGGCCTCAATCATCAGAACTTTCCGCAATGAGAACCGCTAAGTCTTCAGCATGCACTAAGCATTAGGCTACTCTCAATTGTCAAATGACTGTACAGTATACTGCATGCCTGTAACGGGTTTCGTCCTCTTCGTCTGACGAGGAGTAGTAGGAAGGATCGGAGGACCAATGCGCAGCGTGGTAAGTGTCCATAATGATATATTTAATAAATCAAAACGAATACTGAACGAAAATAACAAAAGTACAAACAACCCGAAACAGTCCCGTATGGTGAAAACACTAACACAGGATACAACCACCCACAAAACACAAAGGAAAACAGGCTACCTAAATATGGCTCCCAATCAGATACATCGACTGACACCTGCCTCTGATTGGGAACCATACTAGGCCAAACACAGAAATAGACAACCTAGACATAAAGCATAGAATGCCCACCCACATCACACCCTGACCAAACAAAACATAGAAACATACAAAGCAATCTATGGTCAGGGCGTGAGAATGCCAATGTGTACCACAGAGATGATGATGTGACTAAATGTGTTCTTACTGTAATTATCCCTACAGAATTGAGTCTAGGCCAAATAGGGGAGTAGAGGCAAAATTCTGACTGACCACTAGAGCGGGATGTGGTCAATTTGGTTCGGGCCAGAAATTATATTAGCATTACAGAAATTCGGCAGCACATCTTGGACAATGACGACATGTTCAACAATGTGGAAGCCATAAGTTTGCCGACTATTGCCCACATGCTGAAAAGACACCAGGTGTCTCTAAAACAGCTAAACCATGTGCCTTTTGAAAGAAATGCAGACAGAGTGAAGCAACTGAGGACTGAGTATCTTCAGGTATGTTCAGTTTCAAGATGCCTGTTGTGAAAAATTCCCCAAAAATTCTACATCATTGTAATCAGTAATTCTCTTTCCAAAATGTCTTTTTAGAGGGTGATGGAGCTGGATGCTGATGAAAACCATCACAAATTCCTCTTTTTGAATGAGGCAGGCTTCAACCTGGCCAAGACAAGGAGGAGAGGTTGGAATTTCACTGGCCAGCAGGCAACCATCCAAGTACCTGAACAACGTGGGGCAAACATCCCCATGTGTGCGGCTATATCGGAAGATGTTGTGGTGGGACGCAGACCTCGTATTGGATCATATAATGCAGCTCTCCTTGTAACCTTCCTTGATGAGCTAAATCAGGTCTGTAGAGCTGATGGCGTGACCTATGTCATTGTGTGGGATAATGTCAGGTTTCTAGAGGTGAAAGAAACGCACACCTATTTAGGCGAGGTGCTGGCTAGCGAAGTGGAACACTTGAAGAATAAAGGAGAGCCGCACACCCTAGGAACTCAGATGCAAAAATGTTTATGTCCAAACGTTTCGACAGACAAGCTGTCTTCATCAGGGTATAATGACAACCACACCGGGTGACTCATTTTATATAGTGTCAAAGGACACACACAGGTGTCTGTAATCATGGCCGGGTGTGGCCTGATATCATTGGTTAATTCTCATATATTAAAAAAGCAGATCAAAGTCTATGTTGAGACTGAAGGGAGCAAGGGTGTCACGATTTTGGAAATGAGCAGACCAAGGCGCAGCGTGAATTGAGTTCCACATCTTTAAATACAAAGTGAAAATAGAAACAAAATAACAAAACTTACAAAGACCGTGACGACATAGTGCACAAACACACTAACACAAACAATATCCCACAAATGCAGGTGAGGAAAAAGCCTACCTACATATGATCCCCAATTAGAGGCAACGATTACCAGCTGCCTCTAATTGGGAACCACACAAACCACCAACCTAGAAATCTATAAACTAGATAACCCCCCCAGTCACGCTCTGACCTAAACACCATAGAGAACCGAGGGCTCTCTATGGTCAGGACGTGACAAAGGGTCTTTAGATTAAAGATCCAGGCAGCCTCTCGTTTTACGAAATTATCGAGGTCACCCCCTCTCCTAGGGAGGGTGACATGTTCGATGCCAATATAACGTAGGGACGAAATCGAGTGGTTTGCTTCCAAAAAGTCTAGTTTTTGCACCTAATTGTGCTACGATGCTCCGAAACGTTGATCTGAAGCCATTCTTGTGATGTTTCTGTTGTAGGCCTATGTAGCCAAATTGTATCTATGATCATACGCTATCCATTTATGTTTTTTGTATGCTATTTTAATATATGAGAATTAACCAATGATATCAGGCCACACCCGGCCATGATTACAGACACATGTGAGTGTCCTTTGACACTATAAACGAGTCACCCCGCAGTGTTTGTCATTATGCCCTGTTGAAGACAGCTTGTCTGTCGAAACGTTGGACAAAAAATATTTTGCATCTGAGCTCCTAGGGTGTGCGGCTCTCCTTTATTTGTCATAATGTCAGGTTCCACCATGCTCAAATGGTGCAAGCATAGTTTCAGGCCCATCCACAATTTACCACCATGTACTTACCCCCATAATCTCCTTTCCTTAACCCGATTGAGACATTCTTTTCCACATGGAGGTGAAAGGTATATGATAGGTGCCCTCACGAACAAGCCACCCTTCTCCAGGCCATGGATGTAGCTAATTATTTTTGCTCTGATTCAAAGAAACCAGTGTTGTGATTTTATTGTATTTCATCAATACGTTTCAGATTTTGTTCAATGATTCCACTGTGTCTGTAGTATTCTCTCTACTAGTCCTTTTACAGTGATGTATTTACGTGTAGTACCATAATGAAACATATCACATATTTTGTACTACAATATTTAATGATTGTACGAACAACTACACAGTGAAACTATCGGTATCTTGTGTGTGGGTAATCTAAATTAATGTTCCTATGGTATTTCATGATACTTTTTTTATTAAATTGCTAACATGCATTGGTCAAAACTGAAGTCACATTGTCAGAACTCTCCACACAGTCAGCGAAACAGAAGTGTATGTGGACCAAACTGTGAATCATTTTCCATTGCTTTCACACAAAATGCATTCAATGACCACATTCTCTGAAATCCATGAACTCTTTTCTCATTCATACTCCACCACCTGCAAAACTATATATTTGCAGCACGTTTTCAAATGCTAACACACTGTTTTCAAAACTGTTAAAAACACATTCAAAACAGAATGATGGCAAATGTTGTGCATTTCTGTAGTAACCAGATTGAAACAGTGGGTAAACTGCCTTGTTCAGGGGCAGAAGGACAGATTTATACCTTGTCAGCTCAGGGATTCGATCTAGCCACGTTTCGGTTACTGGCCCAATGCTCTAACCACTAGGCTACCTGCCTCTAACCACCAGGCTACCTGCCTCTAACCACCAGGCAACCTGCCTCTAACCACCAGGCTATCTGCCCTCTAACCACCAGGTTATCTGCCCTCTAACCACCAGGTTATCTGCCCTCTAACCACCAGGTTATCTGCCCTCTAACCACCAGGCTATCTGCCCTCTAACCACCAGGCTATCTGCCCTCTAACCACCAGGCTATCTGCCCTCTAACCACCAGGCTATCTGCCCTCTAACCACCAGGCTATCTGCCCTCTAACCACCAGGCTACCTGCCGCCCAGTACAAGTGATTATACTATTATACTACTATGTTGTTTTTCAGGAATTTGTTTTTGTTTCAACTTTTTATTTTTCACAGGTAAATGACTATATGTAAAGATATAGGAAAAATAAAGGCTATTGAAGCAAATTGCTGCATTTCTGATTCATTCTTGTTACATATATTTTAGTACAGTCAATAAAGTGAAAAGGTGTTATTCTTATTCAATAATTAAATACTGATTTATGTAAAGAATCATTCAAACTTCAAAGAGAAAAGTTATTTTATGTAATGCTCCCTGTTAGTGATTTCTAGGTCAGTGTGTTATGAGTGACAATGTATGCTTTCTGAGTGAGATTTGTTGCCAGTGTTATGGTCGAACGAGCTTATTTTGAGACATGTATGAAGTGTTTTGGTGGTTTGAGTGAGTTTTGGAGGTGAGATTAACTGTTTGGCCAAGATGCATGTTGGTAATGCAGACTGTGAAGAGTTTTGAAAAAGTGGCTTCAGTATTGACGGATGCTTGTTAGCAATTGAAAAAAAACTGTAGTTATTTGAACCAAGGATTCTGCAAGTGCAAGGTTTCTTTAAAGATATGAATGCACAATACAATGTTTTGAACATTGGACAGCCTGTATTACAAGTGATGACTGTTTTGAGTTTTGTGTCTAGAGTTTTGAAAAATGACCAAGGTTCTGAAATTAGTGCCAAAGTGATTGTAAACAACTCTAATACCCACACTACTATATCAAACAATCCAAGGTTAGGCAGAAAATACATGACTCAGAAAATATGAAATTCAATAACAGTGGATCTCGATGTCACCCTAGCATACGAGCAGCAGATAGATTGGCTTTAGCCCAACTTGTCCAGACTCAACCATTAGTATCTCTTAACAAAACGAGACTGATCGGCTTCTAGCAGCAGTCAGGGAGTACTGAGTTACACTGCTTACAGTTTACTGTCATCCCTCCATTCAACAGATAGCCCAGTCTAACCCCTTAAGTGGCCTCACACAGCAACCCTGTCACCCCTCCATACAATACACATACACAGAGAAGTCTCTGTGTGTTTGTGTGTCTGTGTCTGTCAATTGATGGCTTAGTCTAAACTCCCTGCTCCCTAAAGTGTTCCCACATAGCAACACATGATAACCCCTGAACATGAGGCCTCAGCTAACACACACACCACACACACTGACCTGGGTTCAACCCTCAGTAGCACAGAGGGGCAACCAGATCTCGTATAACACATTTAAATGGTGCAACGGAACTGAGAGGTTGAGGCCAGGGGAAGGGTTGAAGCATTACTGTCACTCAGTATTTGTGATGATTTCTTTTGATTGGCTGTTAGGGGGAAGGAAGGCCCATGACAGGCCTACTGGCTTCCTATTTTCTGATTTTTAATTTTATTTAACTAGGCAAGTCAGTTAAGCACAAATTCTTATTTACAATGACGGCCTAGGAACAGTGGGTTAACTGCCTTGATCAGGGGTAGAACGACAGATTTTTACCTTGTCAGCGCTGGGATTCGCTCTAGCAACCGATCGGTTACTGGCCCAACGATCTAACCACTAGACTACCTGCCACCCCAAATCATGTAACCAATGTTTCCAATGCACTGACTGGAAGTTGCTTTGGATTAAAGTTTCTGCTAAATGACTAAAATGTAAATGTAAACTCAGCAAAAAAAGAAACGTCCCTTTTTCAGGACCCTGTCTTTCAAAGATAATTCATAAAAATTCAAATAACTTCACAGACTTCATTGTAAAGGGTTTAAACACTGTTTCCCATGCTTGTTCAATGAACCATAAACAATTAATGAACATGCACTGTGGAACGGTCATAAAGACACTAACAGCTTACAGACGGTAGGCAATTAAGGTTGCAGTTATGAAAACTTAGGACACTAAAGAGGCCTTTCTATTGATTCTGAAAAACACCAAAAGAAAGATGCCCAGGGTCCCTGCTCATCTGTGTGAACGTGCCTTAGGCATGCTGCAAGAAGGCATGAGGACTGCAGATGTGGCCAGGGCAATAAATTGCAATGTCCGTACTGTGAGACGCCTAAGACAGCGCTACAGGGAGACAGGACGGACAGCTGACCGTCCTCACAGTGGCAGACCACGTGTAACAACACCTGCACAGGATCGGCACTTCCGAACATCACACCTGTGGGACAGGTACAGGATGGCAACAACAACTGCCCGAGTTACACCAGGAACGCACAATCCCTCAATCCCATCAGTGCTCAGACTGTCCGCAATAGGCTGAGAGAGGCTGGACTGAGGGCTTATAGGCCTGTTGTATAGCACGTCCTCACCAGGCATCCCCGGCAACAACGTTGCCTATGGGCACAAACCCACCATCGCTGGACCAGACAGGACTGGCAAAAAGTGCTCTTCACTGACGAGTCGCGATTTTGTCTTTATCGTCGCGGATTTGCGTTTATCGTCGAAGGAATGAGCGTTACTCCGAGGCCTGTACTCTGGAGCAGGATCGATTTGGAGGTGGAGGGTCCATCATGGTCTGGGGCGGTGTGTCACAGCATCATCGGACTGAGCTTGTTGTCATTGCAGGCAATCTCAACGCTGTGTGTTACAGGGAAGACATCCTCCTCCCTCATGTGGTACCCTTCCTACAGGCTCAGCCATACTGCTCGTTTTTTCATGAATTCCTGCAAGACAGGAATGTCAGTGTTCTTCCATGGCCAGCGAAGAGCACGGATCTCAAACCCATTGAGCGCGTCTGGGACCTGTTGGATCAGAGGGTGAGGGCTAGGGCCATTCCCTCCAGAAGTGTCCCGGGAACTTGCAGGTGCCTTGGTGGAAGAGTGGGGTAACATCTCACAGCAAGAACTGGCAAATCTGGTGCAGTCCATGAGGAGGAGATGCACTGCAGTACTTAATGCAGGTGGTGGCCACACCAGATACTGACTGTTACTTTTGATTTTGACCCCCCCCCCCCCCCCTTTGTTTCTTGGACACATTATTCCATTTCTGTTAGTCACATATCTGTGAAACTTGTTCAGTTTATGTCTCAGTTGTTGAATCTTGTTATGTTCATACAAATATTTACACATGTTAAGTTTGCTGAAAATAAACACAGTTGACAGTGAGAGGTTTCTTTTTTTTCTGAGTTTATGTGAGAAAATATTGTGAATTGATTTTGTCTGCACCGTACAGTATAACTGATTTTTAGATACAGTGAATGATATTTATCATCTTTAAAAAGGGAACGAATGAATGATTAAATCATGCAGATATACTTGGTAACACTTAACTTTAAGTGGCTTCTTATGAAATGTTATTGCCTTATAAAACATTCATAGCACCTTGTAGATTCAGACGTGGAACATATGAAACTCTACAATAAAGCAAGACACAAAAGTTTGTGTTTTATCATGAGCGTTTCACAACTATGGACCTTCTGCCTCATGCCTTACTGATTTAGTCTGCACTTTCATAAAACGATTGCATCTATTAGCTGCTAAGAATATGTTAATTATAATAAGGCATTATAACGCTTCATGAAAATCTATTTCAAGTACAGTGTTGCACAGAAAGAATCACAGACGTACTGTATCCTCAGGTTAGTAGTTTTTATTGCGTCACTGTATTGTTAAATGACAACGCTGCCTAAATCTTAAATAAAAGAAGTAAACAAGAACCTGTCCATGTATACGGTATTTAATCAACATACCTGTATTGAGAGCAACACATATATTAAGGCAACAGGGGAAATAGCCCAGAAGAGCCATCAAAACAGTGACAAGATGTAGCTAGTAGTGCTGAGAGCAAATACTGTAGCTTTAGACTGAGGTGACATTTTGTGTTTGCCTTCCTGCACACCATTTAGCACAAGGTGTGGGTACATACAGTATCTACATCATTAACAGATATGAATCTACAAAACAAACATGTCACTGAACCTAAGAATTCCATGTTTAAAATAATGTTTTACCAATCCACTTCATTTAATTATAAATACGATAACCTGGTGATTTTATGACTTCTGCGGTCATTTTGAAACACTTACGTAATATCTAAACTGATAACCAGATACTGCATGATTGTTTTGGTTGGATGTTTCTAGAATCTTTATCTTGTCACAGATAATAGTATAGTAAAACTGTAGGTGATTTAGACAGGGGTGGTGCATGCTGGTACATGTCTAAGAAGGATCCTCAATGTGAGCCAAGTATACAGTATTTAGCTCTGCCCTCAATGTGATAACATTTATCTACTGAACTGCTTCTATCCAATAGATACAAGCAAGTGAACTAAGGCTAACTGTCAAGCAGCCAAATCAATGACAGAATCTCTTAGCGTTATGAAGGAACCAAACCACAAATCAGTATTGTAGATACAGCGGTTTAGCCAAACAAAGTAATGCAGCATGTTGTGACTGTATACTACAAGACTTTCTGACAGGAAGATGATGGAACCGTTTTCATGGAGTAGCTTCAGCCTTAAGGGGTAGTGTAGATATTGGTTTTGTAAACTAATTGTA
Organism: Salvelinus namaycush; assembly: GCF_016432855.1. Lineage (NCBI taxonomy): Eukaryota > Metazoa > Chordata > Actinopteri > Salmoniformes > Salmonidae > Salvelinus > Salvelinus namaycush. Next base: position 25,362,515 of record NC_052329.1, read on the forward strand.
TCTTTGTGAACAGAGAAGATGCATTGATAATGGTATTTGTCATTGCCTTAAGCTTCGTTGAGAGAGATAGTTCTTTGTGAACTTCTGGTTGTTGCTAAGCACATGAGCGCAAGTTTGTAATGAGTATATGTAGCTGGTGGGATCTGAACCCCTCTCTCCTGGTCCGGAAACTAACATCTTAACCATTAGGCTAATTCCCCCTTGGGCAGAGGGTGACACTTGCTTTAAGTAACAGGCAGGGCTACCTCATCACGAGAACAGGATTCCAAATCACCGTTACATATAGAGATCGTACATCATCTCTGTTGGATTAAGCTGTTTGCCATCACCTAGGTTACACTATCATAAAGAGACATATCAAATACGGGCAACAGTTGACCACCAATGAGCATACAGGGTTTCATTTATAAGCACCATGAGAAAAAAAGAGATATAGTTTACACTGGATCATGATTAAAAACCAGGATATTGTTTCGTCTTAGAAAGTATGGGCCTATTTAAGACAATGAGAGTGTAGTGCTATTTAGAGGCAACAGAGATACTCCAGATTGTTATTACATGTTATGCTCGGTGCCAGCGATAGCTGATATATCACACTGGTTATTTCCTGAGAGACACAAAATATCCCTGACCACGCCAATAACAGCTTATGACTGTGGCCCTGCAGTTTAAGGGAGTAGTACATGGTATTTAGAAGTGCTGAAACCCCAAATTACATTTAGTATTTACGCTATGGACTATAATTTCATTAACTTTACATCTGGATCAGCGGCTAGTAGCAAAGCCATCTCATTAGCATATGATCTAAATACAGCCTATTAAACATGTCTTCACATGCACAGGGTTAGAGCTCACCAACCAGAGCTCAGAGCACGCTGTTTGGTATTATTGATTACTGATCACTATTGGTCACCATTTTACATCATCACAGACCAGAGGACCTCCAATCAGAGGCCTCTATTTCTTCTGTGGTCCCTGAGGCCCCTTGGGGCAGTCTGTCTTGGGGCTGTCGGTCAGATCTTGGCTGGGGTTGCCCATGAGGAAACGTAGGATCTTCTCAATGGTGGCCTCCTGGTACTCATGGGACCACCTGTATCCAGAGAGAGAGAGGAAGGGAGGGAGAGTCAGAGGAAGAGAGAGGGAAGGAGAAAGAGAGGGAGAAAGAGAGAGAGAGGTGAAGAGAGATGGAAAGAGAAAGTGATAGAGAAAGAGGGAGAACGAAAATGAAAGATAGATTTGATTCCTACACTTCAGATAAATGTCCAAACTGCCAATCATTCTCAAACAGATTCTGCGGTACTGTATCTCTCTCTGTGACTCACTTAATGCCATTGAAGTTTAGGATAGTTTTCATGTCCTCGGGAAGAGTGTTTGGGTCAGGCCACAGGAAGTTATCAGTTACAGGGACAATGTTCTTCTTTCCAGCCAGAGCTGTGACAATCTCCTGCAGGATTTACGAGAGGTACGTTAAATCACGGACAGACACAGAATGCACCCGCAGACATGGAATGTCTACACTTGGAAGGGGCAGGGGTATATGGGAAAAATAATCTCTCAACTATAACATTGTTCTGTATGGAGGGGACCTCTCTATGTCTAATATTGTATATCACCAACATATAGATGGAACATCTAGACATGTAAAGGCCAGGGTGACCGGATTATACACATAGAAAATAATTGCAATTCCATCTAGATACTATAGGATCTACAGTTGAAATCGGAAGTTTACATACACCTTAGCCAAATACATTTAAACTCAGTTTTACACAATTCCTGACATTTAATCCTAGTAAAAAATCCCTGTCTTTGGTCAGTTAGGATCACCACTTTATTCTAAGAATGTGAAATGTCAGAACAATAGTAGAGAGAATGATTTATTTCAGCTTTTATTTCTTTCATCACATTCCCAGTGGGTCAGAAGTTTACATACACTCAATTAGTATTTGGTAGCATTGCCTTGAAATTGTTTAACTTCGGTCAAATGTTTCGGGTAGCCTTCCACAAGCTTCCCACAATAAGTTGGGTGAATTTTGGACCATTCCTCCTGACAGAGCTGGTGTAACTGAGTCAGGTTTGCAGGCGTCCTTGTTCGCACACGCTTTTCAGTTCTGCCCACAATGCTTGGGGTCATTATCCATTTGGAAGACCCATTTGCGACCAAGCTTTAACTTCCTGACTGACGTCTTGAGATGTTGCTTCAATATATCCACATAATTTTCCTTTCTCATGATGCCATCTATTTTGTGAAGTGCACCAGTCCCTCCTGCAGCAAAGCACCCCCACAACAAGATGCTGCCACCCCCGTGCTTCACGGTTGGGATGGAGTTCTTCAGCTTGCAAGCATCCCCCTTTTTCTTCCAAACATAACGATGGTCATTATGGCCAAACAGTTCTATTTTTGTTTCATCAGACCAGAGGACATTTCTCCAAAAAGTACGATCTTTGTCCCCATGTGCAGTTGCAAACCGTGGTCTGGCTTTTTTATGGCGGTTTTGGAGAAGTGGCTTCTTCCTTGCTGAGCGGCCTTTCAGGTTATGTCGATATAGGACTCGTTTTACTGTGGATATAGATACTTTTGTACCTGTTTCCTCCAGCATCTTCACAGGGTCCTTTGCTGTTGTTCTGGGATTGATTTGCACTTTTCGCATCAAAGTACGTTCATCTCTAGGAGACAGAACGCGTCTCCTTCCTGAGCGGTATGACGGCTGCGTGGTCCCATTGTCACGTTCCTGACCTGTTTTCTGTTGTTTTGTATGTGTTTAGTTGGTCAGGGCGTGAGTTGGGGTGGGTAGTCTATGTTATGTGTTTTCTATGTTGGGTTAATGTGTTGCCTGGTATGGTTCTCAATTAGAGGCAGGTGTTTGACGTTTCCTCTGATTGAGAACCATATTAAGGTAGGTTGTTCTCACTGTTTGTTTGGGGGTGATTGTTCCTGTGTCTGTGTATACCACATGGGACTGTTTCGTTTGTTCGTTCGTTTTAGGTAGTCTGTTCCTGTGTCTGTGTATACCACATGGGACTGTTTCGTTTGTTCGTTCGTTTTAGGTAGTCTGTTCCTGTGTCAGTGTATACCACATGGGACTGTTTCGTTTGTTCGTTCGTTTTAGGTAGTCTGTTCCTGTTCGTGCGTTCTTCGTCTATATTATGTATTCATCACCCGCTGCGCCTTGGTCCGTTCATTCACCACAAGACGAACGTAACACCCATGGTCTTTATACTTACGTACTATTTTTGTACAGGTGAACGTGGTACCTTCAGGCGTTTGGAAATTGCTCCCAAGGATGAACCAGACTTGTGGAGGTCTACAATTTTTTTTCTGAGGTCTTGGCTGATTTCTATTGATTTTCCCATGATGTCAAGCAAAGAGGCACTGAGTTTGAAGGTAGGCCTTGAAATACATCCACTGGTACACCTCCAATTGACTCAAATTATGTCAATTAGCCTATCAGAAGCTTCTAAAGCCATGACATAATTTCTGGAATTTTCCAAGCTGTTTAAAGGCACAGTCAACTTAGTGTATGTAAACTTCTGACCCACTGGAATTGTGATACAGTGAATTATAAGTTAAATAATCTGTCTGTAAACAATTGTTGGAAAAATGTATTGTGTCGTGCACAAAGTAGATGTCCTAACCGACTCGCCAAAACTATAGTTTGTTAAAAATTAATTTGTGGAGTGGTTGAAAAACGAGTTTTAATGACGCCAACCTAAAAGTATGTAAACTTCCGACTTCAACTGTATGTGAGAATGCTGTTCATCGACTACAACTCAGCGTTCAACACTATAGGGCCCTCCAAGCTCATCACCAAGCTCAGGACCCTGGGACTGAACTCCTCCCTCTGTTCTCCATCCTGGACTTCCTGACGGGCCGCCCCCATGCGGTGAGGGTAGGCAACAACACATCCGCTACGCTAACCCTCAACACGTAGGCCCTCGTCACATACGCTGCTGCTACTGTTTATTACCTATCCTGTTGCCTAGTCACTTTAGCCCTACCTGTAATCACATATCTAACTCAATTACCTCGTACCCCTCCACAAGGACTCGGTACTGGTACCCTGTGTATATAGGCAAGTTATCTTTACTCATTGTGTATTTATTCTGTGTGTTATTCTTTTTTCTATATTTTTCTCTCTGCATTGTTGGAAAGGGTCCGTAAGTAAGCATTTCACTGTTTGTCTACACCTGTTGTTTACGAAGCAAGTGACAAATACAAATTGATTTGAACATCTAGACAGGTAGCTGCAGCTGTATACTATTGGATCTATATTGTTCTGTATGCAGCACCCATCTATGTATAGATCTATCTATGTCTGACCTTGTGTACCCAGTCCTTCATGCCAGTGTCGCCCATGCACTTGTCGAGGGCATTGGCAGACAGCACCAGGATGAAGTTCCGTGCACGCTGGACGCTCTGGATCAGCTTGTCGGCAAACTTCCCTGCTTCCAGCTTCTCCACGTCAATGAACACACTGAAACCTCTGACCTGAAGGTGGACCTTCAACAGACTGGGGGGAGAGAGGGAGGGGAGGGGAGAGAGAGGGAGACAGAGAAAAAGGTGGGGAGAAAGTAAGGATTGACGATCTACAGATCTTAGACTCCAGATAATCCTGACGAACCTGATTAAGTTGTTTATCTTCCAAAGCTCCCTAGCTTTCCCTCTCTTTCCCTCTCCCAAGCTTTCCCGCTCTCCCTCTCCATCTCCCTCTCTCCATACCTGGCGAGCTGGGAACCGGTGGTCCTGCGGTAGCTAATAAACACATCCGGTCCAGGGGGTTGGGCATCGGTCAGACACGGCTTAATCGGCCTACGGGTGGCTGCCAGGATCTTGGCGCGGTGGATGCCGTTCTCTAGAAGGAGAAAATGAATACTTTATTCTCCATTATAAACTGGGTGGTTCGAGCCCTGAATGCTGATTGACTGACAGCCGTGGTATTCTACGGGTATGACAAAACATTTATTTTTACTGCTCCACTTTGCATCGTGCCTAAGAACAGCACTTAGCTGTGGTATATTGGCAATATACCACACCCCCTCGGGCCTTATTGCTTAATTGTCTCGCAGGGGACGTAAATGTGTCTTTTGGTTCACAACCCACCTATGTAACAGTCTGACTGGAGCTGCTGGTCGGTGAGGTGGAGGACGTTCTTGCGGTCCACTCCAGACTGTACCAGGCCGTAGGTGTACTGGCGGAAGCGCGGGTCCACCTCACCCAGCCAGTCAGCCATGTTGTTGGGGTCACAGGTCGAGTAGTTGGCGTAGGTCTTCAGCACGCGCAGGTCACGGAGGAACCTAGAAGACAACACAAAATGGAGTGGGCAGGGTAAATCAGGGATTTTATTTCAATGTTCAATTTCACTGAAGTTGACTGGTGTAGCAGACGTTTTATAAGCTTGACATAAACTTGACAGACGACTGAACTAACCTCTTGCGAGTGAGTCCTGCCGTCATACCCAGGTCAGTGCTCAGATCCTGGTCTGTGATGTTAAGCAGTAGGTCGCCATCCACTTGCAGCTCCTGAAGGACGGGCACAGAGAGGAGAAAGAAAGACTGAGTGAATATAGTGAGCAAGAGGCTAAGGAGAAATACAGGTAACTGCCAAAATAAAGGGAACACCAACATAAAGCGTCTTAATAGGGCGTTGGGTCATCACAAACCAGAACAGCAATACACCTTGACATAGATTCTACTAGTGTCTTGAACTCTATTGGAGGGATGCGACACCATTTTTCCATGAGAAATTCCATCATTTGGTGTTTTGTTGATGGTGGTGGAAAACGCTGTCTCAGGCGCCGCTGCAGCAGAATCTCCCAAAAGTGTTTAATTGGGTTGGGATCTGGTGACTGAGACGGCCATGGCATTTGGTTTACATCGTTTTCATGCTCATCAAACCATTCAGTGACCACTCGTGCCCTGTAGATGGGGCCATTGTCATGTTATGGGGGCATAGCCGTGGTAGACAAAATAATGGCCAAATTAATGGCCTGCCCAGCATTTTTATACATGACCGTAAGCATGATGATATGTTAATTGCTTAAATAACTCAGGAACCACACCTGCGTGAAAGCACCTGCTTTCAATGTACTTTGTATCTCTCATTTACTCAAGTGTTTCCATTATTTTGACAGTTACTTGTAGGTATCCATATCTAATCGATATGAAACCAAACATTCACCTTATTTTCTCAGCATCTCTCCAAGGACTATAGAAGAGCTTTCTCATTCGTTATTGTTCAAACCTTGTCTTTTGCTATCACTATCGCTATCTCTATCTCTCTTTCTCTCACACACAAACACACACAAACACACACAAACACACACAGACACAGACACAGACACACAGACACAGACACACACACACACACACACACACACACACACACACACACACACACACACACACACACACACACACACACAGAGACACAGAGACACAGAAACACACACCTGGAAGCGCTCAGTGTAAGCGCTGAATCCAATCACTTGGAGCCATCTCTGCACCTCACCACCCTTCCAGTTGGGCACGGAGGACAGGATACGTCGTGGAACCTCCTCCCCCATCATCCTTAGTGCGCGCTTGGCCAGGGCACAGGCCGTCCCATTGCTGGAGTACATGACGATCCTTTTCAGGCTCTGCACCGCACCTATCTCCTGGAAGATCTAGGAGGAAGAATGCACACACATTCAATTGTATGTCTATTGATATTGTAGGACCGGTGATTTTAACACAGGGAAACTGAACTTAACTATTTTTTACCAAATGTTTTACCACCATGTCACCTGTGCAACTACAGGCAACAAAACTCTTTATCACATTTACTCCATACACAGAAACACATACAAGGCTCTACCTCGCCCTCCCTTTAGCAAATCTGACCATAACTCTATCCTCCTGATTCCTGCTTACAAGAAAACAGGAAGTACCAGTGATGCGCTCAATACGGAAGTGGTCCGATGAAGCGGATGCTAAGCTAAGGGACTATTTCATTAGCACAGACTGGAAAAGTTCCGGAATTCATCCGATAACATTGAGGAGTTTACCACATCAGTCACCGGCTTCATTAGTAAGTGCATCAATGACGTCTTCCCGAAAGTGACCGTACGTACCCCAATCAAATAACATGGATTACAGGCAACATCTGAACTGAGCTGCAGGCTAGAGCTACTGCTTTCAAGGAGCATCCTGCTACAACATCTGACGAGCCATCAAACAGGCAAAGGATCAATACAGAACTAAGACCAAATCCTACTACACCGGCTCTAAAGCTCGTCAGATGTGTCAGGGCTTGCAAACTATCACGGATTACAAAGTGAAATGCAGCAGCGGGCTGCCCAGTGATGCAAGCCTACTATACGAGCTAAATGCCTTCTATGCTCGCTTTGAGGCAAGTAACCCTGAACCATGCATGAGAGCACCAGCAGTTCCGGACGACTGTGTGATCTCGCTGTCAGTAGCCGATGTAAGACCTTTAAACATGTTAACAATTACAAAGCCGTGGGGCTAGACGGATACCAGAACGCGTACTCAGAGCATATGCTGAGATTTTCAACCTCTCCCTGACCGAGTCTGTAATACCTACATGTTTCAAGCAGACCACCGTAGTCCCTTCACCCAAGAACGTCAAGGTAACCTGTCTAAATGTCTATCGCCCAGAGCACTCATATCTGTAGCCATGAAATGCTTTGAAAGGCTGGTCATGGCACACATCATCACCATCATCCCAGACACGCTGGACCCACTCCAATTCGCATATCGCCCCAACAGATGACAGTATCTCTATTGCACTCCACACTGCCCTCTCCCACCTGGACAAGAGGCACACCTATGTGAGAATGCTATTCATTGACTACAGCTCAACATTCAATACCATAGTGCCCTCCAAGCTTATCACTAAGGTCAGGACCCTGGGACTGAACACCTCCCTCTGCAACTGGATCCTGGACTTCCTGGCGGGGCATCCTCAGGTGGTGAGAGTAGGCAACAACACATCCGCCACACTGACCCGCAACACGGGGGCCCCTCAGGGGTGCGTGCTTATTCCCCTCCTGTACTCCCTGTTCATCCACAACTGCGTGTCTGTGCACGACTCCAACACCATCATTATGTTTTCTGATGACACGTCAGTGGTAGGCCTGATCACCGACAACGATGAGACCACCTACAGAGAGGAGGTCAGTGACCTGACAGTGTGGTGCCAGGACAACAACTTCTCCCTAAATGTCAGCAAGACAAAGGAGCTGATTGTGGACTACAGGACTACAGGCTTGGTATGGTAACTGCTTGGCATCCGACCGCAAGACGCTACAGAGGGTAGTGTGTATGGTTCAGTGCATCACTTGGGTCAGAGGAAGGCCCTAAAAATGTTCAAAGACTTCATTCACCCAAATCATAGACTGTTCTCTCTGCTACCGCACGGCAAGCGGTACCGATGCACTGCAAGTCTGGAACCAACAGGACTCTGAACAGCTTCTACCCCCAAGCCATAAGACTATTAAATAGTTAACCAAATAGCTACCTGGACTATCTGCATTGAACCTTTTTGCTCTTTTGACTGATTACATATGCTCTGCTACTGTTTATTATATATCCTGTTACCTAGTCACTTTACCCCTACCTATATGTACATATCTAACTCAATTACCTCGTACCCCTGCACAAGGACTCGGTACTGGTACCCTGTGTATATAGCAAAGTTATCGTTACTCATTGTGTATTTATTCCTTGTGTTATTATGTTTCTATATTTCTCTCTCTACATTGTAGGGAAGGGCCCGTAAGTAAACATTTCACTGTTAGACTACCCCTGTTGTTTATGAAGCATGTGACAACTACAATTTCATTTGATCTATAGTTAGGAAGTGGGCACCAGAAGTAGTTTTAGGCCCCATAAGGTTGTTGGATGAAATCCCTGTATCCACTACCTACTAAAGCAGGGTTTCCGAAACTCAGTCCTCGGGACCCCAAGGGGTGCACGTTTTGGTTTTTGCACTAGCACTACACAGCTGATTAAATTAATCAACTAATCATCAATCTTTGATAATATGAATCAGCTGTGTAGTGTTAGGGCCAAAACTAAAACGTGCATCCTTCGGGTCCTGAGGACAGAGTTTGGGAAACGCTGGACTATAGTGCTTACCAACCATGTCGTGACTTTGAGAGCTACAGGAAGGGTGTGCAAGCTTTTGTTCCAGCCCAGCACTCACATCTGAATTCAGCGAATCAACTGCTCATCAAGGATGAACCAGTTGTGCTTTTGTTCCCTGATACTGACCTTGGTGTTGCGCTGGCGTGACTTGATGCTGGTTTCGACACACAGGTAGAAGGCAGCAATACATTTCCCCTCCAGTCTGGCACCATCCAGTAGTGGCAGGAGCTGCTGTAGGTCTGCAGCCGTCCTCCCCTGCATGCTGTCTGCACTGTCCAGCAAGCTCCGGGCAAACTCATCAGGGTCCAGAGAAGCAATAAAGGGCTCCACCAGCTCCAATGTCCCGGACTTCACCACCTATAATAAGACATTTAACAGAAACTTTAATCCAAGGTGATTTACAGTGTTATGCACATCCATATTTCCATATGGGTGGCCCGAGCAGGAATCGAACCAACCACCCTGGCGTTACAAGCTCCATGCTCTACTAACTGAGCCACACAGGACCCACCTCCTTCTCAATCTCCCGGTTATTGGCTAGCACGGCCACCGCTAAACACGCATGGAAGCGGATGAGTTCGTCCTCTTTGGAGAACGCCAATGGAAACAACCACTCAGCTGCCTGCTTCTCAATCATCAGCCGCTGGCAGCGATGGCCGCCATACATGGCACAGTTGGCGAGCGCAACGGCACAGTGGCGAAGGACGGTGGGGTCGGTACCGCGACACCAGAAGAGCAGGGCATCCAGGGCGCCGTTGGCGATGAGCTGGGCAGACGTCTCCTCTGTGTGTTTGAACATGTGCTCCAGGATGCCTGAGACACTGCGGGCCAGCTGGGCATCCTCTGTCTCCCTCGTCAGGTTCAGGATCACCCCCAGACCCATGCGAGCCACGTAGTCTCTGAAGAGGAAGAGAGAGAGAGGTGAAAAGGGTCAACAAAAAGACGAGTATACAACTAGGTTTATAAAGACTAAGACTTACTGTATGTGGGTCCTGGAAACTGGCCCTAACGGTTAGGACCAAGACAATATTTTGTATAACAGAAAAAGTGCATGTAGGCATGTAGTGAATACACACCTGTTCTCAGAGACCAGTATCTGCTCCAGTAGTTTGGCAGACTCATAGGTGATCTCCACAGCAGGTGTCATGAGGAGTTGCAGGAGCAACTCCAGTCCTCCATCCAGTCGTATCCTGTTGCATATCTCCTCTGCAACCTGCCTGCCCACAGTGGGTAGAACCCAGGCCTCCTCTACTAACTGGAACGTTTCTGCTATGGCCCTGCGGGTCTCATCTAGATCCGAGGTATCTTTGGCTGATTTCAGTGTCTTGATAGCGGAGCGCAGGGCTGGGAGCGAGGTGTCCAAAACATCCTGAACGTCGGCACCATAGACACCCGGCGAGACCGGTGGTGCTTTCGGTTCCGAGGATGAGCTAGAGCTGCCCGACCTCCGGTTCCCAATCCGGCTGACATATTCCGGTACTGTGAGTCTTTCAGAGCTGAACATGGAGAGGTATCGATAGAGTCTCCAGAGGAAAACGGTTAGAGATAAGAGCATCCACTGACTAGCTCTGACAGGGCCCAGAGGGCTTGTGGCAGGCCCTGATCAATAACAGATCAATTGTCTATTTCTCAGGAGAAATAAACGTGTGCATATTAACCTGGTTACAACTGAATGGGAAACTATGTTTGTCTTGCATTCGAGTTGTTTAGATACTTAAACAAACCACAATAGGTGAAATTACAATCCCATCATCTCTACTGGATGCTAAACTTTAAATGAAAACTGACAGCTTTTAGTAAATTGCATCATCATCACACTGATGTCATCTTTGAAAATAAGTAGATAAAGACTTACTCATCTCGCATCATCATGACCAAGCAGTCACACTATGCTTGCATTTAAACACGGATGTCCTCCGTTTTCTCCTATCATTTACACGAGGCCTTCTTGGATCAAATTATGTCTACTCAGAATAACCCGAGTCCAAATAAATGATCACGCCTCCACTGTATCCACTATGAAATAATGTATCACCACTGCGGAAGTTCACAAAGCTGCTAGACGGGATTTTTTTCTCTCTAAAAGCCCATTACACAAATGACGTTTACCAGCTGGATGGAGAAATATAAACAGCTCTGTTGTCTTCTGTCTCTCGCTTGCATTACTGAGATTTAATCCAGACAAAGACGCACTGTTCATCAAAATGCCTCTCACGGTTTTCGTTTTTCCTCTCTATTCACATGACTCTCTATTGCTATGCTTTAAACCACAAAAAATAGATATCTTATTTCCGTATTATTAAAATAGCCTCTCTCTTTGACATCCTCGCCTCAGCATCTTCGAGCATCCTGAAACTAGGACCGCCCATTACCTTCAGGATATATTTACAGACCAACTGTCATGCCGAGGTCTGCTCAGCAACAAAGCGCCAGTATGAGACTCGTCTCCACTATGCCCCCTTGTGGATCAAGGTAGAAGCATAATCAATCCACAAGGTGTTACACACATCAGCTGTGCCAAATATGTTGTTATGGAGCTACAATAAGATAAAACAGTGGACATCAATTACTATATCAGCAGAAACAAATAACAATATGTTGTCCATTGTAGTCATTAGGCCTTTTACTGTTGCTTATGTAACGGATGTGAAATGGCTAGCTAGTTAGCGGTGGTGCGCGCTAATAGCCTTTCAATCGGTGACGTCACTAGCCATTTCACATCCGTTACACTTAAAGGGTCAATCTATGATTTCTACATCAATCTTTTAACTTTTCAATTCATGATATAGGCTACAGTGCCTTCAGAAAGTATTCTTACCCCTTGATTTATTGCACATGTATTTGTATCACAGTCTGAATTAAAATGTATTAAATAAAACATTTTCTCATCCATCTCCACACTATAATGACAAAGTGGATTTTTTTTTTTTTTATGTTTGCAAATGTATTGAAAATGAAATACATACATATCTAATTTACATAAGTATTCACCCCCCTGAGTCATTACTTTGTAGAAGCTCCTTTGGCAGCAATTGCAGCTGTGAGTCTTTCTGGGTACGCTTTCCCCACCTGGATTGTGAGACATTTGCCCATTATTCAAATTTTCCAAGCAGATTTAAGTCAAAATTATAACTCGGCCACTCAGGAACATTCACTGTCTTCTTGGTAAGCAACTCTTTGTAGTGACTGGATGTATTAATACACCATCCAAAGTGTAATTAATAACTTCACCACACTCAAAGAGATATACAATGTCTGATTTATTATTTGTGCCCATCTACCAATAGGTGCCCTTCTTTGTCAGGCATTGGAAAACCTCCCTGGTCTTTGTGGTTGAATCTGTGTTTGAAATTCACTGCTCGACTGAGGGACCTTACAGATAATTGTATGTGTGGGGTACAGAGATGAGGTAGTCTTTAAAAAATCATGTTAAACACTATTATTGCACACAGAGTGAGTTCATGCAACTTATTAAGCACATTTGTACTCATGAACTTATTAAGGCTTGCCATAACAAAGGGGTTGAATAATTGTTTACTCAAGACATTTCAGCTTTTCATTTTTAATGAATTTGTAAAAATGTTGAAAAACACAATTTGACTTTGACATTATGGAGCATTGTGTTGTCAGTGATAAAACATCTAAATGTAATACATTTTTAATTCAGGCTGAAACAACAACATTTTGAAAAAGTAAAGGGGTGTGAATACTTTCTGTATAGCCATTGATTCTTGAATAATATCATTCATAAATACTTCATGAGCTTGGTTTTAGTTCAACTGTGTGACCCCATCACAACCCAAAATATAAGCTTGTTTGACTCTTTTGTTTGTAAAAACTGTAATTATAAACAAACACTGTAGAGCCTCTAAACATGGTTTAAACTATACTTTTTATAGCATGGTTGGTCAGTCCTTGCATTCATAGCTCTGTTAACTCTATGAATTTTAGATTGGTTACATTTCTCCAGCCCATCCCTCAGCTGTTTACTGAAACATTGGCGGAGTAGGGTGGTTGCTTTGTAATTGTTCGAACTGCAGATTGCCCATTTAATGATTATAATTTACATAATTTACAACATTTACAAATAGTGTCAGTAATTCTCTTATCAACCAGACCAACAAGGCCACTAACAGAAACTGTGTTAGGTCTACACTATTGATCACTCAGACATCTATACTGTGAGATTTTGGATTTTGTGTAACTTTCCAAGTACTGTAGGCTTATGTAACTTCTTCAAAGTAGATTAACTAGACAATTGGAACTCAAACTCTCTCGCTCAATTTGAAAAGGTTATTTCCAAAAAGCTGTATCCACCAATTTTTCACGTTTGTGTCTTTTCATTAGAAATGATTGCTTATGGGTACCTTCATATCTGTGTAAAATATTACTGTTCTCAGATTTTTTATTCATAGATTTTAGATGTGTATTAAATTGTGTTATTTTTTGCCCAACGCTAATTATTAATTGTTTAGCTGGAATGGAATGTTCGCATATATTGTATATTTGACTATGATATGTGGTTGTCTCAGCTAGCTATCTTAAGATGAATGCACTAATACTGTAAGTCGCTCTGGATAAGAGCATCAGCTAAATGACTAAAATTTCAAATGCAAATGTCATATTACTGTATTGATTCATTTTGTAAAAACATTTTGTAATTATTGATGTCACAAATGTATCATTTGTACAGTTCTTTATTACAAATGTCGTTATTTGTTACTTTGACTATGTAAAACCAGCAGTACTACTTATTTCTCTGAGAGTGAGGCAGATATAGAGCGTTTTACAAAAAAACATGCTTATTTGTCTCTCTGACATGAAACTATCAAGGGATAGATGTCATTGAACAACCCCATGCCATGATTAGATAGTGATAAAAACACACATTTCTTTCACAAGTTCATTAAACCATGAAAGCTAACTTACCAGCATTTGATATAAAGCATTTTTGAATGAAACTCTTAATTTACTGATTGCTTCAGCAAAAACAAGGTTGATAACAAGGTTGAATCAAGGTTTAAGTAAACATTCTGTAGAGGTGAATGACACTGGTAGCCACTGCATTGCATTGGTCATTGATTAGTAGCACACTGTTCTCTATCCCCTGGGTCCTCTCCGTCACACACCCAGAGAGACCCAGAAAGATAGACAGCATGAGGCTCGGGCTGATACTCCTGCTAGCCGGGATAGCTACTGTGTTTGCTGCAGAGGGTAAGTATACCATTAAAAAATATATAGTCTAGGTTGACTTGAAAATGTATTGGGGAAGTTTTGGTTGAAATTAAACTGAGTTGTTACTGGTGAAAGAACTCATGAATTTCAAGATAGTATTTGGAAACTCAGTTAGGGACAGTATATTGGAGTTTGTGGAGGTATTACCAAACATTTCTGCTGTTCTATTGTCATTTATAAGTTACCTCTGTGTCCTTGTGTGTCAGAGTCATGCATGGACCGCTGTGAGAATGGCTTCGACTCCAAGAAGGATTGCCAGTGTGACACCATGTGTCGGTACTACAAGAGCTGCTGCTCAGACTACGAGACCGCATGTCATATGAAAGGTAAGTTGTGTGTGTGTGTGTGTGTGTGTGTGTGTGTGTGTGTGTGTGTGTGTGTGTGTGTGTGTGTGTGTGTGTGTGTGTGTGTGCGTGCGTGCGTGCGTGCGTGCGTGCGTGCGTGCGTGCGTGCGTGCGTGCGTGCGTGCGTGTGTGTGTGCGTGTTTGTATATTGATTGTTAGAAAAGTCACAGATTTCCCTTTTAACAACCTTTAAAGGTCATATTGAATAATGCACCACTGATTAACATGGTAATGAGTTGCATATGTTCATCATTCATATAATATTTTGCTATTAATTCATTGTGTGATTCATTTAATGTGACCTGTTTCCTTCAGCACGCGGGGACACCTTTGAATTTGCAGAGGATGACGATGGTCCATTTACCCCTACAACGCCCGCCTTCCCGACCCAACCTGAGGACGGGGAATCCAGCTCCTCAGGGGGCCAACATAGGCAACCCACACGCCTCAGAACCCCCAACACCACCCCTACTCCTGCCAAAATTGGCACAAAGATAACCCCAGTCACAGAGCCAGCTAGAGGCGCAGCTCGAGGCCCACAGAGAGGTCAGGTCCCAGTGGTTGTCCCACTCCCGGAGGCAGCTAAAGCCACCAAGGCACCGTCGGCCACACAGACAGGTAGAGGCTCAGATAGAGGCCAGTTCCCAGTGGTAGTCCCAGTCCCAGAGACAGCTATAGCCACCGAGGCAACATCAATCCCACAGACAACCACAGAGGAAGTGGTGACGACCACCAAGGCTCCGGTAGTAGACCCAGATGCACAGCCATGCAGCAGCAGGCCCTGGGACTCCCTAATGCAGCTCAAGAACGGCTCTGTCTACGCCTTCAGAGGTAAGGGTCTTCATGGGTCTTACTCCGTCACCTTCAGAGATAAAGGTCTTCATGGGTCTTACTCAGTCACCTTCAGAGGTAAGGGTCTTCATGGGTCGTACACAGTCACCTTCAGAGGTAAGGGTCTTCATGGGTCTTACTCAGTCACCTTCAGAGGTAAGGGTCTTCATGGGTCTTACTCAGTCACCTTCAGAGGTAAGGGTCTTCATGGGTCTTACTCAGTCACCTTCAGAGGTAAGGGTCTTCATGGGTCTTACTCAGTCACCTTCAGAGGTAAGGGTCTTCATGGGTCTTACTCAGTCACCTTCAGAGGTAAGGGTCTTCATGGGTCTTACTCAGTCACCTTCAGAAGTAAGGGTCTTCATGGGTCTTACCCCGTCACCTTCAGAGGTGTCGGTGAGTGGAAGAAAAACACCAGGAGAGGTTTTGTTTATCTGTATCTCTATGTAGGTGTTTGTTTTGTGTCCTTTCCTAGGGGAGTGGTTCTTTGAGCTGGATGAGAAGTCGGTGATGCCCGGCTACCCCAAACTGATCCAGGATATCTGGGGTATCAGAGGGCCTATAGATGCTGCCTTCACACGTATCAACTGCCAGGGAAAGACATACATGTTCAAGGTGGGATGAATACCCTGGCTAGAGAGCTTAGATTAAAGATTAAATGTTGGTAGGACGGTAGAAGGTTGGTAATGGAAGTTATATCTCTAGCTGTCTGTATTTATTATACATTTTATAAATGTAATACATTTGTTATAAATTGCCAACTTCACTGATATAAATTACATTTATTAATTTCAAACATATTTTTCAAATTGCAAATCCTCCAACAGGGTAACAAGTACTGGCGGTTTGATGATGGTGTGCTGGAGGAGGACTATCCCAGGGATATCAACGTGGGCTTTGAGAAGATACCAGACGACGTGGACGCAGCCTTCGCCATAGCAGCCCCTGGACACCACGGCAAAGAGAAGGTCTACTTCTTCAAAGGTCACACCAAATCTTAAATGAAGAAAATACAATCCACTAGGCAGTTGCTAATTGATAAGTGATTGAATTCATTTTTGTGTTTAAACTTGAGAATACCTCTCAATGATAGTCCTCCTCCTGAACTTATTCAAATGATGGAAGATATAGCCACAATGAAGTGACTAACTCACTGTTTCCAGTGTATTTCTTTTCACATAATCTGTTTTGTTAACAGACCAGTTGTTTGTCTGTGTTCCCAGGTGACCAGTACTACCAGTATGAGTTCAAGCACCAGCCATCACATGAGGAGTGTATCAAGATGTCAGCAGGGTCTCCCTCCGCTCTGTTCACAGCCTACACTGACATCTACCACAACAACTGGGAGGAACTCTTCAACATGCTCTTCAGAGGCAGTAAGACGCTGTGGCGCTTTCTCAATGATCTTTTCTTGTGTCCTCACTTCCTCTTTCCATTCCTCCTTCTCAAAACGCATTGGAGAAGAAGATCCAAGCCTCTTACCTGTGGACCTTCTCACCCAATGCGTATTGAGGAGGTGAAGAAAGAGGATATAAGGAATCATTAATGGCACAATGTTGACTTTAAGAAAATGGTTGCTTAACAAGCAAGAATAGTTTTAAAGCTAGCCCCCACCATCTAATGCTACATCTCATCTGTCATTCTCTCTCCACCAGTCCCCAACCACCATGGTGGGCATCGGTTCATCAACAAGGACTGGATCGGCATCAAGGCCCCAGTGGACGCTGTCATGACAGGGAGACTCTACATCAACCCCAGGTCACTGGCCCCACCCCTGTTCCCACCCTTACCCCCTTTACGGGACCACAACGACGGGAGGCGCCAGCCATGGGACCAACAGTGGGGGCAGTATGGTCAACAGGATCAGTTAAATGGACAGCAAAATGGACAACAATATGGACAACAAGGACAACAATATGGACAGCAGTGGGAACAGCAGTGGGGCCGCCGCAGAAATAGGCGCCAGTCTTACTGGGGTGCCGGGACGGGAATGGCTATGGGGCAGGCGTTCGCAGAGAAGGGGATGGATATGGGGAAAGGATTCGCTGAGAAGGGTATGGATCTCGGTCGGAAGCTGGCGGAGAGGGGGATGGCTATGGAGGGGATGTTTGGAGGGTGGGACATGCGCCGAACGGATGCCAGGGATGAAGACAGAGACAGGGATAGAAGGAGGGATGACCAGGATAGGAGGAGGGATGACCAAGACAGGAGAGGAGATGGATACAACTATGACTCCAGATACAACGCTGAGGGGAGGGCATACTGGGAGTTTGTCAACAAGGGCCAGCCAGTGCAGAGCGTCTACTTCTTCAAGGGAGGTAAGGAAGGATACTTTATTGCCCTATTGCTTTTTTCTTTTTAACCTCCCATTAAACACACACCCTAAGGGCACAGAACAACTTGAAATCCACCAGACATATTCTCTGTATTCGTTTTCCAGATAAATACTACAGAGTGGATCTGAAGACCAAGAAAGTGGACCCAGCCAGCCCTCCTTACCCCAGGTCCATTGGCAAGTACTGGCTGGGCTGCCCTGAAAAACACCTGGAGGCCGAGAAGAAATAGTTTCACAACTGGATAAAGAAACATATGCAGTATGTCAAAACATGTTTTACATCAAAGACTCAAATAGACAGTAATTTAAAGCTAGATAATTAGAAGAATCACTTGAAAAATTAAAGGAGAGCCGCACACTCTAGGAGCTCAGATGCAATACTTTAATAACCTCATATCCAACGTTTTGATAGACAAGCTGATACCCTGAGGAAGACAGCTTGTCTGTCGAAACGTTGGATATTAGGTTATTAAAGTATTGCATCTGAGCTCCTAGAGTGTGCGACTGTTCTACTACGCTAGCCAGCGCCTCTCCTAAATAGGTGTGCGTTTCTTTCGCCTCTAAATTAGAAGAATCACGTCACAAAAATGTTCTGATATGAGGACATTTCTCTTTGTACCTGGAATACTTGCGTGTAATACTTTTATAATTAAATATTTTCTAGCTGTAAAGGGTACCCACATGTTATTGGGGGTATTGAAATTAATCCAAGGCTCAATTCAGTCAAACTAGCCTTGTAGTATTTGCGCTGTAGCTCCCCTTATTGGAGATCAATGAAGGCCCACCCCCTCTGTTCCCCACCCCCTCTGTTCCCCACCCATCTCTGTTCCCTACCCCCTCTGTTCCCCATGATTTGGGGCAAAGTTCAGCTGGTTGGTTGGTGTGCAAACTGAAGTCCACAAAAACACTACAGTGAATACTATAGTAATTACTGTAGTATACTGTAGTATTTACAGTTAACTATAGTATAAATACTGTAGTGAAAGAAAACTGTAGTATATACTATAGTAATTAATGTAGCATTTTTGCGGATTGTAGTATACTGTAGTATTTACTGTAGTGTTTTTGCGGACATTATTGTAGTATTTACTATAGTTTTTTGGTTTTATTATCTTTGACATAGAAGTGGAGGCTTTCACAGTGTGTAGTATAGTATTCTACAGTATACTACTGAATTCTATTGTAAACTGTAATAAATTGTGGGTTATCTCTCCTCTCTAATATCTGACCCAGTTCACAAGAGGGGTCTTTAAAGGTTGGATTGACAGTGTGATACAGAAACACTACTACCACCTAGTGAATGACAGGCTAGAAAGACATCAACAAACACAACTCTGGACCACCAGGACTCCATTTCCTGACTAGCGCTTTCAGTGGAATATGATGAAACTGTTTTTGGCTGCATAGAAGGACATGCTATGTGGGAGGCAACCTTAACAGTGATCAAGAGGACAGAGGCTTGGCAAAACCTACAGATAGTACATAGACTATGCTAGCCTGATAGTAGACTATGCCAGGTAGCCGGGGGATATCTGTTCCAATGAGACACCGTGCTGCATTCTTTTACATTACACCTCAATTCCACAGCGTACACGGTCCAGACTTGTTGATTCACTGCTGATTTTTGGAAACATTCAGAAATTTGATTAAAGAAGATCAAGTCATCAATCATCCATTCTAACCCTGTCTGTCAACCCCTCCTTAAATCCTGTACAAGCAGAGGGGGAGTGGTCACCATAGAGATAAATATAGTCTCTACAGATATGTCTATGGTGGCTTATTTTCTTTTATATGTAAATCCCAACACAACCAAAATGCTCTCAACCCTACAATATTGGGAATGCAGCTGACAGACACCATAATACATCAGATGCATGGCAGGTATCAGTTTCATCACTTGTTTTTTTTCCACTCAGTGTGCATCCCAAATGGCACCCTGTTTCCTTTATAGTGCACTACTTTTGACCAGGGCCACTATAAAAGGAATAGGGTGCCATTTGGGACACAGCCTAATACATATCACAGACAGGTGATGGTGTGATGGTGTGACAGGTGATGGTTTGGGAAGGGTTGGTGCTGCCAGTGCCAACACTTTTAAATGGTTCAAGCTGGCACCACAGAGCAATGTTATCCCAGTGATGACAGACAAGTCAAAGTGAACAAAGTGAACAAAGTGCACAGGAGCATTTTTTAGTTTTCATTTGCATAGTTGTTTCACACATGGCAGTTACAGTGTCAATAACTATTTGGTAAGGTGATTTCAACATTATCCTATTGTTGTATAATATACATACATACAGTACATATTGTACAGAACCATCATATACATAGTGTAATTCATAAAATTCTATACTCAATATTGTAAAGATTGCTAGTTTATGTCAGACTCGACTGTTAACTCAGTACAGTAGGCTAGTTTCCAAATGCCTCATTCATTAGTAGTTGAACTACATACTCAATTGTGAGAAGAGACAGAGCACCACAGTCATTGCATCTGAAATTAGGAATGCATAATCATCACATTCTCATAAAGGTTAGGTCCATCGTCCACACCGGCCACCACTCCTTCATTGGCGATGACTTCACTCAGACTAACAGCGTCCGTTACAAATCCAGCTGGCCCGATTGTTCGATATCCACTCTCAGTCTGCATCCCAGGGTCGCCGTTCTCTTCCCTCACCCCGGACCTTTCACCCCTGACCTCTGACCCAGCGACCTCTGGCACGCTTTTCAAAATGGAGGACAGGGGCCTCGTGGGCGTAACAGTGGCAGGGGCGTCCTCTGGTGGGGGTTGAGTGTTAGTGCCAGCGTCAGCGTCAGTGTTTCCCATGACAGCAGGGGAGCTGTGGTGGGCGTGCTGTTTCCTCCTACTGGGTTTCCTCATAGATACGCCTTCCCCTACAGCACCCTCCACCCCCGAGGGTGGGGGACCCCCCTGCTCCCACACACTGGCCCTAGTCCCCAGCTTCCTCCTGGGGGGCTTGGTGATCCCCTCCGCCCCCGGGCTCTTCCCCTTGGGCTTAGTTCCCACCTCCTGGTCTTTGTGTCTCTGGAGGCTGCCTAGCCTGCGTAGCATGGCCTGTACCGGGCCCTCCGAGCTGGGGAGCTCTAGTTTAGACAGGGGCCTCCCCACCCCCGCCTTCCCCACTGTCACATACACTGTGGTCACTTTGTCCATCCCTTTATCCATCTCTGCCTGCTGGCCATCGGATGTGGACCCTGGTGTTTGCCCACCCTTTCTGGGAACAGCAGCGTTGGATATGGTGCGTCTTTGCCCTACCACTGCTCCAGGCACCTGCAGGGTAGACATGGCTCGGGATGGGGTAGCTGTGTACCTGTCCACATCGGGGTCCCCTGCTTCACCACTGGATTCTGGGTCTTCCAATGGTCCAGTCCCACCTCCACCTCCACATCCATCCACCCCCCCCTCACCTGTCTCCGTCTCTTCCCCCTCTGAGGCCTTCCCTCCCTGGGCCTGGAGGGCTAACAGCATCAGGACCCCCAAGGGGGACTTGGGTTTGGTGCGGGGGGCCCCGGGAGTCAGGTCCTGGGCAGAGCCTCGGCGCTCCTTGGGGCTGAACCTCGGATGAGATGAGATTGTACTTTATTACTCCCCAAGGGTACATTTTTTGACATTCTCACAACATTAAAAACAATCACAAAAAGAGAATTGAAGTGCTGCGTAGTGTGGTGTGGTGTGTGTAGCGCCCAATGTCCTCATCATGATGACTACGACCTGGTGTTACCTGGTGCCTTCGGCGAAGGAGACGGAGGGGCATTTGGACTTGGCGTTGCTGGAGGTGCGGGGGATGCCAAAGGGGAGGGACATGTCTTCTGCACTAATACTGAAGGCAGAGGGGTCAGGGAAGATGTTACACTTAGAACTCATCTCATGCTGGAACTCCTGGAACTCACCGCCCGCCACTGCTGGGATGTCTGAGGGACGTAGAGGGGGGGAATGGAGGGACAGGGAGAGAGAGAAAAAATGTAGTCAATCGAAACACAAAGGGTTGAACACACACACACACACACACACACACACACACACACACACACACACACACACACACACACACACACACACACACACACACACACACACACACACACACACACACATACACACACACTGATTACCTTCTCTGGGGGGGACACAGTAGAGCACCTCTCTGGTCTCCTCATCACTGTCGAAGAAGGATCCCTCCGTCACCCAGCCTGAGGAGGGAGGCTCTATGAAGCTGTGGTTGAACGTCAGCTCAGGGTCGTGGTGGGACACTGGAGAGAGAAGCGTTTATTATTATTATTATTGTCATAATATTGTAATACGTATAGTATGGACACCACTCCTTTTTCTAAGCGCATGGAGAAAAACTTTCAGAGCATCCAAGTACTGGAGTTTCTTCCTTACATAGATACAGATCATATGACATGATCTCTAGTGTGATATTGGACTGACCTGTGACTCTGGGTAGCCCAGAGGACCAGACAGAGATACAGGGTACAGCAGAGCTCACGTTGGCCAGGACGTTATACACATGATGCTTCATACGGACAGAGGTACCACCGTCACCCACTGCTACCCTGTAGGACCAGAGCAGAGTCAGAGGAACACACACACACACACCTGTCTTTGTCATCAGAATTATATACACACACACACACACCTGTCTTTGCCGTCAGTAGGTCCTCCACAGCAGCAGCAGCAGCAGACCAGCCCCAGCAGCACCAAGAGCAGAGGGACCAGGAGACCAGTGATCAGAGCCCTGTGACCACCTGACACCACACACACACACACGTGCGCACACACACACAAACAAATGTGATTCAACCTCACATATTCCTTCTTGAGGAAAAACAAATATTTTAATCCATAGGCTCATCTACTATTACTTATCATTAGCTACACATTATCCACCAACTAGCGCTGTATCCAATAGGAGGAGTACATACTGTATGGACACGCCCCCGTTGCTGGGTGACAGGCGGTGCCCTCTCCACAGTCACAGACAGAGGAACAGTTAAAGCCATACAGCTGGTCTGGACAGGTGATGTTACAACTGGGGACACAACAGAGAGAAACCTGTTAGTGACAGCCAGATACACAATCCCAGCAAGATGTCTAAATCAGACATTATTGGATTGGAGAAACGTAGTTATTTGAACCATTGTTTCACATCACTTCAAGGAAGGATGCATTTTAAGAGTATTCAAACAGAACCTCTGTCTGCTTTCTCAGTACTCTCACCTCCGTCCCTGGAACCCAGGCCCACAGACACAACTTCCTGTCACGCGATCACAGTGGCCATGGAAACAGGAGCTGCACAGGGAGCGGCAGGCGTCCCCGAATGTCCTGTTAGAGCACGGCTCGTCACACCTGCAGACATACAGAGTGGCCCAGATAACAGAGGGACAACAAAACTATCAGCACTAGAAGAAAACACTGAACCTTTTCAGTATCAACGACACATGCATGTCTGGGAAGTGGAATTACTGTAAAAGGTCTCAGATACGTTTCACTGGTAGTTAGCCATCAAACACACACACACCTGGGTTCGGTCCATCCTGGGTCACATCGTGAACACGCCCCCGTCCTGGGGTCACATGGTTCACCGTTCCTGCAGCGTGGGCATGCCTCCTGGCAGTGGTTTCCATGGTAACCGTGCGGGCACAGCCGGTCACAGTGTGTGCCGTTCCACCCAGGCTCACAGGCCGTACAGACACCATCAACCACAGAGCACGACTGGCCTCCTTCACAGTGGCCACAGCTACATAGGAGGGCAGAGAGAGAGAGACATCCACAGCAAAATGACAAGGCTGTACCATCAAAACATCACTGCAATATCCATATACACTCTCTTACCTCAGTTTACAGCCACTGCCATACTCCCCAGGTCCACACGGTTCGTTACAGAAGGCTCCCTTGTACCCAGGCTGACATACACACTCCCCGCTGACCGCATTACACTCGCTGTGCTCCAGGTCACAGTTACAGCGGCGGTCACACGTCGGACCCCACCACCCGTTCTGGCATTCACACGCCCCCGTCTTCTGTTGGCAGGATGATATGTAGCAGCTACAGCGAAGGCTGCACTTCTGACCCCAGTAACCCGGGGCACACTGACACCTGCCAACCAACGTTTTTTAAGAAAACATATATTTCTATTGTGTTGTAGCTATTGTGTTAAAACATATGTGTGTACACTGTCCTTTAAATTATTAAATTGCAGGCTAAATTTTATCAAGTGATTCAGCTTTTAGCTAACTAATGCCTCCCATTGTAAATAAACCCATTCTCTCTCACCTGCCGGTCAGTGGGTTACAGGTGGAGGTGCCTGGGTAGCACTGGCACTGTTTGGCACAGGTGGGTGTCCACCAGCCCTCGTCGCAGGTGCAGTTGCCGTGTACGGGGTGGCAGTGTCCATGACGGCCACATTTGCAGGCGTTCTGGCAGAGTGGCCCCCAGCGGTTGGAGAGGCATGTACACTCGCCCGTGATCGGGTCACAGCGCCCATGAGGGTGGCACTTGCACAGCTCACGGCAGTCCGGTGCCCAGAACTCTGGAGGGCAGCCTGAAGAAGGAGACAGGTTGTAATACTTCAGTAGTTTCCACTTAATTACAATGTTCTTACCCTTTTATTCCTACAATGTAAAGCACTACCAAAGTTGCTATATTGACTCTTGTTGTGTTCAAAATATATTGTTTGAGTGACACAGCCTATGTAACTTAAACGTCAGAGTTGATTTGACTTACGTGTCTTGCAGTGGGCTCCATAGTAGCCAGGTCGACAGCGACAGACGCCCGGGTATACACACACCTCATCCTGCTGGCAGGCCTGCTCGCCATCACACACAGCTGGAGTCATAAACAACAGACACAGTGCTGAATTATACAATACTACCTAAATAAGACAAAAAGCCTGTTCTTGTGTGCCCTGGACGGTTTTACACAATTTACTGTCAGCTGATACTCACGTAAAGTACACTCCTCTCCCCTAAACTGATACTCATGTAAAGTACACTTCTCTCCCCTAAACTGATACTCACGTAAAATACACTCCTCTCTCTGTTGTCTCCATCCAGTGCAACAGACAAGAGTGGAAGTATCCCTGTTAGAGGTGGGTAAACAAAATACTGTAAAGCATAGTAGGAAGTTTCTTGATGGGACTTTTTACTGTGTTTTTTTCATAAAATAATGGAAGATTACAATTATGAAGATACTGAGAATGTTTCATAAAGCAAGGATATATGTCTGGATAGAAAAGGCAGAAAACGAAAGTGAGAAAGATAAAGTGTGAGTGTAATGTAGTCATCACCTGGGGTCCTGGCAGACGTTTCTCCCTGAGGGAGCCAGTCTCTGAGGGGAGGAGAGGGAACAGCAGAGCAGTAGTCCTAGACCCGTCAGAAACTGGCCCATGTCCACCCCACAACCAGGTACCAGCCCACAATAGGTCTCAGAACGTGTCCAACTCACAGGAAAATCCCTTTCTCCTTTTCTTCTCTTTCGCTCACTCTTCTCTTCCCAAGTCCAGAAGAGGACAATAGAAATTGAAGGCAGTCTTCTCTCTCTTTCTCAATTATTTTTCTCTCTCGCTCCCTCTATCTGTCTTTCTCCCGTCACTCTCTCGTTCTATCTTTATTTTCCCTAGTCCAGCTCTGTGGTCTTGTAGGCCAATGGAAGGCAGTCTTTCTCTTTATGTTTCTCTCTCCCTGCCTCTATCTGTCTTTCTCCCCAGCCAGCTCTCTTCAGTCATTAGTCTTGTAGTTGTATGCCCAGCCTGACTGAGCGGTCCAAACCCGTCCGTTTCCTCTCCCTCTTTCCTGGGGAAGTTAGAGCCACTTCCTCCCATTCAATCTGCCTCAGTAAGGCTTTTTTAAGACATCACCACATACTGAGAGATTATGGAAAGAGGTGAGCAGCATATTTAGATGTGTTTGTATGTGTGTTTGTGTACTGTACATCTGTCTTCCACACAAGAACACACACACACTCACCTTGTTGCAAAGAAAAGCCTAACTGTCCATCCTAGATCAGAAGTGGAATGTTCTCTTGGTAAATGGATGTATGTTGACAGCCCAACTCACATTCTCCCACAATACACACTTCTGATTTCAATTCAGATATTTATTTGGTTTTTATAGCTCAAAGGCTTCTCCGTTTAAAAATAGTCATGCTTACAAAAAGAACATGTACATACAGTTTGTAGGAAAATACGTCATTCAACACTATCACCAGCAGCATTCATTTAGAATGTCAGAAAACTACGTCAGAGTCAGATGTCTGAGTACCGATAAGTTATGGGAGGGGGCAGCCATTGTTGTAGGTGTGTGTTTCTGTGTGTGTTTGTTTAACGATATGGTCAGATGGAAGGATAGTGACGGCACACACACACCATCTCCCATTTACCCCCAAGGAAACACACATTTCCTCTGTAAGTGCAGCAACTAACTTACAGGGGCTGGTGTCCCAGTGAACACACACACACACACACACACACACACACACACACACACACACACACACACACACACACACACACACACACACACACACAGAGACAGGCGTGCACACACGCACACTTGGCAGCCACATGCATAACAACCAACCCCAATGCTCAATTCATGGTCCTAGGGAAGACGGTTGAACTCATAATAGGATTCTATCAAAAATGTAGGATGAGCTGATGGTTAAGAATATAAATTCTAATCAATAAATGACTGTTACTCTGTGGCAAAAGGTTTTCTATAACTCACACTATGTCCAAGTCCGTCACAGATTGTAAGAATTACAGCAACCCCAAAACACACCAAAAACACCCACACTAGGTCAAATGTTAAACACATAGAAGTCCACCATGTGTGTTCCTGCAATGACTAATGATTGCTGTGTTCAAAATATATCTTGGTAGGCCTCCCGGGTGGCGCAGTGGTCTAGGGAACTGCATCGCAGCGCTAGCTGCGCCACCAGAGTCTCTGGGTTCGCGCCCAGGCTGGTTGGTTGGGTTGTGCTTCGGAGGACGCATGACTTTCGACCTTCGTCTCTCCCGAGCCTGTACGGGAGTTGTAGCGATGAGACAAGATAGTAATTACTAGCGATTGGATACCACGAAAATTGGGGAGAAAAGGGGCTAAAATGTATTTAAAAATATATATATATCTTGGTATCTTTGGCTAAAAATATTTGTTAAAATATCTCAATACAAATTTGCTTCAGAGATTTGTTGTAGATGGTTACATACCAATACACATCACTATAATGTTGAATACAAATACTAAAACAATTACAAAAGCATTATCCGTTAAAAAAAGTCCCTCTTAATAATGTCCTGCACAGTTATTGTCAATGCAAAGTGTACAGTTGGCCATTTCACCATTCTGAACCTATTCCTGAGAGAAACAGAGGGAGAGAAAGAGAGAGGAAGAGGAAGAGAAAGGTATACAGAGCACGAACGAGGGGGTAATAACAAATAAAGAAGGAAGGCATGAGAGAAGGCTCTTCCTTTCTTAGGGCTGCTGTGGAGACCTAACCAGTATGAAACATCCTGTGAAAACTGAACAGAATGGAGGACAAGTGTAGTTGGACGGGTGTTGAGGGTTGTTATGGTGATTGTCGGGGTTCTGTCTCCGCAGTGTTGTCAGTGTCGTCGATGATTTCCCAGGAAGAAGCAGTGTTGTTTTCACTGGGACTACGGCTGCTGTGGTTGCTGCCGGAGCGCGTCAGGAAGCCAAAGCTAGGAGACAACACAGGTCTAGGATCAGCTATACTAACTCACAACCAGAAGAAACTAAAGGTACACACAGGAGGAGAGAAAACAACACAGGTCACAGGTCACAGATATTGTCTGAAAGGTTATATGCCGCATAGTCTCTTGTGACCGACTGTGATCATTAAACGGTAAGCGTGCATGTGAGATGTGGTTCTGGTCAGGGTTTCTGAGATCGCATCCAAGATGGCGTAGCAGTGCAAACGTTGTTTGTCGTTCTCCCGTGTAAATTTTGTATTTTTCGTCTTTTTTTGTATATATTTCAATTTATTATGTTTGTTTATTCCATGTGTAACTCTGTGTTGTTGTATGTGTCGCACTGCTTTGCTTTATCTTGGTCAGGTCGCAGTTGTAAATGAGAACTTGTTCTCAACTGGCCTACCTGGTTAAATAAAGGTGAAATAAAATTACAAATAAAAATAAAAACATGTAGTAAGTACTACATTCTGTAGATATGAGGTAGTCCCTGGTTACACCACAAGGGGGAGTAGTCTATGTTTATATTAA
Source organism: Salvelinus namaycush (assembly GCF_016432855.1). Taxonomy (NCBI): domain Eukaryota; kingdom Metazoa; phylum Chordata; class Actinopteri; order Salmoniformes; family Salmonidae; genus Salvelinus; species Salvelinus namaycush. The sequence goes on from NC_052329.1 coordinate 25,390,675, forward strand.
TGGGCTTAGTCAGAGGCATCAGCAGGTGCTGTGAAAGTTATACATTGAAAGTAAAAGCAGAACAGTGAACAGAGCTGCAGCATGTGTTTGAATGTCTGCCTAGAGGTAAACATAGACACACAACAGTATTATCAGGAGTCCAGAGGTAGTTTAACATAGACAGACAATATAATCAGGATTCAGGACATAGCAACAAGTTGATGGAACGATTGATGCATGCTGGAGGCCTATGAAAGAAGCCAAACCTGTCAAACCAACCACAGACCTGCCTCAACTTTGCCTAGCCAATCAGTGGCCTCGAAGTAAGGGTTATGGTAGGGAACTGCATAGTTAACTGAGACTCATTGTCATTACAAATCAGGCTTTTGCAGGAATTCTCCAACAGAACAAGGTCCTGCATCAGTTTAGCAGAGTAACAACATTGTAACAGGCAACTATTCATACTAAATTTCTAGAACTATCTTCTGATTGGGTTTCTTTGAATGTTGTAAATGTGCTTTAAACATGTTTACATTTCTGTATGTAAATAGCTATGTTAATAGATGTGTTGTTTACATTAGCAAAAACAGGCCAGTAGTACTTACAGGTTCCTGATGCGAGACTCTTGTGGTTTGCTGTCAGTGCTATCTGTCTCGGTTTCTGTCTCTGCTCTCCTCTCAAACAGGGGTCCTTTCTCCTCATCACTGTTTAAGGAAAGCACATCCACAAAGTCAGCACTGCGTCTTTGTGTTTGTGTGTGTGTGTGTGTGTGTGTGTGTGTGTGTGTGTGTGTGTGTGTGTGTGTGTGTGTGTGTGTGTGTGTGTGTGTGTGTGTGTGTGTGTGTGTGTGTGTGTGTGTGTGTGTACCCGTGTGTGTGTATGTGTGTCAGTGTCACCTGCTGCATTCGTCCTCTGGCATGCCCAACATCTTGGCCTTGATGACAGTTTTCTGTTTCTTTATGGCAGAACGTACAGCGTCCAGCAAGAATCCTGGACACCGCTCATCATTCAGGATCTCCCTGTGAGGATGACACAAATGACACACACGTCAGTACATACACACACAGGTATGAAACTAGACAAACACAAACAAACAAACATGTAAACACATACATACACACCCATAAAAGGTATGAAACATCCCCCCATAGTACCTACCTCTGGTAGTAGGAGAGTTCCTCCTGCACCAGGAACAGGTTGGCTTTGAGCTCGTTCCTCTCTGTCAGCATCTCTCTGACCTCCTGCTTGGTGAAACAGGGTCTGTTGGGATCTTTCAGGTCTATCACCAGCTTGTCAGTCAGGTCCACCTCTGTCTTACACAGATTGGCCTGTTGGGGTGGAGAAAACATAGGTACACTATCACAATTTACTTAATGTAACAACAGTCATGTGTTTTATGGCTAAGGGAAACAAAATTTTGTTGTTCACCTGGTATAACACATTTAGTGAACTTTACAGTCTTTGAAATTGTCTAAAAGCATAATACCCATCAAAATGATGAGATTTGGCAAAATGTGTGACTATTACAAAGTAACAAGACAACATTTTTCTTGTAGTGAGATTTCTTAGTCACATTATACTGTAGGTGGACAATACATACATGTACATCTTGTGCCAACGCTGTTTCCTCTCACAACAATGAGAACTTCTTATGGCTGCAGGGCGGTGCCGGTACACTTATGACAACAGCCAGCTCAAGTGCAGGGCGCGAAATTCAAAATATATTTTTTAGAAATATTTAACTTTCACACATTAACAAGTCCAATACAGCAAATGAAAGGTACACATCTTGTGAATCCAGCCAACATGTCCGATTTTTAAAATGTTTTACAGCGAAAACAGCACGTATATTTATGTTAGCTCACCACCAAATACAAAAAAGACCTAACATTTTTCACAGCACAGGTAGCATGCACAAAACCAACCTAACTAACCAAGAACCAACCAAACTAACCAACAAACAACTTCATCAGATGACAGTCTTATAACATGTTATTCAATAAATATATGTTTTGTTCGAAAAATGTGCATATTTCAGGTATAAATCATAGTTTACATTGCAGCTACAATCAGAAATTGCACCGAAAGCAGCCAGAATAATTACAGACACCAACGTCAAATACCTAAATACTCATCATAAAACATTTCTGAAAAATACATAGTGTACAGCAAATGAAAGACAAGCATCTTGTGAATCCAGCAAATATTTCCGATTTCTTAAGTGTTTTACAGCGAAAACACAATATAGCGTTATATTAGCTTACCACAATAGCCAGAAACACAAGCCATTCCCCAGTAGCAAAAGTTAGCGATCGTAACAAACCAGCAAAAGATATATAATTTTTGACTAACCTTGATAAGCTTCATCAGATGACAGTCCTATAACATCAGGTTATACATACACTTATGTTTTGTTCGAAAATGTGCATATTTAGAGCTGAAATCAGTGGTTATACATTGTGCTAACGTAGCATCTTTTTCCCACAACGTCCGGATATTTTTCTGACACTTTTTCTGACACACATATTCTGACCAAATAACTATTCATAAACATAACTAAAAAATACATGTTGTATAGGAAATGATAGATACACTAGTTCTTAATGCAATCGCCGTGTTAGAATTCTAAAAATAACTTCATTACGACATCCAGCTTAGGTATAGCGAGAGAGTACCCAAAAGCTGGGCGCAAACGACTAGCACAACATGTTCGACAGATATATGAAATAGCATCATAAAATGGGTCCTACTTTTGCTGATCTTTCATCAGAATGTTGTACAAGGGGTCCTTTGTCGGGAACAATCGTTGTTTGGATTTAGAACGGCCTTTTTCCCTCTCGATTTAGCAAGCACACTTGCCAAGTGGCGCGAATCTCTCCATCGTCAACAAACTCAGAGAACGGAACACGGCAAAACTCCCGAAAAAATTTCAATAATCTGATTAAACTATATTGAAAAAACATACTTTACGATGATATTGTCACATGTATCAAATAAAATCAAAGCCGGAGATATTAGTCGTCCATAACGACAGCTTATCAGAAGGCAAATCCAGGTCCCTCCTCGCGCTCTCCAGAAAACAGGAAACTGGTGACACGTCATGCCAAGAGCTATTATTCGAGCCCAGATCAAGTTACACACTCAATTTCTTCTCTCACTGCTTGTCGACATCTAGTGGAAGACGTATGAAGTGCATCTAAACTAATAAATATCAAGGACTTTAATAGGCAGCCCCTAGAAGAGAGCATCGATTTCAGATCTTCCACTTCCTGTCAGGAAGTTTGCTGCAAAAGGAGTTCTGTTTTACTCACAGATATAATTCAAACGGTTTTAGAAACTAGAGAGTGTTTTATATCCAATAGTAATAATAATATGCATATTGTACGAGCAAGAATTGAGTACGAGGCCGTTTGAAATGGGCACCTTTTATCCGGCTACTCAATACTGCCCCTGCAGCCCAAACAGGTTTTTAACTCCTTTGTCAGAGAGGAAAGTCACACATATTACCTTCATTTCTCTTATCTTAGTCATAACAAATATTTCAAAATGGCTACAGTTTCTTTTACAGGGTGAAGAGTTTAAAGAAAACAAAGGCCAAGTGTAAGACTTGGCAGAGAGAGGACAGTGACAAATGTTCAAAGATTAAAGTTCAGCTACAAAACAAACTGAGGGAGAGGGCAGGACACTAAAAGTTCTCTAGAGAAATGACAACAAGGTGTAACAAACAAGTCAGTAAAGTGAGTCAGAATACACCACACTGCATGACTAATGTTTATGTAGTATTATAAACTTGGTACTTTTGAAACAGCATTTCAACTGTGTGTATATCAGACAATATACCACAAGTATGACTCAAAAGTACTTTTTTTACTGTTCCATTTATGTTGGTAACCAGTTTATAATAGCGATAATGCACTTTAGGGATTTGTGGTATATGGCCAACAAACCACACCCCCTCGGGACTTTTTGCTTAAATATAATATGAAGGTCCAAGGCCAATTCAAAAATGGAAATGAACCCTTGCCTTTCAACAAGGGACAAACACACCTTTACACACACAGAGCCACCCATCCACACACATACAACCCTCCACACCATGCATGCACACGCACGCACCCCACCGCTTTCACACAGACACTTCTTACCGTGCCAGCAGCAGCGTTGGCCTTTTCCAGCTGGGTGGTGAGGCGTTCTATCTCTTTCTGTTTCTCTCGGAGGTCTGCCTCCATGTCAGCCTTCCTCTCCACAGAATTCTTCACCTGGGCCGTAACGATGCTCTGCTTGTGTCTCAGCTCCCCATTCATCTTCATGAAGCGCTCCAACTGCTCCTGCAGCTGTATATATATATATATATATATATACACACACACACACACACACACACACACACACACACACACACACACACACACACACACACACACACACACACACACACACACACACACACACACACACACACACACACACACAGGTATGTAACAACACATTAACATAACACTCATATTACATACATATACACTCATTCACATCCAGGCCGATGATATGATATGCTAGATATCATAGCAGGCCTTTGTGGGGGTGCAGGGACTCATTGGGAGCAAGAGGAGAGGACCATATTAGACAAACACAGGGGGTTACTCCCATGAACAGAAAAACATGTTCAAGCATCATTTTGAGCAAACTTCATTTAGGAGGCCTAGGGTTCTAGGTAAGGTGAAAAGCCTAGAAACATCAACAAACACACCCAGCTCGAGCTGGAGTTTAAAACCATTACTGTGTGACAGAGAGAGCTGCTGTGAATAAGGGAGTGGAGTTATGGCCCAGACTTGTCTCCAAGATGTGGGTGATGCTCAGCACAAACCCATAACAACTATATCAGTACTGTTTCAGTATCATGTTTTATTAGTCGTATGTACACGTGGTATACACCGTCCAATGAAATGCTTACTTGCAGGTTCCTTTTGACAATGCAACAACAATAAATAATAAAAGATAAGAATACGAACGTAAAGTAAAATGGCTCAGTAGAATAGAATAATAATTTTAGCATAAGTATAATACACAATTTATAGTCCAATATTTACAAGTGTTTTGGGGAAGGGAGGATTGGGGGGCAAGTGTTTGAATTGTGCAGTATTAAGCAATCATAACAAGAATCTGGTAGTAGCAGTTGTGATGTGTGTGTAGCATGAATGTACACTGAGTGTACAAAACATGATCTTTCCATGACATAGACTGACCAGGTGAATCCAGGTGAAAGCTATGATCCCTTATTGATGTCACTTGTTAAATTCACTTCAATCAGTGTAGATGAAGGGGAGGAGATATGTTAAATAATTATTTTTAAGCCTTGAGACAATTGAGACATGGATGTTGTATGTGTGCCATTGAGAGGGTGAATGGGAAAGACAAAATATTTAAGTGCATTTGAACGGGGTATGGTAGTGGGTGCCAGGCGCACACATTTCACTGTGTCAAGAACTGCAACGCTGCTCGGTGTTTCATGCTTAACAGTTTCCTGTGTGTATCAAGAATGGTCCACCACCCAAAGTACATCCAGCAAACTTGACACAACTGTGGGAAGCATTAGAGTCAACATAGGCCAGGATCCCTATGGAACGCTTTCGATACCCTGTAGAGTTCATGCCCCGACCAATTGAGGCTGTTCTGAGTAGAGGTCGACCGATTAATCGGAATGGCCGATTAATTAGGGCAGATTTCAAGTTTTCATAACAATCGGTAATCGGCATTTTTGGACACCGATCATGGCCGATTACATTGCTCTCCACGAGGAGACTGCGTGGCAGGCTGACAACCTGTTATGCAAGTGCAGCAAGGAGCCAAGGTAAGGTGCTAGCTAGCATTAAACGCATCTTATGAAAAACAATCAATCTTAACATAATCACTAGTTAACTACACATGGTTGATGATATTACTAGTTTATCTAGCTTGTCTTGCGTTGCATATAATCAATGTGGTGCCTGTTAATTTATCATTGAATCATAGCCTACTTCGCCAAACGGGTGATTTAACAAGCGCATTCGCAAAAAAAGCACTGTCGTTGCACCAATGTGTACTTGACCATAAACATCAACGCCTTTCTTAAAATCAATACACAAGTATATATTTTTAAACCTGCATATTTAGTTAATATTGCGTGCTAACATTAATTTCTTTTAACTAGGGAAATTGTGTCACTTCTCTTGCGTTCTGTGCAACAGAGTCAGGGTATATGCAGCAGTTTGGGCCGCCTGGCTCGTTGCGAACTGTGATGACTATTTCTTCCTAACAGCCAACTTCGCCAAACGGGGGATGATTTAACAAAAGCAAATTTGCGAAAAAAGCACAATCGATGCACGAATGTACCTAACCATAAACATCAATGCCTTTCTAAAAATCAATACACAGAAGTATATATTTTTAAACCTGCATATTTAGTTAAAAGAAATCCAGTTTAGCAGGCAATATTAAACCAGGGAAATTGTGTCACTTCTCTTGCATTCATTGCACGCAGAGTCAGGGTATATATGCAACAGTTTGGGCCGCCTGGCTCGTTGTGAACTAATTTGCCAGAATTTTACGTAATTATGACATAACATTGAAGGTTGTGCAATGTAACAGGAATATTTAGACTTATGGATGCCACCCGTTAGATAAAATACGGAACGGTTCCGTATTTCACTGAAAGAATAAACGTTTTGTTTTCGAAATGATAGTTTCCGGATTTGACCATATTAATGACCTAAGGCTCGTATTTCTGTGTGTTATTATGTTATAATTAAGTCTATGATTTGATATTTGATAGAGCAGTCTGACTGAGCGGTGGTAGGCAGCAGCAGGCTCGTAACCATTCATTCAAACAGCACTTCGTGCTTTTCGGGTGTAACCGATGTGAAATGGCTAGCTAGTTAGCGGGGTGCGCGCTAATAGCGTTTCAATCGGTGACGTCACTCGCTCTGAGACCTTGAAGTAGTTGTTCCCCTTGCAAGGGCCGCGGCTTTTGTGGAGCGATGGGTAACGATGCTTCGAGGGTGGCTGTTATCGATGTGTTCCTGGTTCGAGCCCAGGTAGGGGTGAGGAGAGGGACGGAAGCTATACTGTTACACTGGCAATACTGCCTATAAGAACATCCAATAGTCAAAGGTATATTAAATACAAATGGTATAGAGATAAATAGTCCTATAATTCCTATAATAACTACAACCTAAAACTTATTACCTGGGAATATTGAAGACTCATGTTTAAAGGAACCACCAGCTTTCATATGTTCTCATGTTCTGAGCAAGGAACTTAAACGTTAGCTTTTTTAAATGGCACATATTGCACTTTTACTTTCTTCTCCAACACTTTGTTTTTGCATTATTTAAACCAAATTGAATATGTTTGATTATTTATTTGAGGCTAAATTTATTTTATTGATGTGTTATATTAAGTTAAAATAAAAGTGTTCATTCAGTATTGTTGTAATTGTCATTGTTACAAATAAATAAATAAATAAATCGCCCGATTAATCGGTATCTGCTTTTTTTTGGTCCTCCAATAATCGGTGTGCGTGCGTGGGCACTGAAGCGTGTCTGGGTACACTCGTATTCAGATAGACTGTACATGTAGTCTTCTTGTCCTTACCGCCTCCACCTCTTTAGACATGCTGGCTATCTGCTGTGCTTTGGCCCTCAACTCATCTCTCTGCTTGTCAACCACCTCCTTCAGTTTCAGCATCACCTCCCGCTCCTGCCGTTGGACACGGTCTGGAACACAGGACCACAACAATACAATATCATCACTGTGGGTTTTCAATGGTCAACAGACGGTACAGAGACAACACATTAGGGCACAAAAAATAAAAGTAAAGAAATAAAAGCACAACGGAAAATGGAAATTAATGTCCAGGAAGTCCATAATGAACATGTCCCAGTAGTTCATCAACCATCAACAGTCGGTCAACACTAAGTCCCCAGCCAAAGCTGCTCAGTGGAGTGTATCTTAAGGTCTGTGGTTAAACAGTAAAGACACTTAAGGATTATCCTTCAGCACATGGTCATCTTTAAGCAGTCTGGTTTATACCTGTTGATTCAGACACACTACTCTGGACGTGTAATGACTGATACATAACCTATGGTGGAGATTATTTTATTTAACCTTTATTTAACTAGGAAAGTCAGTTAAGAACAAATTCTTATTTACAATGACGGCCTACCCCGGCCAAACCCTCCCCTAACCCGGACGACGCTGGACCAATTGTGCGTCGCCCTATGGGACTCCCGATCACGGCCTGTAGTGATACAGCCCGGGATCGAACCCAGGTCTACAGTGCCTTAGACCGCTGCGCCACTCAGGATCACAGGAGCTATGGCGTTTTGATTTGGATGGACATTGGAGACACTAATGTTCCTAGGCCAAACTGGTGCAATTAAACTTAACAACAAGCAGCTAACATGGACCTCTTGGTGGGAAAACTGGTTTCAGCGTGTAGTATGGCTGGGGTACTGCAGGGGGTCCACAATTTTCTATACCTTTTTATAAATAAAACAAAATGAGAGCCTGCCTGCCATTCTGTCCCATTTCGTAGCCTTGGACTACGAACCTCTGCCTACCCACGACCTGCCCTTCGCCTGCCCCCTTGTTATAATAAATATTCTGAGAACCGAACCATCCGCCTCTTGTGTTTGCATCTGGGTCATATCCTGAGTCGTGATAGTACGAACTGGCCCTGACTGACCCAGCAGACTCGGACCAGCTCCACAATGCTGTCTCCTTCCAAGGAGCCGCCATTAGAAGACACGAAGAGGTACTCCAAAACCTTATGGAAGGATTCCAGATCTTGGCGGAATGCCACTACCACACTTTCACTACATTGCTGGAGCAATTCCAAGGATTATCAACTGGGCAACAAGCCACTACAGTAACACCCAAGACGCTTCTCCCCAGCCTACCCCGGCTTCCCGAGAACCCCACTTATCTCCTCCGGAGCGCTATGCTGGAGATCCTGGAACCTGCTGGGCGTTTCTCTCCCAGTGCTCCCTCATCTTTGAGGTACATCCCTCTTTGTTTCATTCGGATCAGTCGAAAATAGCATATCTTATAACGCTGATGTCTGTAAGGGCGCTCGCCTGGGCTACGGCAGTGTGGGATCAACAATCCGCCTTTTGCCTTAGTCTGGAGGATTTTGTGGTGGAGCTAAGGAAGGGGTTCGATTCCCCGGTGTCCGGGAGAGAGGCGGCTTGGAAGCTACCTCGTCTGAGTCAAGACTCCCGCAGTGTGGCTGACTACGTGGTTCACTTTTGGACGCTGTCCACCGAGAGGGCCTGGAATCCGGAGTACCTGTTTGACACCTTCCTTCATGGATTATCGGAGGAAATCAAAGACGAACTCACAGTCCGGGAGTTACCCAGAGACCTCGACTCCCTCATAGCCTTGAATATAAGGATTGATGGGTGCCTACGGGAACGCAGGAGAGAGAGGAGTTCTGTTCTCAGCCACACTCGCTCGTCCACGTTTTCTCCCTCGCCTCCGAAGAACCCCGGAAGTCCCCGATGCCTGCATTCCTGAGAGAATCCGAAATCACCCGAGCCCCTCGGCGACTCGTCTCCTCCTGAGCCCATGCAACTGGGCAGGGCTAGATTGTCTCCTAGTGATCGTTTATGCAGGCTGAGCTTCAACAGTTGCCTGTATTGTGGTACTACAGGATATACAGGACAGCTGCCGGGATCATGCGTCCTCCTGCCTCCCCTGCCGGTGCAGGGTTTTTCTTTGTGGAAAAGAAGGACAAAACCCTGCGCCCGTGTATTGACTACCGGGGCCTCAATGACATCGCTGTAAAGAATCGTTACCCACTACCACTCCGCTTTGAAGGACACTCCATTGGCAGGGTTACTCACAGTACGGTTCCCATTAACCTGCAAGTGTCGGGTAATCACAATGAGTCCCTACAGTTTCTACTAATTGCATCTCCTCATACACTTGTGGTTTTGGGATTTTCATGGCTCCAGAGGCACAACCCCCTGATCGACTGGGCTACTAGTTCTATCCTGGGTTGGAGTCCGTTCTGCCATGCACATTGCCTTAAGGCGGCGCAGCCTGCCCTGGGACACCCTTCTGCGGGCTTGGGAAAAGCCTCGGATCTCCCGCGGAGTACCAGGACCTCCGGGAGGTTTTCAGCAAAGCTTGTGCCACATCCCGTCCTCTGCATCGACACTGTGATTGCGCTATTGACCTCCTCTCGGGCACCACGCCACCTCGGGGTTGGCTTTATTCCCTGTCTGGCCCGGAGACCAAGACCATGGAGGTATACATTAAGGACTCCCTAGCTGCCGGGATCATGCGTCCTCCTGCCTCCCCTGTCGGTGCATTGTTTTTCTTTGTGGAAAAGAAGGACAAAACCCTGCACCCATGTATTGACTACCGGGGCCTCAATGACATCACTGTAAAGAATTGTTACCCACTACCACTCCTCAGCTTTCGAGCTTCTCCAGGGGGTGACCTTCAGAACACCCATCACCTGGTTCGGATACGGGAATGAGACTAGTGGAAGACAGCCTTCAACACGGCTAGCGGACACAACGAGTACCTGATTATGCCGTTTGGTCTGGCCAACGCTCCCGCAGTGTTCCAGGCCCTGGTCAACGATGTGCTCTGTGACATGTTGGTTTGTGTTTGTCTATCCGGTTTGTGTTTGTCTATCTCAACAACATCTTTGTCTTTTCCCTGGCGGCTCAAGAGCATGTTCGCAATGTCTGACAAGTCCTCCAGTGCCTCCTGGAGAACCAGATGGATCCTGACAAGGTGAAAGCTGTGGTGGATTGGCCCCAACCCACATCCAGAGTCCAGCTGCAATGTTTCCTGGGATTTGCTCATTTCTACCGTGGCCTCCCCCCTCTCTGCACTCCCCTCTCCCAAGGTTCCGTTCATGTGATCCCCAGCTACTGACCGGGCGTTTCTGGATCTGAAGCACCGTTTCACCACAGCCCTCATCCTAATCCATCCGGACACGTCCCGTCAGTTTGTGGTGGAGGTTGACGCCTCGGACATTGGAGTGGGGTCCATCCTGTCCCAGCGTTCTGTCCAGGACCAAAAGCTGCATCCAGGCGCTTTCCTCTCCCATCGTCTCAATTTCGCTGAGAGGAACTATGATGTGGGAAATCGGGAACTTATTGCGGTCAAGATGGCACTGGAGGAGTGAAGGCACTGGCTCGAAAGGAAGGAACATCCATTCTTAGTGTGGACCGATTGTAAGAATTGGGAATATCTTCGCACCGCCATGTGCTCAACTCAAAGCAGGCTCGTTGGGCTCTGTTATTCACTCGATTCAATTTTACCATTGCCTACTGCCCTGGGTTCAAGAATGTGAAGCCTGACGCCCTCTTCCGCCTGTATAGTTCCGCTGCTACACCATCTGACACTGAGCCCATCCTCCCTACCTCCTGTCTAGCAGCTACACTAGTCTGGGGTATTAAGAACCGGGTCCGCAAGGGGCCACGTTCCCAGCCAGACCCCGGGGAGGGGGCGGCTAACCAGATGTTCATCCCAGATTCGGCCCGGTCCTGGAATGGAGCCATTCCTCTAAACTCACCTGTCATCCCGGCTCTCACCGGACCCTGGCTTTCTTCCACCAACGTTTTTGGTGGCCCACCATGGTTCCGGACGTCTCCGCATTCGTTGGCGCCTGCACTGTGTGCACACAGAACATGACTCTGCGGCAAGCTCCGGCTGGCCTCCTTCAACCATTCCCTTTTCCTCATTGCCACTGGTCCCATATATCCCTGGACTTTGTCACTGGTCTCCCTCTGTCTGATGGCAACACCACCATCCTTACTGTGGTGGATAGGTTTTCCAAAGTGGCACATTTCATTCCCCTTCCAAAGTTACCCTCAGCCAAAGAGACAGCCTAGCTTATGGTGCAGCACGTCTTCTGGATTTATGGACTTCCGGTCGACATGGTCTCCGTTTGGGGTCCTCAGTTCTTGTCCAGATTCTGGAAGGCATTCTGCACCCTCATTGCATCATCGGCCAGCCTGTCCTCCGGGTTTCATCCCCAGTCTAACGGCTAATCAGAGTGAGCTAATCAGACTACTCTTCGCTGCCTCGTCTCTGCCAAACCCACCACCTGGAGCCAGCAACTTGTGTGGGTGGAGTACGCCAGCAACTCCTTCCCTGCTCGGCCACTGGACTCTCGCCCTTCGAGTGTTCCTTGGGTTACCAACCCCCGCTCTTCCCTGAGCAAGAGGAAGAGGTCAGCATAGCCTCGGCCCAGATGTTTGTCCGCCGCTGTCGGCGTACCTGGAAGAGAGGCCGGTCCGCTCTTCTTACGACCACCTCCAGGTATCACCGGCCTCCGGCTCCCCGCTATCGGCCCAGACAATGGGTATGGCTGTCCATGATCTGCCCTTCCGGATGGAGTCTCAAAAACGTTCCCCACGTTTTATTTGTCCATTCCCCATCTCTAATGTCCTTAGCCCCTCTGCTGTTCGTCTTTTGTTGCCCCTGCCTGCCCTGATCCTGAGCCTGAGTCTGCTGTTCTGTCCCTTTTTTGACTCTGCCTTGGACTACGAACCTCTGCCTGCCCTTTTGCCTGCCTCTTTGTTATAATAAATATTCTGAGAACCGAACCATCCGCCTCCTGTGTCTGCATCTGGTTCATATCCTGAGTCGTGATACTATTTTGTTGTATGATACTAGGGTTGGTGCTCTTAGCAGCTTCCATAGCGCAGCGAGAGTATAGACTACTAAGCAGGGACGAGATGAATAATGAATATCTTACGAATACTTAATAAGTTAGTGTAATAATACAAATATACGTGTCTATTATAGTCTATTAGTTTATATGTATCTTTTCTGCTTTGTTCGTCTTTCAGTATTTACATAACAAATGTCACATTTACGGTCACACATTCACTTCCCAAATAAACAAACACCGGAATTTCTCAGTCAGCAATGTTTTTCCGTGTGATTACCATTATAAGTAAATACTCTGAGCCAGCTTTGCAGTAACTCCATTCCCGTGACACGCATTACTTTGGGGTATTTTACCTGTTGTGGTGGGTAGTATGTTTGCATACACACATGTGAGAAGGGGATTGTTTCTAAGAGGTGTGTAATATATTATGTATGACAGAAAGGGTAAGTACCATACCCAAACCTTCCTGGACATGGTTGACCCTAAGGCAGATGTTTAAACTAACCTTCCTGAGCATGGTTGCCCCTAAGGCAGATGTTTAAACTAACCTTCCTGAGCATGGTTGCCCCTAAGGCAGATGTTTAAACTAACTTTCCTGAGCATGGTTGCCTCTAAGGCAGATGTTTAAACTAACCTTCCTGGACATGGTTGCCCCTAAGGCAGATGTTTAAACTAACTTTCCTGAGCATGGTTGCCCCTAAGGCAGATGTTTAAACTAACCTTCCTGGACATGGTTGACCCTAAGGCAGATGTTTAAACTAACCTTCCTGAGCATGGTTGCCCCTAAGGCAGATGTTTAAACTAACCTTCCTGGACATGGTTGCCCCTAAGGCAGATGTTTAAACTAACTTTCCTGAGCATGGTTGCCCCTAAGGCAGATGTTTAAACTAACCTTCCTGGACATGGTTGACCCTAAGGCAGATGTTTAAACTAACCTTCCTGAGCATGGTTGCCCCTAAGGCAGATGTTTAAACTAACCTTCCTGAGCATGGTTGCCCCTAAAGCAGATGTTTAAACTAACCTTCCTGTGCATGGTTACCCCTAAGGCAGATGTTTAAACTAACCTTCCTGAGCATGGTTGCCCCTAAGGCAGATGTTTAAACTAACATTCCTGGACATGGTTGTCCCTAAGGCAGATGTTTAAACTAACTTTCCTGAGCATGGTTGCCCCTAAGGCTGATGTTTAAACTAACCTTCCTGAGCATGGTTGCCCCTAAGGCAGATGTTTAAACTAACCTTCCTGAGCATGGTTGCCCCTAAGGCAGATGTTTAAACTAACCTTCCTGGACATGGTTGACCCTAAGGCAGATGTTTAAACTAACCTTCCTGAGCATGGTTGCCCCTAAGGCAGATGTTTAAACTAACCTTCCTGGGCATGGTTGCCCCTAAGGCAGATGTTTAAACTAACTTTCCTGAGCATGGTTGCCTCTAAGGCAGATGTTTAAACTAACCTTCCTGAGCATAGTTGCCCCTAAGGCAGATGTTTAAACTAACTTTCCTGAGCATGGTTGCCCTTAAGGCAGATGTTTAAACTAACTTTCCTGAGCATGGTTGCCGCTAAGGCTGATGTTTAAACTAACCTTCCTGAGCATGGTTGCCCCTAAGGCAGATGTTTAAACTAACCTTCCTGAGCATGGTTGCCGCTAAGGCTGATGTTTAAACTAACCTTCCTGAGCATGGTTGCCCCTAAGGCAGATGTTTAAACTAACCTTCCTGAGCGTGGTTGCCCCTAAGGCAGATGTTTAAACTAACCTTCCTGAGCATGGTTGCCCCTAAAGCAGATGTTTAAACTAACCTTCCTGTGCATGGTTACCCCTAAGGCAGATGTTTAAACTAACCTTCCTGAGCATGGTTGCCCCTAAGGCAGATGTTTAAACTAACATTCCTGGACATGGTTGTCCCTAAGGCAGATGTTTAAACTAACTTTCCTGAGCATGGTTGCCCCTAAGGCTGATGTTTAAACTAACCTTCCTGAGCATGGTTGCCCCTAAGGCAGATGTTTAAACTAACTTTCCTGAGCATGGTTGCCCCTAAGGCAGATGTTTAAACTAACATTCCTGGACATGGTTGTCCCTAAGGCAGATGTTTAAACTAACTTTCCTGAGCATGGTTGCCCCTAAGGCTGATGTTTAAACTAACCTTCCTGGACATGGTTGACCCTAAGGCAGATGTTTAAACTAACCTTCCTGAGCATGGTTGCCCCTAAGGCAGATGTTTAAACTAACCTTCCTGGGCATGGTTGCCCCTAAGGCAGATGTTTAAACTAACTTTCCTGAGCATGGTTGCCCCTAAGGCAGATGTTTAAACTAACCTTCCTGAGCATGGTTGCCTCTAAGGCAGATGTTTAAACTAACCTTCCTGAGCATGGTTGCCCCTAAGGCAGATGTTTAAACTAACTTTCCTGAGCATGGTTGCCCCTAAGGCAGATGTTTAAACTAACTTTCCTGAGCATGGTTGCCCCTAAGGCAGATGTTTAAACTAACTTTCCTGAGCATGGTTGCCCCTAAGGCAGATGTTTAAACTAACTTTCCTGAGCATGGTTGCCCCTAAGGCAGATGTTTAAACTAACCTTCCTGAGCATGGTTGCCCCTAAGGCAGATGTTTAAACTAACTTTCCTGAGCATGGTTGCCCCTAAGGCAGATGTTTAAACTAACTTTCCTGAGCATGGTTGCCCTTAAGGCAGATGTTTAAACTAACTTTCCTGAGCATGGTTGCCGCTAAGGCTGATGTTTAAACTAACCTTCCTGAGCATGGTTGCCCCTAAGGCAGATGTTTAAACTAACCTTCCTGAGCATGGTTGCCCCTAAGGCAGATGTTTAAACTAACCTTCCTGAGCGTGGTTGCCCCTAAGGCAGATGTTTAAACTAACTTTGCTGAGCATGGTTGCCCCTAAGGCAGATGTTTAAACTAACCTTCCTGAGCATAGTTGCCCCTAAGGCAGATGTTTAAACTAACTTTCCTGAGCATGGTTGCCCCTAAGGCAGATGTTTAAACTAACCTTCCTGAGCATGGTTGCCCCTAAGGCAGATGTTTAAACTAACCTTCCTGAGCATGGTTGCCCCTAAGGCAGATGTTTAAACTAACCTTCCTGAGCATAGTTGCCCCTAAGGCAGATGTTTAAACTAACTTTCCTGAGCATGGTTGCCTCTAAGGCAGATGTTTAAACTAACTTTCCTGAGCATGGTTGCCCCTAAGGCAGATGTTTAAACTAACTTTCCTGAGCATGGTTGCCCCTAAGGCAGATGTTTAAACTAACTTTCCTGAGCATAGTTGCCCCTAAGGCAGATGTTTAAACTAACCTTCCTGAGCATGGTTGCCCCTAAGGCAGATGTTTAAACTAACCTTCCTGAGCATGGTTGCCCCTAAGGCAGATGTTTAAGGCTGTTCTATATCAACCAACCTCCCTAAATTTCGTTGCCCTTAAGGCCGCTGTTTAAGCCAATCGCGTGTGTGTATGTGTGTTTATGTGTTTTAAACCAACCTTCCTGGACATGGTTGCCCCTCAGGCAGCTCTGTAACTCCTGATTCTCCATCTGTAGATGCAATACCTGGGCCTGCAGCTCCTCGCACCTCCTCTTCTGCTTCTCCACCTCCTCCTGCACCACCTGGTGGGGGACAAGGAGGAGCTGTTACAGACTCTGGGATAGGAGGAGACACACAGCATACCCACCATAGAAATAGAATGACATTCTAGTCATTATATTTCTATGGTACCCATAACCATTGACTTCTAGTGAACTCATTGCAACCAGAGGAGTCTACAGGTACTTGGTGGTGAGGAAGAATACGCTCCTAATTAAATCAAAGATATTGATAGCTACAGAGTGCTAGCTGAAGAATGTTCCAAGTGAAAGAGAAAAATAAGCCAACAAGACCAATAACAGACAGTGTAATCAGGTGTGAGACAGAAACAACGTGTTGTAATGAGCAGGGCCCATGGTGTGGTGTGTGGTGCATAGACATGTGGTGTAGTGAAAACTGTAGTACCAACATGTTTCCTCTTATCATATCAAATCTATGATCGTTGAGATCACAGACCAGATAACAGTGACTTCCCTAATTATACTGCGATATAGCCTGGGTTAATTTATATTAAACACTGCACAGTTTCTCCAGAGATACATCTGATCAAGACCGAACTGTGCGATGTAGTAGGGAGTTGTAGTTTCCAACATGACAATATTCTACATAGCTTATTGCAGAAAATGTGGTAATTAACTACATTGACCATAACCCATTGCACGGGACTTTTATTGTTTAATTCTGCGTTGTTACATCATTCGACCCACGTAATGCACAGTGCAGTTAATGTAATTTTTATTTTATCAAAACCGAAATCCGTGATACATACTGTGGCAATAGCGACCTGTCAATAAAAACACACGAGGGACATCATAACGACAATGGCACGAGCGTCCATTCTGAACACACCATTCCGTGATGTTACATAACAGAAACGACATATAGTCTACATTTCGCTTAGGCTACTAATACAACTAAAATGGAGCCTTCTCTGTGTGGGGGAATAGTTGCCAGTGGTAGGTCTACACTCTACACACAATGTGTCACACAGATAACAAATATGTTTTGTGAGCTGTCACTTGCCACTGAATGGGCATGATGAATAACGTGGCATGCTAACGTGCAGCAAGTAGTAGTTATTAAATTGTACCCTAGCCGTCAAAACAATTAAATTGCTACATTGTAGCAGCAACCCCAAATCACATATCTTCAGTGTTGTTACAATCCGCTAATTGAAACGATACGTCACTGGAGGTATTATCTGCCCCATGTTACTACCATGTTATTACCACCGACTCACCCGTTGTATTTCGTTCTTGCTTTCTTCGCATTCTTTCACATTTCTCGTCTTCTTCTGTTTCTGTACATTAAGTGTTTCGAACGCTTTAAGTAAGTCTTCTTCTTTTGACTTGAGTGCATGGTTCCGCGATGCGAAGCTCTCCAAAAGTTCTAGAACTTTGACAATTTTAGGCACCAGTCCTGTGGCGCTCTCTTTACCGTAGCCGTCAATAAGTGTTTCCACTTCCGAGCCAATCAATTTAGCTATTTCGTATACATCGTCCACAGTTAGTGCTGAACATGTCCTTTCAAAACACACCTCTGTCTTGACGTCTTGCTTTTGATCGTTTCTACCGCAATCCTTCTCCATTATTGCACAAGTGTGCATGTAAGTTACTATCGAAACCCAGAAACAAAAGGAACGTCGTTCTCACGGTGACATGACAGTTCCCCGGCGAAAGAGTCGAAACACAATTAAAGCGAAAGCGTTCTCGCAATAAACAGGTGTCTTATCTACACGGCGATATGCTGCTGCATCTAAACTTAATGCATTCGTCAAATCGTCACCCTATGCTCGAACTTGACTGAGTTGCATGCTTGGTCAGAGACGAGAACAAACCCGTTCTAACTTGAACCTCATTCGAGTATACGTCACACATTTTACCTAACCCTAGTCTAGAACATTAATGAGGCCCAATTCAAATAAAATAACATCGAGTTCCTCATCGAGATGTCTTGAAAAAACAGAGCAGTGTACTGTCGATTGGACGCCAATATTTCTGCCCACTCGGCTTGTTTGTCTCAACATCCCTTCTACTTTCCTGACCAATGTAATAGGAGTGAGTTATTTAACCTTAATTTAACTAGGCGAGTCAGTTAAGAACAAGTTCTTATTTAAAACGGTGTCCTACCCCGGCCAAACCCGGACGCTGGGCCAATTGTACACCGCCCTATGGGACTCCCAATCACAGCCAGATGTGATACAGCCTGGATTCGAACCAGGGACTGTATTGACCTCTTGCACTGTTATGCAGTGCCTTAGACCACTGCACCACTAGAGCCACATAACACAGTGTACTGTTACACTGGTATGCTAGGTCACCCATACAGTAATGCATCAGACAAGCACACAAATTGGATTTCCTCTGAAGGCATGGGAAACAATCAATGATGCTGTACTGTTCTTTAACAGCAGCCATAGATAAAACTGAATAGATCAAACAAAATATAACAAATGCAATTGAAGGACACAATCTACCCACATTTGTTTCATTGCCACGACAATTCAGTTTGCAAAGCAGAGTAAAAAAAATACATTTGTACTTTTTTTGAATGCTACATTCTTAGTCATCGAAGAGACAATGCCGCAAAATAAGGTTATCAGTCTTTGGCCAGTTTGCGCCCTGTCCCATGAGTCCCAACTCTTCCAGCTCAGCCACCACCAGTAAGGTTGACTGCAGACATCATGCTAAGCACCACAGCAGTCAGTATCCCTGGTGTGTCCTTGCTATAAGACAGTGCTATTCACAAAATACATGATAACTGCACTCACACACAAAAACTGACAGACAACCAAACAAGGGCAAATACTTATAAAATGTTGATCTTTATTTAAACCCAAACTAAGTGTCCACAATGAATGCACAACATAGCAAGTGGGTAAGAGACTGCTTGCATAAACAACAGTACATATCAATTCCATTGTCACAGTTCAGTTTCTATGGGAGAAAAAAATTAGCATTATGAATATGATTAACTACCCATTTAAAGAAATCCCACAGAAAAATGAATCTTACAGCTATATCAACTACTACAGACTGAAGACAAACACAAATACCATTACAGTCGCAGCAATGTGTCAAAAGGAAAGCCATAAATGAAACGCAGTAGAATTCACATGCCTTATTGGAGAGATCAGAGGGGAGAGGGCAACCAAATGGAACAAACATAATTTTGCAGAAAACATACACATTGTGTCCTAAAAAGGTGGTACTAGGCTTACATACAAATTCCCCAATATCTTCAGGCCATCCCTATCAGTTGGTACACTCAGTCCATCACAGCTATGGAGATCACACACTTGTGAGATCGCCATTGCTGTGCTGTACCTCATTTCCTTCCTTCATGGAGCAGTAGTTATTCATAACTTCATGGCTGGCTGGGTCAAATGATATGTCTGACTGTACTAGACAGGGCCGCATAAGGAAGTCCATATCATAGAATATCTACAATAGAGAGGTAATCCTCTCATCTCTGAGCAGAGTGCCAGTCTCAACCGTACATGTCCTCTCTGTCTGCGTTGTAGATCTCTCCCTCCTGCAGGGAGGCGAAGTTGAGGAAGTGAGAGGGCCGATGGACCTCGTGGTAGAACTCCTTGGGGTTGGACAGCTGCAGGTCATACTTCATGTTGGGGTCGTGGCGAACACCTGAAAGAGGAAGAGTGGATGTATTATTGAGATGTACTACATTGCCAGAAGTATGTGGACACCTCTTTAAATTAGTGGATTCGGCTATTTCAGCCACACCCGTTGCTGACAGGTGTATAACATTGAGTAAAGACAAACATTGGCCTTACTGAAGAGCTCAGTGACTTTCAAAGTGGCACCGCCATAGGATGCCACCTTTCCAACAAGCCAGTTCATCAATTTCTGCCCTGCTAGAGCTGCCCCGGTCAACTGTAAGTGCTGTTATTGTGAAGTGGAAACATCTAGGAGCAATAACGGCTCAGCTACAAAGTGGTAGGCCACACAAGCTCACCGAACAGGACCGCTGAAGCGTGTAAAAATCGTCTGTCCTCGTTTGCAACACTCACTACCGAGTTCCAAACTGCCTCTGGAAGCAACGTCAGCACAGTAACTGTTAGTCGAGAGCTTCATGAAATGGGTTTCCATGGCCGAGCAGCCGCACACAAGCTTAAGTCCACCATGGGCAATGCCAAGTGTTGCCTGGAGTAGAGTAAAGCTCGCCAACATTGGACTCTGGAGCAATGGAACGCGTTCTCTGGAGTGATGAATCACGCTTCACCATCTGGCAGTCTGACAGGGACAAATCAGTGTTTGACCGATCACAGGAGAACGCGATCTGCCCCAATGCATTGTGCCAACAGTAAAGTTCGGTGGAGGATGAATAATGGTCTGGTGCTCTTATCATGGTTGGGGCTAGGCCCCTTAGTTCCAGTGAAGGGAAATCTTAATGCTACAGCATACAATGACATTCTAGACAATTCTAGAAGGTCCATAAAGAAATGGTTTGTCGAGATCGGTGTGGAAGAACTTGACTCGCCTGCACAGAGCCCTGACCTCAATCCCATCCAACAACTTTGGGATAAATTGGAACGCAGACTGCGAGCCAGGCCTAATCACCCAACAGCCTGACCTCACTAATGCTCGTGGCAGAATGGAAGCAAGTCCCCCCAGCAATGTTCCAACAGCTAGTGGAAAGCCTTCCCAGAAGAGTGAAGGCTGTTATAGCAACAAGGGGGGGACCAACTCCGTATTAATGCCTATGATTTTGGAATGAGATGTTCGACGAGCAGGTGTCCACATACCGATAGCATGTTGATAATCAAACACTGCAAGCATGTGGTTGGAAAATGCTTATTTCCCTGATATGTTACACAGATGTTGAATTTCATTGTTTCAAATACACTAAGATTTGAAGACACTGATAGCCATTATACAAGACTTCCCATTTAGCATGCTTTTTCAATCTAGGAATAGGTTTAATCTGTGTCTGCGAAATCCCGGGTTCTATGCACTACTCACCCATGAAGTTGTAGTTCCAGGAGACCTGTCCAGGCACCATGAAGAAGCCCAGGAAGCGATCAGACAGAAGCATCTGAACCCTCTCATAGTGGGAGGGCAGGTAGCCCTTGGGGTTGTTGCCCTTGTCTGTGTTCTGTCTGCCCCACTCGTACCCACTGGGAGTCAGCTTGTAGGCCGTCAGAGTGCAGGAGCCGGGAGTGAAACTGGAAATGAATAAAGATTTTATACGGTAGTTAGCGTTGATGTACATGATGCAACTTGAATGTTAAGAAGAAGAGTGATGCATGTATAGGTGGAGTTAATCAATGTTTACAAATGTAGCTGGGGTGGTTGGGACGATGAATAACCTTGACGAGACCTGAAGGCCTTAGTTCAGGCTAACCCAGTCTAGTGACGAGTAGACAGTCTGGGTTTAAACCAAGTCGGTCAATCCAACCAACATACAATAAAGCCCTCTATAACCGGGCTGGCCTGGTCTGTCATGAAGTAAAACCGTTTTCAAATTAGCTACTATATGTAGACTCACTGCTGATAAGAGTTAATAAAAAGCAAGTACAACAGTATCTGTCCTACCTGCAGGTGATGATGATGGTCTTCTCTCCATCCCAGGCGGGGTTGTCAGCCATGATCTTGGCGTGGCTGGTGACGTCCTGGGGGGAGAGTTGGGGAGACTCGTTGGGCTGGGTGTGGATCCAACCCAGGGGCTCCATCTCCTGTAGGCGGAGATGGGGTAGAGAGGAGGTGAGACACAGGGGAAGCAGGAGTGCGTGTGTGTTCTGCCCTGATCAGGAACTGAACACTTCCAATTTCAAAGGCTATGGCACACTTGGTATGAGCCTCAAAAACATAAAGACAAGGAAAATGAGCCATGGTTCATGGTTAATCACTTCCACATAATGACGTGATCCAGTAAACAGCATGCCATCAAATCATGTTATATGCTTGTATCTGAGCATGTGTGTTCATGTGTGAGTGTGTGTATGGTATCCCATAAGTCTGTACCTTGAGGTACTCGTGTCCTGGCAGCTGATTGGGTAGGTGGACGGTCTGATGCGTTCCCCACTGGGGTACCATGACGATACACCTGATCTCCTTCACCTGGGGGTTGTCAGGGGGACTGGTGCCGTACAGGTAACCTGCAATCTGGAGACAGAGGGGATGCACACGCCAGCAACACACATTCAGACTGACCGATATATAAAAACTATACAATAGACATGATTGAGGGTACCAAATAATCCTGTTCTAGCTATATAAGCAGTTAAGCACTTCATTCATATATAAAGAGGATTACAATAATATCTAAAGAGATGTACAAAGAGATGAAGGTAGAGTGATTTGACTGTTTTAGCATCATAGTAGGCATTTTACCACAACAAGGGTCACAAGCAAAGAGATAACTAGGAGAGGTTTACGGTGATGCAAACAGGATAAACAGTAGGCTGCGGTACTGACCTGGGCCCGCAGGTCTGAGATGCAGATGAACTTCTTGAGGACGTTCTTGGGCAGGATGTAGGTGTAGCCCGTCTCCTTGATGTCATCAGACGACACGTAGATGTGGTTGGTCCTCAGGTGCAGGTTGGCAGCAGAGATGGCCCTGCAGGAGGAAGTTATCAAAGAGCCATTATTGGCGCTTCATTCACTTCCGAAGCTATGGCCTTGATTTCACAACTCCTGCTTGGAGGAATAACTATAATATAACAATCAAAAAGCTCCAAGAAAGTTTATTACATTCCTTTGTCAGCACCAAGGGTGATTGGAAGGATATACAGTGCATTCGTAAAGTATTCAGACCCCTTGACATTGTTACATTACAGCCTTATTCTAAAATAGATTTTTTTCTTTCTCAATCTACACACAATTCCCCATAATTACAAAGTGAACACAGGTTTAGAATTTTTGGCAAATAAAATAAAAAACATTAATGCATTATTTACATAAGTATTCAGACCCTTTGCTGAGACATTGTTTCCACTGATCATCCTTGAGATGTTTCTACAACTTGATTAGAGTCCACCTGCAGTAAATTCAATTGATTGGACATGATTTGGAAAGGCACACACCTGTCTATGTAAAAGGTCACACAGTTGACAGTGCATGTCAGAGCAAAACCAAGCCATGAGGTTGAAGGAATTGCCGGTAGAGCTCCGAGACAGGATTGTGTCGAGGAAAAGACCTGGGGAAGGGTACCAAAAAAGGTGTCTCCACCCTACATACCTGACTCTCCATTCTGTCTTGGAGGAGAAGGTCTGTGTCTCGTAGTTTGAGGTTGTTGAGGTGATGATCTCGTCTCCGTGTTTGTTGACTGTGCGTGTCTGCGTGGCAGTGAGCTGGGACTGCTCCTTGGTCTGCTTCTCAATCTCAGCAATCTGCTGGCGCTGCTGGGACGGAGCAGAGATCTCCATGCCCAGGATGATGTCACGGATCTCAGACTGGGTCAGAGACGCCACGTTCACACTGGAGAGTTCAGAGAGTCGAGGTCAGATATGGTTGAGGGAGATTTGGGATTGAAATGCATGCTCGCTTGTAGAGGGTACCCTAGATGTTACTAGATTCCATAAACATTTTTGCAATAGCTTATTGAGATGGTTAGAATTTTTTCTTTTAGGTGTTGTGAACTCTCATAATAGCAAATGGAAGTTAATATACATATGACAGCGTTGTGAAGCTTCATGACAGCTTTACAAAGGCCACCACAGACATTATAGCCACTCACTTGTTCTTCTTTCCATAGTCGGCCAGGATGAGGTCTTTGAGCTGCACCTCCACCTTGATCCACTCCTCGTCGGTCAGCGTGGGCCAGATGTGGTGAGGCTCTGTGATGGTGGTCTTATCCGGCTTCAGGATCACCTTGGCACGGTCGTTGTTCACATGGAGCGCCCTTAGGATCAGAATGAGACGGGAGAACGCCTAGAGACAGGAAACAGAGCCACACAGACACTGGTTAAACAGAAACAGCTTGCCCAATAAAAGTTTTGCACTCCAGAAGAGCTTCTAGAATGAGAAACAGGACTAGACATTGTTGATATTTATGGCATCATTCTTCAGTTAGCAGGCTTCTATATATACTTAACACTTTATATATATATATATTTTTATAAACATTGACCCCTATCGGCTAGATTTGGCATAAATCGCTGTTGAATCCTTTTTAGTCTCATTCTAGTTTTATCGGTCACAGGAAGTGAACAGCCACTCACGATGCGGGAGGAGAGTGCCTTGAACCAGTCAGTCTAATATCTCCACCATCTTGCTTAAGTCTCATTCTTGTACAAAAAGAGTAGGAAGTAGACTAACGGTGTAGGAGGAGATGGTCTTGAGCCAGTCGTCGTACAGGTTGAACAGGACCATCTGAGGCTCGGTGGCCTTCAGGATTAGGTCTCCAAACTTCTCCACCTTCAGACAGGCCTGGAAGGGCAGCTGCAGCTCAGAGCCCTTGATCACAATGTTGGGGAAATCCAGCAAGTGGACCTGGAAGGAGAAAGGGATAAAAATAAAATGTTAGGTTGTAAAGAGATTGTAATTGCTACACATTGGTAATCTCAGTTTTTCAATAATCTCAACCGTATCAAAATGTATCACAGAGAAGCGTGATAGTCAAAATATTTATCATCTCAGTCAAGTACTGATGTGTAAATTGGGCACATTAAATGCTATGTCTATATCAATGAGGTGCAGTGTGAAGTGTAATCAATCGATGTGATTGAGGTATGGGGTATCACCTCGAGGGGGTCCAGCATGCCCTTCCTGGTGACAATGATCTGTTTGGGCTGCTCCTCCACAGGAAGGGAACGAATCAGAGCAGCCACCTCCTCAGCTGTCTTCCACTTCGCCAGCTATAAAAGGAAGAGTGAAGAGGAGGAAAGAAAGAGGTGAGGACATTGAGCATAACTAGTCTTCCATGCATTTTTGTTTTTCTCCTTTCCAGAGTCTGATTGCCCTGTGCATTGCTAAAGAGAGTAAAAGGTATTTTTCATTTGAAGACGTACCTGTCCCAGACGTTTCTGTCCGGCCCACACAGAGGTGTGGATGATCTTGAGGAAGAGCTGGCCTGTCCTGGGGTTGAAGATGAAGATGGCTCCGTTGATGGGCTTGGTGGTCAAGTTACCCTCAAACGTCTGCAAGGACAGAGCAGGAGTATTTACATGACTGAAGATAGACAGTGTTTAACATCCTCTGAGACTAGTTGCCTAACAGTATATATTTTCATAAATGTTTCATTGTCAGAAAATGTTACATTAAAAACTATTCTAGAGGTACACTACTGTGCCAGAGAATCAAACCAATAAAATTAGAAGCCCTAGAACGTTTACATGAATTGCAGAATGTCTGTCCTCTAATAATTCTAAATTCTAATTCCGCCCCAGACTCCACACCCACCTTGTGGATGGTGACCCGATAGACGTTAGTGTCGTCCACAAACCAGATGATCTGATTGGAGAAGAGCTCTCCGTAGTTCTGGGAGGACAGGTAGGGCTCAGTGGGCTCTGAGGAGTAGAGTTGCAGACCCTTACGGATGCGCTCCCTCAGGACGTACAGAGCAGGGTTGGCCTTCATGATCTTAGCCATGGCCTGCTGGATCAGGGGCTTGCCTCCCGGGAACCAGTTACCATACCCACTGGAGAGAAGGGAGAGAGGTAGGGAGGGAGAAAGAAAGAGGGTGGCTGGTGAGTTCCTATGTCACGTAATAGACATAAACAAACAAGTGTTCGGTAACAACCTTGAGTTCACGTGTGTGAGAGGGCAACTGTTGACAACTATACAAGACTACTAGCTACGCTAACAACATTTCCCATCACTTATCATGTGGACATTAGTGGTAATGCTAGAACTCATGTCTACAGGCTAGCAAATGTATCCATTACTTATCATGCAGACATTAGCAGAAATGCTAGCGTAGCTATGCTAACCTGTGGAGGTTGTAGGCCAGGTCGATGGCGATGAGCACCCCGGTAGGGGAGGGGTAGATGCTCATGTTGTCTGTGGTGTAGTCCAGGAACTTGGCTCTGGCGTAGCGCTCGATGTCGTGAGAGTCGTAGTCTCCCCAGCGAAGCTGTATGTCAATCCAGTACTTCTGGGTGGTGGTGCTGTCCATCACGTCCCTGAAGAGGGAGAGAGGTCAAGGATTAATTAGTACTAAGACAGAAATAAGGTCTATATAAATGGCAAGAATAACTTGGCTTCTTGTCAAACTTGGATCTATTATGTCATGGAAGTTTGGAAGCCGTTTCCATTTTGAGATGGCACATTAAAATGGATACCCGCAAAACATCGCTCATATCCAACCAACTAAGAAACAGCTTCAGTGTTAACCTGGAATAAGGTTAAAAAAACTGTAGCGCCGTACTTTGAGTCAGCGAGCAGCGAGGGGCGTGAGACGTTCCACTTGTAGGAGGCGAAGAGTAGTATGTCGGCGCAGGAAGAGTTCATCTTGTAGGACTTCCTGGGGTGAATGGTCTCTTTCTGCACTGTCTCGATCTCCAGGGCATCCAGCTCCTGGTCAAACACCTACATACACACAGACAGAGGAAACAGATTTTTTGGAAAAGTTTCATATGATAAAAATGTACTTTTCAAACACGTTTTTTTGTGAAGTTGGTAGAGAATGTCCTTAATAAAATGCAGTGACATTTATTTGGGTTTTGCAAGTTATTGCTGCCTGGAGAGGCATTGAAGGGAAAGGTACACAAACGTATCATTGGAGTCTACAGCCATGTCTCAAGATCATCCGGCTTCCTGTGATCCCTGATTGAACCAAATACATCAAGCTGGAGATAAAAGGTTTCTTAGTGATGTACCTGACAGAGATCCATGACGACGCTCTCGTGGATCTTCTGCCACAAGTGAGCCCTGAAGATCTGGATGAGTGAGATTTTCAGGGTGGGGATCTTTCCGTGCATGAAGATCCCGGTCAGATCCAGCTGGACCTGGAAACCCACGTACACCTAGAGAGGACAGAATACAGAGCATGATTGTAAGTTAAGAGTGACAATATAATTAACAAAACAAATCTGGGAAATGCATCCGTGTGGGTGTGTGTGTGTAGTCAGGTACTCACGTTGGCCCTGTTGATGGTGGGGGACCACCAGAGGGTGAAGCGACGGTTGGGGATCTGGTTCAAACCAGATCTCTGGGCGTTGGTCAGCTTCTTCCACTTCATGGACTCCTCAAAGCCACTGGCCTTCTCCCTGTGGTGAAGTGGAGATGAGGCTGGAGGTTAGCTAGGTAAAACCCCTCACATCTACATTATGTTATACTGCAATACATGTCCGAGCATGCATAACATAAATACGTTAGAAAATGCGCACACACAAACATGCAACAATAACAGCCTACGTCACGTAGTGAATGAGTGTGTGGTACTGACCAGAAGAGACCCTCCCAGGTGGGGAAGTAGGTTCCTTTGAAGAGTGTGTGTTCCAGGATGCCCTCCACCCCTCCCAGAGCCTGGATCATGTCTGTCCTGTAGTTGTTAAGGTTCCACAACTTCCCGTCGTGACGCTGGTGGGTCCACCAGAACGGGTTCTGCTTCAGAACCTACAGGACAATCAGACAGAACAGAGGTTATGTTCTCCTTCACAACCTAGGACACAATGAGAAAGAGCATCACATTAATGTCTGGACATACGCTGAAGGCTTTTACCAGAATTTAATTGGTTAACTTTCATTAGAGTATTACCTGGTTCCTGTCTTACCTGGTACTGTTTGAAGTCAGTGCGGACCCTCCAGCCCTTGTCGTAGGCCAGCGTGTGTCTGTCCTTCTGGAACAGGGTGTTGATACGGGGGATACCTCTGTCCCAAGAGTCCTCCAAGTCCTCCAGGGTCAGACGCCTGACAGGAACACAAGACATCTATCAACTCTCATAGTACTAAACCTCTGAACCATATGACCATCGGGTTACAGACTATGGAGCGAAGGTTTACACTTCGAAAAGTCTTCTCCTTAGCAAAACCTCTAAAATGTTGAGTTATACATTCTGGCATGCATCAAAATCTCCAAGTGGAACCATCCGTGCAATGTGTGATTAAAAACGCCAAGTGGAGCTTAAAATCCAGCCTACATGGGGACCAGGGGTTGAGATAGAGCAACTGTCTTGCCTGTGTAGGTGTTCAGTACCTGTTCTGTGCGATAGCCTCCTGTCTCTTCAGGGCGTACTCTGCCCAGACTCTCTGGGAGTCGATGAACTCACTCTCCCAGGGCTGGATGTAGCGGTACAGGTTAGGAATCAGCTGGTCCTCCTCGTGGCTCATACCGGACCGGAAATGAGTGATGCCAACGTCAGTCTGCTTCGACCACCTGAGGGAGAGCGGCAGGACAAGATGGGTTAGTGGCAGGAAGGAAAACTTCCCTCTAACTCATAATTTAAAACATGTATTAATATGTAATAACTACATTTCAAAGAGGCAGTAATGCAACCAGGTCTATCTTCATTAGTCAACTAGGAATGTCATATCATTATCCAGCTCACATTTCTATCAATACCATGTTCTCTAAGTTTGCAGTAAGTAGACTTTGTTAACCTCATACAGGAACATCTATGGCCCTAGCTTCCACATATTCTGCATTTTGCGCTTACCTCAGATCGGACTGTGGGATGAGGACGTGTCCCATGGACAGCATGCCCAGCCCTCCCAGCTCCTTGGGGGTGTAGAAGACCACAGGGGGGAAGCGACTGGGCATCTTGGAGTTGAGACCGATCTTGATACGGGTCTGGATCTTGTTCTCACATTTCACCAGCAGGTCCAGCAGCTCCTGGGTGTTGACCACCGCCTCACGGAAGTACGTCATCAGCCCTATCAGAGCCGTGTTCCACTTGTTCACAATCTGAGGAGAGATTGGGGGCGGTAATGTATTTCAACTTTAGTACGGTTCTCATAACTACAGTTATGAACCCAACTAAAGATGAATTTCATTTTGATAATAGATTTCTTTAGTTGGTATACTTTATATAAAATTACAGAATCTCAGTGAAGAAAGAAACAGTGATGTTTTGTAAAGGAGTTGTTTACCTTGGTGAAGGTGGTGGATCCTGAGGCCATGAGGATCTGTCTGACTCTGTTGTGGAACCGCTGCATGGACTCATCATCCACACGCAGGAAACACTGGGCAGTACGCTCTTTGGTCACCTACACACACACAGCAAGAACAGCCTTGTCTTAGTACAAGGGACAACAGCGTAGCAGTTCCAGTCAGCCACAGTGATGAAGGTCTGACTATCTGGTGGCAGCTGCTATGATCATTTAGCACACCACTGTATCACCATGGAGACGCAGGACGGGGTCAACTGGTTTCTAACCAGGTAACATCCCTCTTCCTCCAGCCCTTCTCTCTCCATCCTTCATCCCTCGGTTTCACCTCTCACCTCGTTCTGCAGGTTCCAGACTCCGTCCTTGTGGGTGAACTCCTCGTAGCTGGTGCGACACTTGGGCAGGATGCGGCACTCGAAGCCACACATGTTGAAGAGCAGGTTAGGGTTGTCTTTGCTGTAGACTGACACAAAGCTGTTCTCCCATTGGACCGTGGTTACAGACCGAGGCAGGCGGTTCTTAATGTCCCAGAACACAGCACGACCCCTGGGCGGTTACAGAGAGGGAGGGACAACTATTATTTCACAAGATATGAGTATCGCTGTTCCTCCCATTCAAGTTGCTGGTGTTAGGTTCTAAATATCAGTAAGAACTCGGACACTATGAAAGCTTATACCAAGTTTATTCATCCCAAAGGATGGAATAGCTGAACAGACCAAGACGTGGTTCTACCAGTGGTGGTATATGTACACCCCAATTTGGGGTGGAGTCTCCTCCTTCTTGCTAAACATTGCATCTTTATTGCTAGGCAGGAAATTAAGTGATACGGGTAATAGTGTTCCTTCTCCCTTAATGTGACCTGACCTGACCCCCTTCATCACTAAACCACGGCTCTCTCCCCTTGTCACATGTGATCGTTTCCCCTACACTCAGTACATTCCAAGCTTAATTGCACTGACCATTCCTCCTACAGATACCCATTAACTTCTGGTATAGACCCTAGACTATAGCACCCCTCATGTCTCTAGCATAACTAATGTTTATTAATATTCAAAGTTTGGAAACAAAGATAAGTCCAAAATGCAGTGATTCTGCAGAGCTCAACTGACAATGCAGACTTCTGAAGCTGAATTAACCAGAATCCCAACATTGGTGAAGCAGGGAAAATAAAATGTGCAGGTCTCACATCAGTACATCTCACATGAGTACTGCATTATTTTCTCAGCTACGACTCACAGGTTGACGTCGTGCTTCATCAGTCTCATCCTGGCGTCTCTGGGCCAGCACTTCTTGTTGTTGTAGCCCACAATGTTCTCATTGTTGGGGTCAGGGTGCTCTGTTAGGTACCTCTGGATCAGGTCCCTTGCCTCATCAGCTGAGAACCTGGAAAAAGGAGAAAAGAGCAGGACACGTCAATCACTGAGCTTCTACAGATTCCTACATGCATAAGTCTAAGCCGTTAGTCTGCACCAAGTAAAATTTGTGTGTGTGTGTCTCTTCTGCTCCTACTCAGGTATTTGATGTAGCATCAGTTAAGGAGTACTAACTTCTATCTAAGGTGTTGTGTTACTGTTTTGTACCTGAAGAAGATATGTATACGGTCAATGTATCTGCAGTAGAGGCGGATGGGGTGGGCACTCTCTGTGGCTGTATCCTGGAAGGACAGGAAGTCGTTGGGCATTTGAGGGGGTCCAGCCATCTCACTGGCCCGGTGGAGGCCCAGCACCAACAGGTCCATGACCAGGCCGTAGTACTGCACGATGAACGAGGCAAACTGCAGACCACGGATGATACCGTACGAGTTGGTGTGGTTCATGTCCTGGGATGGGAGGGAGGATATATATAAGCAACTAAACAGTTAGTAGGGAAAAGTAAAAGGTATAATATCAAACAACGCCATCATTTAACTGACAAAAAAGACAAGCATAATATCTTCGTCATTGCTTTTGAATGAGGAAAATTGGAATCTCAGTTTACTTCCTGAATTGACTCAAATTAAATTGATTTGATCCAAACCCTGCACAACAAACCCCTCTTCGAGATAGCAAGGTGGTCTCACCTTGTAGTTGATGACCACGTTGTTCTTGGCAGTCATGTAGTCAGCGATGTTGTGGTCCACGATGAGACGCAGCAGTCTGTTGAGCAGCGTCAGATCTATTTTCTCATACATCTTTTCATAGCGAGACTCTAGCATCACGTTACACTCTCCCTCCATCGTCTCCCACACATCCTGCAGGTTGTTGATGCCTGGTTACAAAACATAGGGAAAATTGTCTGATTTGTATCCTACCATGAAAGGATATAGAATTATTGAAAGCGTCAAACAGAAACGATTGCAGAGGGTGTAGATACTTTTTGCTATTATACAATATGCATTGGCAGCATTGGCTCTGTGAATACACACAGTACATAAATAATACAACTACTATAAACACACTCAAAATCTACCCAACCTAGTCCTCACCTTGGCACCACTTGTAGACGAGGAGTGGAGGAGGCTCTGTGTCAGCTGGTTTGATCCAGGGGGGGAAGAGACGTCGTTTGTCAGCCTCATACCACAGGTACTGGTCCAGGTAGGCATCTGTGATCTTCTCCAGGGGCTCCACGTCATACACAGGCACCAGGTGACTGTACAGGTCCATGAACTCTATGCCCACCTAGAGAGGGGGGAGGAGAGCGATTGGAGTGGAATGGGTGAGTGGCTAAGTTCATAGAAGCGAGATAGATTTGGGTCTTAAGACAGTTAACTTGGTCAACTGAAAGTTCAAATCATCTCCATATAGTTAGACGAAATGGGATTAAATTTAGAGGGTGACTTATGCAAAAAGCCCAGTGTGTATTTAGAGTTGGTCCTGGGACTAACCTCTTTGAAGGCTCTCTGTGTGAGCAGGTGCCGTTTGATTCTGGACAGGGCCTCGTGAGGGTTGTCATAGGCCTGCTCTATCAGCCCCAACTCCTCTCTCTGGGACTGGTTCAGCCTGGACTTCACACTGGAAAGAGAAAACAACCACACGGTCAAATCACTGCAAGATCAAATACATAACATACCTCAGCAGAAAGGATCTAAAGCCATCTTATTACAGTACATGTTCCCTAACAGGAGGCTACAGGGAGTTGGTGTGTGTTACCTGTAGGCCTCTTTGAGCCTCTCCAGGGCCAGGATGAGCAGTTTGGTGTCATGTTTGTAGGACAGTGGGGGGAAGGGGATGGGGGAGAAGCGTCTGCTCTCCAGCCAGTGGACCGTGGTGGTGTAGATGGCCACAGCCTCCTCTGCTGTGATGTATGGACCATCCTGGGAGACACAGCTGACACATTATACACACTGCATATGGCAATATGAAGTCATAGGAACCAAGTTACCAGTTTTGGTACAAATAAATAAACCGTACCATTAAATTATAGAAAAATACAAACAAACATCCCATATATTTATATACACACACACATAATAAAAAAACAAAACAAGTGTCAGAGTATTATACTACCGACTCAGCCTGTTCTTGAGAGACTGGTGGCCCTGTTAACTCTGCTGGTTTGCTGTTGCATGGCTGAATTGTCTACACTCCTCACAGCAGAGAAGGTAGTTGCACCATAGAGAGAAAACTATGTGTTCTACCTCTATGGTTGCAACAGCTATGCACTTACCTAGTGCCTTCCATGCCATAAATGAGGATCATAGTGTGTGCTGTATTACCTTCAGGTAGTTGTGCTGCCTCTCCTGCTCAGCCTTCAGGTACAGACGGGTCAGTCTGCCCAGGTTCTTTTTGCACACAGTCTTGTCCACGGTTGCGCCGCGCCTGATTCGCTCGCGGTTGTAGTGGGCCGTGTTGGTCCACCAATCAGCTTTGGCCTTCACGTAGCGTAGGATCATGTTCTCGATGGGTGTGGGCAGGCCTGGGACCTGGAGGGAGGACATGGATTAGATGTGTCAAAAGCTGTCCCAGTACTGGATAGGTGTAAATGAACTACCTTCCAGTAATGGCAAATGTTGTACCTTTCAGGAAAACAAGTTGTGTTTATTGCTTACAAAATCGCAATTGCTGAAGACAACTGAGTTTGATGAAAGATCATATTTCTATAACATGTCACCAATAAATATTCTTAAAGCAAACATTCCCTGAACTGCCTCTACCTTTTTGGCAGTAAGAATCAAGCACACAAGACCCTGGAATGAAGCCCCAACATTCCTTTCCACCTATATGTTGCCTCCTCATCCCTTTTCATCTCTATAATCTCATACCTTCCAGGGGATGTTGGCCTTCCAGCAGCGCCAGGACTCAGAGAGGTGCTGCAGGATGGTTCTGGCCTTGTTCTGCTTGATGCCCTCAGGCATCATGTCCAGGATATCGTGCATCACGGCCGCACGCAGCTCCAGGTCAAAGTGGGACTCCACACGCTGCTTCGTCACAGTCTTCGCCACGCCCTTGGAGTGACGACCTGTTGAAGGGGACATTCACGATTGGTTGATTGACTGGTGTTCCCAATCAGTCCATCAGTACGAGAGCTTCTCACAATCCACAGTGAATTAATTTGTGTTTTCTTGTCGTCACAGTTCATATGGTCCTGCTTTTTCCCTTTCCTCACCCTTATCGAAATATTTACGTTTGTTCAAGGGCTCAAAAGCAACTGGGCAAGCAAGTAGTTCATTGATAGGCCATTGTGCCTCGTGATAATTAGTATCACAAACAGTTCTAACATCACTTATGATTAAGCGAAGTTAAAAGGCCTTACCTTCAAACTGCCTGGCCAGCAGGTTGCCCAGCCATCTCTCCAGCAGGGGGGTGATGCCCCTCATAAAGAACAGCCACACTCTCCATCCTGGTGCCCAGAACCCACAGCCTGGACCCTTACCCACTGGACCCTGAGAACACAGCAAAACAACAACAAACTCAGCCTTTATTTGTGTCCCAATATAAACACCAATACATTACAGAGCAGATGTGTTACTTAATGGTGTTTCAGACATGTTCGCAATAATAGACAATTGTTCCTTTACAAAATCGACAACATAGGTAATGTTTGTGTGACCATTGACATGGATATAAGTGTGTGGGTGTATACTCAGTACTCACAGTATTGAAGCGGTAGTAGATGAGGTGCTTGAGGTCCTTGCACATCCGGATCTGTCTCATCAGCTTGTACTTGTAGCGGTACATGCCAGTCAGCTGGCCCACGTGTGCAAAGATGTACTGCAGCCCGTCTGACAACTACAGACCAAGGAGGAAGTAGGGAGAAACAATACATATTAGGAAAGACTTTAAATTGAAATAGGTTTGAATCAATTTCTAACAGGTACTTCCAATTGTGAGCCAAAATAAAATCATGCTATTTAACACCACATAAAGGAAGATTTTATTGGAGCTTTGATGTTATTCAAGTGCTGTGTTGCTGACCTGGAAAGCATCCACGTTGCCCAGTCTGTACTGCACGTGGCTGTCCACCACCAGCTTGCTGAGACGCAGCACCTCTCTGCACAGATGGAAGGCATTCCCGAACCTGGACTTCTTACGTTCCTGAAGAAAAGACAGACACCACAGGCGCATTCAGCAGGGCACAAGGTTATGGACTGCATTTAGATAGAAATATGATAAGTAGAACAAACATGCCTCTGACACGTGGAATAATGTCAGCTCTATTCATTACATTTCTATCTGCAAATTTCCACAAAGTTTGCCAACACCACCACTAAACTGTTAACTCGTTGCAGGTTAGATAAAACATGCTTGCAATGCAGCATGTCACAAGCACCCGTTAATATTGTGTTACTCAAATTAGGATTTAGTTACGCAATTTAGACAACTAAGTAAGGGCTGCGGTACGGCCGGGGGTTGGACAGGACTTCTCTCCGTCTTGCCCCTCTTACATCAGTTGACATCTAGTTTGACTGGTTACCTTTGTGGTGAGGGTCTTGACAGGCTTGAGGTTGAAGTTGTAATCCAGGTGCAGGTAGTTGAGGTTCTTGCGGTGGATGAGCAGGTTGAGCATGTTGTAGCCCTGTCTGCACACCTGCAGGCCCACCTCCACCCAGTCCAGCTTAGTCGACTGGAAGAACTTGGTGGCTTTAAAGGAACGAAACAAGTACCTGGTAGGGGAGGACAGAGGCTGGTCAGATTGTTGTACTTGTGGTATATTTTTTTCCACAAAATTGTGCTGCAAATAGTCAATGCCAGTTATTTTTCCGTATCAAACATCTACGAACAAACATTGACAAAATTGAGGGTTCTTTTAGTAACTTGAGAATCATCATTGATACTTACCTCTTCTTCTGGGCCTTGGGTGGTCTGTGTTTGAGAGCGTTGAGTACGTAGTACTTGAGCAGTTTCTGGTAAGACACACGCACCTTCACTGGCTGGCCGGCCGGGCAGTGCTCACGATACCTGACATGGGAGGCAGTCAGGCAGACACTCACTAATTAGATTTTCATTTAGTATTACCATGCCATCTTTATTAGGTTTACAATATCAGCAGAGACAAGAGAGTTCACAGATAGACCTGTAATGACTGAAGATGACTGCTATATGTAGGACATGCTACTGAGTATTTATTGTAAAAGAGAAGGTTTCCAATGACGTACCTAGTTTAAAAAAGGCAATAAATACATTTACACAGCAATATCAATTCCCATCCTACATCAACATTACCAAATAATGTTATTTGAGTGTTTCCTCACCAGTTCTTGATGAGTGGGATGTCGATGGCCCGCCTGGTCCTCCCAGAGCGCAAGTTGAAGGGGCGTGGAGCCCAGAGCAGAGCGATTCCATTGGCTGTGTTGTCTGTGTAGAGGGGCGTCTCCTTCAGGAAGGGCTCCACGTACTCTGGAAGCTCAAACTCTTCGTCATCCTCTGGCAGAGGCTCCTGACTCTGTAGGGGTGTGAGTATGGGTGAGAGAAGTTGGGGGGGGGGGCAACAAAACAACAACAGGAGCACACTACACTGCAATAAAGAAGCATCTGCTATTAGTTGACTCCTCCAATCTCAAAATAGGTGTTTGAATGCTGATGGACCAACTGCAGCACAGGTTCTGTTCAGCCAGTAACCCACCATTCAATTCACTTTTCCTCCAGTCGTTACGCACTTGCAAGCAAACCAATGCAAGTGCGCCTTTGTGGGAGGGCTACTAGCTAGGTAGATACAATTTGAGAAAACATTTCTGTGCCCTAGGCTAGACTGAGTTAAAGGCGCTGCTTGGGCAGGGTTCATTACAAATCAAGAGGAATTTGTCTCTGAAGGGCAATTTGGTTGCAGTGCATAACATACTGTACATTGAAAACAACACATACCTTGACTGAGTGTCTGTGGGAGATGGGGTTGATCAGGGGGTCAAAGTAAAACGCTGGCAAATCAGGATCCTCAGTCTTGATGAACACCACATTGGGAGTGTGGTACCTACAGAAACACTAGTTAGCATTGATGGCATATCACCCAAATGTGTGCATGTCAATAGTTGGTTTCCATTTCTGGAATCTAGGAGGATGTTCTGGGGCCTGTATGAGATAGACAGTAGTGTCAGTAGAGGGCATCTTTCTCACCAGGTGAGGTGAACGTGGTGGGGAAGGTTGTTGTACAGGTATGGGAAGGCAATCTTGTACTCTGTCCTGATAGGCTGTCTGATGATGATCTTGTTGATGTCGTTGAACTCATTCCAGTCTTCATCTCTGAGATGGGAGAAGAGAGTTTAGGAACAGATACTTCCAGTGTAATGCCCAAAAGCCACCACAAGTTAGACAGCACTAAAAATATTTATTTGAGTGATTCAGCAATGTACAGTAATGTACTTAAGAGTCTCCACTAAGGGGTAACAGACTAAATACCCCAGCTCTTACTGGAGGTTGATGTCCCTAACTAGGGGTTCAAACTTAGGTCCCCCGGGGATGGCCATGTTGAGGGCCTTGGAGGTGAAGAAGGCCTTCAGGTCAAACAGGTAGAAATAGTTGTAGTCCACCAGGTCTGTCAGCAGCTGGTTGGCCAGACGGTACAGCGTGGACATCATGGGCAGGGTGAACTGCCAACGCCTGTATGTGGTCCCGTTCACATACCTGGAGTTGAAGGGAAGGAGAGAAAGGCAGGTTCATACAAGGACACAAAGAAAATAGATAACCAATCTAGTCGTGTTTTAGCTTGAAGAACATTTGACTGATTTCAACTTACTCAGAACTTGTGCTAAACCAACCAAGACTTGTGTTTAAATATTGTGGCTTACATTAAGAAGTTTCAGGTCTTTGGTACACTGTGATAATATTCTGATGACCACCAGGCAATAGTTTAAACTGTGTAATTTGAAAATAAAATGAAACTCAGTGTGGAGGTGTCCTTTACACATCAGGACTGTCCAGAGAGAAACCAAAACAGGTTTTGCTGTCACTCACTTGTTGGCGTCCTTGAGGGGCTGGTGTTCGTAGAGCCACTCCGCCACGGAGGAGTCCTCTTCTGCATCCAGCTCCATCTGGATGGCCTCCAGCGGCTCCACGTCCAGGATGTTATCAGCGTAGTCCAGCGGAGGTTCCTCATCGTCAAAAGGAGGGAAACGCATACGCTTGAAGTGACGACGGTCCCTCTTCTCACGACGCATCATGATCCACATGGCGCTACGGAGAGAATTTAACTAGCAAGTGAACAAGGATCATCTAGGTGGTTTGAGGCATCTATGGCTAACTCTACTTTCTAACAATTCAAAAGAGGACTTTTATGGAAACTAGGCATGCTTCAATCCATAAACAGTCCTCAATTGTTCATTCACTCTAAAAATTACACTAAAACAGAAATAAAAACATGCATGAACAGAACATTAGTACGTCTCACCCCCACTGGGCGATGTAGACAGGCTCAATGACCCAGGGGATCTCGTTGACGAAGGAGATGGCTCCAGTGATGTGGTATAGGACAGGCACGTCTCTGATCTGCTCCCAAGGCATGGGCATGTTCTCCAGTAGCTTCAGCACCGCGTGGGGCATGTACTTCAGGGCTCTGTGGAGAAGACCGCACAAAAAGGAGAGATGGGAAGATTAGTGGAGACAGAGCGGAAGTGGTGTGAGTGTTGGGAGATGGGTGAAAAGATGACGACGGGGGGCATGGTTAGCAAACCACAAAACATTTTATTTATCAAAACCTTCGTAAAAAACAGGTATAGGCTAACAGTGAAATGCTTACTTTCCTCTCCTTATGTGTGGCGTCAGTATGCATGTGTGCGCATATGTCGTGTGTGTGTTAGAATGTCAGTGTAAGTATGAGTGTATGCAGGGTCCAGTTGGTTCTAGACACAGCTGCACTGGCACCGCTTGCTGTGTGGTAGCAGAGAGAACAGTCTATGCCTTGGGTGGCTGGAGACTGACCATTTTTGGGGGCATCCTCCGACACCGCCTGGTGTAGAGGTCCTGGATGGCAGTGACCTTGGCCCCAGTGATGTACATGGCTGTACTCAACACCCTCTGTAGCGCCTTGCAGTTGCCGTACTGAGCAGTGATGCAGCTAGTCAAGATGCTCTCAATGGGGTAGCTGAGGATCTAAGAACCCATGCCAAATCTTTTCAGCCTCCTAAAGGGAAAGAGCCGCTGTCATGCCCTCTTCACAACTGTGTGGGTGTGTGTGGACCATGTTAATTCCTTAGTGATGTGAACACAGAGGAATTGAAGCTCTTGACCCGCTCCACTAAAGCACAACCGATGTGGGTGTGGGCATGCTTGCCCCTCCATTCCCTCTAGTCCACGATCAGCTCCTTTGTCTTGCTCAAGTTGAGCAGTCGTGTCGTCAGCAAACGTGATGGTGTTGGAGTTGTGCACGGCCACTCGGAGAACAGGAGAGGACTAAGCACACGTGTTGATGGTCAGCGTGGTGGAAGTGCTGTAGCCTACCCTCACTGCCTGGGGGCGGCCCATCAGGAAGTCAAGGATCCAGTTGCAGAGGGAGGTATTCATTCCCAGGGTCCTGTGCTGTAGTCGATGAAACTCATTCTTACATAGGTATTCCTTTTGTCCAGGTGGGCGAGAGCAATGTGGAGTGCAATAGAGATTGCGTCATCTGTGGATCTGTTGGGGCGGTATCTGAATTGGAGTGGGTCCAGGGTTTCTGATGGTGTTGATGTGAGCCATGACCATAGCTTCAAAGCATTTCATCGCTGTAAATGTGAGTGCAGGTTACCTTGGCGCGTTCATGTGCACGGGTTGTATAGAGGTCTGCTTGAAACAAGTTGGTATTACAGACCAGATCAAGGATAGGTTGAAAATGTCAGTTAAGACACTTGCCAGCTGGTCAGCGCATGTTCTGAGTACGC
Source organism: Salvelinus namaycush (assembly GCF_016432855.1). Classification (NCBI taxonomy): domain Eukaryota; kingdom Metazoa; phylum Chordata; class Actinopteri; order Salmoniformes; family Salmonidae; genus Salvelinus; species Salvelinus namaycush. The sequence goes on from NC_052329.1 coordinate 25,430,190, forward strand.
ATCCTGGTATTCCGTCTGGCCCCGCGGTCTTGCGAATGTTAACATGTTTAAAGGTCTTACATCGGCTACGAAGAGCGAGATCACAGTCATCCAGAACAGCTTGTGCTCTCATGCAATAATTGATAAAATATTCACTGTAGATTTCACTATTGTATTCTCCACATGAAATTAAACATCTAAACCAGGTTCAAAATGGTAAACAAACAATGTGAGATTTCATCAGCTGTAAGATTAATGTATTCCCTGTACGGGACCTCTGTCAAAACAATCACTTCAAAGGGCTCCTTTACTAGGCTACCCGTGCATGTTCATCCACTCGCAACATATTTCCAGCCTCCAAACAATGGTGAATGTTAAGAGACATATGTCACACAAAACTAGAGGTCGACCGATTAATTGGAATGGCCGATTTCAAGTTTTCATAACAATCGGAAATCGGTATTTTTGGGCGCCGATTTGCCGAGTTTTTTTTTTTTTTTTTTACACATTTATTTAATCTTTATTTAACTAGGCAAGTCAGTTAAGAACACATTCTTATTTTCAATGACGGCCTAGAAACGAGGCAGAACGACAGATTTTTAACCTTGTCAGCTCGGGGGATACAATCTTGCATTGATTACATTGCACTCCACGAGGAGCCTGCATGTTAGCGAATGCAGTAAGCTAAGGTACGTTGCTAGCTAGCATTAAACTTATCTTATAAAAAACAATCAATGACTGTCATTGCTCCAATGTGTACTTAACCATAAACATCAATGCCTTTCTTAAAATCAATACACAAGTATATATTTTTAAACCTGCATAATTAGCTAAAAGAAATCCAGGTTAGCAGGCAATATTAACCAGGTGAAATTGTGTCATTTCTCTTGCGTTAATTGAACGCAGAGTCAGGGTATATGCAACAGTTTGGGCCGCCTGGCTCTTTGCGAACTAATTTGCCAGAACTTTACGTAATTATGACAACATTGAAGGTTGTGCAATGTAACAGGAATATTTAGACTCATGGATGCCACCCGTTAGATAAAATACGGAACGGAATAAACGTTTTGTTTTCGAGGTGATAGTTTCCGGATTAGTCAAAGGTATATGGTTTAGAGAGAAATTGTCGACGCGTTATAATTCCTGTAATAACTTGCGGCTGAATTTGAAAGGGGTTCCTTCGTTATTTTACCGTTCATGTCTTCCATAGAGAATGTCTTGATCTACTTCAAATAAGGTCTGTGTTTCGTGCAGGCTTAAACCGCCTCGACGTTTTGATACCCGTGTAAATCTCACTAGGATAAGGTAACGTTTGTCAACATATTTTCATAAATCCACTCTACATTTTTTTTAAATCTTCGCTTATATTTAGCCAATATTGATCAGAGTTACCTTGTCCTATGGATATCTACACAGTTATAAAATTGGCACGGTGATGTAAGCCTACACGAAACACAGACCTTATTTTAAGTGATCTAAAAATATCCTATGGAATAAATGAAGGAACCGCTTTTCAGATTTTGCTAGATGTCATGGGAATTATGACTCGCACTTTGGTTGTCAATTCTTACCATGCCCATTATTAAAATAGGATTTCCTGCATATAGAAATTAAAGTTTTTGTTTTCAACATTCATCACAGGTAACTTAAACTCTATTTTTATTCAAACAGTTGAGAGTATTTGTCTCCTAAGCAGACTCTTCAGTATCATTGTCACTTCAGAGCTCTGTGCGTGTGTGTATTTATGTATTATATTAAGTTAAAATAAAAGTGTTCATTGTTCATTCAGTAGTTGCAATTGTCATTATTACAAAAATGTGTGTGTGTATGATATATATATATTTTTAAAAATAAATCGGCCGATTAATCGGTATCGGCTTTTTTTGTCCTCAAATAATCGGTTTTGGCATTGAAAAATCATAATCGGTCGACCTCTACACAAAACACCCAAAAATGTAACATTTGGCGATTGTAATTAGGCCAGAATTTATGCAGCCACTCATTGCTACCTTGGCAAAATGTCAGTGTTCTCATCTAACCATAGGCTATACCACCCGTTTTCAGGTCCATTCAAATCAAAGTTTATTTGTCACGTGCGCCAAATACAACAGGTGTAGGTAGACCTTACAGTGAAATGCTTACTTACAGGCTCTAACCAATAGTTTAAAAAAGGTATTAGGTGAACAATAGGTAAGTAAAGGAATAAAACAGTAAAAAAACAGGCTATATACAGTAGCGAGGGTATAAAAGTAGCGAGGCTACATACAGACACCGGTTAGTCAGGCTGATTGAGGTAGTATGTACATGTAGATATGGTTAAAGTGACTATGCATATATGATGAACAGAAAGTAGCAGTAGCGTAAAAGAGGGGTTGGCGGGTGGCGGGACAGAATGCAGATAGCCCGGTTAGCCAATGCGCGGGAGCACTGGTTGGTCGGCCCAATTGAGGTAGTATGTACATGAATGTATAGTTAAAGTCCATTCGCTAAATTCTCCATGCCTCTGACATGCAGTAATGATAAGTAGTGGTGTAATAGCCTAGTTTTCTTGCCATTTTGTTTTAATTATTGTGATAGGTTCATGTTTTATACGTACTGCGTATCACATTATTTATTTTGCCCGGGACACCGTACCGCTTTACTTTCACCCCTGGGTATCATTAACAAAATTTTCCCAATTCTTCTCCAAATCACTAGAGTTCCATAGAGACAATGGGAAGTTGCTTCTTACCCCAGGTATACCCTCTTGTCGTGACGGAACTTCCTGTTGGTCATGTCACCGTGGTCCCTGATGATCTTACGGACGTGCTCAGGTGGCATGTCCTCCTTCTGGGCGTCAACAAACCCAAACTTCCTCTTCTCAGAGTAGCGCTTCGCCTGCAACTGCTGCCATTTTCTGGCTGTCGTATTGGGAAGAAAACAATAATGGTTATATTATATGTTCATTCAAAGGAATTTTCCATTTTATGAATTGAATAACAACCCCATGGAAATCATAGCCAAAGGGGCAGTGAAATGTTATGCTGTTTAGTAGATGACAGCTCCATGAAGCCAGTCCAGTAGCTGTGCATTTGATAAAACAAATGGATCAAAAGTTCTCCATTGAGCTGAACCCACCTTTCTCTTGCAGTTTTTCCTCAGACATGTAGTCTGGAACCTGGGCTGGGGGATGGATACCTGGGGGCATTCCACCAGGTACCCCTCTATAAGGGAAGGCAGCTGCCATGGCGACTCACAACTTGAAAGATGTATACAAAAATACAAAAATTGGGCAAACTAGAATAATGTATTATTAGTTAACTAGTATTTCCAACAAAGTACATAGTCCATTCATGTCAATAACAAGTAACGCATCAGCTTATTGTGCTCCAACCAAATTCATCACGAAATGTTTCAATTTACCAACATGTGAACAATGGCTGCTGCTTTCTGATAAATATAAACGACAAACAACTCAGTGGGAGTAATTATTTTGCCAATTCTTCCTAATGTTAGTTAGTTAACGTTAGTAGGTGAAATCTTTAGCAGTGCAAAGTCTGGAAAGCTAGCTAACGTTAGTTCGCTGGCTAGCTAAATTATCCTAGCCACTGAATGTGCGAATGCTTTGTAACGCTTAGTTGTAGCACGCGTACAATTTCAAGTGCGTCGTTAGCACACACATTGGGGAGATAAAAAAAGTGTGCACACTTGTTCACCAATAGATTAACAAAATACTAACCTATGGTCTGATTTAAACAACTAATTGGTTAGTCATTGTTATTGGTTGGGCGACAACTTTTATGTGAAGGCCCAAAATGAAAGTACTAGCTAACGTTAGTCTGCTAATGCTAACCAGCTCAATTACACAACCAGAGGGTCTACCAAACCATACCTCCTGCTCCACGTCCAGGGTAACTGCTTTGTATTGAAAATAGCCTTGGTTTGCACACGATTATAACAACATCTCTCTGTAAAAATTCAATGAACTTTTCCCCGCTTTTCACGATTGTATTGATTAGCCTTCCTCCTGTCCAAAGCATGCAGTGTGAACGACACCGCACGTTGCGCGCACTTCGCTTGAATTCACGAACCCGTACGCTGTTTGATGGATTTCGACCAACACAAACAAAGGGACTACGCAAGAAGATGCGCAAACGTAAAAGACATGCGCACTAATTCAAAGTCCCCGGATGAAGAAACGGAAGTCTCGTCAGTTGGACAGGATAGCTGTGTTCGGATACTCATACTAACCGTACTATTTGTGACTTGGGTTTAGTAAATCGTATGCTTGTTGGTCATAGTAACATAACATGGATATAGTTAGCATGCCAAAAGTTCCCGGATGTCGTACTAAATTCGCCAAAATATGAAGTATACACGCAGAGAACACTATTTCCGTACTTTGGGGCCCATAATGCAATTGTTCAGAAATGGGCGTGGCTTCACATCGTTTTCAGATTTGAAGAGAATGGCGGAAAATATGCAGCCGATTTACAACGAGAGCGCATACAAATTCTTTGCTTTAACTAATTATGACAAATGTTTAGAAAATGTTGAGCAATTTAATAAAGTAATGACTTTTCAATTAAGTTACCTTACACCTAATGTTGGCTGACAATTTGTTTGCTACGCTGTCCTTACGAACCACATAGCAGTATGTATCGGTATGTTTTCTAGTTACCTAACGTTAGCTGGCTACTTATACATCAAACTTGCCAGTATATTAACTATAGGCTATCTAACTAACTACCCAACGTTTATTGACTTGATTATTCCCGTCATTTTTAGCTTAGCTACGTGGTATAGTCCTTGTGCGTTCTCAATAAACTTCCGGGTGCTTTCGTAAATTCGGTCTGGCTATATATACTCCGATTTCAGAGCACTCTCGTCTGAGTGTACCAAAGCTCATAATAATGTATTTAGGGCGAATAAAATGGCAGATGGGTCATAGTAACTGTTAAACTTGACAATGCTATTTTCATCATCTGTAATGTATACGGACATAACTCACATGCTCCTAATAAGACCCTTTTTACCCAATTTACCAGAAAAGTACAGAATTTAAGCAACAAATACTCAGAGGCTTTTCTAATTATTTCAGGGGATTTTAATGAAACACCTGATGCATCTGCTGATCGTTTTCCTCCTAGAACGAGTCAAAACCCTCAAAATAGTAACATTATCATTACATTATGCATGGATCTCCCTGTTGAGGATGCCTGGCGTTATTTCAATCCGGATGCTAAGGGTTATACCTGGACCAACAAAACTGTCACGTAAATCTAGAATAGATTTATTCCTAATTTCCCCTTTTTTGTTAGAATTTGTTTTAGATGTAGATAATCAGTTGGCTCCCTTTTCTGATCATCACTTGATTTCCCTGAATGTACAAGCTACTAAAAAATCAAAAGGTACTCGAGGATATTGGAAATTAAACAACACACTTCTTAAAGATACTACTCTCATTGAAAACATCAAATCATTAGCTAAAGATATTTTTGCAAGAAAAGACTTGGGTCATGGAAGTAGATGGGAATTCTTCAAATATAAAGTCAGAGTGGTAGCCATTAAACGCGCCAAAGAGCTGATGCAATTAAAGAACCTTAGAGAAAAGGAGATGATGAGCAAGCTTGATAGATTATCTTTCTTTAGAGAACTATCTGAAGAAGAGGAGTCTGTGTTAAAGTCTTTACAACTAGAATTAGAACAGCTTTACACGGATATGGCAAAGGGTGCCTTTGTAAGGTCAAGAGCAAAATGGATTGAAGAGGGGGAAAGAAACACTAGTTACTTTTTTGCACATGAAAAGAGAAACTACAAAAGAAAATCTATAACTGCACTAAAAATTAACGATGTTTTATGCAAAGATCCCATTACAATATCATCATTTGTCAATTCCTTTTATGAAAACCTTTACAGCTCTCAAATTCAGGAAGATGGTTGTGAAAGCTACATTTGCCACATTCAGAATTATGTCCCTGAAATTGAGGATGATTTCCACTCAGTTTGCGATTCACCTGTGTCAATTGAAGAAATTAGAGAGGCTCTGAATTCAATGAAAAAAGGGAAATCACCTGGCCCTGATGGCCTGTCAGTTGAATTCTATAGACAGTTTTGGGAGTTACTAGAAGACCCGATTTTCAATATGTTTCAAGATTGTATTAAAAATGGGGAAATGGTCTCCACTATGAAACAGGGCCTTATTTCATTGATTCCCGAAGCCCGATAAAGACCCTTCTCTCTTTGACAATTGGAGACCAATTACTTTATTAAATGTTGATTACAAATTGATTGCTCTGGTTTATGCCAAAATATTAAAGAAAGGAATATATACCATTATAAATGAGACTCAAACAGGATTTATGAAGGGCCGTCACATCAGCTCTAACATTCGTTTAGTTTTGGACCTTATGGATTATTCAGATGCAATTGACTCAGATGCAGTTGTCCTATTTTTGGACTTCTGTAAAGCCTTTGACACAATTGAACATGAATTTCTCTTTAGGTCTCTTAAACTTTTTGGATTTGGTGAAAATTGTATTAAAGTAATTCGCATGTTTTACAAAGATATAAATAGTTCTGTGCTACTAAACCTTAATACTTCCAAAAGATTCAGTATCAACAGAAGTGTACGACAGGGATGCCCAATTTCGCCATTTTTATTCATTTTGGTTGTGGAACTTCTATCTATAGATATTCTGAATAATGCAAATTTGTATGGCTTAACCATTTTTAACAAAGAAATCAAAATCTCCCAACTGGCTGATGATACTACTCTTTTCTTAAGAGACAAAGACCAGGTCGCACATGCCCTTAATACTATAACTGCATTTTCTATTGCATCAGGATTAATGCTGAATGTTTCTAAATGTGAAATCTTATGTTTATTTGACTCTGATGATAAAGAAATATAAAATATTCCTGTAAAGGACTGTGTTAAATATTTAGGAATACATCTGTCAAAAAACCACTTAGTCAGACAACATTTGAATTTCTCTCCTAAAATTAAGAGAACTAAAAAATAGATTTAATAATTGGCTACAAAGAGATCTTTCTATACTTGGGAGAGTACTTCTGTCCAAGGCAGAGGGACTGTCTCGTTTTGTGTACCCCTCATTATCGTTATGTGTAAATCCAGCTACTTGTAAAGAGATCAATAAGACCTTTCTTGACTTCATCTGGAAAAATAAGTCTCACAAAAAAGCTGTCCTTTCTAACAAAAGAGCTGAAGGCGGTCTAGAAGTGTTGGATTTTGTTGACATAAATAACACTTTCAAGATAAACTGGTTGATTTTTTGGGGGGGATTAATACTGATTCAATATGGTATTTCATTACAAATAATGTGTTTAATAAATTGGGAGGTCTTCAATTTTTACTGAAATGTAATTATATTCCTGAAAGATTACCTGCTAAATTGGCTAGGTTTCACCAACAAGCTATAATGGCCTGGAAAATATGTTTCCTGCACAATCTTTCCCCACATAAAGCTCTTTTGTGGAATAATTCAGACATAACTGTAAGGAATAAGTCATTGTTCTACCCCAGCTTGCATGAGAGGAATATTGACTTTGTTCTTGATATTTTCGACAACAAGGGTAATATTCTCACATATGAACAATTTATATCATTGAAAGAGTTTCCAATACCTTTCAGAGAGTTTATTTCTGCCGTTCCCAGTGGTCTAACTACACTAATGAAAACTCATCTTAGCTTTGGGAATGATCACAAAGTTTATCCAGAACTCAGATTGGAAGGTGTGAGCCTACTTGATAGATCTTGTTGTAATAAATATATAAGACAAATTCTTCATTCACAAAACCAACTTACACCGAGAGGAAAGTTTTTCTGGAACATGCTTATTCCTGACATTGTCTGGAAAAATGCATGGTTAAGGCCTTACAAATACTGTATACCAAACAAAGTTAAGGAAGTGCACTTGAAAATTTGACATAAGATATATCCATGTAATTCTATGATATCCAAATTTGTGGCTGTTGATATCTGCGTTTTCTGTGAAAAAGAAGGTGGGAATCTGTCTCACTTGTTCTTTGAATGTAAATTTGTGTCAGAATTTTGGGAAAACCTTGCAAAATACTTATTTACCATTATGAACACTGCCAATGTTTTTGACATGAAAGATATAATATGTTACTATTGCAATGATAACAAGACCACTGAAATTATTGTACATTTTTTAAATTCTTGTTGCCAAATACTTCATACACAAACAACAATTCCAAAATTCTCTACCAAAATTACAAATTTTTCTGATTGAATTTAATTATCTTATTAAAACATTAACCCTAGTGAATAACAACAAGAATAACATCTTCCTGAATCATAAGATTTTTTCAGAGTGAATACAATTGCACTAAAATTGTTTAGTTTTTGTATTATTTTATTGATATTTTTTGTATGTTTGAGCGTTTTCTTGTTAATACCTGTGTTTTGTTTTGTTAGACATGTTTGATGTAGCAATGTAAGTTGATTTTTGTATTATGAAACATGTTTATTTATTTATTTAAAAGGTGGTGATGTCCCATCCTTTCAGGTTGTTGTCACGAGGTAGGACTAAATACATTTAAATAGTGGAGTATGGTATTCATTATTATTTATTGTGAGTGTAGTGTTAGATGGTAGGGTATTTTTTTGGGGAAAAAATAAATAAGCAAAGTATAAGGGAGTTATACTCCAGTCTAGTAGGTGGCGGTAATGCAACATATATTCAATGCCAACCGCAGTTAAACCTCGAAAAAGAAGGATTTCAAAGTTCATCCTGAGTCTGCTTCTAAAAAAATATTTATTTGTCAACATGTCAACACAAGTCCATGACAATGTCAAGGTAGGTTTGTTTTGAGATTACAACCATGCATGTAGCTACACTCATTATTAAAGGTAGCTAAAGAAAGACGTTGTTTTGATCTCCTAGAGTACCTACCCTCAGCCTAGGTATGTGTAATAAGTGTTGCACCTTGTTCCCTGCATCGATCTTTCAACACAACACCGCGCAACATGCCGTCGCCACTGTCTTGCAGTAAATGTTCTACACATTTTGAAAAGAAAGCAAAAGGGTTCAAAATATTACGTATTTTAGCGCTAACAGATGAGAGGACAGGTAGAGTACTTTCCACGGACATTACCCCACCACTCTGTCCGCATTTCTGTGTCCAGACAGTCAAATCAGGCTTCAAATAACCATTTCCTCCGTGACTCCTCCGGTTATTATGTCAACAAAACAAGTGCATGACAATGTCAAGGTAGGTTTAACCTTACGAAAAAAAGATGCCGTCAGTGCAGTAACTGTAGTACACTGTTGTATAAGTGTAGTTAGAGTGCAGTATGCTGCAAATACTGCGTCCAAAATAACTGTTTAACTACAGTAAATTATTCAGCAATTATTGCGTCCAAAACACCAGTTGACTGCAGTTTCAAACTGCAATCTTTTTGTAAGGGTATCATCATATTTTCTATCAGAATAATGGTTAGGGCAGGCAACCCCTTTCCTGGTGTACTGCAGGATTTGGGTCCAACTAGGCACCACACCTGCTCAGCTGAGCTAATTGATCAGTTCATTGATTGCCTAAATTCAACACACCTGGTCTTCCAGGTCGGTTAAATCAAAAACATGAAGTGTCTGAGGCACTCCACGACCAGGGTTGCCTACCTCTGGGTTAGGGGGTTGGCTCTACAGTCCCTGGACACGGGTTCCAATTTGCAACAATATCATATCACGTTGCCTGGGGAGCAGACAGGTGAATTTAGAAATTGGAAACCTATTCCTATTCCACATTGTCTTGGGTGATTTCTCTGAATCAGATAAAGCCTAGTCCTGAACTAAAAACCAAACTCAATATTGAAAGTGATTTTTAGTCCACGACTAGGTTTAATCTGTGTCTGGAGACTGCCCCCATATTCAGCTAGTCAAGGGCATGATTTATTATTATTTTTATTTATTTAACCTTTATATATCCAGGTTAGTCTCATTGAGATAAAATCTATTTTTCAAGAGAGACCTTGTTCAACCAAGACACCAGTGGGGGGAACAATGTTTGAGACAAATATCAGATATACTGTAACATGTCTGTACAGTATGTTTTTGATGTAAACACAAATACATTTCAATTACAGAAACATCCAAATGTCATAAAAAATCTATCATATATACCACCGCATCAAGTCCTAATGACAATCACATTCCTCAGTAACATGTGAGTCAACAAAAGTTTTAAACTCCTCCAAGGAAACAAGGTTCTGGGGTTTCAAGCTGGTCTGGAGAGAATTCCAAGACCAGGGAGCTGATTAGCTAAAACACTTTTTGACATGATCTGTTCTTATTTTAGGAACTGTTAAAAGTAAGTAGGAGTGAGACCATATCTGGTATTTATTTTCAGACTTTATTAAAGAAGAACAAAAATAGTGTCAGTTTTACCAAAACTGCCTTAGATCATAATTCATATAGTATAGCAATGTTTAAGCCTATGTAGAGTCAACGAAGACTAGCCAACAGTGTGTTCAGATGCTTTTGGTTGGTAATAAACCTAAGAGCTGCATGATACATGGAATCAAGTACCATCAGGGTAGTGCTTGAGGTCTGCATATAAATTACATCAGGGCATTGATGATCATGTCCAATTAAATGAGTGTGCTTGTTCAAGATCAGTGGAACAGTTGTTGGGGACACCTAAGGACAGAGAGGTTTGGGAAACACTGGTACCAAGTATTTTAATAGTGACATTTAAATATTTTGATCTCTTCCTCAGCAATATTATGGTTCTCGCCTGGAGTCCACCTGTGATCTGCAGACCAATGCTGCCTGCTCTCTACCCTGCAGGCCAATGCCCAAGAGTGCTATAGAGGCCCTCAATCTCGTTCACCCTGAAGTAACCAAACGGTATGACGATGACAATGAACCAATTGATTCAGGACTGCTTCTGTTGAGAATGTATCTATTTGTATAATGATACAGAAGTAGAATACATTCATTTCCAACCAATATACACGAATAAAGACTAATATTGCAGCAAATGTGAAACTGGTTAGGACACACACTCTTTGTTCCAGATTTAGCAGACACTCTTATCCAGAGTGACTTAGTTAGTGCATTCATCTTAAGATAGCTAGGTGGGACAACCACATATCACAGTCATAGTAAGTACATTTTTCCTCAATAAAGTAGCTATCAGCAAAGTCAGTGCTAGCTAAAGGGAAAAGTGTTCGTTCACGAAAGGCTATATATGTCATTTTGTTCTAGGTTCTTTGGCTGTGGTCTTCCTGTTCCAGAGAAACTTCAGGGCTGCAGAATCTTGGACCTGGGCAGCGGTTCCGGCAGAGACTGCTATGCCCTCAGTAAACTGGTTGGCGAGACTGGCCATGTCACAGGCATTGATATGACTGAGGAACTGGTATGTATAGCACCTAGACCTATATATTCACTCACCCTACATCTTCAGTAATCTAACAATCATTCTATTACATTGGTGTGTGATACTCTGCTTTCTGCTGTGGTAGTGTATGGCTCAGTTGGTAGAGCACGGTCCTTGCAATGCCAGCATCATGGATTAAATTCAGGCTGGGGTCATCAATACAAAAATGAATGTGTAAAATCGTCTACTAAATGTATTTTTTGTTCTCAGATTCTAGTCTCCCGTAAATACATCCCATATCACCAGGAGAAGTTTGGCTTTGAGAAACCCAACACCACCTTCCTCCAGGGGTATATGGAGAAGCTAACTGCAGCTGGCGTTGAGAATGATTCTATGGATATCATAGTGTAAGTTGAGGAACAATCATGTTCATTTGCTATCAAAACAATGAGTCCTTCTTTCTCTTTTGATCGTTTATCTGTTTTACTGTGTCACGATCTGTTGGGAAAGTGAACAAAAATCCACTTCTTTTATCTACTGTTTCTTCCAGGTCAAACTGTGTCATCTGTTTATGCCCTGATAAGAAAACGGTGCTACGTGAAGCCTATAAGGTCCTCAAGGTAAATAGTCCACCACACTGCCTGTTATCATTGCATAACATGATTATTCAAAAGAGTATCCCTGGGCTTTATAAAATACAGATGGCAGTGACTGTGTCTCATGAAAAGTACTCCTTTCTTTGCCCGTGTCTCTCTCCCATCTCTCCTGTGTGATATAGGAGGGTGGTGAATTGTACTACAGTGACATGTATGCCAGCAATGTTGTTCCTGACCACTTAAAAGAAGATTCAGTTCTGTGGGGTAAGTGATCAAGTTGCACCTTCCTAGCAGACAAATAATGTTTGGTAATGCATATTCTGCTTCTGTAGAAAAGCCTATCTCTTATCTTAAATATTTTTCAGATTCAGTCTCATTGGTGACATCTCAATATACCCATAAGTGGTTTCACTTGACCCGAGTGTGCCGTGCAAGTTGTAGAACTGCACTTCACACTGATGATGTTCTCTTTTCTTTTGTGTTTTGTGATAGGTGAGGGAATGGGCGGTTCCCTCTATTGGCGCGACTTTATCTCATTGGTCCAGGAGGTGGGCTTCAGCACACCTCACCTCATCTCAGCCAGTCACATTGAGGTCCACAACTGCGAGCTCAAAAAGAAAGCAGGTATATGCATCTCCATGACTGTCTAAGGCTACTTACTGTAGGATGGAAAAGGTATGCAGTTCTTACGCTAACCTAACTAATAGCACATTTATTAATGGGATCTAGAAGCATTTAGTATAAAAAATGTAAGCCTAGTCAGTCACTTCCATTTCCAATGTGTTGCAGGTGATATTAGCTATGCATCTGGCACTTACCGGCTCTTCAAGTTGCCCAAAAAGCTTGAGATGTCAAGTGCAATAGTGACCTACAAGGGGACAGTGCCTGACTACCCATGTCAGCTGGAGTTTGACTCCTCCCACTGCTTCAAGGTATGTTGGTGCAAACACGGCAGGGCTCTCCAAACCTGTTCATGGAGAACTACTGTTCTGTAGTTTTCGCTCCAACCTCAATCTTGCTCACCTGATTCTAATAATTAGCTGGTTGATGAGCTGAATCACGTTAGTTACAACAAGGGTTGGAGTGAACCTACAGGAGGGTAGCTCTCTAGGAGCAGGGTTGGAGTGAACCTACAGGAAGGTAGCTCTCTAGGAGCAGGGTTGGAGAACACTGAAACACAGCATAATAGGACTACCCTCACCTAAGCCATTTTCATTAAGGCAGCATTTTGTTTATGTAGCAAGGTCATGTTGTTCCCTTATTTTATGAACAATTGTTTTACTTGTGTATGCATACTGATACAGTAGTTGGTATGGACCACTGATACACACACCTTTTATACATACAAATGGATTCCACACTACTTTAGGTCAATGCACAAATTGTGTGGGTTGTCTAATATGTTAAGTGGATGTATAATAATCCCTGTGATGTTGTGCTGTGCAGAAGGACGTGGCGCTGCAGGTGGATGGGGAGATGGCTGCTATCCTTCAGTGCTCTCGCTTCTCCTCGGACTTCTGCATCCAGAAGGTAGGTACCACTTTACAAAGGTAACACCTTATAGCTCTGTAATAGCCATGTAATTACAATAGTAACATGGTACCCAAAAGCAATCAGGGACTTTATTATTATTATAGGAAATAAAGCTACTCCGCAAATACCTCAACTGGCGTTTACTGGTGATCATTTGAATCCTGAACTGTCCCTTTTCAGTACGGCCACCTCAACCCATTTCTGCTGGCCGATAAGCTGGGCTCCTCAGTGAAGCAGTGCTCCAAAACAGGCAAAGCCGCAGGAGGCTGTGGGGAGACTTAACTAACTACACCTGGATGACATCATATCCATGAAGGACCCTCCTCAGAGTGACAGGGTGTATGTCCCAATAGTCTCTCCTTCCTCCTGAAGTGTGCACTCATTCATTACTTCCCACAAATCTAAAATCATTGGATTGTTGTTGGCCTGGGCTATTGGGAGTTTCCACCATATTTCTTATACCAGTCATTTCATAACAGTGAAGGGAAGTGAACAAGTGCACTTGAAGGAGAGGTTATTTGGATCACCCAATGTGACAGAACAGACGTCAATTTTGATGTCCGTACCTATGTAGCACAAATTATATAAAAAGGGTTGTAGTGTTTCTTTTCAGACTGAAAAGCCTACTGTGCCTTGAAATACTATATTTTCCTCCCATGTCCAGCTCATAGATTTAAATGGCAATGGTTGTTTTATTATGTGACATTTGGAGCATTTCCTTGATAATACATGAGACTGTAGCCTATATACTAACTTATTTACACACTGATGTGGACGCCTAAGGCCCGCCCAGTCATTCAATGTAAAAATTTAATTTGTAAAAAAAGACTTGTCTTGTTAAATTATCAAATTACATGCACACAGGCTGAAGGTCCCACCAGCCCATACACATAGATCACTTGACAAACACACAAAAGAGAAGATAAATAATTCAACAAAACTGCCAGTTTCAGATATTTATTTGTATCTAGGAGTATTCTGTGTGTGGTGGTGATTTTGGGCCTCGCTAATGTGACCCACATTACCTACAACGAGGTCAAATCATGATGTCAGTGATCTTCAGGTCGGAGTCCAAGAAAGATGCTGAGTGTCCGACTTGGAATTCCGAGTTGGATGACCATTCCGAGTTCCCAGTTGTCTTGAAAGCTCGGAAGTCAGAGATTTCCTAGTTCCCAGTTATTTTGACTGCGGCAGTAGCCAGACTAACAGGGTTTCCACTAGTTACCACAGCCACCATTAGTCATGATTAGATTATATTTTAGATTAGTTTAATAGTCACATGTACAGGGTTGCAGATGTAATTACAGGGTACAGTGAAAGGGGGAGAAGATAGCTGATTTAGTGGTGGTTATTCAGCAGCCTGAAGGTCTGGGGGTAGAAGCTATTGGCCAGTCTTACAGTTTTTGCCATGATGCTCATATTCTGCCCTCGTCTGAGTGATGGAAACGGGGAGAACAGGCCATAGCTCGGGTGGCTGGGGTCCCTGAGGATCTTCTTGGCCTTCCTGCAACACTTGGTGTAGGTGTCCTGGAGGGCAGGCTGAGTGTACCATCCACTGTAACGCCTTGCGTTCCCTGGTGGTGGAGTTGCAGCCAGACAGTTTGCTCTCGATGGTGCTCCTGTAGAACACTGTGAGGGCCCTCGGGACATGCTGAATTTCTTCAGCATCCTGAGATAAATAGTCGCTGTCGTAAAAATTAGCTTTTTGGTCTTAAGGTTAGGGTTAGTCAAGGTTAGCAGTGTGGTTAAGGTTATGTTTAAAATATTAGCAACCAGGAAATGGCAGAGCGATTTCTGCAAAGTGCATCTTTATGTGTTTCCCTTAAAGGCTTACCTTAATAATAATGTTACCTTACCTAAGGGAATTGTTTAAGGGTTTTGCATATAGTCCCTCAAACATTTCCTTGGATAAGGTAATCATTTAAGGGTTTAAGGTTAGAGTAGTGCAGAAGTTGTCATATGCTGAGGCAGTGAAGAAAGTAGAGGAAGATGGGTCAAGGGAGAGGGATCCTGAGAGGAGTGGTGTGAATAGTAGATTTGTACCAGTACAGAGGGATAGGCCAACAAGTGATATGTGTTTCAGTAAGATTGGATTTTTAGCGTTTATAGTAATGGTTATCAACTGTACTGCAGGGATGGACGTAAGTCGCAGAAAATTGAGATTGTGGTGGCAGCTGCAGAGAAGTATTTGGGTGTGTGAGACTTGACATCAGAAGAGTTACAGGGTGTGTATAAGTGGTGATGTCTCATCCTTTCAGGTTGGTGGCATGAGGTAGGACTAAATAGATCTAAATAGTGTAGTAGGGTGGTGTTATTTTTATTTTATTTGTTAGATTTTTTTGTGAGTGTAGTGTTAGATGGTAGGGTATTTGTTTATTTCAAGCAAAGTATAAGGGAGTTGAACTCCAGTCTAGTAGTTGGCGGTAATGCAACATATTGGATGCCAACCGCCGTTAAACCTCATCGAAGAAGCACTCTTATCGAATATTCAAAAATGTATTACAATAATGAGATGTATCCAAACTTAAGGAAAGCTTTGACTATGTACAGACTCAGTGAGCATAGCCTTGCTATTGCGAAAGGTCGGGGTACGCAGACCTGTGTACACTGCCCACAAAATGAGGTGGAAACTGAGCTGCACTTCCTAACCTCCTGCAAAATGTATGACCATATTATAGACACATATTTCCCTCAGATTACACAGATCCACAAAGAATTTGAAAACATACCCGATTTTGATAAACTCCCATATATACTGGGTGAAATACCACAGTGTGCCATCACAGCAGAAATATTTGTGACCTGTTGCTGCAAGAAATGGGCAACTAGTGAAGAAAAAACACCATTGTAAATACAACCCATATTTATGTTTATTTATTTTCCTTTTTGAACTTTCACTATTTGCACATAGTTACAACACTGTATAAATACATAATAGGACATTTGAAATGTCTTTATTCTTTTTGAACTTCTGTGAGTACCATGTTTACTGTTAATTTTTGTTTATTTCACTTTTGTTTATTATCTACTTCACTTGCTTTGGAAATGTTAACATGTTTCCCATGCCAATAAAGCTCTTGAATTGAATTGTATCCACCAATCCAAAGAAAGGATAGCCTGGAGCTAAACAGGCCGACATGCCGCTTTGTGGACAACGACTCCCATTGTTAGGACGGAGAGACTTGTATCTTCTCAGTATATCCATCATCTTTGATTAAATTTAAGCAAACTTGAATTAAAAGATGAGAAAATTAAATATGTTTCATGCAACTGGGCCCAGAGTTCTCTCTGAAACTGCATCAGACACATGCGAAGCAGTATCACGCGAGAACTCGATGTAAACAAACAAATCTGTGTGGTTCGAAATCGGGCTTTGTGTCATGGTGAGCACGTTCACGACAGGATCATTGTCTGTTGTTGTGACTCATGAAAATAAAATGTAGCTGTTGATCAAATATAACAATTTCATAATCACCCCCAAAATAATCTGCGAGATTCCTCAAAATTATCCTGGGACAAACAGGGTATTATTATTCACTCTGATTGGTCGAGGACCTACAACACCCGCCTCTGTCGTACACTGATTGGCTTGGTGAACGCAGCGAGGATTCTACCATTGGTCTCTAACTCTGACACGTCTTTCCTACTGTTTTATGGCAATTATTTAGGAGATTCGTTGAACTAACAAGATAGCTAGACAACAACACACTAGGTATGTATTGAATAACATATACATTAGTTGGTTAAACTTCGCGAATGATGTTTAATAAATAGGTGTAGCTACTGGTGTTTGATAAAATAACTTGTCTGGTGGTGGTTAGCTAGCTAGCTGCTGCTGTCACAGGAAGAATAGGACTGGAGACTAACGTTAGTTCTTGACATCTAAGTTAGCTAGCTACATTTATCAAACAATTTAGACTTTTTTTAATATCCGCAGATATTTCTTGTTAGCTAACTAAGTCATCTTCAGTTTGTGATTTGAGGCTGACCAGCTAGTTGGAGGAACCAACTTGAGCTAGATAGAGTAGCTAGCTAGCCAGTTAGCTGTCAGTGTTACCAAATGTTGCAATCATTGTTAAGGCTAACAGTAGTTCGTGTATGTGTACCTAATCATATTTGTTAGTTACTTTAACCCAAGTTTCTAGATCCATTTGTAGTTAAACTTGTAAAAAAAAAAAAAAAAAACTGTAAAATGGCTCTAGTTAGCTATTAGGGGAGAGTGGAGTAAGTTGCGCCAAAGGGGTAAATTGAGCCACCCTTCTAGGAAACCATACACAAAATGCATAATTTGACCACATATTTAGGAAGAGGTCATAATTTCATGTAGTCTTGAGGAAGAAACCACATTTTCACCAAGTCAAATTAATTTATTGTTAGAGGTTTCATAATGCTTGTATCTTAACCAAAATATATATTTTTAAGATTGTTCTATACATAATTTGGGGTCCTACACCTAGCATGAAAGTGCATCCTTGTAGCTGTGTGGGCAAATTTATTACAAATGTTTGTCTTGGGGTAAGTTCAACCAATGGCAAGTTGAACAAATTGAAGGCTGGGATATGAGGTAAAAACGGGGCCTGGCCTATGTTCAAAGTGTTTTAGAAATGTACAGTGTTTGTTAGGTGTTAAGCCTGTGTTAAAATATGCTTAAAAATAAGACAAAAAGCTATTTTGTTGAATTGTGTTTGGGAAATAAAAAATAGACATGGTTTTAAAAAGGTAGTCTTAATATTTCATTCAGTACAGTAAATGTGTAGGTGTCTTAACTCCCCATACCCAAGGTAAATTGTGTCATCAGACCACTTTTTTTTGGACAAGCTATGTTTTCAAAACTAATGTTTACTTGAATTCTGATTATTTCCAGGGATACACAATATCCTAAAATATATGTAGCCTAGATATCTTTGTTAGAATACTATATTTCCCTTGATGGAGTGATGCTTAATGTAAAAAATGGTTCAATTTACCCCACTCTCCCCTACTGGATAACTTTAGTACAAGTCCATTCACAGTCTGACAGCTGGCTAACAACACTTCTGAATGAAAGAAAGGAAAGAAAACAGTTAGCCACTATATTTAAAATCAAATCAAATTTTTATTTGTCACATACACATGGTTAGCAGATGTTAATGCGAGTGTAGTGAAATGCTACACATAACAGTAAATAGAAATACAAACACATTACCTGGAAGACAGTCACCTTTGAATGGCACAGTTTCAAATTAGACACAAAAAGGAGATAATTGTAGTCGCATAACAATGTTCCAGACTTGGTGCATTGGTACTGCTTGCCTCGCAGTAGCAGAACAATCTATGACTTGGGTGGCTGGAGTAATTGACCATTTTTTGGGGGCTTTTGTCTGATGCCGCATGGTGGTCCCGCATGGTGGTCCTGGATGGCAGGGAGCTCGGCCCCACTGATTTACTTGGCTGTACGCACTACCCTCTAGCACCTTGTGGTCAGATACCAAGCAGTTTCCATACTAAGCTCTCATCTGAGGGCTCATGCCAAATCTTTTCAGCCTCCTGAGGGGGAAGCGATGTTGTCATGCCCTCTTCACAGCTGTGTTGGTTTGTGGACCATGATATATCTTTAGTGTTGTGTACACTGAGGAACTTGAAGCTCTCGACCCGCTCCACTACAGCCCCATTGATGTGAATGTAGTCCGCGATCAGCTCCTTTTTCTTGCTGACGTTAAGGGAGAGGTTGTCGTACTGGCACCACACTGCCCGGTTTCTGACCACCTCCCTATAGGCTGTCTCATCGTTGTCGGTGATCAGGCCTACCACCGTTGTGTCATCTGCAAAATTAATGATGGTGTTGGAGTTGTGCGTGGGTGAACAGGGAGTACAGAAGGGGACTAAGCACAGTCCCATGAGGGGCCCCCGTGTTGAGGGTCAGCATGGCAGATGTGTTGTTGCCTACCCTCACCAACTGGGGGCAGCCCGTCAGCAATTCCAGGATCCAGTTGCAGAGGGAGGTGTTCAGTCCCAGGGACCTTAGCTTGGTGATGAGCTTGGTGCAGACTATGGTGTTGAACTATGGTGTTGAAATTATTAAAGATAATTTAATGTAGCAAAGGTAATCAAGCTCAAATTGATATGTGATACAGGAAATGTATTGAAAATAAAAAACAGACTTACATCCTAGTTACTGAATGTAATGATTTGGCCCTAATCATGGTTATATTAGGCAGGTTTGTTGGAGCGGGGCGTGGTTTACTGTGTTGACTATCAGGTGTACCGTTAGGCCTACATTTTGTAGTACAAAATGTTAAATTAGTACAACCAAAAGTGGTAGGAATCTGTTCAAGATCTTTCGTGACCATTCTACACCCTATATGAAAGTCTACTAGTCTCGACCTTTATGGAGACCGAGACATAAATTAAACCTAGTTATTACCGGATTGTAATAGTCATGTTCTTTCCTCTGTAGGATAAAGACTTGGAGACAGAATGGCATCAGAATCTCCGCGCAGACCAAGCCGCTGTGCTGGAGGGGTTGTGGTGCGAGCACAAGCTGCCACGTAAGGACACACACACACACACACACACACACACACACACACACACACACACACACACACACACACACACACACACACACACACACACACACAGAATAATAGGCTTTCAGCTATTCCACCTGAAGTGTCTGGTCTGCCTACTTATACAAGTTTCCCCTTGCAAAGCATGACATTGCCTAACAGCTAATCCCATGATGGTTGTTATTGACCATCAGTTTCAGATATATGCTTCAGTGCTATTGATCAATATGATCTGGTTCAGTATATTTCCTTGGGCACTTTTTGAGGTGGAGAGTGCATAACAGAAAGTGTTAACTACAACCAATTTAGCTGAATTAAGTGCAAAGACAATACTTATACCTATGCATACACTACAAATATTCTACTCATAGGTATACACATTCAACAAGGTAATGCTATTGTGTTATTACAGTGAGCAGTCGTATATGGAGAGTGTTGTGACCTTCCTCCAAGATGTGGTCCCTCAGGTAAGACTGTTTCCATTGATTGTCGTCTTTTCTACAGTAACAGAAATGTGTATTACATGTTACCCTTATTCAGAATGACTAGCTTACTCAGGCAGTCAATGGTGTTTTTATAGGGTGGAGAGAGTTGAAGTATAGGATTAACTGAATCACAAATGATCTTATTAAAGTTTTAATAGGTCATTCTATGACATTAACAGATTGCAGTAATTTAATCTGATAAATTGTTGTCCTCATCTCCTACTTTTCTTTTGTCCAAATTCAAGGCATACACTGGCGCACCCCCAACTGATGAAAAAGAGAAAATAGTTTGGGTCAGATTTGAGAAAGCTGACATCAATGGTAAGTCCAAGAACAGTTTCAAAGCTTCCCCCCTTGACTGTGTTGTGTTCAACCTTGGAGGGCATACACGTTTTGATAACAACTGAAAACTTGCTTCATATTATCTGGTATTTTAAATCCACAGATTAGCTTAAACCATATATAAACAGGTTCTTGAATATTATGAGTTTACTGAAATATGCTGATAAGTGGCCTCTTGTTAGAATTCCTGGGTAGAAAACTGTTTAAATGTGACACATGAATAGTTCCTTTGGCAGGCGTTGTTTGCGAACCATTTGATGGTTCATTTCTTGAAAGGACTTTGAGTGACAGGTCTGATGTATCTCAATGGCACAAGTCTGTGTGTGTGTGTGTGCGCGCCAGATCTCTCCCTCAATCTGACAACAGCTGTGTTGATTAGACACAGCATTTTGTCTGTGTTTATAAACATTTCTACCACTTTAATGTTATTTACGCAAACCTTTTGAAGAGGACTTCTGTTTGGCGTTCAATTTAGAGCTTCACTGTTCCAGCCCTGCTTCTTTGCATGCTCAATGTAAAGCAAATTGTTCCATACGGAAGCAATGGTTCATATACATTAAAAACGGCTGGAGTTGACACGCATTCAAAGTAGCTAGAGTTGAACATTTATTCAGAAGAATGAGCTGGAACAATTAAACTCCAACCATTCTTCTACAAAATGAAACAGTTTTGTAAAAGGTTTTTGAAATCGACAAAGACAAGGATTAATCATTTTAGATAGCAGCAACAAACAAAGCAGTCAAATGTATTGTATAGACTGATTATACACTGAGTGTACAAAACATTAAGAACAATGGCTCTTTCCAAGACACAGACTGACCAGGTGAATCCAGGTGAAAGCTATGATCCCTTATTGATGTCACTTGTTAAATCCACTTCAATCAGTGTAGATGAAGGGGAGGAGGCAGATTTAAAGAAGGATTTTTATTGAGACATGGATTGTGTATGTGTTCCATTCAGAGGTGGAATGGGCAAGACAGAAGATTTAAGTGCCTTTGAATGGGGTATGGCAGAAGTGCTACGCTGCTGGGGTTTTCACGCTCAACAGTTTCCCGTGTGTATCAAGAATGGTCCACCACCCAAAGGACTTCCAGCCAACTTGACACAACTGGGGGAAGCATTGGAGTCAATATGGGAAGGTGTTCAATTTCAGGAAGATGTTACTGATGTTTGGTATACTCAGTTTATGTTTGCATATGTTTATGGGGAGACCTACAAGACACATACAACAGTTGTCTGGGATGGAGCCCGCGACAGAAGTACACTGGTTCTGATTAGACCCCCCCGTCTTCACTGGTTTTGCCAAAGTATGGTAAATATCTATGTCAGGCAGTTCTAGTTTGATAGTCAATTCATCAAATGAATTAAAATCAAAATAAGTTTGAATAAGTCTACAAAGTTGACTGAATATAAATGTATAACTTCCCTTTGTGTTTTCCTGTGTGTCCATCAGATATGTCCCGCTCCCCAGAGTTCCTGGAGATGCACAGTGGCAGCAGTGACCCTCCCCTCTGCCTCATGATTGGTTATGCAGACGGGATGCAGATCTGGAGCATATCCGTGAGTGTTTTTGTTGTTACTGTGCTGTTGTTGGTGTTGAAGCTTGCTGTTTGGGATTTTAGGCTGGGTTTCTGAATAAGCACTTTGTGACATCTGCTGATGTAAAAAGGGCTTTATAAATACATTTTGAATAGAAAGATGTTGAACAACAAAAGACACGCGAGTGGCACTGCTGTCTAAGACACTGCATCTCAGTGCATGAGGCGTCACTACAGACACCCTGGTTCGAATCCAGGCTGCATCACATCCAGGCCGTGATTGGGAGTCCAATAGGGCGACACACAATTGGCCCAGCGTCGTCCGGGTTTGGCCGGTGTAGGCCGTCATTGTAAATAAGAATTTGTTCTTAACTGACTTGCCTAGTTAAATAAAGGTTAAAAAAAAACAGACATTATTGTATCTCATTTGCCGTACCCCTTGTCCCCCACTAGATGTCAGGATAGACCAGGGTGTTAACAGTTAATTTATTTTTAAAATGCTCCAGTCAATTACAAGTCTTGACAACTTCTGCACCAACAGCTTCTCTAGGATCTGTGTTGTGGTTGTTAACATATGAAATACAGATCTTTGTGTTTTTGGTGTTGAAATATTTCATTTTAAATATAGAGCTGTTTACATTTGATGAGCAGGTTGGGTAGGTTGGGAGACATTACTCTCTCCAGGTCCCATAATTACAGGAACCATAGCACCTATTGTGCACTCCGGCTGGGAATTGCAAAGGACCTCACGATACGATATTATCACAATACTTAGGTGCCGACACGATATTATCACAATACTTAGGTGCCGATACGATATGTTGCGATTCTATATGTGTTCGATACTGTGATTTTATTGCAATTCGATGTTCCAAACAAATTGCACACCATATGTCTGCTGCAGAGGGACAAGAGAGAGACATCAACATTTTTATTAGTCATGGAAATAAAAGTGCTGAAACAAATTGTTCCCTGTTTAAAAAGAAGATAGAGAACAAACTTTGAAAGAAAATACTGGCATTTGGTACAGCCAACTAAGACAAATAATATTGCGATATTGTCAAAATGATACAATATATCGTCCAAAATAATATCCCGATGTGTAACTGTATCTATTTTATTTTACCCATCACTATTGTGCACCCACATTGAGCAGACTTGAAAAATAGAGAGACATGTACAGGCCTCCACAATGTGAGGAGAATCATGGAGGTGAGAGAAGGGCCACTCATTTCCTTCTCTCCTCGTCTGTCACTGAGGAGGTAGACTTAGACTTTTGATATTCTTTTAAGGTGGTTTGTGTTGATGTGACTGGTGTCATCCCAGGGTCAAATATTTAAGGAGGAATATGGATTGAAATAAAGTAAGAAACCACTTATGGAAAAACCTAAGAGTGGAAATAGCATTAATGTTTTTCCTGCACTTTTTTTTTTAACCCAGATCTGTATTCTTTTGAGTTAATTTCAAAGCCCTACAAGGAGGAAATGTAAAGGCTATTTGAAAGAGCTTTTTTTCAACCACAGTAAAGTAATTTCCAGGATTATCTGAAAATAATAACTGAGATATTCTCTAGTAAAATCATTAGAGGATTTTGTCAGCTCTACAACTTAAGAAATAACCTGCAACTCTGCAAAGGCCTCTATTTAGGACTATCAGGTTTCACGTGCAAGCTGTCACAGAAACATGCTAACTTTACATACATCCTGTGAGATCTAAACAGCCTAAGTCCTTAATCAGTCCTTTCTAAACATCCACAGGCCACCAAGGAAATGACACACTTCCCCTCCACACACTGACACTGGAGGCTGACTGACACACACACACACTGGTGGGATGTGGCTATGAACAACATCTCTGTTGTTAGCGCACCTCTTCTCTCTTAAAGATGAGAGGAACTATATGCAGCTAGCTACAGATGTGCTACACTAGCCAGCCTACATAATACCATCCAGAATAAACTAGGAGAGGAGAAGGGCCATAGCCAGCCAGCTAAAAATGTGCTGCTGCACTACATATAGAGTATTGTAGTACCATCCCGAGTTGGGTACAGTATAGTTCCGTTTCAATACCAGTCGACCAAGGAGTGGAATTGGAATTGGCCCCAACTGGGCGATACACTCGATACTGTTGCGGTGTTGCTCCTCTTTATCTCACACTCTTACCCCTCTTGTAGTTTTTCTGTGGTTTTGGCATGTTTCCGGGACGTTTTGTTTCACTGGGTTCATATTAAGTTATGATAGCACCTCAGTCTCGAACCCTGAGTAGCTGTAAAGTTTTTTTGACAGTCGCTAAGCCGACACCCTCTGTAATGGCACTGACTGCATGGAGAGACACACACACATACACACTCCTCATCAGACGCCCGACAGAGTGTGCATATCAACCGTCCGTGTGTGTGTGCATTACTGTCCACTCAGACAGCGAGGGATCTTTGACTGGATAGGTGTCGCCTGTCTTGTCCCAGACAGATGAGGCCCATACTACCGTGGGCAAGTTGTTGGCCGGAAGAGGTGTTGGGGGAAATGACCAGCTTTGAAGAGAGGTGTCTGTGTGGGCGCTGTTATTATTAAAGTACAGTCCCAGATAGGGACAATATCAGCCTGTCTTCATGTGCTTCCAAGAGGGATAAAAGTTATCACCGCTGGTCTACCGCCTGCTTTGAAGCTCAGCAGTGAAAACGCCCCCCGCTTGTGACCTTAGTACCAAGTGTTATGTGTCTCTCATGGTGGTCTTGTGACCTTAGTACCAAGTGTTATGTGTCTCTCATGGTGGTCTTGTGACCTTAGTACCAAGTGTTATGTGTCTCTCATGGTGGTCTTGTGACCTTAGTACCAAGTGTTATGTGTCTCTCATGGTGGTCTTGTGACCTTAGTACCAAGTGTTATGTGTCTCTCATGGTGGTCTTGTGACCTTAGTACCAAGTGTTATGTGTCTCTCATGGTGGAAAGTAACATTTAAATCAGCTGTTGTTTTAGGATACCCAAAAGCACTTCATTTTGTTGAAAATTATTAATTGATCATATTCATATACTATCATTAGGCCCTTGCAGTGTGTCCTGTCTGAATGCATGTCTGTCTGTCTACAACTGAGGGGTAATACAGAGATTAAAACACTGTGTACAACACTAGTTTCCACAGAAAACATCCCACCCAGACCCAGAAATGAAATTAATAAAAATTATGATAATAAATAAAAAAATACACACACACACACACACACAGAGAGAGAGAGAAAGAAGCAATTGGGCATATTGCTGCTGTGTAGACAGGCGGCTAATGTAATGGCAGAAAGCAGAGATGCATGTTGTTGATGCCTGGCTGGCTGTCTTGTCACACAGAGCCATGTAAGGCAAGGATGAGCTGTGGGGTAATGCACAATGCCCACCGTATTGTCATTATCCTAACCCCCCGCCCACCCACCACACACAATCCAGCAAATTCCATTATTCTCCAACTCCATTTGCCGTAGGAATCCCACCCATCCTCCATCCTCCCACCATAGTCCCACTTATTCCCTCTCTCTGTGCTCCTTTAACCTGCTAGTGGTTTATGATGCTCTAGTTTAATGCCACTGGACCGAGCTGCACTTTTAATAAAAACAATGGCCTGATCCACCACTTTGAAAAGAGGCTACTAATTGTGCGAAAGAGCATTCATCCTCGGATGTGCTTATCTACTTAAGACACGTGGATTATGGTGACAGTAATGTGATAATGCACGTTTCGCTGTAATTTAACACAAAAAAAATCACAAAAGTGGAGCTTAGAGCTTAAAACAATGCACCATTACAGGCGTCAGAGCCACCACGGACCACGCAAGGGTTCTGACCTGACTATCCAAGCCTCTCTCTGGGGCCTAATGCAGGGGATGACCTAGCATCTCTGGAGCCTCGAACAGGGACACAGCTACCACTTTAATTCCATTAACAGTTCTCATTGCATCTGATACAACAGTAAAGACAGGAAGCAACCTACAATAACCTCTGATCTATTGGTGACCTCCAGCTATAGATACTGTAGCTTCTCAGAATGACAGGGGATATAGGCCTACACAGTACACGCTGGGTGAACAACAGGTGTGGCGGACATGTTCAACATGTCGATGTGGGAACACTATTTCCTGAACACTATCCACCTGCTAACCTGCCATTCTTTACTTCAGATACTGTATGTAGGCTATGTTTGATCTCAGTTCTGTTCAAAGCATTTTAAAAGTATTTTTGGCATCAGTCATCATAGCACTTTTGAAACCAATTACCTGAGCTGTCTGGTTATCAGACTGTTGGTCTTGCCAGCCAGGCGACACCGCAGCCTGCTCTGTCCCATTGGCTCAGTCACAGAAAGAAAGAGTAGGCCGCTCGTTTGCATCGGAATGCTTTGGGGACCTTTGTTGGTAGCTTTCACTCTACTGTTTGGTTGGCACTTCAACCACCAGCCCCTCCTCCACTACCTTTAGTGCTCCCCTTCCTCTCCCTCTAGGGCCCCCTTCCTCCTTGACAAGCCCCTTTCCACGCAGTTGGAATAGATTTTTTATTTTTTTTCCCAGTGTGAACAAATCTCTCTTTGTTCCAGCTAGGGGCCCCCACATTGTCTTTTGACTTTGCCCTGCTGCCGACTTCTTAGCCCTTTAGCCTCCATCCAAACAGGAGCTTTAAGTTTGTGGTTGTGTAGCGTTGATAATTCTTATCATTACGTTGAGGCTTAATCAGAAGTATGGCCGTATTGATTATCGGAGCAGCCTCGTAAAGAACTAGTGGTCACCCCACCTAGTGGTCACAACTCCAGCCCTGTTGACTATGGCAAACTGTTAACAGTTTTATATGAAGTGTTTACCCTAGCATTGTATAGGTGGGCTTGCCCCCCTGCCTAGCTCTATTCAGCTGGTGTTTGCTTGGCCAAGTGTTTTTGACAGAACTACACCGCAATAACCGTAAAACAACAATGTCCTCTTTTTAAATAAATTTTTTACATTTCCTTTATAAGAAATCAGAGTAAATGAGAGTGGTCTTAGACTGAGCGTTCATTGTATGCATTTATGTCAGAAGGACGGCGAGAGAAAGCTGGCCAGCCACTGTAAAATAGTCTCAAAGCGTTTGACTTTTCACTGGTGACACTACTTTTGACTTGTTACATTTACTTGTTCTTACATTGTTGTTGAACTTGCTCTACTCTCTTTTTCCCCTCTCTGTTGTAGCTGGGTGGGGAGGCCCAGGAGCTTTTCTCTGTGCGCCACGGACCTGTGAGAGCTGCCCACATCCTGCCAGCGCCCCATATCAGTGAGTATCTACCTGCTTACCTCTGCCATCTTTCACCTCTGCCATCTTTTACGTCTACCCTAACGTTTCCCAGTCTTGTATTTCTGTCGTTCTACGCGTTCACATCAGACCGTCTTTGAGTGTGATGCACATTGTAAGCGATGTTGTTCCCAGGGACTCAGGTCCTCAAGATGCTTTCGTTCTAGAAATCAGTAGAAAAGCTTGGCTGTTTTCAGCTTGTCATGCCACATGAACCTCCTCTCTGTCCACTTCAGTCAATATTTATCCACCCAATCTGCAAAGTGGAAGAAAAAACGCTCTGCAGTTAAATGTATGCGTTTTGAAGCACATTGGTCTTGTTTTTCCTCTGATGTGAGTTTTCAACACGGCCTCTCCTCCCCCGAAAAAATTCAATCACTTAAACTCAAATCAGTTCTCGCTAGCGCTCAAGGACCGCTCTTGAAACGAAGTTAAGTGTGGCACAATTTATGTCGTTTGAGGATGTGGCGTGTGTGTGTTTGCTGTGATATGTCATGGGTTAATTAAAGACTACCCTGTTTGTTAATAGTCAGAAGCGCCATGCCAGCGCCCCCTCTCTTCCTGTTCCTATCCTAATATTAATGGCAGTCCTGGCCTCAATCATACTGTTGGTTGGCCTGGCCCCCGCTGGCTCAGACTGACTCAGAATGAAGTGACAGAGCTCTGGTGAGCCCCCCCATTTATATCTCTCCCTCTCTCAAGTCAGTCATTGGCCCCATTGTATTACAGGGGTAATAGCATTTCTAAAGGTTAGGTATGGAAGAGAAGCAGGCCAGTGAAAAACATGTCCAAGGTTCTGATCTAATCATGTTCAATCAGAGACTTCAAAGGAAAGCAGAGGGGACATATCACCTCTAGGTTGCCTATGGACCACCCTCACAGACACACCGTTGTATCTAATATTAGACCGTAAGCATTCACATCCTCTTAAACCCATATACAAGTGGATTTCCCTCGTTCTGCCAATTAGTTATTCTCGAGGCATGAAGTTTGAATTTGCTGTCACTGCAGGTATAATTCAGAAATGAAGTGAAATGCACAAAACGCTAGCATGTGGCGTTCTGGTGAGAAAATCAGCTTTTTGTTCTCGCTCTGTGTTCCGGTCCTTTGGCAGATTTCAACAATGCACAATGACAGCATTGAAAGGGCCCTGGACGGGGATGAAAGCCACCAACAGTAATAAGAAGCAGCAGATACCCAACACATGAGGGGAAGGATTCTCTGACTGCTAAAATAAAAATGAATTGTACTACCAGAGTAGCGGGGGGAGAGAGCGAGAGACACTGATTGCAATCTGTTAGACGCAGCCGGCGCAAACAGTGTTGCTCTGTGGCAGCTGTTAAAAGACCAATTGTTTCAGTCGGGATCCTGGGTGGGCGGGTTTGGAAAGTCCTGAAAATAGGTGTCGGTTCAAATAAGTCAAAAGGCCCCTTCCTGGAATAGAGGAGGAAGTGGTGTTTTTCCGAAGAGAGTGATCAGTTTATCTGTCCAGCATCCCAGAGTTTGTAACCTATGCTCTTTTCTTCCGTCTTCTGGTATAGGCCATATATACGCCAACCAAAGTGATTCACAGTACAATAGATGAGCATTGATGACAAGTGATCCTAATATATACAGTATGAGCCTTCTGTTGGTCTCTTGAACAGTAGAATGGATGTCAGTAATAGTATTGTGTTGGACCTGAACTCAGATGACCCAGAGGCCCAGCCTCCATGTAAAGGGACTAATTACTGAAATGGCTCTGGAAATTATATAATTTTATAACAGCAAACATGTTGGCTTCAATACAGACTTTGCCTTCCTCTATAAATGAGACAAGCACACACTCAACAGTCAAACATACAAATGTCGAGTTTGAAATGGAGCTATATTATATCTCTGAAATTACAGTCTACTCATAATCAAAGCATAGTCAACACTAGTCATGAAGGAATCTTAGATCATTTCCCCCCTGACTGTATTTACAGAAACTGTTTATTTTCCTAAATTCATTGTTCAAATGAAACCCTTTGGTATTTTGGGGAAATCATATTTGCCTACAGCTCAATATGGTGACCCGTTGTGATGTTTGATGACAGAAATATGAGTGCAGAAGAAAGGCTGTGTTTGGGAGTGTTAGGGGTTTGAGGACGGCACATTGGCTCTCCCACACGGCACGGTCACACCACAGGAACTCACACTGATTACTGTCAGGGCTAAATGACTCCCCTCCACAGGCCTAACAGCTTCTTCAATCTGGACCCCCACTACGCACGCACACACACACGCACACCACATCCCTCCCTCGCCATCTTTAGGAGTGGGACAATTAGGGGAAAATGGCACCCTATTCCCTACATAGTGCACTACTTTGATCAGAGCCCTATGGGACAGAAACTAAATATGCCCACTGGGCTTTTACCATACTGTAATTTCGCCCCAAACCCAAAGAATTAAACAGGCAGACAAAAGAACCCTACTCAGCTTTGAAGGGGTTCTCTGTCAATCTATCTCGCTCTATCCTCCCCTCCATATGAAGAGGAAAGATAGTTTGAGTTCAGCACGTTGCGCAGAGTGCTGTTTCTGTTTTTCCGTCTCCCTCCTCTCCTTTCTTCTTAATGTCTTGCATGCTGGTATGTTAATCTATTTGATCCCCATAAGTCTTCATGTTAACCTGGGCATTATTCTGTGCTCAGCAGGGATGAGTCCTCTCCAAGTTGCCTGGAATGAGACGGTCCAACTTCTGTAATGTTCTATTTTATATATTGTCTCCTTTTCCTCTTCAGAATTTTGTGTTATTTTTATTTATAATTTTTTTACCCCTTTTTATCCCCAATTTCGTGGTGTCCAATTGTCTCGCTGCAACTCCTGTACGGACTCGGGAGAGATGAAGGTCGAACGCTGTGCGTCCTCCGAAACACAACCCAGCCAAGCCGCACTGCTTCTTGACACAATGCCCACTTAACCCGGAAGCCAGCAGCACCAATGTGTCGGAGGAAACCCCGTACACCTGGCAACCGCGTTAGCGTGCCACAGGAGTCGCTAGAGTGTGATGGGACAAGGACGTCCCTGCCGGCCAAACCCTCCCCTAACCCGGACAACGCTGGGCCAATTGTGCACCGCCCAATGGGTCTCCCAGTCGCAGCCGGCTGTGACAGAGCCTGGACTCAAACCAGGATCTCTAGTGGCCTTAGACCACTGCGCCACTCGGGAGTCCATCTCTTCAGATTTTTTTAGGGGGTATCATTTGATTACAGCGCTACTGTAGTAATGTAATCAACACGCATCCTGCTACAGTAGCGCTAGTTAAGTGGAGTGGGTGGCTCTGGCAGGCTGGACTGGGCACACTACACAACAGGCCTCTCTCACATGCATAGGGCCCCCTAATGATGAATGATCACTGCTCTCTGTCAGTCCCTCATCATCATCATCTCTCTCTCTCTCTCCTTCTCCTCCCCCTTTTTTTCTTCTCCTTCTCCCCCTTCTTCTTCTCCCTCTTTCTTCTTCTTCTTCTAGGTCTGCTGATGATTGATAGTTTTGCGGACAAAAGGCCTCTCCTGGGGGTGTGCAAGAGTACCGGGTCCTCAGGGTGAGTACAGTACACATTTCTCATGACATCGCTGGGAGATACGCTTAGGAGGGTGGTATCTGACTGAATCCACAAACTGTGCTTTTTACAGTACAAGCCTCTAGAGATCCGATAATGTGATTCTATGTACAAGCCCAAGTCTTTCCCATGCTGAAAGAGTTGATTTTTCCTGATGACATCATTAGAGTTACAGTCCATTAGCTCTAAAGCCTTTCTCTGGTTGGGTCAAAGTTGAACTACGCCACACACACTTGTAATCCAGTTTCCACATGTGCTAACCATGGCTGCTGGTAACCATGACCACTGGTAGGAGTGATGTGCGTCAGTTGGCGACCAGGCATAGTTTTATTTTATTGGGCGCCCCCAGTTTTCGAGCGTCTCAGAAGTTAGTTTATGTATGATGATGGACTCATTTCTGGTCTAGTCGTTCTATTTCTCTGGCCTCCTTCTCACTGATTGGTCACTCAGACAGACACACAGTGGCACCAGATTGCACAACATGTCAACGTGACTTGCATACTCGGACTACGTCTGCAATGACACCCTATTTAGTAGTGCACTATATATAGATCAGACTGTCATTTCATACAACACCTTAACATGAGTTCCCTTTCCCCATCCTTCCTTCCTTCCAGTCACATCACATGCCTGGTTAACAAGGGAGCAACAAGTCAAATAGTTGTTTTGATCTTTTACTAGAAATAATCAGGTTTGCAAGAGCTGACACAAGGTAGCGCATTAGTAAGTCATTTTGGGTGATCTTAGGTTGACTTTCCTTGCTAATTTACCATACTTGGATAAGCAAATCTGGCTGCATGGCGAGGCAGAAAAGGAGCGAGGAGAGGAGAGGTTAGAGGAACAGGAGGAGGAGGAGATGAGAGGAGAAGATGTGAAACTTCCATGTGGTAATGGAATGTCCTTTCTCTGTCACCAGAGTCGATCTTTATTAAAATGTGTGGGAAGGGAAAGACAGGCTAGGGTCCTTGGTTGTACTGCGTGACGTTCAGACGTTACGAGGTACAAATCTTAAGTACATTTGAAAGCCTATAATTTGGCCAACGTAATAAGAGCCATCAAAGCCCCCCTGGTGAAGAGAGAGAACCCCAGGCGTCTGTTCTCTCCATACGTTGCCATGACTTCCCTTTTTCCCCTCCCCTTGTCCCTGCTCCTCTTCCAGAACATCGAAAACATTTAACTCGATATTTCCTACCTGGGAAATGAAATAAGGAAGTCTGTCTTCGGCTGGGCTTTGATGGAGACCATCTTCCCCAAGTATTCAAAGTACAGCTGCCTCCTCTACTGCCTCTGCCACCGATTCTCTACTGCCTCGTCTACCTCTGTACTGCCTCTACCACTGCTCTGGCTGTGTTCTGGCTGACACGGAGAGAGAGCTACAGACGGGGAGGATTTGGCTGCTTGGCCTGGTGACTGACGCTCAGCAGTAATGCTGAAAACATGCTTGATGCTTAAAAGCCCAAACCCTGACCTCTGGCTGAATGGCACAGCCAGGCTGGGGCCATCCTGACTCCCGACCGACAGAGGTGTTTGGTAAATAACACTACATTATGGCCACAGCACAGTTTTTCCGTGCAGGACGTTCGTAAACTTACTAAGGTCCTCACTCAATTTTTAGCATATAATCATTTTAAAATAACAGCTTTTGTCAACCAGCAAAAAGGATGCCGGCTTGACACTTTAATGGAAAACAGATTGGAGTCTTGGCCGCGAGAGCAGCGCTGGTTTAGAAGTTGGTTCAGTCAGCTCGAGGCTTAGATTACAAGATTTGCAAATTAAAGGAAAACCAGAAAGGGGGAAAAAGCATGTGTGCCTATCCTTGTATTTGTGGGCTTCTAGCCAGACCCACTCAACATAATTTTATCAATGGAAAGGATTATGCGTTAAGCCAAAACAATGTATGGATCTAGTGATTTTCCTGACAGCAAAGTACATGTGTGTCCCTTCACGCACTGCGCCGGTGCCAGTTGGGTTGGTGGGGGAATTAGTGAAGAATGCCAGTGTGCCATACTGTATCAGCCCCTGGGCTCTGGTCTTCCAGCTCTCCTGCTCCTCTTCTCCTCACATAGTGTCTGGAAAGGATTTGTGTTTCCAGCCCCTGCTGCTGCTGGTCGTTGTTATTATATAAATGATTTAATTAGGTCCGCTGGTATTAACATTCAGAACATTTAAGACTGCTCTTTGTCAATGAATGCAAATCACAGAGGCAGGGGGTGGAGGGCGGAGGCATCTTAACTGTTTGTGGGTGTTTTTCGGAGTGGGAGCATACACACACTCCCAGGGTAAAAGTTCAGTAGTGAAGAAGAAGCCTGCTTTTGTTCTCACTTATGTGTCCCAAATGGCACCCTATTCCCTGACTAGTGCACTACTTTTGACCAGGGCCCATAGGGCTCTGGTCAAAAATATTGCACTTTTAGGGAATAGGATGTAATTTGGGACATAACGTCTGAGTTTGGGAACTGTGTGGGTGAAGTGTCTGGGCAGGCAGAAAGCTCTTGTCAGCAGAGCCCCTGACATTTACAACCCCCCAATCTTCCTACCCTGTACGCCCACCCCCAAATCTCCAGATGCACAGAGGATGTGGGCATGATTTTATTATTTATTTTTAACAAATAAAGTGTTCTGTCACCATGGAGACTGGATGGATTCATATTTTCTGAGGGTTCCGGCTGGCCGGAACTCATGGAGACTCCCCCGAGGGTGACAATGGTCACCATGGCTACCTACCACAGACGGTAGCCAGTAGCGACCTGGAAACCGTCAGCACCAGTATAGGTGGATAGGATGCATGTTTTTCTTGCCTGATTTTTACATTTATTTAATTCAATATTTATCATTACCAGCGTTTTAAGTGCTGGGCCTTTCAAGAGATGATGGTTTCAGCACCAGGCCACGGCCCTCCAGCTGGCCCCTGTGAACCTCCCACGGACCTGTCCTTTAAAACTCACGGCTTTGAGTCGAGGCTTTTCACACCTCACCAACAAGGCCGGTGTCGTGTCCTTGATATCTCAATATTCATTAGACACATTTAGCACACAGTTTTTAATCTAATGCAGGAAGATATAAGCTATGTGTAATTTGAAATGACAACAACAAAGCAAGCTTGATCCTAAAAAAGAGATCATGTCATGTCCCTAATTTGTCCTTATCTTAATGCTTTATCCACTAAGTCCTGTTGTCACCAAAAAAAAAGAATAATCCTGTCACCTAATGCCTTGATATTAATTACAGTATTGAAGGGAAAACCCCACTCATTCCACTAAACATTTTCAAAGAGACTTAGATGAAAGCCTATTGTGGTACTAAGCTGTGCTTTTCATTGCTATTTTCATGACAGGTTTAGCAGTGGTAAACGCGAGGTATCCCTCTAAAGTGTATTAAATGGTAAATCTCAGAGCCTTTGTATTAAAAGAGGCACCAGATTTTGGAGAAGTGATGCTTTTGAAGCCAGCGTGAGGCCTTTGGGCTGTTCTCTTAGTCACCATGATATGCACGCACGTACCCCCTCCCAGTGGGGACACAGCGATGATGTGTGTGTGTGTACAGCCAGTGTTGTCTTTTGTGGTCCAGCTAACCACAGAATTGATTAAGAGAAAAATAAAGCTCTAACAGGGACATTTGATTTATTTCCTACTTTTGTTTGTTTTCAATTTGTGGGTGGGAATGTCGTGTTCTTCTTTTTAAGAGTTCTGATGAAATCATTCCAGAACCTTTTGTGATGGCCATCTGTGGAAACGGGAATGCCTGTAATCTCATCTAAACCTCCTTTTTAATTTTAGCCCACACACTTACATTTAGACTTACACACACATCTCACACTCACTCACTCATTCAGCGCTAACGGAGGGCAGTCTCTGGCTTTATTTTGAAGCGTTTATTTTGACTTCCACGTCTGTTTTCTGTCGGCTGAAAATATGTTCTGCTTCGCCAGTTTTCCCCTTCAAATAGGAAGTGAGTTTAAACACAGTGGTACGAAGTGGAAGATATAAAAAAAACTAAATTACACGCACAATGAGGCATAAATTTCAGCCCACAGTTCATTCAGCTTTTGTGCAGTATGTTTTACGTTCCGTTAATGACCAATTTAATGTGAAAATATAATCAGGGCATTTCAGTTTTGTGATACTGAAGGTATTGTTCAGCAACTTAGAATTTATGTCCTTATGTATTAAAATGCCACCTATTTCTATTAAGGGAAGTAGCATATTTCTCCTCTCAATATCACTTACCAGTAATTTCCAACCCCAATTAGTTTTGGTGTGTTTAAGGATGACAAGCCGTGAATGGATGGAAACCAGATTAAGTACCTAATCTCATAAAGAAAACATCAGTATACTGTACCTCACTTGGGATTCGAACTAGGTACCCTCTAGTTACCAATACGTTCTCTTCACCAAGAAGCTGTTTTTGTGCATGTGAGTGAGAAATGGACATTAGGGATGCTATGCTATTTAGCACACCGTCTCCTCTCTCATAGTGTGTGTCCCAAATGTTACCCTATTACTTGTACAGTATAGTACACTACTTTTGACCTGAGCCCTGTTGGCCCTTGTCAAAAGTAGTGCACTACATGGGGAACATGGTGCCATTTGGGATTCATCCATCTTGTCCTTGTGTCATGGATTCTTGTCTTCCTTCCCCTCCCGACTGTTCCTCTGAGACAGTCTAGTCCAGGTGCAGCTAACTGCTGCTTAGATCTGTGCTCTGTCTGTCCTCTGTGTGTTCCGTGCAGACTGGGACACTCATATAACTTGAGGTCTCCAAGGATAGGAAGACCCTAGCCTTTGAAGTGAAGCCTTTTGAAGAGTTTTAAAGCAGTTTTCCATATATATTTTATTTTTAAAGATGCTGCAGGACGGGTAGCCCATCTTTATCTGTGTTGTAACCGACAAGGGTTTATTCAAAGAGTAGTTGTTCATTTTTGTGTTGATAATGCAGTGATATTTTTATTTTATAGTAATATCTTTAGTAGTATTCAATTCTCATCTGACACTTGACAGTAAAGAACAACTCCATGTGTTATCACAAAGTGGACTGATTGGCAGATACACCCTGAGGCAACATATTGTGTATTGGACAATGAAGAATGTTGGTGTAAAGCGTACAGGTTGAATTACCTTGGTTTTAAAGTCTTTTCTGTTTGTTCATAATGCTCTTTCTGGCTGACCTGTCGTGTTGTTGAATCTTCCTCGTAGGTAGTCTGCTATGAGTACGTTGTTTGAACTTTAATATGATATGCTACGATATTTAGAGCATTTGACTATAGGCTATTTGACACAACTGTGCTTTTAGCTGTCAAAGCTGAAGTATAGGTGTGAATGCACACTTGACGAGATGCTGTGTTTTGTTTTAAGTGTTTCCACTTAACTCTGACAGAAAATTGGCGAATAGTGAACTGACAAGAAGTGCATTAAATACAAGGCATGTGTTTTCGATGATAAATATTCATGTCCACTCCGCTGCTGTCAGTCATGGTGAGGAGGTTGAACTCCTGTCCATCTTGGCACCAAATCTTTATTATTAGGCTCTCTTTTGTTATTGTTTTCTAAGCTGACAAATGGAATTGTTTTAAGAAGGTAAGACCATGGATCGTTTGACTATGATTTTGAGTTTTAGGACCGCTTTAGGTATGTAAAATAATATATTTTTGATGAAATATTGAATTCAGCCTTTACCACCATAGAAACACATTGAATAACATATTAATAAAGGGCAAAAAAAGACAGTAAAAAATTCAGTCATAAGGAATAAGGTTTTGAAGGGTCTGTTCTATATCTAGGAGATAGAAGAAAGCTCAGGAATTATTTTACCCCTTGTCTTTGACACAACTACCTCCATAATTCCATTAATTTGTATGGGTTACCTGTAGACAAGTCCTGTGACTCTTCTGGGAGCCGTAGAGCAAAACGGAGAACACCATCACGTTCGCAAGAGTCTCCCCTTTCTATAGGATGGTCATATTAGTTTTTTTAGGCCAAACCGTTTGGATGCAACAAAGGGCGAAATAGGTGGATGCAGTGGATTGAGACGCAGCCCATGCAAAAAAACAGACTGATTGTGATGCAGATTTTTTTATTATGTTACTTAGATTGACGCACTGGTACGTCAATAAACTCTAGGGGTTTACCAAGGGATTTTTGCAAGCGCTCTCTCTCTCTCTCTCTCTCTTTCTCTCTCTCTCTCTCTCTCTCTCACTCTCACACACACACACACTGGCGGGGCAATGTGTTTCCAATATGCTTGTTGGTGGTGAAGGTACGGTACTGAATGAGGAGGAAATGTATTTCTGGCAGTGCTGCAGACATGGAGCTGTGGTTGAACTTTTTACCCTAATTACTTTCCCGCTAATGCCCGCGGCGTGCCGGAATCACAGACCCCCTCCCCACCCCCCCGAGCTGCCTCTGATGTGGCCAGCGTTTGTTGTGTGTTGAGGGTTGGGTTCTACAGGAGAGACGGGGAGTGAGAAAGATGGAGAGTGGGTTGGGGGGGGGGGGAGAAGGAAACTTTGGGAATATTGTGACAGAATTTGTGTCTCTTTTCTTCCAGTACCACCCACCTCACTTGATGTCTATGAAAATAAAGTAATTGTTTTCATGTGCGTGTGTGTAGAAATAACTGTTATAAATTTATGACTCAGCCTCACCAGTCTGATCTCAGTCCAAAGATTAGTTTTACCAATTTGTCCATGCTTTATTTGTAACATGTTTCTCAAAACACCACTGTGAGATCAGTTCCAATAGGCTCTTCTGTTAAGATTTTTTTTTAACATTGCCTCTTCTTTGTATGATTTTCTTTCCCCCAAAAAATCTTATTACTGACTGGTGTCAGTTTTGGTAAGCATTTAAGCTCTTCAACTCCAAGGATTTTTACCAATATCGTTCACCAGTAGTGCGTGCATATCAAACAATTTCCCAGATGCAAGATATACAGTACCAGTCAAAAGTTTGGACACCTACTCATTCAAAGGTTATTCTTTATTTTTTACTATTTTCTACATTGTAGAATCATAGTGAAGACATCAAAACCATGAAATAACACATATGGAATCATGCAGTAACCAAAAAAGTATATTTTATAGCCACCCTTTGACTTGATGACAGCTTTGCACACTCTTGTCATTCTCTCAACCAGCTTCACGAGGAATGCTTTTCCAACAGTCTTGAATGAGTTCCCACATATATGCTGAGCACTTGTTAGATGATTTTCCTTCATTCTGCGGTCCAACTCATCCCAAACCATCTCAATTGGGTTGAGGTTGGGTGATTGTGGAGGACAGGTCATCTGATGCAGCACTCCATCACGCTCCTTCCTGGTCAAATAGCCCTTACACAGCCTGGATGTGTGTTGGGTCATTGTCCTGTTGAAAAACCAATGATAGTCCCACTAAGCGCAAACCAGATGGGATGGCGTATCGCTGCAGAATGCAGTGGTAGCCATGCTGGTTAAGTGTGCCTTGAATTCTAAATAAATCACTGACAGTGTCACCAGCAAAGCACCCACACACCATCATGCCTCCTCCATGCTTCACAGTGGGAATCACACATGCGGAGATCATCCGTTCACTTACTCTGCGTCTCACAAAGACACGGTGTCTCTCCAATTTGGATTCATCAGACCAAAGGACAGATTTCTACCGGTCTAATGTCCATTGCTCGTGTTCCTTGACCCAAGCATGTTTCTTCTTCTTATTGGTGTCCTTTAAGTGGTGGTTTCTTTGCAGCAATTCGACCATAAAGGCCTGATTCACACAGTCTCCTCTGAACAGTTGATGTTGAGATGTTTCTGTTAGTTGAACTGTGATGCATTTATTTGGGCTGCAATTTGAGGTGCATTTAACTCTAATGAACGTATCCTCTGCAGCAGAGGTAACTCTGGGTCTTCCTTTTCTGTGGCATTCCTCATGAGAGCCAGTTTCATCATAGCGCTTGATGATTTTTGCGACTGCACTTGAAGAAACTTTCAAAGTTCTTGCCTTATCTTCTGTATACCACCCCTACCTTGTCACAACACAACTGATTGGCTCAAATGCATTAAGAAGGAAAGAAATTCTACAAATGAACTTTTAGCAAGGCACACCTGTTCATTGAAATACATTCCAGGTGACTACCTCATGAAGCTGGTTGAGAGAATGCCAAGAGTGTGCAAAGCTGTCAAGGCAAAGGGTAGCTACTTTGAAGAATCTGAAATCAAAAATATATTTTGATTTGTTTAACACTTTTTTGGGGGGTTACTACATGATTCCATATGTGTTATAGTACTGTAGAAATGAAAGAAATCGAAATACTCTCTAGTCTTGGTCACTGTTGTTTAATATGCACCCGTAGGCCTATAGTTTATTGCTCTGAAATCCATTGGTTGATATCTAGGCGGTCTGTGGCCCGGGTGGCATCCCTGGTCTCTGTGCACTCTGTCCCTGTCCCCTCAGCCTCTCAGCCCTTCCAGCTGAGACTGCAGGGATCAGGCCCAGGCTGTATTTGTTTTGCGTTTCCACAGCGTGTAATTGTCTGTTCGTATTCAGGGAGCTCGTAAAGGGCTCAGCTCTGAGCTGCAGTCCGAAACGTGGTGACGTCCCCCTCCTTGTAAATTAAATTTATTTGCTTGCTTTTTAATTCCCCTTTACGGTTTCCCCAGTTCCCCTGCTCTACCCCACTGCAGCCCGCCACATGAAGTGTGCAGTTTTTTATCCATCAGTTCCGCTCCGGTTCATAAAAATGTATGAATTAATAACCTTCCCGGTTCCCATCGACCAGAAGCCAGACGTTCCCTCCCGGAGAAGAAGTGCAAGCCCAGCTCACAGAGCTATCATGTTGGAGGAAAAATAACAGATGTTAAAGATGTCTTTCATATAGAAAAAACCCTTTCTAGTGATTTAAATGGCATGCGTCTGACCTAATGTACATAATAACCATTGTAAACTGATGTGTTGCTAAAATTAAGGCTCTGCCCCGGTTGTAAATGTCACATAACCGTTCTGTTTCCAAAAAGGTACAGTAGCTAGTCTGTAGCAGGCCAGGCAAAACAGAGCTATGCTGTGCTGGATGGTCAAGAGGCTCAGAAACATGGGCTTTGTCCCAAATGGCACCCTATTCCCTAGGTAGTGCACCACTTTTGACCTGGTCCCATAGGGCTCTGGGAAAAATTGGTGCTCTATATTGGGAATAGGGTGCCATTTAGGATCTACACGTCTATTTTACTGGCTTGCCCAGTGGCCGTTTTGAGGGGGAGATGGAGAGCCACACCTGCTACATCCATCTATTTGGCTGCTTTACAGCCTACTACCCAGTTATTATCGGAGTAATTTAGGTTTACTGTTATGTGGGGAAACCCTTCATGTTAGAAGCGTTGTGAAGTCGACATGGGCTAAGACCAACCGTTTCCACTCAAGCAGGCTTAGACTCTCCTCCAGAGGTCATGGCTGTTGCCTCATCAGTGGGTGTGTGTGTTGCTCTATTTCTGTGTGTGTGTTCCTCTATTTCCATGTGTGTGAGTATGTATGTATGCAAGTGCTTAAAGACACTCTCAACCTTTTTATGATTTTACAATCTCATCTGTCTCTCTCGCTCTCCCAACCGCTTCAATCTCCTTCCCTCTCTCTTTGCATCAATTCAGACCCAAAAGGCCATCCCAGTAAATAGACACGTTGATCTCATAGCCATAATAACAGTCCTATTACTGAGGTGGAGGAGTGCGCTCAGTGTCACCTTAACATGTTACTGGACTGACATCTAGCCCTGATCAATGATGATTTGGCCTGGCTTTCAACCCACGCCTCCGCGGCACCTGCACCAGGAAATTACATTACAGCTGACCCTGCCTTGGCTCCATTAGAACGCCGCCACTTGTTAAAATACTGCCCAGGCCGAAACAATTCAACTGGGGGCCATTTTCATTCTGTAATAGAGGGACGGGCGTGCTATCATCATTGTCCCCATGAGTGAATCAATCCGGATGCCTGATATTTCGTAAAAAGCATTTGGATTAGATTGAGCTGACCCCGGTGATAACGCTGCAATCGATGGAGGAGCTGCCAGAAAACAAGTTAGGATAAGTTATCTCTCTATTAATCTCATTGCCTGTACTCAGATTGGTAATGCTTCCTTGCTGTGCCAGAGAGTATCATCATATGCCTTGATCTCCTAGTGTAAGTCCTGCAGCAGATCAGTATTTGGTACGGCTGCTATGGACACCCAAAACTCTGTCACCTCCTTTGTCTTCCCCATTGTCTCTTACAGGAAATGAGGGGGGAATGCACACACTTTGACATGCACACAGAACGTCAGACAATCCCACTGGCACACACACCAGACACCCACAAACAGACGTACGTGCGCACACAAACATGCAATGTCAGGTATGCATGCATACACAACCATGTATGTACGCGCGGACACAATGTTTTAGGTCTCTGGCTGGGCTGAGAGATCTGAGGGCTCCCGTGGTGCCGGAGCTGCTGCTGAGTGTCCAGCCACTGGCCTGGGAAAGTTTCCTCAACAGCCAGCCAGCGAGAGTGAGAGTGTGTGTTGGGTGTTGCCGCTGGCCTTGTCAGTGGGTGTGTGGAGCCGCGTTCATGTCTGCCCCGGCTCTATGGAGTGGTGCTGGTTACACGCACACACTAATCCCCTTGATCAAGGGGTAAGCATCCTTTTAGGGAGTGGACAGCCGTAGCGGCCAAGGTAGTATATAGGGGAATAGGGTGTCATTTGAGACGCAGACGATTTTCCCGCGAGAGAGTTACTCTCGGCATGATTCACATCTATTGAAATCTTATTGATGATGTTAGGTATTTTGAGACAGGGGGCAGTAGGGTGTGTTAGAAGCTCATGAAGTCACTATGGATTAGGGACTAGGTGTGATTTCTGGACAAGACCAACAGGTAACTGCCAAAATAAAGGACACACCAACATAGTGTCTTAATAGGGCGTTGGGCCACCACGAGCCACCAGAAGCCACCAGCTTCGATGTGCTTTTGTCTGGAACTCTATTGGAGGGATGTGACACCATTATTCCAATAAATTGGTGTTTTGTTCAAGGTGGTGGAAAACGCTGTCTCAGGCGCTCCAGAATCTCCCGCAAGTGTTCAATTGGGTTGAGATCTGGTAACTGAGACACACCCTTTAAACCCCCTATGCTCCTTTTGAGACCCCTCTTTCAAAGTCACAGATCTCTTCTAGTCATTAGTGCTGAGCGATTAACCGGAATTTAGTTTTTTAAACAACGAATTGACAAATGGCGGGCAGTTATTTAAATTCCATTTCGATAGTTTTTTTCCCCGTGAGCTCAGTGCGCACATTGCACAGTTTTTATTTTTAGATAAATCAGATCCAGCCTGAACTGTGGGATGTAGTAGGGAGATGGTTTCCAGCATGCCACAATTCTATGTAGTTTAGCACCTAAACCATGGTAATATGCTACCATGACCATAATCCATTGTGCATCTACTTGTTCAGTTTCTTTTACGCCTGCTACGGAAGACAGAAGAATGTGTGATTGTGAGATGATCTAGACAGCAGCTGTTGCTTCGCAAGGTATCTCTACCTGAAAATACATGATCTAAATGATTTGATGGTATTCAGCAGACATAAAAGTATGCCTTGTTTACTTTGAAGTAAATAGTGATTTTGTCAGACAGCATGGAGAT
This sequence comes from Salvelinus namaycush, assembly GCF_016432855.1. Lineage (NCBI taxonomy): Eukaryota > Metazoa > Chordata > Actinopteri > Salmoniformes > Salmonidae > Salvelinus > Salvelinus namaycush. The sequence goes on from NC_052329.1 coordinate 25,473,068, forward strand.
GATGACTTGGAATTAAATAATAGTCATCAAATAAAATAAATGTAATATACACTACTGAAATATTTTATTACACTAAAGTAATGTGAATAAATTAAGATTATAAGTGATGAGCAGTAATTGGCAGTCACTACCATCATGGGACTTTTATTAATAGTTTTATTCTGTGTTACAGCATTCAACCTACATAATGCATAGTGCATTTAATGTAAAAAAAAAAATATATAATCGAAACCAAAGTTGATTAATTGCTCAGTACGACTAGTCATGGAGCCAAAATAATGGACAACTGGGCATTTTTATACATGACCCTAAACATGATGGAATGTTAATTGCTTAATTAACTCAGGAACCACACCTGTGTGGAAGTGCCTGCTTTCAATGTACTTGGCATCCCTCATTTACTCAAGTGTTTCCTTTATTTTGGCAGTTACCTGCATGTCTCCCTTTTGTCTGCAACAGGACTAAATGAGTGTTTTTGTGTTTTTGTACCAACCAGTCCCCAGGCAGACATGGAGCCAGAACTTCATACAGCCTGTGTTCACAGAAACTAATACTGCTTGGCATTTGCTGTAGCGACAACACTCAATATAGCCAGTCTACACACGGCTAACACGAACCAACAGCAGTTAAACAAGGGCCATGTCTACTGACCAAGAGAGCGGAAAAGGAGGAGAGAGCTGGAGCGATGAAACCCTTGAGAGAAAGAGGAATAAGAGAGAGAGACGGAGTGAAAGAGAGGGAACAAGATCGAGAAGCGAGAGAGAACAAGAAAAGGAGGGAGAGGAAAAAAAGAATGTAGTGCAGGCAGACTGGCTTCTCTATCATCGGCTCCATTCTAAGATTCCCTCATAAGAAGAATTATGGCAAATGAAACCCCCTCCGGTTCTCCATGGCTGCGACTCAGGGCTATCGAGTAGCACATGGAGGAGAGTCCCTGCAGCTTTTTACCATTCATCTCTCCCCAAAGTGTTTCCATGTTCCCGGCGCTTTGTGGCCAGTTTAAGATGTCTTGGCTGCTTTGTGATGGCCTGATGTGTGCATATTTTGAAATGGGGTAATTTTCTCAACGGTTCGGCCATAGTATTTCATCCACTGTTTGCATCTGTCAGAGAGAGGCCTGAATGGAAGGAGCAGATCTTTTCCACCATAAAGAATAGAAAGTAGCTGCCTGTTGGTTGGTCGGTCGGTCAGTTGGTTTCAGTGATTAGGAACGCAGATGGACATTACAACCTTATTGACGCATTGAGCCCAGTGGAGTAGAAGAACTGCTACAGGATTGGGCTCGGACTTTCGTATGAACTTTTTTGTGTTCGTAGGCTGACACAAAAATAAGCTCTCTTAGATTTCTGGTGATTTTAGGGTCATCTCCTCTGAAATTGTACACAGTGACAGTGAACTTTGTATCGTAAATACTTTACAGACTTACGTTTTTATAGGAAGAGATTTAAAAAAAATATACAGCAGAGTAAATAGCCTGCTGAAAGCAAACAACCCCAATGGCCCTAGAAACAGAACCAACACACGAATGTGGCACCATGGTCTCTGCCAGTGGGGAGAGATCAAGAGAAGGGAGAGCGAGCGAGACCGAGGAGAGGGACAGACCGATAGAGGGAGAGAGAACAGTTGATGAGGATTTATGTCTATGTTCCAAGGCCAGCAGCCACTGGCTGGTGTTGGCCTACCTCCCAAGTAGGCCTCCAGTAAATGTGTGTTACATGACAAACCATTTCCCTATAACCCCTCTCCTCTTCTCTGACTCCCCTCCCTGGGGTGCTCTGGGGTTCCAGCCCGCCACAGGCCTCCTCTCCACTGCGCCTTCTAAATGTTGATTCACTGGTCGCCAGTGGCCTGGGCTCTCAATGGCGTTTGATCTTCACTTACAGCTGTTTAACACTGTCTCTGATTACCCTGGTGTGTGTGTGTGTGTGTGTGTGTGTGTGTGTGTGTGTGTGTGTGTGTGTTTTGGTCCATGTGTGATTTAAATATTTGACTAATGACTCATGATGACTCAGAAGTCCAAGCATCTGTATGACCTCGAAAATATCTCTGTTTTCTACTGAAAGTTTCAAATAAAGGATGTGTTTGTGTTTCTATGCCTAGGACCAGCCCCCCATACTGCTGTGTGGACCTGTACTCTCTGAGGACAGGGGAGATGGTCAAGTCCATCCAGTTCAAGACGCCCATCTACGACCTGCACTGCAATAGGGAGTACGTACAGCATAATCACTTTTCGTATTCATATAAAGTGCATTCATATCAATATATTGCAGTAATATGTTATATGAAAATCACATCCTATTTGTAATTTTCCAGAGTTTTTTGTTGTTGTAGGATTCTAGTTGTCGCCCTGCAGGAGAAGATTGCTGCATTCGATAGCTGTACCTTCACCAAAAAGTTCTTTGTTACAAGTAAGGAGCTGGGACTGTGTGTGTATCCTAAATCATACCCTATTCCCTACATAGTGCACTGCTTTTGAACAGAGTCCTATGGGCCCTGGTCAAAGGTAGTGCACTATGTAGGGGATAGGGTGCCATTTAGGATGCTGTCTGTGAATTTGGCCACTTTGGATGATAAGGCTTTGATGTATGTGTTCATGTTGAACCAGATGACACACTCATGGACGTTTGTTTTCCTTGTGGCTTTGATCAATAAAACCCCCCCTGATTATACTTCATACATTGTTCTTATCACCATGCACACACACACACACACATATACAAACACATATATATACACACACACACACACTAGATTAGTACTCACAGATGCATCTTCTCTTCAGTGAAATCAATGGACATATCATCTTGGAACAGATGTTCAGTCTCTCCTGTGTCTCTCTGTGTACATATGTGAAAACACCAAAGTGATATAGCTACCCACTAACCGTTATATAGCCAGTAGCACCAACACACAGAGCCAGAACCAGCCCAGTCACGTAACACATCAGCATTTTCCACACAAACATCCTACCACCAAAAAGACAAGCAAGTCTGTCACGCTGGCATCACCCAGCCCAAACAACCAACTAACTAAACACAGATACTGGCAGCGTTTATCCCGCAATACACAAACCACCATGCCCCCTCAAGGAGCACCACATTTAGAACAAGTCTTTGAAACCGGTCTAAACTGTTTTCACTGAAACATCATGGTAGAGCAGGCAGAAGCCCCTCTGGTAGCTTAACACATCTCAACATCACTGACAGTATGTTTATAACATGTTTACAACTCCTGATTGTAACCTCGACAACATACAGATACTCTTTTATTTATTTTTTATTTCACCTTTATTTAACCAGGTAGGCCAGTTGAGAACAAGTTCTCATTTACAACTGCGACCTGGCCAAGATGAAGCAAAGCAGTGCGACAAAAACAACAACACAGAGTTACACAAAAGCAAACGTACAGTCAATAACATAATAGAAAAGTCTATATACATGGTGTGCAAATGAGGTAAGATTAGGGAGGTAAGGGAATAAATAGGCCATAGTGGCGAAATAATTACAATTTAACAATTAAGCACCGGAGTGATGGATTTGCAGAAGATGAATGTGCAAGTAGAGATACTGGGGTGCAAAGGAGCAAAAAAATAAATAACAATATGGGGATGAGGTAGTTGGGTGGGCTATTCACAGATGGGCTGTGTACAGGTGCAGTGATCGGTAAGCTGCTCTGACAGCTGATGCTTAAAGTTAGTGAGGGGGAGATAAATCTCCAGCTTCAGTGATTTTTGTAATTCGTTCCAGCCATTGGCAGCAGAGAACTGGAAGGAAAGGCGGCCAAAAGAGGAGTTGGCTTTGGGGATAACCAGTGAAATATACCTGCTGGAGCGTGTGCTACGGGTGGGTGCTGCTATGGTGACCAGTGAGCTGAGATAAGGCGGGGCTTTACCTAGCAAAGACTTATAGATGACCTGGAGCAAGTGGGTTTGGCGACAAATATGAAGCAAGGGCCAGCCAACGAGAGCATACAGGTCACAGTGGTGGGTAGTATATGGGGCTTTGGTGACAAAACGGATGGCACTGTGCAAGACTACATCCAATTTTCTGAGTAGAGTGTTGGAGGCTGTTTTGTAAATGACATCGCCGAAGTCAGGATCGGTAGGATGGTCAGCGCAGGATGACGTGAAACAGTATATGTAACAAGGCCATTGCTGCCTGCAGATAGTAAACTGACTGCTTTTAGGAGAATTTGGTCTTAATGCGGTGTCTGCCTGCCTTTCCTATCCATGTCTGGCTGGGCCACGGGACAATGACTGTTAATCGCTCTCAATGACGCTTCCTCCTCGTGAAATGGAGACGCGTTTCTCTTTGGGGAGGATGAGGAGCAACACATGCGTCCTGTAATGTGGGTGTTTTTAGTTGTTCTTGTCTTTTATAGTGGTGTGGAGAGGGGATGAGGTTAGTTAGGTCTGTGTGTGGATGTGATTTTGGGGTTGGTGATTCCCCTTTTTCTCGATCAAATGTTTTATTTTCTCTTCATCTTTCCTTCTTTCGGCCCTTTGCTTTTTCTCTTTCCTCTGTTCTCCTCAGCCTTTTCCCCTCTCACTTAGTCTGTCTTTTATTTTCTCTTCATATCCATTCCTCTTCTCCCCCTTCCTCTCTTCTTTCTTTTCATGTCTTTTCTGTTTTCCAATATCTCATCTCATCCTCTTCTCTCTCTCCTCTGTTCCCTTTTCTCTCTCTTTTCCTCTCTCCTCTCATCCCCCTATCCACACAGGATGTGTCAGACACATGTTATCTCACTGCCTGGGCTGAGTGGGTCATTCTCCCCCAGCCGTGGAGAGCCAACAAAAGGCCATAGCATTGTGGGCTTACCTCAAGTCCTATTCACCCCGCGCCTCCCAGCCTTGACTCTTCTGAACACTAAATTACTGTCTGACTCCATCTCATCTGCACCCTGAGCACTACATTACTGTCAGCCAAACCCCTCTCCCTTTGGCTCTCTCCCTTTGCACTCACATGACCTCATATTGGTGTGTGTGTACTGGTATGTACGTTTGTGGGGGTATGTGTTTGTATATCTGTGTGTATGTGTGTGCACAAACAAGCGTATTTGTCCCCGTTACTCTCTGCGTGCATTTATGGCAGGTTCCATCATGACTCATTCTCTGTTTACAGATATGTTTGGGAGTAGTGGTGAATCCTGATTGTGGATGTGCTCAAATACCTTGAGTGTTTTGGAACTAATATATTGGTCTATTAAGCCAGACAAGCTTAATCAAGCACATATAACGTTTTTGAAATCATTTCAAATAGTATTTGAACCCATGTCTGGTGCTCTCTGGCCATTGACTCCAGTGTGTGTGTGGTTGTATTTAGTTAATTATTACTCATGTCTACTGTGAGATGACTGTTTACATCAACATCTGTGTGAGTGAGTGGACACATTTGTTCCAGTATAACAGTGCATTCAGAAAGTATTCAGACACATTGACTTTTCCCACATTTTGTTACGTTACAGCCTTGTTCTAAAATGGATTAAAAAAAATATTATCCACTCAATACCCCATAATGACAAAGCAAAAACAGGTTTTTAGACATTTTTGCTAATGTATTAAAAATGTAAAACTGAATTATGACATTTACATAAGTATTCAGACCCTTTACTCAGTACTTTGTTGAAGCACCTTTGGCAGCGATTACAGCCTTGAGTCTTCTTGGGTATGATGTTACAAGCTTGGCACACCTGTATTTGGGGAGTTTCTCCCATTCTTCTCTGCAGATCCTCTCAAGCTCTGTCAAGTTGGATGGGAAGCGTTGCTGCAGAGCTATTTTCAGGTCTCTCCAGAGATGTTCGATCGAGTTCAAGTCCAGGCTCTGGCTGGGCCACTCAAGGACATTCAGAAACTTGTCCCGAAGCCACTCCTGCATTGGCTTGGGTGTGTGCTTAGGGTCATTGTCCTGTTGGAAGGTGAACCTTCACCCCAGTCTGAGGTCCTGAGTGCTCTGGAGCAGCTTTTCATCAAGGATCTCTCTGTACTTTGCTCCGTTCATCTTTCCCTTGATCCTTTCTAGTCTCCCAGTCCCTGACACTGAAAAACATCCCCACAGCATGATACTGCCACCACCATATTCCAACGTAGGGATGGTGCCAGTTTTCCTCCAGATGTGACGCTTGGCATTCAGGCCAAAGAGTTCAATCTTGGTTTCATCAGACCAGAGAATCTTGCTTCTCATGGTCTGAGAGTCCTTTAGGTGCCCTTTGGCAAACTCTAAGTGAGCTGACATGTGCTTTTTTACTGAGGAGTGGCTTCCATCTGGCTACTCTACCATAAAGGCCTGATTGGTGGAGTGCTGCAGAGATTGTTGGCCTTCTGGAAGGTTCTCTCATCTCCACAGAGGAACTCTGGAGCTCTGTCAGAGTGACCATCAGGTTCTTGGACACCTCCCTGATCAAGGCACCTTCTCCCCCGATTGCTCAGTTTGGCCGGGCGGCCAGATCTAGGAAGAGTCTGGCTGGTTCCAAACTTCTTCCATTTAAGAATGATGGAGGCCACTGTGTTCTTTGGGACCTTCAATGTTGCAGACATTTTTTGGTACCCTTTCCTAGATCTGTGCCTCGACACAATCCTGTCTCGGAGCTCTACGGACAATTCCTTTGACCTCATGGCTTGGTTTTTGCTCTGACATGGACTGTCAACTGTGGGACCTTATATAAACAGGTGTGTGCCTTTCCAAATCATGTCCAATCAATTGAATTGACCACAGGTGGACTCTAATCAAGTTGTAGAAACATCTCAAGGATGATCAATGGAAACAGGATGCACCTGAACTTAATTTCGAGTCTCATAGCCAAGGGTCTGAATACTTATGTAAATAAGCTGTTTCTGTCGTTGTTTTTAATACATTTGCAAACATTTCTAAAACCTTGTTTTCGCTTGGGCATTATGGGGTATTGTATGTAGATTGAGGATTCAATTTTTTTAATATCTATTTTAGAATAAGGCTGTAACGTAACAAAATGTGGAAGAAGTCAAGGGGTCTGAAGACTTTCCGAATGCACTGTATACTGATAGCTTGATCCGCTTGTGAATTTATGGGCTGTTTGTCCTCATCTTCTGTATGTATGTTGACGTCCATTTGTATTTATGCTGAGCTTTTCAGTGTGTGTGTGTTTCTTTTTACTTAGAGCCACATTATGACCTAATGCGTTCTGTGGCACACAATAAAGTGGGGACTACTCCTGTCTAGATTGACTGGCAGACACACTGATCCCTATGGGGACTACTAAAGCACACACACAGTGATCCACTTTCCCCTCTCAAACACATTAGGGCTTTAAGAGAAACCGAGACACACTCGGAAGAGAGGAACTCTGACTTCTAAAGCGAATATCTACAGCAGCATTATCAGCATTCACTGTTTCTGCAACTTCTAAAAGGGAACATGTTGAAGTTAGGTAATCCCAGGGCAGTCCATTTGAGATACGCAGTTATGATTTTACGCCTTGATTGGTGTATATAAATTGGTGTGACTGTGTTGTGTCAGCCTCAATTGTGCATCCAATTTGTCCCGTGGCTGAAGGGTATGGAGAAAGTATGGAGTTCACCTTCAATAACTGTATGTTTCCTCCCGTGTGTTTTCAGGCTGCTTTCCATGTCCGGGCCCCAACCTAAACCCCATAGCACTGGGAGGACGCTGGCTAGCCTACGCTGAGAATAAGGTAGGACACAGGCACACACACACACACACACACCCATCCGTCACAGATGTACTTATCACAACAGCATATTTACAGTCCTCCAAAAAGCATTTTTTATTTGAGCTCTTTAATCTCTCAGTACAACTCATTCCAAGAAGATGCCACTAGAAATGATAACATCTGAAAACCAACAGATGTAGGTTTTTTTAATGTCTATTTAATAGGATTTTGGTATTTTCCAAAAGCAAGTCCACTCTACGCAATAGGTTTAATGGATAATTGTGTCTGGTAGTTTTCTGATTACGACCGGCCACTCAAGCAATTGACAGATGGGTCAGTGACTACTTGTTACTATGGCATTGGGCAGTAGACCGAGTAATGTTGGGAAACGTATAAGCTACTCTGTTCGTGAAGTATAGAGTAGGTCTGGGATGGATGGCTGGATCCAAGGAAATGGACAGTGGGATAGGAGAGGAGTGTTTTTAATGTGCAGCTCCTCCATATTCTGTTTCTGGTTGGCATCAGATGCAGGAGGACGATGGTTATGTATTTCTTATCTATGTTTTCCTCTCTCTCTCTCTGTGTCTCTCTCTCTCTCTCTCTCTGTGTCTCTCTCTGTGTCTCTGTGTCTCTCTGTCTGTCTGTGTGTGTGTGTGTGTGTGTCTCTCTCTCTCTCTCCCTCCAGTTGATCCGGTGTCACCAGTCTCGAGGCGGTGCCTGCGGGGACAATGCCCAGTCTTACACAGCTACAGTCATCAGCGCTGCTAAAGTAAGTCAAACACATACTCTCTCACACACACTTCCCTCCATCTCAGTGGTTGTAATAAAATCATTTACATCTGTACATTTCTGAGAAGTGATATAGGATCCACCCAGGCTTTCCCCTGTGAGTCAGACACCATTCTGAGAATCTATATCATAACCCAGACACAGGCCTTGAGAGTCAATGAGCATCTTAACTCAATTCTATGGTCCCTGTATTTGTCTGTAGGGGGTTCCATCCTGTACTGTCCTGCAATATGGGACATATGGCCCCTGTAATACTCCTCTCAGCTGGAGAGCACCGCCAGGCTACGCTAACTGCTAAGCCCTTTGATACCAAACTGAATTTATACCCCTCCGCTCTGTTGATGTAGCGGCTAAGCTATCCCACGCTACTAGCCTAGCACAGCAATTTCCTCATATGGTTCCAGTCTCCTGTCTTTTCCAAGCCTGCAAAGGGGAACTCTAATTGATTTATGAAGCCCCCTCGGGTTATTCCCATGGTCTCTCCCTCCCTTTCTCCTTAATGAGCGCTAACGGCTAGCGTGATAGCAGTCCCATTAGCCGCTAATGGCGGCTTGCGAAAGTATTCACTCCCTTGGCATTTTTCCTATTTTGTTGCCTTACAACCTGGAATTAAAATAGATTTTTGGGGGGTTTGTATCATTTGATTTACACAACATGCCTACCACTTTGAAGATGCTAAATATTTTTTTTTGTGAAACAAACAAGAAATAGGACAAGAAAAACAGACAACTTGAGCGTGCATGACTGTTCACCCCCCCAAAAGACAATACTTTGTAGAGCCACCTTTTGCAGCAATTACAGCTACAAGTCCTCTGGGGGTATGTTTCTATACGCTTGGCATTTCTAGCCACTGGGATTTTTGCCCATTCTTCAAGGCAAAACTGCTCCAGCTCCTTCAAGTTGGATGGGTTCCTGCTGGTGTACAGAAATCTTTAAGTCATACCACAAATTCTCAGTTGGATTGAGGTCTGGGCTTTGACTAGGCCATTCAAAGACATTTAAATGTTTCCCCTTAAACCACTCGAGTGTTGCTTTAGCAGTATGCTTAGGGTCATTGTCCTGCTGGAAGGTGAGCCTCCGTTCCTGTCTCAAATCTCTGGACGACTGAAACAGGTTTCCCTCAATAATTTCCCTGTATTTAGCGCCATCCATCATTCCTTCAATTCTGACCAGTTTCCCAGTCCCTGCCGATGAAAAACATCCCCACAGCATGATGCTGCCACCACCATGCTTCACTGTAGGGATGGTGTTCTCGAGGTGTTGGGTTTGCGCCAGACATAGCGTTTTCCTTGATGGACAAAAAGCTAAATTTTAGTCTCATCTGACCAGAGTACCTTCTTCCATATGTTTGGGGAGTCTCAAATCAAAGTTTATTTGTCACGTGCGCCGAATACAACAGGTGTAGGTAGACCTTACAGTGAAATGCTTACTTACAGGCTCTAACCAATAGTGCAAAAAATGTATTAGGTGAGCAATAGGTAAGTAAAGAAAACAACAGTAAAAAGACTGATAAACAGTAGTGAGGCTATATACAGTAGCGAAGCTACATACAGACACTGGTTAGTCAGGCTGATTGAGGTGGTATGTACCTGTAGCTATGGTTAAAGTGACTATGCATAAATGATGAACAGAGAGTAGCTGTAGCGTAAAAGAGGCGTTGGTGGGTGGCAGGACACAATGCAGATAGCCCGGTTAGCCAATGTGCGGGAGCACTGGTTGGTCGGGCCAATTGAGGTAGTATGTACAGTCGTGGCCAAACATTTTGAGAATTACACAAATATTCATTTTCACAAAGTCTGCTGTCTCAGTTTGTATGAGGGCAATTTGAATATACTCCAGAATGTTATGAAGAGTGATCAGCTTAATTGCAATTAATTGCAATTAATTAATTCCGGGATGCTTGCCTTCTAGGCAGAGTTGCAAAGAAAAACCCATGTCAGACTGGCCAATAAAAAGAAAAGATTAAGATGGGCAAAAGAACACAAACACTGGACAGAGGAACTCTGCCTAGAAGGCCAGCATCCCGGAGTCGCCTCTTCACTGTTGAGACTGGTGTTTTGCTGGTACTATTTAATGAAGCTGCCAGTTGAGGACTTGTGAGTCGTCTGTTTCTCAATCTAGACACACTAATGTACTTGTCCTCTTGCTCAGTTGTGCACTGGGGCCGCTCACTCCTCTTTCTATTCTGGTTAGAGCCAGTTTGCACTGTTCTGTGAAGGGAGTAGTATACAGTCTTGGCCTAAAGTTTTGAGAATGATACAAATATACATTTTCACAAAGTCTGCTGCCTCAGTTTGTATGATGGCAATTTGCATATACTCCAGAATGTTATGAAGAGTGATCAGATGAATTACAATTAATTGCACTGTCCCTCTTTGCCATGCAAATGAACTGAATCCCCCAAAAACATTTCCACTGCATTTCAGCCCTGCCACAAAAGGACCAGCTGACATCATGTCAGTGATTCTCTCGTTAACACAGGTGTGAGTGTTGACGAGAATAAGGCTGGAGATCACTCTGTCATGCTGATTGAGTTCGAATAACAGACTGGAAGCTTCAAAAGGAGGGTGGTGCTTGGAATCATTGTTCTTCCTCTGTCAACCATGGTTTCCTGCAAGGAAACACATGCCGTCATCATTGCTTTGCACAAAAAGGGCTTCACAGGCAAGGATATTGCTGCCAGAAAGATTGCACCTAAATCAACCATTTATCGGATCATCAAGAACTTCAAGGAGAGCGGTTCAATTGTTGTGAAGAAGGCTTCAGGGTGCCCAAGAAAGTCCAGCAAGCGCCAGGACCGTCTCCTAAAGTTGATTCAGCTGCGGGATCGGGGCACCACCAGTACAGAGCTTGCTCAGGAATGGCAGCAGGCAGGTGTGAGTGCATCTGCACGCACAGTGAGGTGAAGACTTTTGGAGGATGGCCTGGTGTCAAGAAGGGCAGCAAAGAAGCCACTTCTCTCCAGGAAAAACATCAGGGACATATTCTGCAAAAGGTACAGGGATTGGACTGCTGAGGACTGGGGTAAAGTCATTTTCTCTGATGAATCCCCTTTCCGATTGTTTGGGGCATCCGGAAAAAAGCTTGTCCGAAGAAGACAAGGTGAGCGCTACCATCAGTCCTGTGTCATGCCAACAGTAAAGCATCCTGAGACCATTCATGTGTGGGGTTGCTTCTCAGCCAAAGGAGTGGGCTCACTCACAATTTTGCCTAAGAACACAGCCATGAATAAAGAATGGTACCAACACATCCTCCGAGAGCAACTTCTCCCAGCCATCCAGGAACAGTTTGGTGACGAACAATGCCTTTTCCAACATGATGGAGCACCTTGCATAACGCAGAAGGGATAACGAAGTGGCTCGGGGAACAAAACATCGATATTTTGGGTCCATGGCCTGGAAACTCGTCAGACCTTAATCCCATTGAGAACTTGTGGTCAATCCTCAAGAGGCGGGTGGACAAACAAAAACCCACAAACTCCAAGCATTGATTATGCAAGAATGGGCTGCCATCAGTCAGGATGTGGCCCCGAAGTTAATTGACAGCATGCCAGTGCGGATTGCAGAGGTCTTGAAAAAGAAGGGGCAACACTGCAAATATTGACTCTTTGCATCAACTTCATGTAATTGTCAATAAAAGACTTTGACACTTATGGAATGCTTGTAATTATGTAATTAATTATACTTCAGTATTCCATAGTAACATCTGACAAAAATATCTAGACACAATGAAGCAGCAAACTTTGTGGAAATAAATATTTGTGTCATTCTAAAAACTTTTGGCCACGACTGTACATATGTACATGAATGTATAGTTAAAGTGACTATGCATATATGATTAACAGACAGTAGCAGCAGCGTAAAACAATGCGTTTCGGCGTCCCACATGCCTTTCGGCGAACACCAAACATGTCTGCTTATTTCTTTCTGGCCACTCTTCCGTAAAGCCCAGCTCTTTGGTGTGTACGGCTTAAAGTGGTCCTATGGAGAGATACTCCAATCTCCGCTGTGGAGCTTTGCAGCTCCTTCAGGGTTATCTTTGGTCTCTTTGTTGCCTCTGATTACTGCCCTCCATGCCTGGTCTGTGAGTTTTGGTGGGCGGCCATCTCTTGGCAGGTTTGTTGTGGTGCCATATTCTTTCCATTTTTTTATGGATTTAATGGTGCTCCGTGGGGTGTTTTAAAGTTTAGGATATTCTTATATAACCCAACCCTGATCTGTACTTCTCCACAACTTTGTCCCTGACCTGTTTGGAGAGCTCCTTGGTCTTCATGGTGCCGCTTACTTGGTGGTGCCCCTTAGTGGTGTTGCAGACTCTGGGGCCTTTCAGAACAGGTGTATACATACTGAGATCACGTGACAGATCATGTGACACTTAGATTGCATACAGGTGGACTTTATTTATTTAACTAATTATGTGACTTCTGAAGGTAATTGGTTGCACCTGATCTTATTTAGGGGCTTCATAGCAAAGGGGGTGAATACATATGCACGCACCACTTTTCCGTTTTTTTAAGTATTTTTTTTGTGTATGTCCATTACATGAAATCCAAATAAAAAGCCTTTTAAATTAAAGGTTGTAATGCAACAAAACAGGAAGAACACCAAGGGGGGGTGAATACTTTTGCAAGGCACTGTACATCAAAAAGAGCAGCGGCAGCAGCGCTGAAGTGTTAGCCTGGCTAGCGGAGGGAGGGGGAAACGAGGTCCCGGTCTGCAGCCGCCGTTTAGACTATATATTATCATCTCAATATTTTCACTGCTTCCCCCCTCCTCCGGTCTACAACGCCACACTCCGACTGAGTGCTGCTGTCCAGAGACTTGGAAGGCGAGAGGGGGCGTGGAGAGAGCGCTAAGGGGAAGATTTTGGGGAGTATTTCCAAGCATTTTGTAGGAAATAATATTTTCTAACAGTGCATAATTCCAGCTGTATTGTTCCTCATACTAATCACTGGAATGTAAACATAAAGCAAAACTGCGTGTGTGATGCTCTGCATCAGTGTGGAGGCTCCTCCATGTCCTCTCCGGGCCTAGCCAGGGTGTCTGACTCAAACACCTCTGTGGCCTGGGCCAGGCCAGGCTCAAGGAAATGGATAGACTCCACTTAAGCAGCACTATCTCACCGCTACACTTTCCTGAGCTAATGGAGTCTGTATACTGTGTGTGTGTCAGCGCAAAGGGGCCCCGGAGAACCTAATCAGGTATTCAGGCCAGGCAGCACTGTCAATACCATGTGGCGCCTCTCGTTTGTTGGGTCTATGCATCACACACTCACCCACCCACACACACTCCCTCACTTGGTGACTCCACCTAGCCCACTAACAGACTGGCGTGTGTAAATTGCTCAGAGCCCCATCAATAATGAAACAGTGCGTTTGGCTCCTAATTGATCAACACTAATGTGTTTTCTAATCACTGCAGTGTGACGTTTTAGTGCTAATCCAAACAGGAGCCATTGATCTGTGTAGGGCTGAGAAGGGGGGAGTCTGGGGAGGAGAGACTGGTGGCAGACACTTGGCTCCTGCTGTTTCAGCACTCCACATCATCAGCAGCAGCTGATAGCATTGAGTAAATAGCCAGTCTCTCTCTCACAGACACACACGCACACACGCTTATAGGCATGCGTAGACACAGTCGTTCTATATTGATCAACACTTCTCTCCCAGATCCCCTTAGTCAAACAGACATACTGGTGTCTTTATTGGAAGTGTCTAGTTGGTTTATGACGATGAGCCCAATCTGATGTTTGTTTCCTGCTATTCTCCACCTCCCCCCTCTCTCCCTTCTCCTCCCCCCTCTCTCCCCTCTTCTCCCCCCTCTATATATGCGCTGCTCTCCCTCCCCCTTCCCCCTGTCGTTCTGGTTAGACCCTAAAGACTGGTCTCACCATGGTGGGGAAGGTGGTGACCCAGCTAGCTGGTACTCTACCCACTGGCGCCCCCGACGAGGAGGGTGCTACCCCCCACAGCACCACCCGCCGAAGCCCCCATGCCCCCGGAGTAATCACCGTCATTGACACACACAATGTGGGAGAGGGACAGGTATGTGTGATCACTAAGTTATAGACCCTGGCTCTCCAACCGTGTTAAATCACCTTCTGATGTAATGGTAAGAAAATATACATGTTCTGCAACCAGAAATGGAAGAAGAAGGAATACTGCAAAAAAATTGTTTTCACACAATGTGGAGTTTAAAAGATGTTGTTGGAGAGGTACATGTATTACTGTGTCTTACCGTCTGTGTTATGGACCATTGCTCTGAAGTAATGTTGAAAAAGTGTACAAAGCGAAACATACATCTTGGTTGGTTTTTGTGTATGTAGTAATCCTTTTGGGGTTGTTTGAACAATAATTCTCACCTGATAATAATGTGTCATCACTACCTTTTATAAACTGTCCCAACCTACTGTATCTCAGTAGACTGCCACTGGCTGCTCGATACATCATGGGAATGTGTCTCTTCCTGCTTTTGGCACAGGTCCCAAGTGAAGACCAGGCCATAGAAATGGAATGATTTAACACAAAATAAAGAACCACATAAATCATTTTTCTTTCAGTTACATACATGTATTTGTTTAGGGGGTAGATCAGCTTTAATATTGCAGCTCTTACTCATTCAAGGGTTTTTCTTTGAGTCCTGACCTCAACCTGATTGAGATGCTGTGGCATGACCTCGAGAGCAGTTCACACCAGACATCCCAAGAATATTGCTGAACTGAAACAGTTTTGTGAAGAGGAATGGTAAAAAATTCCTCCTGACCGTTGTGCAGGTCTGATCCGCAACTAAAGAAAAGACGCCAAAGAACCAAAGAGCCAAGCCAAAGAACACCATCCCAACCGTGAAGCACGGGGGTGGCAGCATCATGTTGTGGGGGTGCTTTGCTGCAGGAGGGACTGGTGCACTTCACAAAATAGATGGCATCATGAGAAAGGAAAATGATGTGGATATATTGAAGCAACATCTCAAGACATCAGTCAGGAAGTTAAAGCTTGGTCGCAAATGGGTCTTCAAAATGGACAATGACACCAGGCATACTTCCAAAGTTGTGGCAAAATGGCTTAAGGACAACAGGGTCAAGGTATTGGAGTGGCCATCACAAAGCCCTGACCTCAATCCCATAGAAAATTTGTGGGCAGAACTAAAAAAGTGTGTGCGAGCAAGGAGGCCTAAAAACCTGGCTCAGTTACACCAGCTCTATCAGGAGGAATGGGCCAAAATTCACCCAACTTATTGTGGGAAGCTTGTGGAAGGCTACCCAACACGTTTGACTGAAGTTAAATCATTTAAAGGCAATGCTGTCAAATACTAATTGAGTGTATGTAAACTTCTGACCAACTGGGAATGTGATGAAAGAAATATAAGCTGAAATAAATCATTCTCTCCACTATTATTCTGACAATTCACATTCTTAGAATAAAGTGGTGATTCTGACTGACCTAAGACAGGGAGTTTTTACTAGGATTAAATGTCAGGAATTGTGAAAAACTGAGTTTAAATGTATTTGGCTAAGGTGTATGTAAACTCCCAACTTCAACTGTATATATGTTTTACAGACACAGTATGTTTTACATTAGTTATCTTGTTATTAGTTGTTATTATTCCCAACCTTCAGCTCCATTCAACCCCTCCCATCTATCTCTTAACACCATCCATATTGGATTTCTATTTGCCATATATGTTAACTGTGCTGTTATGTTTCACAGAAGTTCTGAATCTTTTCTATTCTCATAACTTCTACAGATTGTAAAATAAATATATATATTTTTTGCTAAAACTATTATTATATTATTGATTATTGACTATGACTTTTAAAATCACCCAGTATTGCTATCTGCCGCGTTAGCTCCAGGTAAATGTTGCAATTCTTCAGCCATTCCTGGACCTGTGACCACAAGCTACATATGGACAGTACCAAAACAAATGATTGAATTATTCTGTCTCTTCGCAGCAAAATCTGCCAAGGTTGTATCCCCCATATTTATAACATTGTATTGGTTTGCAAGAATTTCGTATAATAATTCAATTGAAATATTCTAAGTTTTGAAATCCGCCGTCATTTTGCGTATCAGTTCATAAACCATGTGCTATGGAATCGGTACATCGAAAATCTCTTCCCAGCTATTTCGCAATCTATATGGCACAGCTGTCAATTTTTTGGGTCCAATAAATGAAACTGTTAAACTTTTTTATTTATCACAATTTTCTTTAACCAACTATGGTCTTTAATGCAGGGCCGACAGACAAGTTCCCTACTTTTTCCCTCTTCCACTTTGCTCTTCCATTTTTGCAGTAATGCTGCAATTAGTTGGTTGTAATTTTGAGTAGAGCAGACATTTCCATATATTTTTCTTAGCTGCATGTGTGACATAACTCCACCAGTATAATATTTGTAAATTATATAATAAACACGACTATTTCGTTTTTAATACATTTCAATTTTTTTTTAAAAATCTATTAGTATTTTTGAGTTTAACCACTGTTTGTTCTGTTTTTTTCTTGTGGATTAAATTGAAATTGCAACCAACTTTCTATGGCTTGTTTTTAACAATAGCGATATTTTGGGAGTTTTCCTTTTCAAATATTAAAAGTGCGAGGTTGTAATCTGAATAAAGGGAAAAAGGCTATTCTTGAAAATGGGGTGAGACATTCTTTTTAATTTGCTAGAGAACTAGTTTGGATTTAAGTAACTTTTGTTACATGTTGTTGAAGCCTGTAGTGAGAGGTCTAATGCTTTAATATTTAATGATTTCTTCCGTCCGAATTCATATTCATTATATAAATAGGCCTGTTTAATTTTTTCTGGCTTGCCGTTCCAACTAAAATGGAATGTATTTTTTATTATAATTTAAATAACGGTTCGCTAGGTGCAGGCAAGACCATAAGAAAATAGGTCAACTGGGATGAGACTGAAGAGTTAATCAGGGTCATTTTTCCACAAATAGACAGGTATTTTTCTTTCCATGGTAGCAAGATCTTCTCTATTTTTGCTAAGTTTCTATTTACATTTATTGGAGTGAGATCAAGTATTTCTTTCAGGATATGTATACCGAGTATGTCCACATCACCATCAAACCATTTTATTGGTAAACTACATGGTAATGTAAATGTTGTATTTTTAGTGATCCAATATGTAATATTATACACGTTTTCCTCCTCTTGACAGTTTAACACTTTCTGAGAAGTAGCCATTGTTTACTATTTTACACCTAGGGTTACTATACATGACTTTAACCCATTTCATAAGAGATTCTCCAAAATTCAAATGTTCCAGGCATTTATTTATGAACTCCAGTCGTACTGTGAAAAACATGGGCGAGGATCTTTGTTGAATAAGTTCCTCCGTTTCTTTTTGTTTTTCCTGTAATTTATTCCGAGCCTTTGGTACAGTTTTATTGGTATCTATCTGTTCTGTTAGAAGGTCTATTTCCTTTGTTAATATGGACTATTTTGACCTAAACATTTAAGTGTTCCATACAATAAGGGGATCTGCTATACCTATGTTATGTCGGAAAAATTCTGTTAAATTCCTCTGTTCTAGTTGTTTTTATCATCCGTTAGGGTTTGATTCAATTTCCAATATCCTTGCCCACGTGGAAATTCATTAAGCGTAATGTATATGCCAATTATCTGATGGTCCGACCGTGTTCTGTCCCCTATCAACACTTTTTAAACTTTTGGTGCCAACGAGAATGACATAAGAAAGTAGTCAAGACGACTAGCTTGATTGAGCCTCTGCCATGTATATCTCACTAGGTCAGGATATTTAAGCCTCCATATATCCACTAGTTCCAATATATCCATGACATTTGTGATTTCCTTTAGAGCATGAGGGTGATAGTTTGTAGTATGATTTCCTTTACGATGCATTGAGGTATTATAATCTCCCACCAGCACAGCTGTTCTTTGTTTGCATCAAACTGAACTCTGTCTCTAGACATTCTCTCATCAGAGTTAGAAGTGTTTTTTACTGATGCGTTGTGGGTAACCAGAAAACGTTCCCAGGTGTCCGTTTCCTTGTACAGTATCTTTAATAGAGTGTCACATTTACTGAGCTACAGCCTTACATGTTTACACTTCTCACATACAAGGCCCTTTTACACACACAACGTTTAAATCATAACAGATTCTCTATCCTCTCTTCCCTCCTTTTTCTTGTACTTTCTGACCTCCATAAACACACCTTTTGGGTTTTGTGGTGAGAAACCACCCAGGTTAAACTTTTTTAAATCCTCTGCTAGAGCGAACACAGGAGCCCACCAACCAACCCCACACCCCACACACGTACCTGACAGTACCTCGGGGCCTAAGGTGGGATTTATTTTGCTTTCTCACTCATATTTTCCCAGCTCGGCCTTCGCCACAGCGCCAGCTTTTTTAAGACGTGGGGAGACTTAATGAATGCACTGCTAATCATCACCAGTAACCTCACAAGATGCTTGAACTCCGTCCTCTATTTTTGACACATTCCTCTCTTCCTAGCTCCCTTAGTGAAAGGGTGTCTGTGTAATGCTCACCGTATTGTTGGTTATAGCCGCTATGTATAAGGGGCATAAGGTTACTATAAATCCATACCATGCCTTTTATTGTAGTGCAGTGGAAGAATCATTGAATTCCTAAACTATGACCACACAACACTGTGTGTGTGTGTGTGCGCGTGCGTGCGCATCCCAGTCTCCTGAGGGCTCCTCCAGACCGGGGCTAAGTTCCTCAGATGCAGGTCTGCACTGTGTCACCAGCAATTTTACAGTAACCCTACACTGCACATAAACACAGTTAGGAGAAAGAGGGAGAGAGGAGGGGGCGAGAGAGAGGAGGGAGGGAAAGAAGGGGGATTTCTGTGTGACTTCAGCGTATAGCTGTGTGTTATATAGGTTTTGCGTTGCTTTCTTGCCACATCTCTCCACTCACACTATTAGTTTGTTGACTCTTTCATTGGAAGTGGTGACCCCTCTTTACACACACACATTCCTCCTGTATAATAGGTTTACTCTCCAGAGGTAGCCCCCGACACTAATTCTGCTTTTCAAAGGGCTTCAGCAGGATTCCCTCACAGAACAACATTGTGCCTCTGATGTAATAAAAGGGGTCTGGCTTATGTCTCCCCTTTTCCTTGTTCTTCTCTTTCCCTCCTTTCCTCTCTCCTTCTCTCCCTCCAGTCCAGTCTGAAATAAAGGGCTCAGTTGAGCTCAGTGGTTGTTTTTGTGTTTGGACTGGCTCATATTAATACGAATGCAGCAATGCTCCCAGCTCCTTAATGCAACACTAGACCAGATTTATCACTTTAAGACCGACCTGCTCTTTCTCGCTCCCTTTTGCTTGCTCTTTCTCTCTCCCCCCATCTCTCCCTTCTCCTTTCTCTCTCTCTCACTCTTTCTCTGGCCTTATGTCTGAGCTTAGTTATAATCTGTTCAAGACCAGAAACGTTTACACACACAATGTCTCTGGCCTGAGAACAGACTCATACTCAGCATCACTGTGATTTTTTTTTGCACAGTCGCAGGACTTAGAGCTTAGCTACTGGTCTGAGATCAGCCTCTTGTCAGGCGTCTTAGTTTTCATGCAGCACATGGAGACAGATGACGGGCATAGTGCTGCGGTGACAGTATAGAAAGAGTGAGAGAGAGTGTTCTCTCTTTTGCTGCTGAATGTCTTGCCATTCCAAGCCTCTTTCTGGTGTTTATTGGCATTATTGCTAATTACATCCACAAGGGGGCAATGGTCTTTACCAATGGGATTGTAACATATTAATTTTCCATTATTTTACAGCAAGATGCAAAAGAAGTCCATGTGTTGGAATTTGGTCCCGCTCTGTGTAAATTCTGTTGTGTGTGTGTGTTCCAGGTCCTGGTGAGTGAGGACTCAGATGGAGAGGGAGTGGTGGCCCACTTCCCAGCCCATGACAAACCCATATCCTGCATGGAATTCAACCCCAGCGGTAAGGAGATGGCTCACTGCAACACACACACACACACACACACAGGCATACACACCAAAAGTATTTATTTTGGATGTAAAGAACGCTAACCTGAATTTGAAGGTTTTGGCAATCAATCCATAGTGAAGAAAGTGAGTTGAGGGATGAGGAGTTATTTGTTGTTGAGTGTGAACCCAGATGAAGGGAACACAACCTCACTGTCCAGGTCTTAAAAACCTCTTCTGTGGGACTCCAGGGTGTGTCCCAGTCTTAACCTCTTCTGTGGGACTCCAGGGTGTGTCCCAGTCTTAACCTCTTCTGTGGGACTCCAGGGTGTGTCCCAGTCTTAACCTCTTCTGTGGGACTCCAGGGTGTGTCCCAGTCTTAACCTCTTCTGTGGGACTCCAGGGTGTGTCCCAGTCTTAACCTCTTCTGTGGGACTCCAGGGTGTGTCAGAAAGGGCCTATGAAGTGGGGATGTATGTGTCTGTGTTACAACGGTAGTCAGTGGGGCCTGTGCCTGAGGGTGCATGCACTCACCTGCAGTCAACACACAATGGAAGTGGCTTGATCAAGCAGGCCCTGCAGTGACAATGGCACTTCATCCCACTGTGGGAGAGTGACAACAACCATGCATTGATATGTGAAGTCACACACCGGGGCACTCCCTTTGTGTTTCTGTGATCACACTCACTCAGTCAGGCCTTGATGTCGGTCCGACACCCGGTAGACAGCCTTAGGTGTGTGAGGTGTTGAGTTACGCAGCTCACCTCACAACAGATGAGTTACGTTGCTCTCCTCACAACGGAAGAGAGGTTAGTTAAGAGGCGTTAGAGAGTTTGGCGTGTCAGTAGTCACTGGGATCATAGACCCAAAATTCATCTAACACACTCACCCGTGTCACAAGGGCTTTCAGACGTTGAAAACACAATGCAGCCTTAAAGGTCCAACGCAGTTGTTTTTTCTCAATACAAATCATTTTTGGGTAACAATTTAAACCTTACTGTGATTGTTTTCAATTAAAATGGCCAAAAATAAACATAAATAGCTTCTGAGCAAAGGGCAATTTTTAAAGCAAGAATTTTGCTATGAATGTCTGGGAGACTGAAAATTAGCTGTTATTGGCAGAGAGGTTTGGAACTCTTTCTTATTGGTCTATTAACTAATTTACCACATTGTGATGTCACCATACAAACCAAAACTCCATCCCACCAAAACGTGCTGAAATTTAAGGCGGTCTTTTCAAACAGCTCTTACACTATAAAAGGGTATTATTCCAACCTCATAGTGTTGAAATATACACTGAGTGTACAAAACACTGTCTTTCCATGACATACAGTGCCTTTGGAAAGTATTTAGACCCCTTGAACTTTTGCACATTTTGTTACGTTACAACCTTATTCTAAAATTGATTTAAATATTTTTTTTTTTAAATCTTCAGCAATCTACACACACACTACCCCATAATGTCAAAGCAAAAACAGTTTTTTTTGAAGTGTTTGCAAATGTATTAAAACAGATACCTTATTTATATAAGTATTCAGACATTTCTAAAGCATTGAAGGTCCCCAAGAACACAGTGGCCTCCATCATTCTTAAATGGAAGAAGTTTGGAACCACCCAGACTCTTCCTAGAGCTGGCCGCCCGGCCAAACTGAGCAATCGGGGGAGAAGGGCCTTGGTCAGGGAGGTGACCAAGAAACCAATGGTCACTCTGACAGAGCTCCAGAGTTCCTCTGTGGAGATGGGATAAACTTCCAGAAGGACAACCATCTCTGCAGCACTCCACCAATCAGGCCTTTATGGTAGAGTGGCCAGACGGAACCACTCCTCAGTATAAGGCACACGACAGCCCGCTTGGAGTTTGCCATGAGGCACCTAAAGGACTCTCAGACCATGAGAAACAAGATGCTCTGGTCTGATGAAATCAAGATTGAACTGGCTTGAATGCCAAAGACTAAGTGAATCCAGGTGAAAGCTAAGATCCCTTATTGATGTCACTTGTTAAATCCACTTCAATCAGTGTAGATGAAGGGGAGGAGACAGGTAATCATTACTTTCATTATTTTAGGCTATCTGGTGTTAGTGCATAAGGCTAAACTTTAGGGTTTAACTATACACGCGCCAATTGCCAGATAATGCTTTTGGGAATGGCAAAGAAAGTTAACATCAATCTACAGAGGCAAAAAGGCCATTGTCGAAGTTAAATTCAATAAGACAAAAGCTGAGAAAGGAGAGTTGAAAATATAGATAAGTGAGGGCCATAAAAGTAATGTTTGGAAAATATTTGGTGAAGTGGTAAAAGAGGATGATGGCAGTGCTGGCTATGTTTGGCGGCAGGTAGCCTAGTGGTTAGAGCGATGGACTAGTAACCGAAAGGTTGCAAGATCGAATCCCACGAGCTGACAAGGTAAAAAAAAAAATATATATATATATAAATCTGTCTTTCTGCCCTTGAACAAGGCAGTTAACCCACTGTTCCTAGGCCGTCATTGAAAATAAGAATTTGTTCTTAACTGACTTGCCTAGTTAAATAAAGGTTAAATAAAATAAATAAACAATTGATTGTGAGGCGCTATGCAAATTCGACAGTCACAAGACAGAACTTCAAATAGGCCTATGGCATGTCAAGGAACTGTGTAGCCTACTGTTTAGATGGGTTAAATGGAAACTGAAATCTGGACATTGACTAACTAGAATAACCTACTGTTTTTTTTGGCGAATTCCAAAGTCCTCTGATAATACTAGTCCTGTGCGAATCGACATCCCTGTGTTTTGAGATAAAAGTGCTCGCGGTTTGAGCAAGAAAACAATAACTGATTCGATAAATTGAACAAAGTGCTGCGCATAGCCTATATGAAGGGCCTACATGTATCAACTTTCAGTGAATGCTTTTGTTTATACGTTGTGCGAATTAATTGAACATCACCAAATGCATCATAAAAAAATATTGCGCCGATTTAATGCAACCCTTGCTGTTAATAGATCGCAAAGCTGCATTCAACTGAGCTAAACGTTTGGAACAAGTTCACTTTCTCATCCATAGCCTAAAAACGCATATCAATTGCAAGTTAGCTGTTTAGCTTACATCTGAAGGCTGGTGGCATTAAGGATGTCTGCTGTGGATCATTAAAATATCCTCAAATCAAATATTATGGCGACACCATACCAACGATGGTTTGGTATGGTTTAGAAACCTGCGAACGAAGCTCGCGTTATCAATGTAGCATGTTATCGCCTGGACTTGTTGAAATATCTCAACACCTAGAAGAAATAAACTCCAGACATCCGTCATAACTGAGAATTACAGGGGGCAGATTGTAAAAACGTCCTCTGGAATAATGTACTTTCTGGGGTAATAAATACATAATCATCGTTCTCTAGTAATACCAGTCCCTTGCGAATATGGCTATAGCCTTAATAATAACTCCTACATAATTAAGCATTTCTTGCAGTAAAATTATACACCAAATATAGGCAACATATAGTCGGGCGGTTTGCTAATGAGTTGTTAGCAATTGCTGGCGGGTGCGGGTGAACAAACCGTTGACCTGCAGCGCCACTAGTTGCTACAACCTATGAATTAAAGTTTACAACGTAGGTGCACACAGGTCGAGAGATACATTTGAGTTGCACACTCTTGATTGCATCTAGCTGATCTAGTATGTAATCATTAGTCCAACATTTGCAAACGAGTTTCAATTGGACAACTTCGGATATGTTTATCCCTGTTTAGTTTGCCTCTGTTTTTCTAAATGCACTCCTAATCACAGTTCACTTTCATTGCAGCCATGTTGTATTCCTACTTGCATCTATGCTCTCTCCTCCTCTCACCTTTTCCCTTTGCTTGTGGACTTCAATGCACAACACATAAGCTGTATGTGACCAGGTGAAAAAACCTTTCCAAACCATATCATAACCACTCCACACAGCCTACATTGTTGTCACCATATTAGCTAAAGTAACATCATAGTCATCATAACTCATAGAACTAACGCATTAGTAAACCCGCTATAATTATGCAGTAACGTTACAGTGTTAAATCAGTAAGCAGTTTAGCACTTACATCGGTGGGCCCCGGTGGCAATGAATTAGTCAATCCAAAAGCTTACCTTGACTTGGAAGAGTTCCAGTGTTGTGTTGGATAGTCATAGCCAGCTAGCTAACGTGGCGTCCCTCTGTTTGAGCAGGTCGTTTAAGTAAGCTAAACTAGCTAGCTGGATTTTCTAGCTAAGTATTTGAAACTGAAAGTGAAAAAAATTACTCTCTCTCTTGCGTCTCCTTCATTTTGGAAGAAATTAAATTGTTCAAAACTGTTCAACTATTGTCTTTGAGTCAACTACTCACCACATTTTATGCACTGCAGTGCTAGCTAGCTGTAGTTTATGCTTTCAGTGCTAGATTAATTCTCTGATCCTTTGATTGAGTGGACAACATGTCAGTTCATGCTGCAAGAGCTCTGATAGGTTGGAGGATGTACTCCGGAAGTTGTCATAATTACTGTGTAAGTCTATTGAAGGGGATGAGAACTATGAGCCTTCTAGGTTTTGTATTTTAGTTAATGTACCCAAGAAGGACAGAAGCTAGCTGTCCTTCAGCTACACCATGGTGCTACCCTACAGAGTGCTGTTGTGGCTAGTGTAGACATTAATTGCAAAACAGTGTGTTTTAACCTCACTAGGGTAGGGGGCACTATTTTCACCTCCGGATGAAAAGCGTGCCCAAAGTAAACTGCCTGTTTCTCAGGCCCAGAAGCTAGGATATGCATATAATTGGATTAGTAAACACTCTAAAGTTTCCAAAACTGTTAAAATAATGTCTGTGAGTATAACAGAACTGACATGGCAGGCGAAAACCTGAGAAAATGTTTTAATCTAAAAATGACAACTTTTAAAATGTTTAAAAATATATATTTTTATGAAATTCACTGAGGAGGATGGTCCTCCTAGGGCGCACCGGTTTGAGTGTGTCAAGAACTGTAGCGCTGCTGGGTTTTTCACGCTCAACAGTTTCCCATATGTATCAAGAATGGTCCACCAACCAAAGAACATCCAGCCAACTTGACACAACTGTGGGACACATTGGAGTCAACATGGGCCAGCATCCCTGTGGAACACTTTAGACATTTTGTCCTGTCCATGCCCCAACGAATTGAGGCTGTTCTTCCCCAGTCAGATGAACTCGTGGATACCATTTTTAAGTCTCTTCATGCAGTGTGAAGGAAGTTGCTAACAAGCATTAACACAATTGCTAACTGGAATTCTTTTAACTGCTAGTATGCTAGCAGATACCATAGACTTCCAGTCATTGCGCTAATGCTAGTTGGCATTGGCTCACAAAACTACCTCTAACTTCTTTAATACTAGATGCAGAGACTTACAAGTGGTATCCATGAGTTCATGTGACTTTGGCTTCATTGCCAAAATCCCGTAGTATCCCTTTAAGGAGAGAGACTGTGTGTGTGTGGTTCAGTTTTACCCAGAGTGCCGTGGATGCTTCCTGGCCTCACTCTACACCAAATGATTTTGCACTGGCGTCTTCCCCCTTTTATGGATTGTTCCCCCTCGGAAATAAAGGCACCACACAGTGCAGTGTGTCTGCATGTGTGTGTGGTGTGTGTGTAAAGGAGCAGCTAATAAAGTAGCTGCTGAGTGATGGTGCTTACTGTGACCTCCAGTCTTTGGTAGGAATCCTTCACATGCCTCTGCTTCTGACCAGACTAGAATGCACCTCCCAGGAAAAAATTGTCAGATTTATAACACACACACTTTTTTGTAACAAACATTCACCGCCTTTATACATGAACTAAATGTATACCTTTGTACACATACACATCCTCAATCATTTGCTTACAAACACATAGACTAACCCATGCACCCATTGACAATATGTGTGACAATAAATCCCCAACACACACCCTTGTACAGATTATGTTTTACGTCTTCACATGCACTCGAGTCACAGATACACTCACACAAAGCGCACGATCACTCTGACACGGCACACACAGTAATCACCTTCACATACATAGCGTGCTCTCCAAGCAGGTAAATGCAACATTTAATCTAGAAGGATTGTTACTTGGAGGTTTAGCAGAGCTGTTGTTTGGCAATTACAGAACAACTCCGCCCCCTCTTCAAATCTTCTTTCCCTGGCCTGTATGACCGGTCCAGTCTGTAGGGGGCGCCCTTGGTTCACCTTGACGACCTAGAGTTGACTCAGTCGACCTTTACCCTATATGTGTGTGCGTGTTTGTGTGTGTGTGGAGCCGAATTTACCAGGAGCAGGGGTGCCGCCGCTCTGGCCATCCGCACAGCGTCCAGCCGGCAACCGTGACCACCTTTTCATTGTACTGTGAAGTGTAACACACTGAGTATACACAATGTTTGTGTCCCAAATGTCCACTTCAAGCACCCCCCACCTCCCTACTCCTGTTAACTTTACTGCCAAATCACCACATGGGTGCGTTGCCACCTCATTTATGCCTGCCCAAGTCTGAAAGACCTTAAGAGTTTTGAATTACGACGGTGTCGGGGCACCCCGAAAAGTACCCCCAAGAGCCACGTTTCTTTCTCTTTTTTCCCCTTAGCAAGGTAAGGGTAAGTGTGTTAGTGTGTGCGGAGTAGCTGCATAGTCCTCCCCACTTCGATGCCTTTCATCATTAAGCCTCATGATCAAAACAACTGCCACGTTGGTCTCTGAAGCCGCCTGCTGTAGAGTAACAGAGAGCGAGGCGAGTCCCTTGGTCTTGATTGGGTGACTCGCAGTCTGTTTGTCCTGAATTAACTGCACAGAGAGAGCAAAATGAAGAGAGAAGAAAAGGACGAAAATTGTCTCAATCTACCGTAGGGCCTTCAGTACCATGTCTCCTTCTAACAGTGGTCAAGTCAACCCCAAAAACCACCAGAGCCAGTATGAAACAATGCTATGACTCGACAGCTCAGTGACTGGTCCTGGAAAGCCCAACAAGTCCAACCCAAGAAGCATGACGCAACAAACCCCATAGAACTGCTTGTGTATGTTGGAGTGACTACACAGACAGCGGAGTGGTTATGGGGTGACTGGTCTGGCACCCTGTCCTGGCTGTGTGGCGTTCAGAGGTTCTATTCCTAGTGGTGTAATTAGAGGATAGGATGCTGCTCTGTTGAAGGCAGTTGTGAAGCTACACGCACACACACCCTTTAACAGCTGTAAGCTGTTTTATTTACCTCATCTCCTTCACTCCTTCACTACAATCTGTCTCTCCTTCACCTCTTACCCTCGCACTTCACATCATCTTGACTTGATTATTAGCTGAGATGCCCAAGGTCAAAGACACATTGTTTTAACGGTAGGGCCTGTGAAACAGTTTGTGTGGAGGGTGGTTTGATTAAAGTGTGTAAGGCTGTATGCAGTGTATGATTAGGTGGTTGGACAGGAGAGACACTCGCTCTCTCTCGCGCTGTTTGTAATTCCTCTCAATCACGCCACTGATAAGAATCTTGGAATCTGTTCCTCCATGGAAGATTAGTTCAGCGTTGCTCGCTCATTTACAGGAACTCAACCTCACAACCGCTCTTAAAGAGACACACACACGACGACACACACTGAACCTAAACATCTTGTTTAATAAAAAAACAATGTTACTATTCTACAAACATTCACTCGCCTAACTAACCTCACACCTCTTAAATATCTACAAAGTCTTGGTAAACGAGGCTAGAACTAATCTCCAGCCACACTGCCTTAGCCCACTAAAGCCCAGCCCATGTTTAGTAACACAGCATCATAATGAATAGCCTGGTGAATTGATGATCGAAACATGGAAAGTGCCAAGCAGCTGTGTCATGATGAAGAAGGGTCACTGTGGTGTCATAACTCCTTGATGTGTGAGAGAGAGTCAGGCCTTCACCCCAACTCCCAGCTAACCCACACCACACATGCTGAACACGAGGGAGACACCCCGAAGATACAACCTCCACACCCCCAGCTGACTCATTAGCCTGCAACGAGCTGTCTTCACACACAGCAAGCAATTACCACTCCCCTTGTGGTTGTATCTTCGTGTTATGTGAAGTGGTGCTTTCTCTTTATTTTCACACTCATTTAGCAAGATGTGCAGCTGTGTGTGAGTGCGTGTGCATGCGTGTGTGTACATGTGACATTTGTGTGTGTGTGCCAACCATATCCGTGTTTGTGCTTTTTAGCACCATGTCACAGAGTTCTCAGAATCCCTTGTTTTACCCAGTAGCAGGGCTGTCCATCCACCATTGGCCAATCACAGAGGATTAAACCCCCATGGGGTCTGCCAGTCGTTGGGACCTTTCCTGCCCCACACACACACCTGCCCATGCCACGCCCTGGGAATCATAGCTTTAGTAAAGCGCCGCTGTCCTCCTTAGGTAAAGCTGATGATCTATATATTTTTCCCCAGCGAGCTCTGTCATAATCTATGTAATTCTCTCCCTTTCTCTTTATTTTTTCCTCTACTTTTATATCCCTTACTCAGTTTTTAGCTGTTAAAATTTCCCCGGATAATGATTTTGTCTATTCTAGAGATCTATTGTGGATTTCCCACTGTGACTGTCCACCGTCTGTCCAACTGAAGACAGCCTGCTAGCAAGGTATTGTGCTTTCAGCTTTTGGCTCATAAAAAAAATGATATAGCTGCACACTCCTTCCTGGGTCAGTTTTGTTTTGAAGAGGTCTTCCACAGTACTGTAATGAAAGGCTACTGAAATTGGATACATAGCTGTAACGATGAATTGTGCTCTGCTCTCGCGTACAGAGTTTATGTAGTATGTCTGTACGGTGTGTGCAGTGGTCAGTGTCTAGTGTGTGTGTTTACAGTGTAGTCTTAAGTGCCTGATGAATTTGCAGAGCTACCAGACCTATGCTAGGTCTCCCTTTAGTGCAGTCATCTCTATGGCCAGTTGGACGTCGTTCTCGCTGACGCTCTCCTACTGTTTGTCCAAGACACTGTAAAGCCACCACTGTCTGCCTGCGGCTGTTTTTATGGTGTTTCCATACTAGGTGGTAAAAAGCAGCGGCACCGTCTTGGGAAGTCAAGGCCTCAGACCTGGGCTGTAAAACCACAAGGAGATCAGAGGAAAGAGGGAGAGCGAAAGAAAGGGGCAGTGAGGGAAGGAGGAGAGAAATAGAGATAGGAAGAGAAGGAGGAGGAATAGAGAGAGAGAGCGGAAGAGAGGGAGAGGAAGAGAGCGAGGGCTGGCTAGGCCCGAGACTGATCGACTGTTAGCAAGGTCTCAGTGGAAACTTAAGCCCAAATCAGACCACGCCTCCACTCCAACCCCCCACCCCACACAATCCAGACACCTCAGGCTCTGCTGTTGAGTCATCCACAACCCACACACACGACAACACGCAACCCTGTGTGTAAGTTTTTATAGTGTGGGGCGGGTTCTGATCTGTTCCTCTGATTTGATTTGGGGCTTTATTTTTCACAGAATTGAAGTCCACTTTGTAGACATACTGTATTTGGTACTGTGTTCACAAGATCCATTAAACACACACACATTGTTCAAAAAGCCTATCCTTGTACCTCCCCTCCAATCCCCCTTCCGTCAACGGCAGGCAGCACAGAGCAGCGTGAAATCTTATCTGCGGCGGCGAATGTTTGAGGGGATTCATTAGTTAACAGAAACACTAAAAGACAACTTTTAAATGGAGGTTAGAGATTACAGCCCACTCTCTGTTTTCAGAGAAACTGATTAAAGCTTTTCATCAGTCCTCTCTCCTTCCCTCCCTCCACAGTCCCCCTTTCTTTATCTGCAGATTGTGCTCTGAGTCCGACCAATTTGTTTGGGGGCTTTTAAACATGACAACAAAAGGCTGCTGTTATAGCCTGGCCTCTAAGCTGCTGGGAGAATGTGTTTTATCTGTCTGCCTGTTATGACGGAAAACTCAGGCAGAGGCAGCAATACAATAACAAGCCTGTGTCCTGAATGACACCCTATTCCCTATATAGTGCACTACTTTTGACCAGGGCCCATAGGGTTATTAATGCACCATGAAGTGAGGTTTAGTCACGATGGATTTAGGAATGTTTCGTGAGATGTATAAATGTTCCATAATAGTGGCGGTGGATTTTGATTGAGTTCTCTTAGTTGAACAGGTGGACTAAAGGTGCTGTATAAGGATTCTGCTCCAATGGCTCCCTATATAGTGCCCTACTTTTGACTAGGGCCCATTGGGATGCAGACTAACTCCAACATCTCACTTCTGCCCCCGCCACGCTTCATGAACTTGACTGCGTGCGGAACACTCCTCCCTCTGTAAGTGAGTCAGCATTACTTGAAAGCGGCAGGTTTCACCTTGTAAAGAAAGAAAGAGTCAACCATCTTAATATTAAGCTAATTGCTGCCTGTTGGCGATGGTTAGTCAGCCATTTTCAATCTATTAATATCTGAGAGAGAGGGAGAGCTGCTCAGCTCACTGGTGGTCTGGCTGGGAAGCAGATAGAAAAACACTCCTCAGTTTCACTCCACTGTAGATCAAATGAACCATAACTTTTTTTCTCCTTCTCTCTCTCTCTCCCCCTCCATCTCTCCCTCACTCCTTCGCCCCTCGGTTGGATTGTGGATGTGGTTTATGGAGTTAAGAGTGTTGGAGAATCCAGTCCAAGCCAGAGCTGCCGCAGCAGTGTAGTCTGGCTCTACTCTGGTCTACTCTGGTCTGCTCTACTCTGGTCTACTCTACTCTGGTCTGCTCTACTCTGGTCTGGTCTGTTCTACCCTGGTCTGCTCTGGTCTACTCTGGTCTGCTCTGGTCTACTCTGGTCTGGTCTAATCTGGTCTACTCTACTCTGGTCTGCTCTACTCTGGTCTACTCTACTCTGGTCTGCTCTACTCTGGTCTGGTCTACTCTGGTCTACTCTACTCTGGTCTGCTCTGCTCTGGTCTGCTCTACTCTGGTACACTCTGGTCTACTCTGGTCTGCTCTACTCTGGTCTACTCTGGTCTGCTCTGGTCTACTCTGGTCTGCTCTACTCTGGTCTGCTCTACTCTGGTCTGGTCTGCTCTACTCTGGTCTGCTCTACTCTGGTCTGCTCTTCTCTTGTCTACTCTGGTCTGGTCTACTCTACTCTGGTCTGGTCTGGTCTGCTCTACTCTGGTCTGTTCTGTGGCTCTATGGCATAGTGCTACACTCTATGGGTGCATCTCAAATGGCACCCTATTCCCTATATAGTGCACTATATTTTTATTTTATTCTTGATTTAACCTTTATTCAACCAGGAAAGGACCCATAAGGTTAGAAACCTCTTTTGCCAGGAGGACTTTGCAAGAGGTCGGCAGGAAGTAGTCAGCGGGTACAAACAACACGAACACAATACAATAGCTACATTAAAAACAGTCACAATGGTCAACAATATTATCTTCTATCAGAGCTTTAAAATCTGCAAACAATACCCTCTCCTCCCCTTTTTCCAATTTCGTTCCCTGGGCTCTGGTCAGAGTATTGCACTACGTTGGGTGCCATCTGGAACACAACCCATGCCCCTTCCTGGTACTCAGCACAAATAACGCTCCTTACCCGACCACATAATACTGTGAGGAATCGCCAGTGGTGGTAGTGAGAGCCAGGGCTAAGCCAGGGTATGTTCCTCCCTCCACCTTGCCCGTCGGCCTGATGGAATCTGCACTGGTCATTCCAGCGGCCAGTGGTCAGGGAGGGCATAGACAACGTTTCATTTGGAGACACTTTCAGCCAATCCCTCCAACCCTTTTTTTCTTCATCCCTCCATCCAGCTTTAGTGTGATTCATAGCCCAGTCACAATGCTAGGCCCTGTGCCACTCACTACAACATGAACAGCAACAGGCTCAGTGAAAGAGTTCATAAAAAAAGGAGCCACTTGACTTAAGCTTCAAAAGTTCTTACTTTTCGCCTGCATAACATCAACAACTTATTGACCGCATGGCGACCCATTGGGTGAGTATTAGCCTCCCACCCCGCTCCACCCCCTATCCTGGTTATCTTGATGTGGGGCGGTGAGGGAGAGAGAGGGAGAGGTAGAGACAGAAATGGAGGGAGGGCTGTAGGGAGGCTGGCCTCAGGACCCAGTGAGTTCTGGCCGGTCTGGTCTGAGTGTGCAGCTTTGATGTCAGTCTGTCATGCCGGGGCCCACTTTAGTTTTTACTGCACCCCTGTGTGTTTTCCACCGCTATCATAAACACCTTGAAAAACCCAGCACGGACGCAGCCGAGAGAGACCGAAAAACCCATACACGGTCATTAACTGACACACCACACGCATCCAGTATTACGCACTTAGTCTCACACACATACAGTACACACACACTGTACACAGAGAAACGCGCACATCCACACACACTGCCTGGCAGTCTCTCATCACCAGCCCCACAGCCAGCCCTGAAGACAAAGACTCTGTATGATGCATGTTGTGCTCATTTGCTCATAAGTGTATGCGTCTCCTACAGCAAATTCCCCAGTGTCATCTTAACGTTTTCTAACTACACATGGTTAGAATTCGACATTTCCCCTTTTTCAAAGGTTTTGGAGCCAAGTGTTGTTAATTAGAGAGGGGACTAGTTTTGTTGCGGCACTCCCAAGTGGGAGACCTCATCACTGACTGCCCTCCCTTCGTCTCTCTCCTCATCTGCTTTTGTCCGGAAAAAAAAGTCCCAGCCACTTTGGAAATGAAATATCCTTGCATTATTAATGGGATTGAGCAGATGTTTTCTGTTTATACGTTTTGAGACGTGACAAAGGCTGCAGCAAAACACAACAAGGAGAAGTTTTGGGGCACAGTCCTTCTTTCCAATGAAGAGCGAGAGAGAGAGAGAGAGAGAGAGAGAGCGAAGGGAGAGAGATTATATTTATGTGAATTATTTTATCACCCGCTCGCTCGTTCACTCACAGCCAGGCAGCGGGCCTTCACGCAGACTCACGTCTCACACATGGCAAATTAGAGGTTCTCTCTCCAACCAGTCGGTTTGGGTGTTCCAGGAAAGCAAACCCATTTTCATAAAGAACGTTGTAAATAACACTGATGCCCCAGAGAATGGGACGTGTCAAACGGAGCTCCGACAGCTTCAGGTTTGCAGCTGCAGCAGGCGGCTCTCACACCGCCGACCAGGAACGCTGCTTTTTAATTTGTGCTTCCCGTGGCCTAACCGACTGACGCCTCTCGGCGAGGGCCTGTATTTCAACAAGGCCACAAAAGCCCCAACCCTGGGCCCTTCCACCCCGGCCGGGTGCCTTTTGGAGTGCAGAGTGTACCATCAGCAAGAAGTCATGTCCTGGTCAGCCTCGCCAAGCCTCATCTGTCGAAGCCCGTGGCGAGCCAGGGAGGGAGGGAGGGAGACGCGCTGGGCGGCTTGGGCCATGGAGTGAGAAGAAGAAAGAAAGGGGGGAGGGAGTAGAGGGTGGCTGGCTAAGGGAGAGGGGAAGCTCCCAGATAAACAGAGCACAGCGCCTTAACTCCTAATCACCCTACGCTTCCGTTTGCATACTCTATAATTAGAAGGGTCCTTCTTTTCCATGTATTCCCAGTTGACGCAAAGGGTTCTTGTGGCTTGGCACCTCATTTGGGGCATGGGTTTAGTTTATGGCCAGGGCCCTGAGCTTCCAGCTTTGGTTTGGTCTTCACTTCTGATACAGCATGAATAGCTAAACCACCGTCTAATGCCTTGCCTGCTCTAGTTTTCTGTTTTTCTTTTCTTTCCTTCCAATGTCCCCCTCTTTGACTCCTTCTTTTCGACTCCCTCCATCAGTCTTACTCTATGTCCCTTCTTCTACTCACCTCTGTACCTCACCCTGTTACATGGCTGCTGTTGGATAAAGGTGGAAACTGTCTGCATCCTAAATGGCCCCCTATTCACTGGGCCCTAGTCAGTTGGGCACTATATAGGAAATAGGATGCCATTTGGAAAGCAATCTGTGAGGTCTGAAAGCAGTGTCCCGAAGACGTGGATAAAGGCAGCCCTCTGCACCTCTGATTCAGAGGGGTTGGGTTAAATGCGGAAGACACATTTCAGTTGAATACATTCAGTTATACAACTAACTAGGTATCCCCCCTTTCCCTTTCCCCTTCATCTAGCCTACATTCCTTTTTGGTGGTGTCTTTCTTCTTCATCCCTCTTGCATGTGTTGCTGGATTCTTTTCATCTCATGCCATTCCATCCTCCTCTTTTACATTTGACATGCCACCCAATAAAGACTGCCTACTAATTGCCAACTTATTGCAACCTCCACAGAAAAGACCCAGCGAAGGAAAATCACTAGTTAATCTCCTGTCAAATTATGGCTGTGAGGCTTTGGGTTCGGAGGCTTCGACGTAAAAAATTCAGCGCCATTTCTCTGGTCACACACTTTTCAGTTTGAGCTAAAGGGCTGACGTTTTGAGTTATGGCACTTTTATGTTTTTGGTAGAAATATAAAGGCTCTGTGAGGCTCTGTCCTGGGCTGACTGCGATCTGCGTTTAGATCTGGGTTTGTTCTGGTGTGGTTTGTTGAGTGTGTTGTTTACAGTAAAGGCCTATACTTTCAGCA
The DNA here is from genome assembly GCF_016432855.1 of Salvelinus namaycush. Classification (NCBI taxonomy): domain Eukaryota; kingdom Metazoa; phylum Chordata; class Actinopteri; order Salmoniformes; family Salmonidae; genus Salvelinus; species Salvelinus namaycush. The sequence continues at coordinate 25,507,924 of NC_052329.1, forward strand.
GTTTGACAAACTTCAAATCAAACGGCTAGAAATGAATGGGCCTGTCATCGGAGGTTACACACGAGCTAGGCTGTGGTTGTGTGTTAGGACAAACACACACACACACCTCCCAGTCCCTAGAACGAAGATATAGTTATAAGGGTATGGTTGCGACTGGAGAACAAATTATAATGTGAGGGATAAGCAAGCGTTTTACAGCAGTGACAAACGATAGCTGGTGTGTTTTTATTGGGTGATTTGTTTGTGTACCGGCATGGTGGGGCCGATATGTCCCGCTTTGAAGGGATTGTCGAGTTCTGCACGGTTCAAAGGTTTTATTAACAGCTAAATAAGTCTGCCCAGTTTTTGACTGAAATGTCTCTTGTTCTACAGTGAATCAAATAGTTGTTTTTGGTACTGGTTTGTATGCACACAAATTTTAATCAAAGACTGACATTTGTCATTTCTACAGTACATTTAATCTCTGTACTGGCCAGTACACTACTGGTCTGGATAATATTCTGAAATATTTCATATGGGGTTTGGAGTTGATTTTTATGACTGTTGGAAATTAAACAGTTTTGCCAATATACTAAATCCTCCTGAATAACTCTTGGATATGAAGAATAGGGCTCTGCCAATGGTTATGTATTACGGTGTGTGTGTGTGTTAATGTACATGTTGTCTCTGTCTCCAGGTATGCTGCTGGTGACTGCAGACACCCTGGGCCATGACTTCCATGTGTTCCAGGTCCTCACACACCCCTGGGCCTCCAACCAGTCTGCTGTCCACCACCTCTACACACTGCACCGTGGAGAGACTGAGGCCAAGGTAACGCACGTAATATTCATCATACACTCACTGACGCCTACTTATCCCCTGTAAATAATACACATTTTAGTAATTCAGCACTGAGGTGGTTTCTGAACAGGGCCACCCAGAGCTGTTTACTGAGTGCGCTCTGGCCGCAGCATCTAAACCAAGCCTTTGATCCTCTGTAGTGTATGTTTGCCTGTGTTGTGTCTAAACACTGTCAGATAGACAACACTGGGCTTCATCAGACTGTACAGCTGAAAGGAAGAGTCGTTTTATGCCTCTGATCAGACACAGTTCTGTAGCATGGCCTCACTGGTTCCAGAAGTACATGGGGGGAAACGGTGTGCATGTGTGTGACCACTACAGCTTCAACGTCATTTCCTCAAGACATTGTTAGGAAGGGTAAAACACTATTAGGCTGGAGGATGTGAGTTGAGTGTTTGTGTGCGTGTGTGTGAGTGGATAAGAACCCGAACAGGGCGGGGTGTGACCCCGGCAGCTCTGTAATTGATGTGAAGGATGATTTAGAAACAAGCAAGGCCTCATTGCCTCTCACTTGACTGCAGCACCAGATTCCTCACAGCTGTGGAATCACAGCCTTCCAGCCAATCAATTCATCAGCGTCCAAAGCAAACACATTTTCAAAAGCTGAAACAATTTGTAAGACAAATAGGGCATGGCGAGTTTCAAACAACATTCACTATGGCTCATTCAATAAAAAAGTCTGCTGCATGTTTTCTTCTTGTCCCTAGCTAACAGTGCTCTCTCTCTCTCTCTGTCTCTGTCTCTCTCGCTCTGCTGAAAATCTAATATTTTGAGTTGGTAGGAGGAGAGATGACCCCCTTTGACATGACACTTTCTTCCCCGGCTAATCACATTGTGAGGCTGTGCAGAGCCTCTTTTGAGGAATGGCCACCATTAAAGCTCTCCCTCTGTAGTTGTGGCTGCTGCTGCCGCTGAATGTCAGCTGAGGCCTTGCTTATGGAACACACACACACACACACACACACAGCCTCAGTGGCGTGTAAGAAGATTTATTTGATCCAAGTCAAGGGACGCAGCATCCTGTATTCTCCCTTTACAGCATGCAGGCCTGTTATATAGAATCACAGTTTATGCAGCACTTCTGGCAATCCAAATTGTAGGTTTAGTCCCATGAGATAAAAGTTACGCTAGTGTTCTCTCCTATCGGGCCATCACTCCAAATTAGAGGATTAAGATTGAATCCTACTACACCGGCTCTGACGCTCGTCGGATTTGGCAGGGCTTGAAAACTATTACGGATTACAAAGGGAAACCCAGACGCGGGTTGCCCAGTGACGCAAGCCTACCAGACGAGCTAAATGCCTTTTATGCTCGCTTCGAGGCAAGCAACACTGAAGCATGCACGAGAGCACCAGCTGTTTTGTGTGATAATGCTCTCGGTAGCCATTTTTTGTCCATTAAAATAACATCTAATTGATCAGCAATACAGTGTAGACATTGTTAACGTTGTAAATTACAATTGTAGCTGGACATGGAATATATTCTTTTTGGAATATCTACATAGGCGTACAGAGGCCCATTATCAGCAACCATCACTTAAAATGGCCAGAAACAAATAGCTTTCTTCTGAAACTCGTCAGTCTATTCTTGTTCTGAGAAATGAAGGCTATTCCATGAGAGAAATTGCCAAGAAACTGAAAATCTCGTACAACGCTGTGTACTACTCCCTTCAAAGAACAGCGCAAACTGTCTCTAACCAGAATAGAAAGAGGAGTGGGAGGCCCCGGTGCACAACTGAGCAAGAGGACAAGTACATTAGAGTGTCTAGTTTGAGAAACAGACGCCTCACAAGTCCTCAACTGGCAGCTTCATTAAATAGTACCCGCAAAACACCAGTCTCAACAGTGAAGAGGCGACTCCAGGATGCTGACCTTCTAGGCAGAGTTCCTCTGTCCAGTGTTTGTGTTCTTTTGCCCATCTTAATCTTTTCTTTTTATTGGCCAGTCTGAGATATGGCTTTTTCTTTGCAACTCTGCCTAGAAGGCAAGCATCCCGGAGTCACCATTTCACTGTTGACGTTGAAACTGGTGTTTTGCGGGTTCATTTTCAACATTAACAATGTATACACTGTATTTCTGATCAATTTGATGTTACTTTAATGGACAACATTTTTAGATTTTCTTTAAAAAACAAGGACATTTCTAAGTGACCCCAACCTTTAGAACAGTAGTGTAGGTCCTTGATTGCAGGAAGCTTGGCTTCGGTGATGTACTGGGCCGTACGCACTACCCTCTGTAGTGCCTTACAGTCAGATGCCGAGCAGTTGCCATACCAGGCGGTGATGCAACCCGTCAGAATGCTCTCGATGGTGCAGCTGTAGAACTTTTTAAGGATCTGGGGACCCATGCCAAATCTTTTCAATCTCCTGAGGGGGAAAAGGTTTTGTCGTGCCCTCTTCACGACTGTCTTAGTGTGTTTGGACCTTGGTGTCCGCATCACTATAGATCGTTGGTGATATGGACACCAAGGAACTTGAAATTCTTGACCCGCTCCACTACAGCCCCGTTGATGTTAATGGGGGCATGCTCGGCCCGCCTTTTCCTGTAGTCCACGATCATCTCCTTTGTCTTGCTCACATTGAGGGAGAGGTTGTTGTCCTGGCACCACACTGCCAGTTCTCTGACCTCCTCCCTATAGGCTGCTTCTACCCCCAAGTCATAAGACTGCTGAATAATTAATCAAATGGCTACTGGACTATTTACATTGATCCCCCCCCTACTACTCGCTGTTTATTATCTGTACATAGTCACTTCACCCCTTCCTACATGTACAAATTACCTCAAACCTGTACCCCCGCACACTGACTCGGTACCGGTACCCCCTGTATACCGGTACCCCCTATATATATATGATGCTTTTATTTTTTAGTTTATTTGGTAAATATTTTCTTAAATCTTCTTGAACTGCACTCTTGGTTAAGGGCTTGTAAGTAAGCATTTCACGGTAAGGTCTACACCTGTTGTATTCGGCGCATGTGACAAATAAAGTTTGATTTGCTCAGTGGAGTTTGTAGGCTAAACTATTTAATATGTACTTATATTGGTTTGTAAGATACTTGTATTTCTGTTGGTATTTTTGCCCCATTTAGTCTATTTCGATGGATATTTCTTCTCTTATTAATGTACTCTCATATGTTTAGCAGCCGTTCCAGGGCAAAAAGTCTATTTTTAGTTGGCAACTTGTGGTGTCCTATTTACTTTAGCAGAACCAATATTTATCTGTTTAGAGCTTGGACCCTAGCTGCCTGTCCCGCTAGTGTCATGTTTGGACCAGAGCACTGATCTAGGCTTTGCTTCGACCTTGTGTGCGCGCGCTCCTCCACGGACACACACAGGATTGTAATGGGCTGGTTAATGTGTGACTTATAACGGCAGGTCCTGCTGCCTGGCTGTGTGTTACTAGCTTTGATCCTGCTGTTGTAAACACTGTAGAGACTACAACAGAGCGAGAGAGCAGGCTGTAGGGCACAGAGGTTATCTCCTACACAGCATACAATGCCGGAAGTGCAAATGGTGATGTAGCAAGGTGGGTGGACAACTCTTATCTAGCTGGACTGACTGGCTGGGCTCGCTCCGACTCACCACACACACACACACACTGACACACACACACACTGACACACACACACACACACACACACACACACACACACACACACACACACACACACACACACACTGATTCACTGACACAGTCAACCCAGGTAAACAGGCATGGCTCTGATAGCGACAGAAGGGTTTCTCAGTAATAGGGCCCTAGGTGGTTTGAAACCAGTTTAAAGGGGAGTACACTCAGTGACCAGGCAGGTCAGGGTGTTTTGTATGGTCAGTCTTTTTCTTGCTCTGTGTGTCTGTTTTTGTTTTTAGTTTTCCATTGTTTTTTGTACCTTTTCCCTTTCATTTTGGTCTGTTTTCCTTTTACTCTGTCTCTGTCTCTCAGGATTCCTGTCATTCCATTGTAGTTCCTGCTAAGTGACAGTAACTCTAACTTATCAGTGTTACTGATAGAGACCGAGACACTTTGAACACTTCTATGTCTGTCTGTGTGTGACATCTCTACTGTCTCCTCTACCACAACATGTCTGCTCATCTCACCCATACACACTTCTGTTCTGAATGTTCTGGGTCAGATCACAGTCTGATTAAGTAAGAGACTTCACCCAACTTCTGCTGTTGTTGGAGAGTTTGTATCCTACAAAATATGGGGAGAGGACAATGTTATCCTGATCAAGAATGTACCCCCTCCCCATATTGACTTTAATCACGGCTAGGCAGAGCTCAGCTGAAACTACCCCCTATCCTTGTCTGTGCATAGAAACTGGTATGTGTTTGGTATGTGAAGGATGCCCCATTGACTGTCATTGCTGAGGACAATTACCCAGCCAACCTGTGCCATGGCCACAGATGAAACACACAGACACAGGTAGACAGATCTCACAGTGGAAAAGATAAACCTCTCTTTTTCTGAGGATGAATACTGTTGACTCTCTTTTACACTTTATTTTCTGTCTGTCCGTCCCTCTCGCCACGTCTGTCTTTATCTCTCTCTGTCTTTATCTCGCTCTGTCTTTATCTCTCTCTGTCTCTCTCTGTCTCTCTCGTGTCTGACATAGTTGTGTAGATGTGATCTGTTGGAGTGTGTCCTCTGTGAGCTGACTGTGTGTGTAGCTCTTGAGGCCACAGGAGAGAAATACCTTAATTGTCTTCTGCAGACAGACTGTTGGGCTGTCTTTACCAAAGACTTAAAAATACATTCCCACCAAACCCTCAACAACCCTCCAGATACCTCCTTTCAAATGGTCATCTTATATTCTCTATTCAGTGGTCAGTTCAACATCTATTTGAGAATGTTAAGGGGAACATTGGTTTGGTTTTGCTGTAAGGTCAACTGCCTTACTACTTATACGCTGTGTTACTGTCAACGTATGACAAGCTGATCAGCTTCTTCTCTCTTTATTTATCTCTCTCTGCCTGTCTGTGTCTCTCTGTCTGTGCCCCTTCCCCAGGTCCAGGACATCTGTTTCAGCCAGGACAGTCGCTGGGTGGTGATCAGCACACTGCGTGGCACCTCCCACGTCTTTCCCATCAACCCCTACGGTGGTGCGCCTTGCACCCGCACTCACATGTCCCCCCGCGTGGTCAACCGCATGTCCCGCTTCCAGAAGAGTGCAGGGCTGGAGGAGATAGAGAATGAACTGAACAGCAAGCAGGCTGGAGGAGGGAGATGCAGCCCCATCCCTGGGCTCTCCAGCAGCCCATCGGGGTCCCCACTACACGGTAAGGATAGAGGACACACACTCGTGCACACAGATGCACAGGCACCAAGCACAGAACTAATCCTCTTACTATTGCGCAGTACATAAAACCCCACAATACGCAGCATGTGTTGTGACATGGCTATAGCTGATATGGTGGTTGTGGCAGCACACAGCTCTTCAGACAGCAGCGGCTCCAGTTCCAGTAAGTGACAACAACCGCTGACTGGCTGTCACCTGAGTAGACCTTGTTCTGCTGGGGACTATGACCCGTCTGTTACAGCCTTGGTCCTGTTGGTCAAATACCCCTAAAGCCGCCTGGCCTGGCTGGCACACACACACACTATACACACTACCACCAACGCGTGGGCACACACACCCACTCATACACAAACAAACACCTGTTGACATATACTCATCAGCAAGTTCACAGAGAAAAATCACAGTTCAGGGTCGAGGCTGTTTGCAGATCTTCTCAGTTTGCCCTCCCTCCCTCCCTCTCACTGTCAGGGCATCAGTCATCCATCTCTCTCCCACTCTCTGCAGCCATGGCGCCCTGACTTCCCCTCTCGCTTCCTCGCCTATTGTTAGCCCCAGACCCCCCCCCCCCCCCCCCCACTACTCAGTTTGTGTGACTTCTCTCCCCCAGGCTCTGTATTAATGACCACTGTCAGATCACTTCCCCAACAATTAAAACAATGTCAGAAGGACGTTCAAGCCAAGCCAGAGTGACGTCAAGCCCAGGGAATGTACTGCCGCCGCGGCTTGTCTCGTTCTGGATCTAGAGAGAAAAAGTGGAGAGAAGGAAATGGAAAGGGAGGGAGGAGAAAGAGGAGTGAAAGAGGGAGAAATAAATTATGAAAGAGAAGGAGAAAAAAACATGGAGGGAGAGTGAAAGAGTTCAGCTTTTGTAGCGGCAGTGAATGGAGGGAGAGGGGAGCAAGAGACTCATAAATCACACTCCATTTTCAAAGGAGGGCATTAGAGCCACCTGTCAACAATTAGTCTCTTCACTGATACGTGTGTGTGTGTGTGTGTGTGTGTGTGTGTGTGTGTGTGTGTGTGTGTGTGCGCGCGTGCGCGCGCGCCCCCCCAGGGATGGCAGACGGCTATATAAATGTTACAGCGTAAAGAAAGACTAAAATACCACTGTCTGAGGCAATAGGTTTTACGTTTTCAGGACTTTGATATTTACAGCGTATCTGTTTCTTTTTATTAGGGAGTCTGTGATAAAGTTAGCCAGGAATCTGGGGGCTGGGTTTTGGAGATGTCATTCTCTACATGGTGTTGGAGATGGTGTGTGAGTTTGTAGGGGGAGAGTCTAAATCTTCAACTACGACACACACACAGTGGCCAGTTTAACATGTAAATCTTGGTGGGACAAACTCCCCCAAATTTTTTTTTACGCATGCCAGCAAAGCCACTACTCAACACTAAACAATACATTAATTGCACTATAACAGTGACAAACGGTCCCCGCAAACTGTTATGGCCTACATAAAGATGTCCCAACAGCAGAGCTTTCTTTTCAGCACCATAGATTGAATCCTTACCACCGCTACACCTGGCTATTAGCGGAGCCTTGTCTGGCAGTGAAGCAGTTCATACAGCCTCAATTACTGCCTTCAAAAAAACATAGCTGATATGGCTGACTTGCTTAAACAAATGTGGTTCCTACTGACAATTTAGATGTACAATTTCGATTAAGACATTAATGAATGAGCTAGGAATGATGTAGTCAATATGACTGTTCAGCACTTTTGAAATGTACAGCCACAGAATTCAGAACATGGGTAGTTCTTACAGTATTCTCCCTGTACACCAAGTCAGAACCGTAGGATAAATAAGGGGGCATATAAGCAGACAATGAAATCTCTTAAAATATTTTATGATTACGTTTCTCTAAAACAGGCTATAGGCTACATGTGCACCGCCAAGTCGGAACATTAGGCTTTAGGAGTGGGAAAGGGACCAAATTATTAGGGTGAAGCACATGGGCTACTAACAGCTTACTACACAACATACACTTAGTATTACTTTCTCAGCTACAGTATTGTCACGAGAATTATGTTCTCAATGTTCATAACCCAATTCAATTAAACTACTCAGTCTGCAACCCAGAATCTGTAAGATACTGGTTGAACGAAACAGACGGAGGCCCAGCTACGATAGTCAGAAAGTTTATTTACAAGAGCGCTAGTTCGTTGTACAAAACCATTCATTTTATGCTAGCTCCTTACGCACATACTTTTGCACACAAACAAAATTCATACGCACATACATTTGCACACAAACAGTAGGTATCCTACGCACATACTGTATCAATACCCAGCCGATAAAGATTAGGGACCGTGAGAAGCACTCCCTGTCCTCCCTCAAATCTCTCAGTGGCCCCTAGCCAAGGTCGGCACCGAATCTTGCTCAGACAGTCTGTGTTTAAGATAATATAGAGACATATTGTACAGATATATTGTTTTCTGACTAAAACTACACACATCATTTATTATAATTTTACTGACTAAGACTACACACATCATTAATAATAATTTGATGATTCTAATGTATTTCATTGATGATTCTAATCAATTACATACAATTATATAGTTTCGGGGTGGAATATTCTAATCATTCATTTAACTTCTTATGGCTGCAGGGGCAGTATTGAGTAGCTTGGATGAAAGGTGCACAGAGGTGCCCAGAGTAAACGGCCTGCTCCTCAGTCATAGTTGCTAATATATGCATATTATTATTATTATTATTAGTATTGGATAGAAAACACTCTGAAGTTTCTAAAACTGTTTGAATTATGTCTGTGAGTATAACAGAACTCATATGGCAGGCAAAACCTGAGAAGAAATCCAACCAGGAAGTGAGAAATCTGAGGTTGGTCGATTTTCAACTCATCGCCTATTGAAAACACTGTAGGATATGGATCTGTTTGCACTTCCTATGGCTTCCACTAGATGTCAACAGTCTGTAGAACGTTGAATGAAGCTTCTACTGTGATGTTGAGCCGGATGGGAGCTGTTTGAGTCAGTGGTCTGTTAGAGAGCCAGGTCCTGGTCACGCGCATTCCACATGATATCGACTTGCGTTCCATTACTTCTATAGACACAAAGGAATTCTCCGGTTGGAACGTTATTGAATATTTATGATAACAACATCCTAAAGATTGATTCTATACTTAGTTAGACAAGTTTATTCGACCTGTAATATAACTTTTTGAAGTTTTCGTCCGACGTTCGCCTGGACCTGCACGAGCGTTTGGATATGTGTATTAAACGTGCTAACAAAAGTAGCTACTTGGACATAAATAATGGACATTACCGAACAAAACGAAAATTTCTTGTGGGAGTCCTGGGAGTGCATTCCGACGAAGATCAGCAAAGTTAAGTGAAGATTTATAATGCTTTTTATGAGTTTTGTTGACTGCACAATTTGGCGGGTAACTGTATGGCTTACTTTTGTGGCTGAACGCTGTTTTCAGATTATTGAATATTGTGCTTTTGCCGTAAAGATTTTTGAAATCTGACACAGCGGTTGCATTAAGAACAAGTGTATCTTTAATTTTATGTAAAACATGTATTTTTCATCAAAGTTTATGATGAGTATTTATGTTATTTGACGTGGCTCTGCAATTTCTCCTGATATTTTGGAGGCATTTCTGAACATGGCGCCAATGTAAACTGAGGTTTTTGGATATAAATATGAACTTAATCGAACAAAACATATATGTATTGTGTAACATGAAGTCCTATGAGTGTCATCTGATGAAGATCATCGAAGGTTAGTGATTAATTGTATCTCTATTTCTGCTTTTTGTGACTCCTGTCTTTGGCTGGAAAAATAGCTGTGTTTTTCTGTGATTTTGCGGTGACCTAACATAATCATTTGTGGTGCTTTCGCTGTAAAGCCTATTTGAAATCGGACACTTTGGTGGGATTAACAACAAGATTACCTTTAAAATGGTATAAGATACATGTGTGTTTGAGGAATTTTAATTATGAGATTTCTGTTGTTTGAATTTGGTGCCCTGCACTTTCACTGGCTGTTGTCATATCATCCCGTTAACGGGATTGCAGCCATAAGAAGTTTTAAACATATCAATTCCATCAACAAGTATACATATCTCCCTGGCAAAATCCATAATTTTTGCAGCAGCATACAATACATTTTTGGACCTTGTTGTGCTGTTCTTACTTGAACAGGAAGGTGGCGTGGCAGTCCTTCGTGGGCAAATTTTATTATCAAACTTTGTCATCAAAGTCTGGCATTCTCTGGATTTATGGTGCTTTCAAGACAACTGTGAACTCTGAAAAAAAACAAGGTTGAATCATGACATCAGTGATCTTCAGGTCGGAGTTCTAGAAAGAGGCCTGAGTTCCCGACTTGGAATTACGAGTTGGATGACCGTTCAAAACTTATTTTCAGCAGTCCGAGCTCGTTTTTTTAATGTTCCCAGTTGTCTTGAACTCATTGAAGTCTGAGATTTCCGAGTTCCAGTTGTTTTGAACGCGGCAGAAGTCATGCTTGATTGACAGCATGGCCAATGTAGTCAATCATTTCTGGCCCATGGTGTTGAATGTTTATCCTTTTAAGCTTGGAAAAGAGTCCCTTAAACCCAGATTTGGAACACACACCCACTCCACTGAATAGCAGTCTGGTGATTGCTTTGTAGTGCTTGCAGTTAGCCACTGATTCCTTCCGATTTCCAACTTGTTGTGTCATGTTTATATCCAATGGCCGATGAGCACCGATACGTTATCTGTAATTTCTCTTCATATGACAAGGATTGAAAAGGATTTGCCAGTAGATTGTCGACTTGATTCATGATGACTGCTTTCTAGCTAAGATTTTGAAAGTACGATGTTGACATGATCAGTCCAATCAAGGCTACGGTAGATATAACGTGATTTGACGTCACTTTATCTAAGGCCAATGACCTTGAGCCTTCTTGGATGGGCATTTCTAATGTAACTCTATGGCAGCACCCAAGGGGCTTGAATTTGAGCTCTCACCGTATATTTTGCGGTGACGTAGTGTCCTCATGAGTGACAAAATACTCAGCCAATCACGAGGCAACTAGAGAACATTACCAACCGCTACGCTCCGTGTTTTCCTCAGGCTGCCCCACCACCACAGAAAGCACTGAGCGAGGCTGAAACACCATCATTTTGGAGCTGCCTTACTCAAGAAAGCAAAAAAGAGACCATGTTTGTATGTGGCTTTATTAACTCAAAGATTTTTTTACATTGTTTTCAAACTAATATGTGACATGTAATAATGCCAAAATAACATGCCAAACAGGCAACAATTTTTTTTGTTTTGTTATTTTGCCAAACAGGTTGGGCTTAAAACAGGTGGTTTTCAGCCCAAACTGCCCTGAGTGACCGGCCGCCACTGGACCCACACACTCCCTGATGTGTCATGTTGGTTCAGTTAATGTTTCTTATAGGCAGGCAACCCAATTATGATCTTTTTTTCACTAATTGGTCTTTTGACCAATCAGATCACCTCTGAAAAATATCTGATGTGAAAAGATCTGATGTGATTGGTCAAAAGACCAACTAGTGGAAAAAAGATCAGAATTGGACTGCCTGTGTACACACAGCCATAGAGGAGAAAAATTGTGTGTCCAGTATGACATTGTTCAACACGTCTTCTTTCGGTAAATTGTTGACAGGTTTCTCACCCTGAGAACTGACTATTCTCTAGATCAGGGATCATCAACTAGATTCAGCCACGGAACAATTCTTTCTTGAGCGGATGGTCAGGGGGCCAGAAAATATATTTTTATTTTCTTTAGACTCCAAATTGACCGCAAGAAGCCTAAACAGATAATATTTGACTAAAACATAATCATTTCAAACCTTGATTACATGTGGGTACATTGTCTTGTGTAGGGTGCTGTCTTTCGGATGGGACATTAAAGTGGGTGTCCTGACACTCTGTGGTCATTCAAAATTCCATGCCTCTTATTGTAAGAGTAGGGGTGTTCACCCCGGTGTCCTGGCTAAATTCCCAACCTGGCCACATTACGTCATGGCCGCCTAATCATCCCCCTCATTCCTAATTGGCATATATGACTCCTCACCTCTCCACCTGATAGCTGATGGGTGATGAGAGTTGTCACAAAAAAAGGTTGCCGCGCATCACTGAGATGGGTGGATCTCATTGATAGTGGATGAGGTGAGTTTCCCCCTACTATGTAAAGAGCTTTGAGTACCTCAGTTGGTAGAAAAGTGCTATATAAATCCATTCCATTATTATCAATTATTATTCATTTATTATTATTTGTATACGATCACATATGTCTCTCTATTATAAGTGGAATACTTCGGAACAGATTTCCAAAATGTGAATCACTTAGAGCTGATTTCCTGGTGTGTTTACAGTCTTTTATGCCCAACAATAACAATTCAACAAGCAAGCAAAATATATTTATTTTTTTGCTCAGAAAACATGGGGGGACAAATAAAACCACCCAGGGGCCAAATTCGACCCACCAGTTGGGGAACTCTGCTCTAGGTGTTAATGTAGCCGGTACTATTCTTGTTCTGAGAAATGAATTCCATGCGAGAAATTGCCAAGAAACTGAAGATCTCATAAAACGCTGTTGAACAGCGCAAACTGGCTCTAACCAGAATAGAAAGAGGAGTGGGAGGCCCCGGTGCACAACTGAGCAAGAGGACAAATACATTAGTTTGAGAAACAGACGCCTCACAAGTCCTCAACTGGCAGCTTCATGAAATAGTACCCGCAAAACACCAGTCTCAACGTCAACAGTGAAGAGGCGACTCCGGGATGCTTGCCTTCTAGGCAGAGTTGCAAAGAAAAACCCATGTCAGACTGGCCAATAAAAAGAAAAGATTAAGATGGGCAAAAGAACACAAACACTGGACAGAGGAACTCTGCCTAGAAGGCCAGCATCCCGAAGTCGCCTCTTCACTGTTGAGACTGGTGTTTTGCTGGTACTATTTAATGAAGCTGCCAGTTGAGGACTTGTGAGTCGTCTGTTTCTCAATCTAGACACACTAATGTACTTGTCCTCTTGCTCAGTTGTGCACTGGGGCCGCTCACTCCTCTTTCTATTCTGGTTAGAGCCAGTTTGCACTGTTCTGTGAAGGGAGTAGTATACAGTCTTGGCCTAAAGTTTTGAGAATGACACAAATATAAATTTTCACAAAGTCTGCTGCCTCAGTTTGTATGATGGCAATTTGCATATACTCCAGAATGTTATGAAGAGTGATCAGATGAATTACAATTAATTGCACTGTCCCTCTTTGCCATGCAAAGGAACTGAATCCCCCAAAAACATTTCCACTGCATTTCAGCCCTGCCACAAAAGAACCAGCTGACATCATGTCAGTGAATGTCTCGTTACCACAGGTGTGGGTGTTGACGAGGACAAGGCTGGAGATCACTCTGTCATGCTGATTGAGTTCGAATAACAGACTCGAAGCTTCAAAAGGAGGGCGGTGCTTGGAATCATTGTTCTTCCTCTGTCAACCATGGTTACTTGCAAGGAAACACGTGCCGTCGTCATTGCTTTGCACAAAAGGGCTTCACAGGCAAGGATATTGCTGCCAGAAAGATTGCACCTAAATCAACAATTTATCGGATCATCAAGAACTTCAAGGAGAGTGGTTCAATTGTTGTGAAGAAGGCTTCAGGGCGCCCAAGAAAGTCCAGCAAGCGCCAGGACCGTCTCCTAAAGTTGATTCAGCTGCGGGATCGGGCACCACCAGTACAGAGCTTTCTCAGGAATGGCAGCAGGCAGGTGTGAGTGCATCTGCACGCACAGTGAGGCGAAGACTTTTGGAGGATGGCCTGGTGTCAAGAAGGGCAGCAAAGAAGCCACTTCTCTCCAGAAATTCTGACAAACTCCAAGCATTGATTATGCAACAATGGACTGCCATCAGTCAGGATGTGGCCCAGAAGTTAATTGACAGCATGCCAGGGCGGATTGCAGAGGTCTTGAAAAAGAAGTGTCAACACTGCAAATATTGACTCTTTGCATCAACTTCATGTAATTGTCAATAAAAGCCTTTGACACTTATGGAATGCTTGTAATTATACTTCAGTATTCCATAGTAACATCTGACAAAAATATCTAAAGACACTGAAGCAGCAAACTTTGAAAATTTATATTTGTGTCATTCTCAACTTTTGGCCACGACTTTACAGTGTTGAACAATATCTTAATTTCCTTGGCAATTTCTCGCATGGAATAGCCTTCATTTCTCAGAACAAGAATAGACTGACGAGTTTCAGAAGAATGTTCTTAGTTTCTGGCCATTTTGAGCCTTTAATCGTACCCACAAATGCTGATGCTCCAGATACTCAAGTAGTCTAAAGAAGGCCAGTTTTATTGCTTCTTTAACCAGAACAACAGTTTTCAGCTGTGCTAACATAATTGCAAAAGGGTTTTCTAATGATCAATTAGCCTTTTAAAATGATAAACTTGGATTAGGTAACACAACGTGCCATTGGAACACAGGAGTGATGGTTGCTAATAATGGGCCTGTGTACGCCTATGTAGATACTCCATTAAAAGTCTGTTTCGAGCTACAATAGTCATTTACAACATCAACAATGTCTACACTGTATTTCTGATCATTTTTATGTTATTTTAAATGGACAAAAAATTAGCTTTTCTTTCAAAATCCAAGGACATTTCTAAGTGACCCCAAACTTTTGAACGGTGGTGTTGGTTTTTATAAATTGTTGCTAATTTATTAAAAAAGTATAAATATACAGTACCAGTCAAATGTTTGGACACACCTACTCATTCAAGAGTTTTTCTCTATTTTACTATTTTCTACGTAGTAGAATAATAGTGAAGACATCAAAACTATGAAATAACACATATGGAATCATGTAGTAACCAAAAAAGTGTTAAATCAAAATATATTTTAGATTCTTCAAAGTAGCCACCCTCTGCCTTGATGACAGCTTTGCACGCTTTTGGCATTCTCTCAACCAGCTTCACCTGGAATGCTTTTCCAGAAGTCTTGAACGAGTTCCCACATATATGCTGAGCACTTGTTGGCTGCTTTTCCTTCACTCTGTGGTCCAACTCATCCCAAACCATCTCAATTGGTTTGAGGTCAAGTGATTGTGGAGGCCAGATCGTCTGATGCAGCACTCCATCACTCTCCATCTTGGTCAAATAGCCCGTACACAGCCTGGAGGTGTGTTTTGGGTCATTGTTCTGTTGAAAAACAAATGATAGTCCCACTAAGTGCAAACCCAGATGGGATGGCGTATTGCTGCAGAATGCTGTGGTAGCCATACTGATTAAGTGTGTCTTGAATTTTAAATAAATCACAGACAGTGTCACCAGCAAAGCACCTTCACACCTCATCCTCCATGCTTCACAGTGGGAACCACACATGTGGAGATCATAATTTTACTTCACTGCGTCTCAAAAAGACATGGCGGTTGGAACCAAAAATCTTACATTTGGACTCATCAGACCAAAGGATATATTTCCACCGATCTAATGTCCATTGCTCGTGTTTCTTGGCCCAAGCAAGTTTCTTCTTCTTATTGGTGTCCTTTAGTGGTGGTTTCTTTGCAGAAATTCGACCATAAAGGCCTGATTCACGCAGTCTTCTCTGAACAGTTGATGTTGAGATGTTTCTGTTAGTTGATCTCTGTGATGCATTTATTTGGGCTGCAATTTCTGAGGCTAGTATGAACTTATCCTCTGCAGTAGAGGTAACTCTGGGTCTTCCTTTCCTGTGGCGGTCCTCATGAGAGCCAGTTACATCATAGAGCTTGATGGTTTTTGTGACTGCACTTGAAGAAACTTTCAAAGT
This sequence comes from Salvelinus namaycush, assembly GCF_016432855.1. NCBI lineage: Eukaryota > Metazoa > Chordata > Actinopteri > Salmoniformes > Salmonidae > Salvelinus > Salvelinus namaycush. The sequence continues at coordinate 25,523,842 of NC_052329.1, forward strand.
TCTTGAAATGTTCCGTGTTGACTGACCTTCATGTCTTAAAGTAATGATGGACTGTCGTTTCTCTTTGCTTATTTGAGCTGTTCTTGCCATAATATGGACTTGGTCTTTTACCAAATAGGGCTATCTTCTGTATACCACCCCTACCTTGTCACAACACAACTGATTGTCTGAAACACATTAAGAAGGAAAGAAATTCCACAAATTAACTTTTAACAAGGCACACCTGTTCATTGAAATGCATTCCAGGTGACATCCTCATGAAGCTGGTTGAGAGAATGCCAAGAGTGTGCAAAGCTGTGTTATTTAATAGTTTTGATGTCATCACTTTTATTCTACAATGTAGAAATATAGAAAAACCCTGGAATGAGTAGGTGTGTCCAAACTTTTGACTGGTACTGTATATTTATATATTTTTCATAAATTAGCAACAATTTATAAAAGTCTTTTTGCTTTGCCATTGAGTTATTGTGTATAGATTTATGTATTTAATTTTTATTCCATTTTAGAATAAGGCTGTAACGTAACAAAATGTGGAAAAAGTCAAGGAGTCTGAATACTTTCCGAATGCACTGTATATCAAAGTGTTCCGATAAGCTTGCTTTATTAGTAGTGGCTTGTCTTTTTAATATTGAGGAATATCTCACTTTCCCCGGTCAGGAGTAACAGCATGAATTGGTGCTTGTGGCAGAAATAATGCAGTGCGAAATGGTTTCACCGTCATCTGGAAGACTGTGTCCGCTTTACTCAGCAGAGGGAGGGAGAGCAGAGGGACGTTGAATCAGGTGAGAGGCATCCTCACCGCAGCTCCCTCCCTCCCCTCAGACTGACCATCAGATACAGGCCATCAGTCTAGTAAAAAAGAAAAGCTAATTATTTTTGCTCACTCAGCTGTGTCTCACAAGTAATACAATCAAGTATCTAATACCAGTGTGATCATACCAACATTTAAATGGTCTGAGAAGAACAACATTGGCAGGGCAATTCAAGCATAGCCAATATGCAGTGATATAATGTATTGGGCTTATAGCCTACTGCACAAACCTTATTGCTACATAACTGATTTTAATTGGTTAATGTTGCATAGACTTACATTTTTTAAGTCATGTTTAAAAAAAAAAATAAAAAAAAGTAATAATAATAATCTGAGTGGTAGATCTTGGCTTACATTTTGACTCAAAGTGATCTTAACTGTTTTTACATCAGTCTGAAGTTTGTTGCATGAGTTTCAGAATGAATTGTCAGCATCCTGTTGTGTTGCTTTGAAGTGCTGATCTCGTGTCATTTTAGTCTGTTTCTGAGTGATGAGGCTAGATGATTTCTCCTGTTTGCGCGGCCCCCCAAAAAAACCTCCCCCTAAAAGTTGATCACTATTTGCTTTGTTTATCTTCTGTCTGTTTTGAGAACAGGTTGTTTCTCGGGCTTGAATCTGGGATGATGAATCAGTCAGAAAAGCCACAACAGCTGCCCTCTGATTGTCCCCTCTGACGACACATTGATTTTGGGGAAGGAACTAAGAAAAGTTCACATCCTTCAGAGCTGCCAGGCCGCTTTAAAAATAGAAATCTACAGTTGGGCTTTTTTCCGCCTCTCTCTGTTTAAATATGGAGTCGTGCTAGTTATTCTCCTCAAGTCCTGTTTTAACCCCTTGACCTATGATCTTCACCCATGCATCCTCAAAGGAATGGCTAACCTGATGTCTCTAATTATTTTATTTAATTGAGCCAGTGTATTCAATTTAGAGCCCTGCACGGGCAGGAGCGCTACCCAGGGCGCTACCCAGGCCCGATTTGGTTCTGCCAAATTTAAGGCCCTGCCCTGCCCTGTCCGAAACCCAAAACTCAAGGAACATTTTATTATTTTATGTCAAATAATCTCTCCTGTATTTGATGAGGTTGAAGAACTTCTGACAACATGTTATGATCTTAGTAAGATATGACTGTACTGCGCTTCAGAGCATGAACAAAAGGCTCAGCTTCAGAATGTTAGTGATCAATTGTAATGATACCTGAGCCCTACCCGGGCCCAACCCCGTGTATCATTTTGGGGCTCGTCGGGTAGTAGAGCTCTGATTCTATTGACCCAATGTCCCTAATAATGTCCATGTAACAATATGAATGACTATTTGACAATCTTTTTTAACTTCTATTCACAAGTCAATCATATAGCTTAGCTTTTGATCTAGTTTCTAAAGTAGATTACACAAACCGAACTTGGATGAGTGCTCTGTTGGTCAACTGCTTAGACATCATAGATACACTGTACATATTTGATTGTTGATATGGAAGTGGATGTTTCATGTACTTTAAACCAATGTGTTTGTTTTAAACTGTCTTATGTATGGTTTTATCAGACTAATTGTCTGTGGTAGTTGAGTCTGGCTGATTTGGGGTCAGTGTTTGACTATAGACAAGACTGGGCTGGCTCTGCTGTGCTGTGCTTCTGTCACTGTCCGACAGAGTTCAGTCCAAACACTCCTGTGATTGAAAGAGAAAAGTTATGCTGTACTGACTCTACTGCTATTCCATTCAACAGGAGCAAAATGCAGAAAGAAAAGAGAAAATAGAGGTCAGTGAAGTCTGGTCCGCCGTGTGTCCACTCGCATCTGTGTGTGTGTGTATGTGTTTTTTTGCATGAGCCCGTATGTGTTTTCAGCTGGGGTCAAACAATGACACATCAACAGATGAGTGTTAGTCTGTTAGTGAGGGTGCTGATTTCTCCTGGTGGCCTGAAATAGAGTGCTTGGTGGTTCATTGTGGATCCAACAGTCATCCAGCCATCTGGTTTCTGGCCCACGTTCAGAGGCTGCAGCAAAGGGCAAAACAAGGTGCAAAGGGAAACTGTTAATTCACTGTTGATAAAGGGATACTTCCTCTGTGCCATTACAAGCCAACACAGAGCTTGTTTTGGTTTTCAGGGTTCTTTAATCCTTCACACCGCCCTTTTCTGTCAGTCATCGTCCTCCGGCCAAAACACAGTCAGCGTGTAACGGACGCCGGTCGTACGATGATGGCATTTGCTGTATGTCCCAAATGACACCCTTTTCACTTTATAGTGCACTACTTTTGACCAGAGCTCTATGGGCCCTGGTCAAATGTAGTGCACTATAAAGGAAATATCGTGCCATTTTGGATGCAGGCATTACCTCGGAGTGGTTGATAACTAACTAACTAACGTTAAGCTAGCGAGGCGTGACACGTTTACGACTTGACCCTCTGACCCAGGGCTTGTCTGTGAAGTTCTATAATTAGAGCTTTTTAAACGCTCACTTTGAAGTGCAGAACACACTGATTTTGTCACCCTTCGTAAAACATGAGGTTTGATGTTGTTTGCTTGCTGTGTGCTCCACAGTGGCCTACTGTAGATGACCTCTGTAACACACACACACACACACACACACACACACACACACACACACACACACACACACACACACACACACACACAGGAAAGCAGGCGCACACACTGGAAATGAGTATCAATCACCTCAGCATAGTAACGTTGTATAGTGAAAGATGAAGGAAGATGTGGTTTACAGCGTATGTGATGGTCATACAGTTGCTTCTACACATTTTTCTTTTTCTCTTGTTCCTAATGACAGATGAATCTGTCCCTTACTGAAAAGCGAAGGCAGTGTAGTTAGTCTTCACCTACATTTTCAACCTCTCCCTGACCGTCTGTAATACCTACATGTTTCAAGCAGACCACCATAGTCCCTGTGCCCATGAACACCAAATCAACCTGTCTAAATGGCTTTCGCCCTGTACCACTCACATCTATAGCCATGAAATGCATTGAAGGCTGGCCATGCCTCACTTCGCCATCATCCCAGACACCCTGGACCCACTCTATTCACACCTATGTGAGAATGCTGTTCATTGACTACAACTCAGTGTTCAACACCATAGTCCCCTCCAAGCTCATCACTAAGCTAAGGTTCCTGGGACTGAACACCTCCCTCTGCACCTGGATCCTGGACTTCCTGACGGGCCGCCCCACAGGCGGTGAGGGTAGCCAATAACACATCTGCCACTCTGAGCCTCAACACTGGGGCCCCTCAGGGGTGCGTGCTCAGTCCCCTCCTGGAATCCCTGTTTACCCACAACTGCGTGGCCGCGCACGACTCAAACACTATCATTCAATTTGCCGACAACGATGAGACAGTCTGTAGGGAGGAGATAAGGGACCTGGCAGTGTGGTGCCAGGACAACAACCTCCTTAACCTTCAGTAAGACAAAGGAGCTGATCGTCAACTACAGGAAACTAAGAGCTGAGCACGCCCCCATTCACATTGATGGGGCTGTAGTGGAGCAGGTCGAGAGCTTCAAGTTCCTTGGTGCACACATCACTAAGGATCTATCATGGTCCAAACACACCAACACAGTCGTGAAGAGGGCACAACAACACCTCTTCCCCCTCAGGAGGCTAAAAAAGATCCTCAAATGTCTACAGTTGCACCATTGAGAGCATCTTAACTGGCTGCATCACCGCTTGGTATGGCAACTGCTTGGCATCGGACCACAAAGTGCTACAGAGTAATGCGTACAGCCCAGTACATCACTGGGGCCGAGCTCTCTGCCATCTAGGACCTCTATACCAGGCGGTGTCAGGAAGGCCTTAAAAATGTTCAGATTCCAGCCACCCAATCTCTGCTACCGCACGGCAAGCGGTACCAATGCACCAAGTCTGGAACCAACAAGACCCTGAACTGCTTTTACCCACAAGCCATAATACTTCTAAACAATAGCTAATCAAATGGCTACCCGGACAACCTGCGTTGACCCTTTCTTGCACTAACTCTCTTGCACTGACTCTATGCACACACACAGGACTCTACCCACACACTCACATATACTAACACACACACACACACACACACCCTACATACACCCACACATAACATGCACATACATGCAAACTGACCACACATTCAAACACTTTTACACTCACCAAATACACTGCTGCTACTGTCTTATCTATCCTGTTGCCTAGTCAATTTACCCCTACCGAAAGTGCCTTGAAAGTATTCAGACCCCTTGACTTTTTCCACGTTTTGTTACTTTACAGCCTTATTCTAAAATGGATTAAAGCAATCTACACACAATACCCCATAATGACAAAGCGGAAACAGGTTTTTATTTTATTTTTGCAAATGTATATACATTTTTTTTAAACGATGCCTTATTTACATAAATATTCAGACACTTTGCTATGAGTCTCGAAATTGAGCTCAGGTGCATCCTGTTTCCATTGATCATCCTTGAGATGTTTCTACAACTTGATTGGAGTCCACCTGGGGTAAATTCAATTGATTGGCAATGATTTGGAAAGTCACACACCTGTCTATATAAGGTCCCACAGTTGACAGTGCATGTCAGAGCAAAAACATAACCATGAGGTCGAAGGAATTGTCCGTAGAGCTCCAAGACAGGATTGTGTCGAGGCACAGATCTGGGGAAGTGTACCAAAAAATATCTGCAGCATTGAAGGTCCCCAAGAACACAGTGGCCTCCATCATTCTTAAATGGAAGAAGTTTGGAACCACCAAGACTCTTCCTAGAGCTGGCCGCCCGGCCAAACTGAGCAATCAGGGGAGAAGGGCCTTGATCAGGGAGGTGTCCAAGAACCTGATGGTCACTTTGACAGAGCTCTAGAGTTTCTCTGTGTAGATGGGAGAACCTTCCAGAAGAACAACCATCTCTGCAGCATTCCACCAATCATGCCTTTGTGGTAGAGTGGCCAGACGGAAGCCATTCCTCAGTAAAAGGCTCATAATAGCACACTTGGTGTTTGCCAAAAGACCGTCTCTCAGACCATGAGAAACAAGATTCTCTGGTCTGATGAAATCAAGATTGAACTCTTTGGCCTAGCGTCACGTCTGGAGGAAACCTGGCACCATCCCTACGGTGAAGAATGATGGTGGCAGCATCATGCTGTGGGGATGTTTTTTAGCGCCAGGGACTGGGAGACTATTCAGGATCAAGGCAAAGATGAACGGAGCAATGAACAGAGATCCTTGATGAAAACCTGCTCCAGAGTGCTCAGACTGTGGCTATGGTTCCCCTTCCAACAAGACAACTAACCTAAGCACACAGCCAAGACAACTAAGGAGTGGCTTCGGGACAAGTCCCTGAATGTCCTTGAGTGGCCCAGAGCTTGGACTTGAACTTGATCGAACATCTCTGAAGGGACCTGAAAATAGCTCTGCAGCAATGCTCCCCATCCAACCTGAAAGAGCTTGAGAAGATCTGCAGAGAAGAATGGGAGAAACTCCCCAAATACCGGTGTGCCAAGCTTGTAGCGTCATACCCAAGACGACTCAATGCTGTAATCGCTGCCAAAAGTGCTTCAATAATGTACTGAGTAAAGGGTCTGAATACTTTTGTAAATGTTATTTCAGTTTTTTAATTTAATAAATTTGCAAAAACGTCTAAAAACCTATTTTTACTTTGTCATGGCACCAAAGGAGATGGCTGCCATTTTACGATCCGTAACCAATTGTTCTATTGTGTATGTTTTTTCACGTTATTTGTAACTTATTTTGTACATAATGTTTCTGCCACTGTCTGTTATGACCGAAAAGAGCTTCTAGATATCAGGACAGCGATTACTCACCCCATACTGGAAGAATACTTTTTCTTCAACGAGTCAGAGGGGAAGGATTTACTTCAGACACCCAACAAGGCCCTCGTCCCGGTCACGCGCAGAAAGAGACGGGGTTATCGTGCCTTGTAAGGATCCGTCGCAGAGAGGGTAATCTACCATTACCATCGGTTCTATTAGCCAAAATACAATCAATAACATACAGCTGGTGGGTTTTAAGCTTTTTCTGCAGGATAGAACAGCGGCCTCTGGTAAGACAAGGGGTGGCGGTCTATGTATATTTGTAAACATCTGGTGCACGAAATCTAAGGAAGTCTCAAGGTTTTGCTCACCTGATGTAGAGTATCATAATGATAAGCTGTAGACCACACTATTTACCAAGAGTTTTCATCTGTATTTTTCGTAGCTGTCTATATACCACCACAAACCGATGCTGGCATTAAGACCCCACTCAATGAGCTGTATACGGCCATAAACAGGTCAACATTCACAAGGCCGCAGTGCCAGGTAGATTACCAGGACGTGTACTCCGAGCAAGCGCTGACCAACTGGCAAGTGTCTTCACTGACATTTTCAACCTGTCCCTGTCGGAGTCTGTAATACCAACATGTTTCAAGCGGACCACCATAGTCCCTGTGCCCAAGAACACTCAGGTAACCTGCCTAAATGACTACAGATCCGTAGCACTCACGTCTGTAGCCATGAAGTGCTTTGAAATGCTGGTCATGGCTCACATCAACACCATTATTCCAGAAACCCAAGACCCAACAGATCCACAGATGATGCAATCTCTATTGCACTCCACACTGCCCTTTCCCATCTGGACAAAAGGAACACCTATGTGAGAATGCTATTCACTGACTATAGCTCCGCGGTCAACACCATAGTGCACTCAAAGCTCATCACTAAGCTAAGGACCCTGGAACTAAACACCTCCCTCTGCAACTGGATCCTGGACTTCCTGACGGGCCGCCCCCAGGTGGTAGGGGTAGGTAACAACACATCTGCCACACTGATTCTCAACATTGAGGCCCCTCAGAGGTGCGTGCTCAGTCCCCTCCTGTACTCCCTGTTTACTCATGACTGTGTGGCCAGGCACGACTCCAACACCGTCATCAAGTTTGCCGATGACACAACAGAGGTAGGCCTGATCACCGACAACAATGAAACAGCCTATAGGGAGGAGGTCAGAGGCCTGGCCTTGTGGTGCCGGGACAACATCCGCTCCCTCAACGTGAACAAGACAAAGGAGATGATTGTGAACTATAGGAAAAAGGACCGAGCACGCTCCCATTCTCATCGACGGGGCTGCAGTGGAGCAGGTTAAGAGCTTCAAGTTCCTTGGTGTCCACATCACCAACAAACTATAATGGTCCAAACACACTAAGGCAGTCATGAATAGGGCACGAGAAAGCCTATTCCCCCTCTACTACCGGGCACGGCAAGCGGTACCGGAGCGCCACATCTAGGTCCAAAAGGCTTCTTAACAGCTTCTACCCCCAAGCCATAAGACTCCTGAACAGCTAATGAAAGGGCTACCCAGACCCCTCTTTTACGCTGCTGCTACTCTGTTTATTATCTATGCATAGTGACTTTAACTCCACCTACATGTACATATTACCGCGACTAACCGGTGCCCCCGCACATTGACACTGTACCGGTGCCCCCTGTATATAACCTCGCTATTGTTATTTTACTGCTGCTGTATAATTATTTGTTACTTTTATTTTACATTTTTTACTTATCTATTTTTTACACTTATTTTCTTAAAGCATTGTTGGTTAAGGGCTTGTAAGTAAGCAAACTTGTACTCCGTCTGTAGCCATGTTATTTTATACTCCTTATATACAGACAGTATAGCCATGTTATTTTATACTCCTTATATACAGACAGTATAGCCATGTTATTTTATACTCCTTATATACAGACAGTATAGCCATGTTATTTTTACTCGTTATTTTAATTTGTTATTCACTGTGTGTTCCTTGTGTCACTATTTATATATATTTTTTAATGTATCTTATATTTAACTCTGCATTGTTGGAAATGGACCCGTAAGTAAGCATTTCACAGTTAGTCATCAACTGTTGTCTACAAAGCATATTACAAATAACATTTGATTTGATATCTTACCGGTTTGTAATCATAACTGAAAAGTCTTCCCTTTTAAGTTATTGTATCATGTAATGTTCCTATTATATATGTATTTAACATTGAATGGAAAAACTTCTGACTTCCAGGCTGCATCACATCCGGCCGTGATTGGAGTCCCATAAGGTGGCGCACGATTGGCTTAGCGTTGTCCGGGTTTGGCCGGGGTAGGCCGTCATTGTAAATTAGAATTTGTTCTTAACTGACTTGCCTAGTTTAATAAATAAAGGTTAAATTAGAAAACAAAAAACAAACTTGCAGTACATATTCCATGGGCTCTCTCAGCGTGTAGTACCGGTGTCATCCTCTGTATGGTGCTGTGTTCTCAGAGTTACTCTAGGCAGAAAGCTGGCCTGGCTCTGTAGTGCCAGTCAGTCCCTATTCCACTCCACTGAGAGAGCGAGGAGAAGACGTGTAAAGCTTGACTGGCGCAGCATAGTTTTGCCTTGATAGGAATCTAGCCCAACAGAATCAGAAAGGGCTGGGACGGCTCTGTAATTCCTCCTGCCTTCCTTTTTATGAATGGTCACTTCCTTTCCACTGAAAAACATTCCCCTCTTGAGTTCCACTTTAAATTCACAGTATGTAGGGTAGTTTGGTAATTGTGTTTTGGGTTTAACCCAAACTGAATGTTTTGTAACACCAGCCTAGCGAAAATGTATTTTTTCTCACATTTTTCCCTGTGTAAATATTTGACTTATTGTAGTATTGTTAAAAGAGTAGAAATCCGTAATGAATGCATTATTTTGCTTTAGTCCAATTTAGTCTCAGATGTAATACACTGGGTGAAACTGAAGAGGCCCTAAAGGAAGATTTATGTTTTGTTGCCATAAATGTACATATGTCCCCTAGACCCCTAGGTTGTCTGAATATGTTCACAGTAGGTGTTCTTTTATGATTCTGGTGTCTCACTGGGACCAAAATGTATGTTCCTGAAATTAAAACGGGGAGCTTTGAAAATATGAGTAAAATGTTTTTGTTTCTCAAATTATCACACTTATTATCACACTGGGTTAAGAAATATCACAGTTGGAGAGAAACCATTTCCTCTGAAAATTACAAATCCCAAAATACTCATGAAACATTTAACCACAATTTACATTCATCTACAATTTAGGATGTGCAAGTGGAAATTCTCTCTCCCCAAAAAATAAAATAAATAAAAGTGTGAAGTACGGTATAAGCTTGTACATATAGTTTTAGTATTATTTTGAATGTGTGTCTGGGTTGTGTATGTGGCATTCAGGCCAGGCCAGGGCTGTACTGTAGTTGTGTGTTTTTCCTCCTCGTGGTTCGAGGCCCAGTCGGCTGCTGACTTCTGCTTGAGTCAATAACGGTGATCTCAGAGTAAAACCACACAGCAATCGAACAAGACATTTACTCAAATTTGTGCTCTCTGTATTTTATGGATCCAAAAATACACAAGTTGAAGGAATATGTATCTGTGTCAGTGGTTGGTTGACTCCACTGTGGGGACTCATTTTTATGTAACTCCTAATAGCTCAGTCTCTGTCCACTATACCCATTATCATTGGGATTTCACTGCCACTCATAGTTATTGGATTTTCTAAATGACAATGTTAAAATAAAGGAACTCAGTTTCACTGTTCTACATGGGTTGAGAGAATTCTTGTGACTTCAACCGGTAGTGCTCCACATAGGCCACTCTGTGTTTCTCAATAGAACAGCTTTTACAACGTGTTACCTTGTCTCGTTACACTGGGTTACTTCATAGAAAGACAGGCCTCCATTATAGTTACCAAGGCCCCAGTGTGTTTCTCACTCCCTCTATTGTAGCCTGAGTGGGAGTTGCTCTAGCTAACTGTTGGTTGAACCTCTGTTGTGATGATGTGGAACTGTAGCCAACTGTCTTTAACTCTGACTGGCTTTGGTGTGGCTTAGTATCGGGAAGCCCCTGTATTCTGCTGTGTGTTGTCCTCCTCTGGTAAACCCGTCTGATGTCTCTGTATAGGGCAGCGAAGGCTCAGGGTTCGGCTGACACGCGTAGCCCTCCATAGTTTAACCATGGTGAGGAAATTAATTAGTGACTTTTCTCATGACCTGAGTCAGAGCGCCAACAGAGCGCCAACAGAGCGCCAACAGAGCGCCAACAGAGCGCCAACAGAGCGCCAACAGAGCGCCAACAGAGCGCCAAGCAGCCTTGCTACTGTACCGCCAGTTACACTGGAACACAGGCCACTAAGGCAACAATAATATGTCACCCTTATACATTTAGAGCTTGAATGAAAAGTGAACAAATTAAGTTATGTGTCATTATATAGGATGTATTTGTTTTATGAGAAGGATATAGATGGTGGTTTCTGTAGCCTATTGTCATAAACATAGATACAGTATTTGTTTAAAATTGCTGTCTATTTTTATTGTGCATATGCAATTATATTGTAATAAAATAAGTTATTTGTCTTATGTGTTTTGGAAAAGTGTAAATTGTTAATATATTTTAATGTGTTTAACTGCATTGTCTGTTTGGGATTTTTAAAATGGGATTTTTAAAATGTCATTCTCTTGATTTAGAGACTGCTGAATTGTGCCAGTTAAATCTAGATGAAAGTGCTCTTGAGGTTGCTACCAGTTATTTAAATGTAACCACCATTGTTATTGGACGATAATCATAAAGTTACTATGCTCCATTTCGATCGACGATATTTTTAAGACTGGAATGATTTACCAAATACATTTGTAAATAGTTACAAAAATACCAGTCTTTACTTTGGGCTGTGTTTGGAAGCTGAACAGGGAACTGTGGGCCTCTAAAGATGTTGATTAATTAGCTAGCTGTAGAACATGTGGTTGAACAGTGGTAACTTTGATTAAAGGAAGCATGGTCTTGCCAGTCGTGTGTAAGACATTGTGGGCTGATTAGGAAGGGAATAGTTAGGGTTTTTTACATTAGAAACTTAGTTACCTGAACAACCAGTACATTTGCACTTACATCAAAATATCACCATATAAAGATTGTTGATGGTACATACTGCTTATTGAGGCACTCATGCACCCTTCCTCATCCCTCTCTCTCTGTCTCTCTCGCTGTCTCTGGTCTTGACTGTTTCCTCTCCTGCTGGCTGAGGGGTCATGTGGGAGCATCTGCCAGGCCAACCGGTCCTGTTTCGTTCCTCTCCTCTCCATCTGGGGGGTGGGGGGAGGGGTGTGTGTGTACCACCGCTCTGTTTACAATCACACACACTGACACGCACACACCATTTAGTACTAGCTTTTTCAGTTCCCCTGTTAGCAGTGCTGCAGGATGCCGTTGGTAGTTAAGTGACTTCTGAGCTGTACGTATGTTTGAGAGTTTTTTTCTGATGCTGAGCTGTGCTGAGCTGTGTAGACCTGGCTGCTTACCTCTGAACTACATGGACATGATCACATTATTGCCTGCCTGGTCCTGCTGATCACAGACATGCTGTGGAGGGCCCATTGATCAGCCTTGTAGATAGGCATTCACATCCAGACCCTCTACCATGGCTCTATTGTTCTCTCCATCTCTCCTTCCATCACTCTCTCATATAGCTTTCTCTCTTGCGTTATCTCTAACTCTCTAAAAAATACTCCTCCTTTCTGTCACCATATCAACCATCTGAGGCATTGTAAATACTGACGTGCTGACATGTACTGCTGTAAACTAATATATCTGATTGCGGTGTGTGTGTTTGGTTGTTGGGGCTAGTGAACTAGGTTGTCCGTTTGTATGCTCTTTGACACATCAATAAAGTGGGCCTACATGTGGGAAATGTCTCTTAAGGTTTGCATTTGGACACATGAGAAATTTCAGTAAAGTTTGCTACCAACTATATTTTTTATAAACAGTCCCCTGAGTGTCCCAAATGACGTCTCCGAAAACAAACCCCCATCATAAGTCGTTTGGGGAAAAGCCATTTTCACACAGGCTGGCTTGACCTCCCCTCAGCTAAACAGCAGCCTTAATATAGCAGGCAGGCGGGGAAACTGAGGAGAAGAGAGTGGTGATGGGAGATGCCTTGGCCCTGCTCCAGCACGCCATCTTTACCTGCGACTCAGTCCGATGGCTTTTCCACACATGTCTTGTGATACCTTGGAAAAAGAGTAAATCTTGTGATGTTTTTTTTCTTTGCAGCATATAAGGGTTCTTTTAATTTGTTTTCACTTTGTCCACTGGGATCCCCTTTTTGTCCGGCACTTTCTATCTCTCTCACTCTCTCACTCACAAACAAAATTATATATATATATATAAGGACTTTAGTGGCATTGGAAACATATGTTAACATTGCCAAAGCAAGTGAAGCTTCAAATGTAATATGTGTAAATAGTTAAAGTACAAAAATACACACGTGGGTTGTATTTACAATGGTGTTTGTTCTTCACTGGTTGCCCTCACTGGTTGCCTGTGGCAACAGGTCACAACTCTTGGTGCTGTGATGGCACACTGTGGTATTTCACCCAATAGAAATGGGAGTTTCTCAAAATTGGGTTTGTTTTCGAATTCTTTGTGGATCTGTGTAATCTGAGGGAAATACGTGTCTCTAATGTGATTATACATTTTGCAGGAGGTTAGGAAGTGCAGCTCAGTTTCCCTCTCATTTTGTGGGCAGTGTGCACAAAGCCTGTCTTCTCTTGAGAGCCAGGTCTGCCTATGGCAGCCTGTCTCAATAGCAAGGCTATGCTGACTGAGTCTGTACATAGTCAAAGCTTTCCTTAAGTTTGGGTCAGTCACAGTGGTCATGTATTCTGCCACTGTGTACTCTCTGTTTAATGTAGCATTCTAGCTTGCTAAGTTTTTTTCTAAATTCTTTCCAATGTGTCAAGTAATTATATTTTTGTTTTCTCATGATTTGGTTGGGTCTAATTGTGTTGCTGTCCTGGGACTGTGGGGTCTGTTTGGGGTTGTGAACAGAGCCCCAGGACCAGCTTGCTTAGGGGACTCTCCAGGTTCATCTCTGTAGGTGATGGCTTTGTTATGGAAGATTTGGGAATCGCTTCCTTGTAGGCAGTTGTAGAATCTAATAGCTCTTTTCTGGATTTTGAAAATTAGCTGGTGTCTGCCTAATTCTGCTCTGCATGCATTATTTGATGTTTTACGTTGTACACTGATGATATTTTTGCAGAATTCTGCATGCAGAGTCTCCATTTGGTCCCATTTTTGGTGAATTCCTGGTTGGTGAGCAGACCCCAGACCTCACAACCATAAAAGGCAATGGGTTCAATAACTGATTCAAGTATTTTTAGCCAGATCCTAATTGGTATGTCGAATTTGATGTTCCTTTTGATGGCATACAAGGCCCTTCTTGCCTTGTCTCTCAGATCGTTCACGGCTTTGTGGAAGTTACCTGTGGCGCTGATGTTTAGGCCGAAGTATGTATCGTTTTTTGTGTGCTCTAGGGCAACGGTGTCTAGATGGAATTTGTATTTGTGGTCCTGGCAACTGGACCTTTTTTGGAACACTTATTTTTGTCTTACTGAGATTTACTGTCAGGGCCCAGGTCTGTGCAGAAGAAATGGGTCCCGCTGTAGGCCCTCCTTGGTTGGGGACCGAAGCACCAGATCATCAGCAAATCAGCAGACTCTAGTAGGGTGAGGCCGGGTGCTGCAGACTGTGCTAGTGCCCTCGCCAATTTGTTGATATATATGTTGAAGATGGTGGGGCTTAAACTGCATCCCTGTCTCAGCCCACGACCCTGTGAAAAGAATTGTGTGTTTTTTGCCAATTTTAACCGCACACTTGTTGTTTGTGTACATGGATTTTATAATGTTGGATGTTTTTCCCCCAACACCACTTTCCAGCAATTTGTATAGCCGACCCTCATGCCAAATTGAGTCAAAAACTTTTTTGAAATCAACAAAGCATGAGAAGACTTTGCCTTTGTTTTGTTTGTTTGTTTGTTTGTCTGTCTGTCAATTAGGGTGTGCAGGGTGAATACGTGGTCTGTCGTACGGTAATTTGGTAAAAAGCCAATTTGACATTTGCTCAGTACATTGTTTTCACTGAGGAAATGTACGAGTCTGCTGTTAATGATAGTTCAGAGGATTTTCCCAAGGTTGCTGTTGATGCCTGTCCCACGGTAGTTATTGAGGTCAAATTTGTCTCCATTTTTGTGGATTGGGGTGATCGGTCCTCCAAATATTGCGGAGGATGCCAGAGCTGAGGATGAGGTTAAAGAGTTTAGCCAATTGGAATTTGTGGTCTGTATATTTTATCATTTCATTGAGGATACCATCAACACCACAAGTCTTTTTGGGTTGGAGGGTTTGTATTTTGTCCTGTAGTTCATTCAATGTAATTGGAGAATCCAAGTGTGTTCTGGTAGTCTTTAATAGTTGATTCTAAGATTTGTATTTGATCATGTATATGTTTTTGCTGTTTGTTCTTTTTTTATAGGTCCAATAAGATTGGAGAAGTGCTTTACCTATACATCTCTGTTTTGGATAGATAACTCTTCGTGTTGTTTGTTTAGAGTTTTCCAATTTTCTCAGAAGAGGCTAGATTCTATGGATTCTTTAATTACATTGAACTGATTTCTGATGTGCTATTCCTTCTTTCTTCGTAGTGTATTTCTGTATTGTTTTAGTGATTCACCATAGTGAAGGCGTAGGCTCAGGTTTTCTGGGTCTCTGTTTTTGGTTGGATAGGTTTCTGAATTTCTTTCTTTTTGCATTCTTCATCAAACCATTTGTCGTTGTTGTTAATTTTCTTCTGTTTTCTGTTTTAAATGTTTAGATTTGATAGGGAAGCTGAGAGGTCAAATATACTGTTTAGGTTTTCTACTGCCAAGTTTACACCTTCATTATTACAGTGAAACGTTTCATCCAGGAAGTTGTCTAAAAGGGATTAAATTTGTTGTTGCCTAATTGTTTTTTGGTAGGTTTCCACACTACTTTCCTTCCATCTATAGCTTTTCCTAATATTATTCAGTTCCTTTGGCTTTGATGCCTCATGATTGAGTATTGCTCTGTTCAAGTAGACTGTGATTTTGCTGTAATCTGATAGGTGTGTCAGTGGGCTGACTGTGAACGCTCTGAGAGAATCTGGGTTGAGGTCAGTGATAAAGTAGTCTACAGTACTACTGCCAAGAGATGAGCTATAGGTGTACCTACCATAGGAGTCCCCTCAAAGCCTACCATTGACTATGTACATACCCAGCATTCGACAGAGCTGCAGGAGTTGTGTCTAGGGGGGCATATGGGGGAGGGAATGCTTTCACCTCCAGGTAGTTGTTTGTCCCCCTGTGTGCTGAGGGTGTCAGGTTCTTGTCCAGTTCTCGTATTTAGGTCGCCACAGACTAGTACATGTCCCTGGGCCTGGAAATGATTGATTTCCCCCTCCAGGATGGAGAAGCTGTCTTCATTAAAGTATGGGGATTCTAGTGGGGGGATATAGGTAGCACACAGGAGGAATTTTTTTCTCTGTTGAGAATTTCCTTTTGAATTTCCAGCCGAATGTAAAATGTTCCTGTTTTGATTAATTTAATAGAGTGAGTTAGGTCTGCTCTATACCAAATGAGCATACCCCCTGAATCCCTTTCCTGTTTCACACCTCGTAGTTTGGTGGATGGGACTACCAGCTCTCTTTAACCTAGGGCAACCAGTGGGTCCATCTCCATAGGTCTGGTCTGAGGGGGCCTAAATGGGGTGTGGGCATGGTTGACTTGGGGGGGTGTAGATTGGTTGGGTTGTGGATGTGTCTGGTGGTGCTGTGGTCTGGATGTAGGTCCTCTCGGCGTGGTCCTCCATGTGTAGGTCCGGGGGGGTGGGTGGGTCCCGCAGGTCTGGGAGAGTGTCTCGAGAGTGTCTTGATCTGTAGTTCCTGTGTGAGGTGTTGGGGCTGGGGCTGAGGGCGAGTTCCTTTAGGTTCCGGACGAAGGTGGGCACTGCTGCCTTGTATAGGTGGACCTGGTCGTAAAGGCTGTCCAGGGTGAAGTGGTGGGCTAGATAGACATTTGGTTTTGTGTCTTTCTCTCTCTCTCTCGCCTCTCTCTCTCGCTCTCTCTCTTTCTCTCTCTCTCTTTCTCTCTCTCTCTTTCTCTCGCGCTCTCTCTCTCTCTTCTCTCTCTCTCTCTTCTCTCTCTCTCTCTCTCTTCTCTCTCTCTTCTCTCTCTCTCTCTTCTCTCTCTCTCTTCTCTCTTCTCTCTCTCTCTCTCTCTCTCAGTTGAAGGGGCTTTACAGGCATGGCATGTTGGCATATGTTTACATTGCCAAGGCAAGTGAAATAGATAATAAACAATACAAAATTAACAGTAAACATTACACTCACAAGAGTTCCAAAAGATTAAAGACATTTCAAATGTCATATGTCTATATACAGTAGTGTTGTAACAATGTGCACATGGTTAAAGTCTCTCTCTCTCTCTTCCACTCCTCTCTCTCTCTTTTTCTCTCTTCCCTGGAAGTGAGTATTTTAATAATAATAGTTTGGGGAATTGCGATCGCAGGGCTGGTTTGGCATGACAGCGAAACTTCAGCTCAGCAGAGTAGCTAAAGTTCCTTTCTCCTCTTATACCCCCTCATTTCCTTCACCTTAATCCCTACTTCCTGTGCCCCCACCCCTCCCTCTCTCCCTCCCTCCTTCTCTCTTCACTATAACATGTCTGGGAAACTTGGACAAGCAAGAAAGGCATGAATGGATGAAACGGTATACACTGAATGTACAAAACATTTGG
The DNA here is from genome assembly GCF_016432855.1 of Salvelinus namaycush. Classification (NCBI taxonomy): domain Eukaryota; kingdom Metazoa; phylum Chordata; class Actinopteri; order Salmoniformes; family Salmonidae; genus Salvelinus; species Salvelinus namaycush. The sequence continues at coordinate 25,541,244 of NC_052329.1, forward strand.
AATACCTTCCTAATATGGAGTTGCAGCCCCTTTTGCTTTCACAACAGCCTCAATTAGTCGGTGCATGGACTCTACAAGGTGTCAAAAGCGTTCCACAGGGATGCTGGCCCATGTTGACTCCAATGCATCCCACAGTTGTGTCAAGTTGGCTGAATGTACTTTGGGTGGTGAACCATTCTTGATACACACTGGAAACTGTTGAGCGTGAAAAACCCAGCAGCGTTGCAGTTCTTGACACACTCAAACTGGTGCGCCTGGCTCATACTACCATACCCTGTTCAAATGCACTTATATCTTTTGTCTTGCCCATTCAACCTTTCACAATCCATGTCGCAAGCCTTAAACATCCTTCTTTAACCTGTCTTCTCCCCTTCATCTACACTGATTAAAGTGGATTTAACATGTGTCATCAATAAGTGATCATAGCTTTCACCTGGATTCACCTGGTCAGTCTGCCATGGATAGAGCAGGTGTTCCTAATGTTTTGTTCACTCAGTGTACATCAGTATTCCCTAGCCTTGCATCCGCTGCTTGCTTTCTTTCTGTCTGTCTCGCTCTACTTCTCTCTTTCTACTTCTCTCGTTCTACTTCTCTCTCTCTCTACCTTTCTCTATACGTACCTCACTCTCTCTACCAGAGTGCTCCTCTTTACCTTACTTGCTTTTTCACGGCCAAGTCCCAAGTCCACGTGCAAACAAAACACAATTCAAATTCAACATGAAAATATTTGTCAACAGCTGCAAAGTCTAGACACTTTTTTTCTTCTCGGAAACGGCCGAGCTCATTTCTTGTGTGCATCGGATGCAAATCGGGCAGCAAAAGCGAGATATCCATGACCGGGCTGAGAGGGAAACCGAGAGACGGAGAGACGCTGTTTAGATGAGGATGCAAATTGGTTCGGAGCAGAAGGGAGTGAGGGAGGGATGTAGAGAAGGATGAAGGGATGGAGATGGAGGGATAGAGGTAGAGAGAGTGAGGGATGTAGAAAAGAACGGAGGGAAAGAGGTAGAGATGGAGGGTTGGATGGATGGGATATGGGGAGCAAAGTTTAGGATCAAGGGAAATGGAGGGAGGGATGGAGAGATCAGGCTGGGTCAGGTGACATGCTGACCTCTGGCGGGAGCCTTGGCTGGACTGGGCCGGGTGGATTTGCATTGATGGATCTTCTTTCCATGGGGCTGTCATGTATCAGTGCTCAGGCACATCACGCCCCAGTCATTAATCAAATCATGGCCCCATCTCGCTCCCTCGCTAGGCTAGCGATCTCTCTGCCAGACACTCCTGCTCCTCTCTCTCCCCCTCAGACAAGCAGACATCCAAGATGTGTTTTAGATATCGTCTTCTGCCTGTGCGTGGTTTTCGCCACTTTTCCCTGTCCTCTCCTCACTGACTGGCCTCTGATGAGTTGGGCCCCTTGGAATAACGTAGGGGGGTGTAGCGGTCCAGTCAACAGCCCAATAGCCACAATAGCTCCACCAAAGTCAACTACACCTGTTCCTCTTTGGGTTGACAAGGGTGAGGGGGTTAATGTGGTGCATGCAGACACAGAGAGAAAGATTGAGATGGGGAGAGAGACTGAGAGAAAAGAAAAAGAGAGACGGAGAGAGAGAGCGGCGGGTTGAAGTGTCCTGCTGGAAGGATGCTAAATTCATTAAGATGTTTTCTTCCTCCTGTCCTACGTTTAGGCCAGCTGTAGCCCCATTATGGCTTTACAGGCTGCTTCCTGTTCAAATTCCTCCTTTTTTCTCCTGCTCTTCCACACAAAAGGTGGCTGCGTTGGGGGTGTAGTGCTTTTGAAATGTGAAGGGCCCTCGAGAGCCCAGGGCAACTGTCTCTCTCTCTCTGTCGGGTTGGAGAGACGGAGAGGCTTAGAGGCCAAGTGGGAAGGAGGGCTGCATTCCAAATGCTACCTTTTTCCCTACATAGTGTGCTACCTTTGACCAGAGCCCTATGAGCCCTGGTCAAAAGTAGTGCACTATATAGGGAATTGGGCTCCATTTGGGATACAAACAAAGTTTGTATAACGTCCTCCTCTCTGAAGGCCCTGCTGTTTTGTTGGGCCTCCACATCTAAATGGTCTCTTTTTGGATTAACACAAAGACATTATTTGGCCGCACTAATGAAACACAGAGAAACACTTTAATGATCTAACCCCCCCCCCCCCCCCCCCTTCCTCCTCCTCTCCCCATCACTGCTTTGATTCCAATAATAATCACAACCCTCTCCTTCATTGTGTTGTTTTTGTAGCATGTTTTCTTTTGTCTCTTTGTCCCTGGGTTCCCCCCTTTTAAACTCGATGGCTGTCGCCTTTCAGATGCAACAATGGAGAAAGGAAAACATTCAGAGAAAGATCATTGAGTTTTGGTCCTGAAGGTTATGATGTTTTTCTGCGAGAGTACTTCAACTTGAATCTTTCTAAGGACACATATTGTATTGTAAAATACATCATAGTACATTCTAGGTTGAAGTGTATTGTGTCGTGATGGAGAGTAGAGCTTATGTTGAAATTGGTAAATCCTGTTTCCCATGTTGTCTTTAATGAATTAGTTATTTATATTGAACAGGTTATTGTGATTTAGGAATTATATGGAACTAATGTTGAGGGCTATGATCAGGTCAACCATCATGCGAAGAGTTTACCGTTCTCCTCAGATGACCTGCATATTTAATAAAGCTCTTCATATTATATTCACTGTACAACTTCCAAGGGATATATTCCATAGATCATGAAATAGTGTCTCATCAAATAGTTCTAACTTGCTGAAACCAGGTATGATGTGGTGGACATAAGAAGCTGCCGTTGGTTTTCACTGTAAAAACGTCTCGTGATATTTAACGTACACGCAATAGATGTTGAACTCCTAGAAGTGACTTTGACTTACTGCTGCTGTTTTACATGCAACAGTTGTACTCATAGTAATGAATGGATTCTACATTACTGCTTTGGTATTTACAATTAGTGCTTAAATGTAATGTATTTGCACAGTTAGAGAAAGGGGCACATTCTCTAAGTCTACTAAGCCTGCAGTGAGCAAACATCTTTGTGTGTGTGAGTACATGTTTGTGTGTTCATGCCATACTCAAGCATCATGCACCTCTCTGATGTAGCTCTTTAAGGCCATTCGATGTGGTGCCCTTTGACATGGCCTGATTGTGTTTAGCTTGGGCTCCACTCAGATGAGAGAGGTGTGGACTCCTGTTGATTAGGTCTGATTAACTGACTGCTGGGTACTAGTGGCTCTGAATCTTGAGCTGGTTACCTCCAATCAGGGCCACGGCTCATCCAAGGCCTTGGACCCCAGGTATGCGTGTGTTCAAACGTTGATGAAACATAGGACTACATGAACTGTTGCATTGTTACTGTTGGACTTGGACTATAAAATAGGACTTGTATTACATATTCTCTCTCTCTTTGTGCAGCTAAACTCACCAGCCAGGAGTCGTACAACAACTTCACCAACAACAACATGGGTAACCCTCGTCTGTCCCCTCTGCCCAGCCTCACCATAGTGCTGCCCCTGGCACAGATCAAACAGCCCATGACCCTGGGCACCATGACCAAGCGCTCTGGGTGAGTCTTCCTGCCCTGCATCCAGCCATGTGTTGTTGTCACACTCTGTCCATCACACTCTGTCCATCACACTCTGTCCATCACACTCTGTCCATCTAGCTATTCACTAGTATTAACCCGAAGTAGCCTTTACAACTCAGCCTGTCCTCCTTTGGTCACAGACAAAGCCATTGATCATGTTGAATTTTTAGTTTTTCATCTGTATTTGTTATGACCCCATTGGATTTGCAAGAAACATCCACATGATATTATATCCAGCCTGGTTTGGAATCTGTTGCCAGTCTGTCTCTATGTACAGCTACACTACAGTAAAGCTACATGTCTCTATGTAAACATTTACCAGTGAGTCTCTCTATCAGGCAGTATCTGTGCGTGTCAGTGTGTCCTCTCCCTCTCCTCTCTCTTGGTCAGTCACGCTATGACTAAGTCTGTAGTTTTAAGAGGCGGTGAGTCAGAGGAGAGAGACTGCACCTTGTGAACTTCGTTTACATACAGGTGGCATCACAATTATGGCTGGATTTTAATATTTCCATTTAAATGTCATTTTCCTGTCATGTTTGAATGGGACATGTTGTAATGATGGAAGCAGCAGGCTACCGGGGTTTCTTCCCAATGATATTAGATCACTTCAGTTCTGTATAAAGACACTAGACATCTGAGACTGGTGGTTAGAAACACACCATCATTAGTTTGATTCATCTGCATGATTATTACAAGGGATTTGTTTTATGGTGAAAGGAAACCCTTTTTTTTTGCGTGCCCTACTGAGCAAAACACAGTAGGTAGAGAGGAGAGATTTGAGAGTATAACTGGCAGGTCATCCTTCTGGAGGAAACTCCTGAACTGGCTAGTTGATTATTATTTCTTTTTTTCAGATCGGCTGCTTTAGTCTGCCTGTCTGTCTGTCTGTCTGCCTGCCTGCCTGTCTGTCTGTCTGTCTGTCTGTCTGTCTGTCTGTCTGTCTGTCTGTCTGTCTGTCTGTCTGTCTGCCTGTGCCAGCCAGCCAGCCAGTTTGCCAGTATCCTTTCACTCTCAAATTGACAAGCACAACCTTCTCACCAGGTCTCCTCTCTACTGTATCAATTCAAGTCAATACAATAGGACTGTATTAGTTGCCACAGCAAAGTCACAAAAAAATCTCAAGTACATTAAAGATAACTCCCATCTTTCCATTCGTCTGTCCGCTTCAGGAGAGAAGGCGTCAGGGCAGGCTAATGAAGCTAGACAGGCAGCTGTGCATCCCTCTCCTGCCCTGCACCAGACCCCCTGCATACATACATACACACACACACTCACACACATACACACACACGTAGGCGGCATGTTGTGCCCATGAAGTGCGGGGTGATATCAAGTGTGTTCACGCAGACTTGCACAGGAGTATCTAGGCACCATCTGTTTGTTTGCGTAGCCGGCTGTGTGTGTGTGTGTGTGTGTGTGTGTGTGTGTGTGTGTGTGTGTGTGTGTGTGTGTGTGTGTGTGTGTGTGTGTGTGTGTGTGTGTGTGTGTGTGTGTGTGTGTGTGTGTGTGTGTGTGTGTGTGTGTGTGCGCGCGCGCGCGCAAACGGGCCATCCGGTAGCTGTATTTACACCTGTGTGAGCAGATACCCGTTGGCAGAGTGGGAGAGGAACACACCAGGTGGTTAACCTACATTCTCTCATGGCCCGTCTGTCTGCAGCCTACTCTAGTGCATTTCAAACACACACAGACCGCTCCTGGAGGAAGCCACCACAGTCTTTGTTCCACACAGGGCACCCGTCTGAAGGTTTCCTCCCGTCCTATTCCAACTTCCTTTATGATCTCCAATGGGACCGGACTAGCCGTTGCTATTAGAGAAAGACTTATATGGATTTCTTTCGGGCCGAAACCGTTTTTTGGGGGGTCAAGTAGGCCGATAGCCGATATTCAATATCATTACATTTGAAGATTGATGACAAAATATCCCAAAGATAGCCATGTATGCATCAATTTTAGCCATGTATGCAACAAAACATTTGACTTAGATTGATAAAAACTAACTACATAACGGTAAAACTTTTATTTGAATGGTAAATGTCTTGATAATCTGGGTAAATCAAGATGGCATAGGCCTACTCACAATACAGGTGAATGCATATTCAATAGGACTGTCTGCATGCATTGAGTTATTGAGCTTGTTTTGGTTGATCAAAATGCTACAGTTGACATATGGGACTTATATTAGCCTACTGATCAACAACATTTGTATAGAAGCATCACTCCAGCATGTCATTCCTGTATGGAAGGACATCATATAGGCACAGTTATTAGTTTGAGAATATGAAGAAAATCTATTCATTGCAAATGTGTCCAACCTAATGATTTGTGATCACAGAGGCTTATGAAAGTTGGATTTTTTTGTCATTTTCCATGATAGGGAAAAAATATTTTATCTTCAGATGTCAGGACGCATCTCTAAAACATTTTAAAACACTTCTTTCTTTCCCTATTACAACAATCATCTAATCCGACTATCAATTGTCAATTTACAGATATGATTGTGTCAGATCAGCGCCATAAAATAGCTAACGTTACATCGCAAGTCAGATGGCTCGTTCCCGAAAAATGATAACCAGCTAACGTTAGCTACGTTGACTATTGGCTCCTATCAGATATCTTAGCAACATGTTTATCTAGCCGACTAGCTAGCATAGTAGCTAATAACACCACAGATGAAAGGGTTAGTTATCATAGTCTTTGATAGCAAGTCACATAGCTAGCTTGCGTATTGCATGTATGTCCGGGCACGTCGACACAAGCCTTGTTATTAGTGAATTAAGTAAACTATTTATTATATATTATATATATATATATATATATATATATATACTATATATTACTATATTTGCAACAGGAGTTTTGATTTTGGTCACTGTGTCAGTTTCTCAATATTGCACCTTTCTGTTGGTAAATGAGCTAGCTTGCTGCTGCTTCAGATTTTCCCAGCTAGACCTTCCTCTGCGTTGTCCAGTGCTCGTGGCTCAAGCAGTGAGTGGCTGCTGGCATAGCATCAGTTTTGCTATGTAGAGGGACTATCGACAAAGCCGATAGAGAAGGGCCTATAGCCGATAGACTAGAAAAGGCCAATATCAGCCCGATATATCGGCTTAATTGCTAACAGGCCAGAATTGGAGCTGAAGACTTTCAACAGTTTGCTTCTCTCAGAACAAGCCATTAGGAGTAAGGGAGATGAAAGGAACCGTCCCCCCCTCCTTCTTTCAGAGTTGTTCCAGTTGTCTCTGTGTTTGGAGGGAGGGGATGAGATGTATCCCTGTGATGCACAGCATCCTGCCCCGATAACCTCCACCAGACGAGGGCAGAGTTCCAGGGTAAGGGAGCATACAGAGCTGGAGCAAAGACTCTGGGACACCTCAAAGTCACTACAGAGATGTGGGCTCTCTCCCCACTGGGTACAACATACATGGGTTCAAATAGTATTTGGTTTTTGATTGAGCATTGCTAGAGTGCCAGATGGGCAGGGTACTTTTGAACCCAGGTCTTTAGTACAGTGAGAATGATGGAGGAGGTGACCACCCACATGACCTCTGGTTTCCTGTCAGCCATATTTGGCAGAAGTCTGAGACGGAGACGGAGAGACAGAGAGTGTAAAAGAGAGAGAGAAATGAGCACTATCATTTGAGGCCTTCGAGAGCTTTTTAACTTTTTAGTGTTTGGTTGCTTCAATCCTGGATTGTAATTGCTAGCAAAGTATACTCTGAAACGTACTCAGAGAGACACGTGTTTGAAATGAAACGGCAATGAATTAGAGATGGAGATGAAAAGGAAAACAAGGGAATCTGACCTGGAGTAAATCCCACTGATGGGTATTCTCCGCTAATGCAGACAGAGATGGAGAGAGCGAGGGAGATGGAGAGAGCGAGGGAGACAGAGAGTGGGCCCTCCTGACCTTCCACAGATGGGCAGAACAGATTACTATAATACTTTTGTACAGTAGGAGCAACTAGTCGCCTGCCAACCCATTGTCTCATAGAGCTCTAATGAGAAAAGCACTGAGAGGAGATGGGTTTTAAGAGCCTAAAAGCAGCTAGCGAGCCCTGTAGCGCCAGGCCTCCAGCACACACAGCACTGCGTATGGAACGTGTCACATGCTAAACCGTTTGCACAAATCACCCTCTCCTCCCTTTAATGGCCCTGGCGGAGCAGCATTAAGGCCCATGGGTTAAGAGTTGAATGTGTGAACGATTACTCCACGGGAGTGGGGTTGTCAACCTCCCAGGTCGATTTATCACTTTCTCTATTGCTCTCTATCCCCTCATCCCCTCTTCCTCCCTATCAACCATCCGCCTGCTTTTCTTGGTGTTTCTGTGTGTTCTCAACAGAATCGTAATGCGAGCATTAGCTAGCACGTTTGGAGACAAACTTTTTATATACTGTAAGTAGGGCCTTTACAGTGTTTTCCATTAGCGCGCGGCCGGTTACAGACTCATTTTCAGCCAGCTATATTTTCCACTTCATATTAACAAGGCTACTTTTCAGTAAATTGTTTTTAAATTCGCTAGACCGTCGAGCCCTTTCCTGCTAGAATGAATGGTATGCATCTCTTCTAGCGATCTATTGATAGGATAGGTGCCTGTCAGTCACAAAGCGAGCGATGACAGGGAGACAGCAGAGAGGAAGAGGTGAATCTGTCCAAAATAAGCCCAGTGTGTTTCTATGGGCATATTTTGGACTGAATATTGTCGCGTGCCTTCCTGCCTTTGGGACAATGTTAGGGCGGAGACCTGAGCATCTCGTCATTATATACAGATCTCTGGTTGCAGTGAAATTTCTTTACACGGAGGTGTGGGAGGGTATAAGGTCTTACATTGAGAGTATGAATAGGGTCTTACATTGAGAGGATGAATAGGGTCTTACATTGAGAGTATCTTCATTGTGATACCAATAGAAAATAATAGCAATCTATATTTTCAAAAGCGTGTGAGTTTCATGTTCATATTTCACAACCTCCACAGGCTTTTGGAGTTACCTACACGCGATTTAGCAAAATAATAGGCGTACACTTGATTTAGGCTACATGCTAAATGTTTCTGCTCTGTGATAGATGAGCAAACGAATAGATGATGAGCAGCACTCACCTCAACTTAGCTAACATTTCCACAGCCTAAGTGTAGCCTAACCAATATCCAAACGGAGTCCTCAAGCTTGTCTAAAAGCAGCACGACACGCTGATGAAATAGTTGAAGACACGCTATTGCTTCAAATGTAGATTTAACAATTGGATGACTTTTTGGGAGTTTCAATCAGCACCAAAAAACAATGTGATGCCTTCAACTGCATTAACCTACTTTATTCCAGTATTTTTGTGTTTCAGTGCTATTTATTCCCACAGTAATTCTTTATGTATCCATCTAGTTGTGGTTAAGAAAACTGTTGGAAGGGTTATGCAAAGTGACATGCCTCGCAAAGTTTAGAATTGCCAGGAAGATGATAACAGGCTGGTAGTAACAGCCGCTGCCTAGCAACCATCAAGAGCTTAAAAGCGTGCTGCATGCCAGTTCTGCCTCAGCAATACGGCTACGTTTCATACTAAGCTGTAGGCAGAACTTTACAGCAATCGTGACTATGTCGGTTTGCAGAAATAAAAGTTTAGGCTTTGATCCCGGCAACACCTTTCAGATATAAATAAAAGGTGGAAAAAGTTGGCGGGATGCTAAAGTTGGCGTGACAACATCTTAGTATGAAAGTTGTATAAGAAAGTAGTCCTGATCATATACTGTAGGCCTAGACCTAGACAATATCCAGAACAACTAACAATACTCTGAGTTCATACATTTTCAGTCATTCAAATTGTAAAGTCATGTCTTTCTACACAATACCACAACAAATTCTTCCGATCTGGGAGGTAAGGTCTTCAATAATTTCATTGTGTATTTCAGATGGAATCAGTGCATTAGAATGTACCAGAGCACACCAAAATATACTTTCCTCAGCTAGATTTATCAATTCCCAGTGGGTCAGAAGTTTACATACACTCAATTAGTACTTGGTAGCATTGCCTTGAAATTGTTTAACTTGAGCCAAACATTTCGGGTAGCCTTCCACAAGCTTCCCACAATAAGTTGGGTGAATTTTGGCCCATTCCTCCTGACAGAGCTGGTGTAACCGAGTCAGGTTTGTAGGCCTCCTTGCTCGCACATGCTTTTTCAGTTCTGCCGACAAATTCTCTATAGGATTGAGGTCAGGGCTTTGTGATGGCCACTCCAATACCTTGACTTTGTTGTCCTTAAGCCATTTTGCCACAACTAGTATGCTTGGGGTCATTGTTAATTTGGAAGACCCATTTGTCACCAAGCTTTAACTTCCTGACTGATGTCTTGAGATGTTGCTTCAATATATCCACGCAATTTTCCATCCTCATGATGCCATCTATGTTGTGAAGTGCACCAGTCCCTCCTGCAGCAAAGGACCCCCGGAACATGATGCTGCCACCCCAGTGCTTCACGGTTGGGATGGTGTTCTTCGGCTTGCAAGCATCCCCCTTTTTCCTCCAAACATAACAATGGTCATTAAGGCCAAACAGTTATTTTTGTTTCATCAGACCAGAGGACATTTCTCCAAAAAGTATGATCTTTGTCCCGATGTGCAGTTGCAAACCGTAGTCTGGCTTTTTTATGCCGGTTTTAGAGCAGTGGCTTCTTTCTTGCTGAACGGCCTTTCAGGTTATGTCGATATTGGCTTTGTTTTACTGTGGATATAGATACTTTTGAACCTGTCTCCTCCAGCATCTTCACAAGGTCCTTTGCTGTTGTTCTGGGATTGATTTGCACTTTTCGTACCAAAGTACGTTCATCTCTAGGAGACAGAACACGTCTCCTTCCTGAGCGGTATGACAGCTGCGTGGTCCCATGGTGTTTATACTTGCGTACTATTGTTTGTACAGATGAACGTGGTACCTTCAGGCGTTTGGAATTTGCTCCCAAGGATGAACCAGACTTGTGGAGGTCTCCAATTTTTCTGAGGTCTTGGCTGATTTCTTTTGATTTCCCCATGATGTCAAGCAAAGAGGCACTGAGTTTGAAGGTAGGCCTTGAAATACATCCACAGGTACACCTCCAATTGACTCAAATTATGTCAATTAGCCTATCAGAAGCTTCTAAAGCCATGACATAATTTCTCGAATTTTCCTAGCTGTTTAAAGGCACAGTCAACTTAGTGTATGTAAACTTCTGACCCACTGGAATTGTGATACAGTGAATTATAAGTGAAATAATCTGTCTGTAAACAATTGTTGGAAAAATGACTTATGTCATGCACAAAGTAGATGTCCTAACCGACTTGCCAAAACTATAGTTTGTTAACAAGAAATTTGTGGAGTGGATGAAAAACGAGTTTTAATGACTCCAACCTAAGTGTATGTAAACTTCCGACTTCAACTGTACTTGTGGAAGACACTACCTATACTGTATATCAAATGTAATTTGTGTTGTAATCTTTTATATCATATTGTTAGTGCGTTTGGAAACTATTTGCCTAGTTTTATCAGTTTTTTAAAATAATTTAGCATGTCAGAAACAGACAACCTATCGACATCACGTATTACCATAACCCTCTGGAACAGACTGCCTGCATGACTTTAACTAAGTTATATTTCCTCTATTGACCAGCAGTGTCCCTCTCCAAATTGAACTGTAAGAAATAAGAAACAGCACAACATGCGTTATTTGAACCCAAGATCCAGTACAGGCTTGTTGCATTGAGACCTGAAACACTACTTATCCGTATCCTATCAGCCACCATCCATTTACCCAGCAGGAGGCTAGCAGGATGCCAGGGGTTAAGTGCCTCACAGGGGGGATAAAGTACACCAGCGATGCCCGCCTCCCAGTGCCAGTGAACGCTCAATTGAGGCCAAAGCCCGATGGTAATGTTAAAATGTTGAACTGCCCCCCCTGCCCATGCTGGTTGGCTAGCTTTCGGATGTAATGGACCCATGCCCATGTTGTTATGTTAGCTACTGGCTAATCCCTATCCATGCTGTTAGGCTAGCCACTAGCTATTGGATATCTGTGTAACCTCTGGCCCATGCTGTTTGGCTGCTGGCTAAATGTGTTCGAACAAGCATAACAGGAGTAGAGTTAGCATAGCCAAGACCCACTGGTCCTGTTAAAATGTTAAACTGACCCCCTGTCCTGTTGTTAGGCTTGCTGCTCTAGAACTCTGTGACCCCCTTCCACATGTTGTTTGTCTAAATATTGGTTAGTTGTGTGACCCCCCCTGCTCATGCTGTTTGTCTAGCTACCAGCTAACCCTTTAACCATGTTGTTTGACTACTGGCTAAATTGTGTTTGAATAAACATAACAGGACCCCCGACTTCCATTACACTGCTCACCCCAAGTCCAACCACTCAGACAAAGGTCTCTTCTTTAAGAGGACAACACTGGTCTCCAGTGTGCATTGGAGGTTATATAGACTCAACAATAGTCTCCAGTGTGCATTGGAGGTTATATAGACTCAACACTGGTCTCCAGTGTGCATTGGAGGTTATATAGACTCAACACTAGTCTCCTGTGTGCATTGGAGGTTATATAGACTCAACACTGGTCTCCAGTGTGCTTTGGAGATTATATAGACTCAACAGTAGTATCCAGTGTGCATTGGAGGTTATATAGACTCAACAGTAGTCTCCAGTGTGCATTGGTTATATAGACTCTCCAGTGTGCATTGGAGGTTATATAGACTCAACAGTAGTCTCCAGTGTGCATTGGTTATATAGACTCTCCAGTGTGCATTGGAGGTTATATAGACTCAACACTAGTCTCCAGTGTGCATTGGAGGTTATATAGACTCAACAGTAGTCTCCAGTCTCCAAATCACCACCGAATTAAAGTTCACTTTGTGTTATGTTTCTTTTTTTCTCTCCATCTAAGCCCTCTTCTCATATCCGTGGACTGATACAGATAGTTGACTGCCCTGCTAGTCTACACACACACACACACACACACACACACACACACACACACACACACACACACACACACACACACACACACACACACACACACACACACACACACACACACACACACACACACACACACACACACACACACACACACACACACACACACACACACACAGTGTCGTGTTAGTCTGGAGAGATTCAGATGGATGCTCTGTCCCTCCACAGCAGATAAAATAAAGAAGTGCCGTGCTTTGATTGGCCAGGGGCCTTGTCTGCGTCCCAAATGGCACCATATACCCTATATAGTGCACTACTTTTGACAAGGCTCCATAGGGCTCTGGTCAAAAGTAGTGCACTACAATGGGAATAGGGTGTCATTTGGGAGTTTCTGCAGTACTGATGTGGTCTGCTGTGTTCAGGGACAGAGTTCAGCCTCATCTGGCCATTATTACTGTTGGGAAAAAGCTGTTTACTGTAAACTGTTTACAGGGGTCTGTCACTATCTCTGAACATGCAGGGTAAACACAGGAACACACTCCCACTCCTTATGGCTCGTAAACACTGGCCCGGGGAACACACACACTGACAGAGAGATACACACTCAAAAAAAGACAGTACACACCGTCACAAAGAACCGGACACACACTCGCCCACACCCTCAGAGGCTTGCAAACACACACAAATACTCACAAAGACAATGCACAAACACAATTATACACTCACCCAAAAATAAGTCACATGCAGACACATGATGTTCTTTTCAAACACAGTAATAGTACGGCAGTATATCTAAGCCATAAACCAACCATGTTTAATTGGCATTAATGGAACGTCCCTGTGACATACACAAACTTGATTTCATATGACAGTGATTCTGTAGCGCATATCTGATTCCTTGGTAACGCCCTAAGCAAAGGTAGTTAAGATTTCCCTTTTTTCTCTTTAACCCTTTACACTTGTATTAGAGGTCGACCGATTAATCCGCATGCCCGATTAATTAGGGCCGATTTCAAGTTTTCATAACAATCGGTAATCGCCATTTTTGGATGCCGATTATGGCCGATTACATTGCAATACCCGAGACTGCGTGGCAGGCTGACCACCTGTTACGCGAGTGCAGCAGGGAGCCAAGGTAAGTTGCTAACTAGCATTAAACTTATCTTATAAAAAACTATCAATCTTAACATAATCACTAGTTAACTACACATAGTTGATGATATTACTAGTTTAACTAGCTTGTCCTGCGTTGCATATAATCAATGCGGTGCCTGTTATTTTGTCATCGAATCACAGCCTACTTCAACTTCGCCAAACGGGTGATGATTTAACAAAAGCGCATTCGTGAAAAAAGCACAATCGGTGCACCAATGTACCTAACCATAAACATCAATGTCTTTCTTAAAATCAATACACAAGTATATATTTTTTAAACTGCATATTTAGTTCAAATAAATTCATGTTAGCAAGCAATATTAACTAGGGAAATTGTCACTTCTCTTGCGAGCAGAGTCAGGGTATATGCAGCAGTTTGCGCCGCCTGGCTCGTTGCGAACTGTGTGAAGACCATTTCTTCCTAAGACCGTAATTAATTTGTCAGAATCTTACATAATTATGACATAACATTGAAGGTTGTGCAATGTAGCAGCAATATTTAGACTTATGGTTAACACCCGTTTGATAAAATATGGAACTGTTCTGTATTTCACTGAAAGAATAAACGTTTTGTTTTCAAAATTATAGTTTCCGGATTTGACCATATTAATGACCTAACACTCGTATTTCTGTGTGTTTATTATATTATAATTAAGTCTATGATTTGATAGAGCAGTCTGACTGAGCGGTGGTAGGCAGCAGCAGGCTCGTAAGCATTCATTCAAACTGCACTTTCCTGCATTTGCCAGCAGCTCTTTGCTGTGCTTCAAGCATTGCGATGTTTATGACTTCAAGCCAATCAACTCCCGAGATTAGGCTGGCAATACTATAGTGTATATAAGAACATCCAATAGTCAAAGGTATATGAAATACAAATGGTATAGAGAGAAATAGTCCTATAATTCCTATAAGAACTACAACCTAAAACTTCTTAACTGGGAATATTGAAGAGCTTGGAATATTGAACCACCAGCTTTCATATGTTCTGAGCAAAGAACTGTAACATTAGCTTTTTAACATGGCACATATTGCACTGCTGCTTTCTTCTCCAACAGTGTTTTTGCATTATTTAAACCAAATTGAACATGTTTCATTATTTATTTGAGATTAAATTGATTATTATTGATGTATTTTATTAATTTAAAATAAGTGTTCATTGTTCATTTGGTATTGTTGTAATTGCCATTATTACAAATATATATATATAAAAATCGACCGATTAATTGGGATTGGCTTTTTTTGGTCCTCCAATAATCGGTATCGGCATTGAAAAATCCATAATCGGTCGACCTCTCATCTGTATATTGGTTGAAAATGGCAGATTTGGGCACTGATAAGCACCTAAATTGGAAATCAGTGGCTGTACAGTAACATGCTATAAATGACGTCAGAGCTCAGGGTCTCTGCTTTACAGCTCTCTATGGGTTTTGACTGACAGCCGTTATGAACTTGAGCACCGCGCCCGACAACAAGTTGCCCGCATCCCTCCAACTAATTGGGCAGCTTGTGCTAATGTTTTGTTGTCTGAGTGAGGGAAGTGCTGTAAATTAAGATGATTCTATGTATTTTGAAGAATGAGACGTTTGATCTCATACAAGCAAGCCAAACACCTTTTGAGTCCAAATGTGCACTTCACATTTTCATATCATTAAACTCATGTCATATACAGTGTCAACGTTTATGGTCACTGTGTTTAATGTACAGTTACAAGATGACATGTCGTCACACCCTGAGTTGTTCTGAACAGAATGATCCTGTTTGTTTATTGTGAAGAGAATTCGCAGCTGAACACACATCTGAATGCACTCATGACTCCTTTCAATGCTCACCTAAATTATGATCTGAATTGCCTTGTGAAAGCCTGACACTGTAAGATCGTATTTTATAACTTAGCCAGTCATGTTGGCAATAGAACAAGCTTTCAAATGATGCCCACTTGACCCAGATTGCTATTTATAATGTGCCGTTTTGGGATTGCATAAGGAACAACAGTAATTGTGACACAGTAATGGTGGGGATGCAGGGTTTTGTTCGAGTAACTCAACGGCACAGCTAGGAGAGCTTAAAAAAAGCACCTTATAGTTGAGACTCTTTGAGTCATAAAAGTGCATTACAATTACTTAGAAACTGTGCACTCTTTTGACCAGAGCCCTGTGTGACCACTTGGGGAAACCAGTTAGTCCTCTCACTCAAACACTTGTCATTGTTTAGTCTTATGATGTACCTACCCCACATTTAGCAGGAATATTCTTATCATGTTACTACATTTTTCATATTTTGTTATCAACGATTGTGCCAGAAAGTAGAGTAAATGTAAAATGCAAAAACTGTTTGGGTAGTCTTGTGTCAGGTGAACTGTTGTGTCCTCAACTTTGGTATAATAATTTCCACTATCTCTAAACTGTTCCCTTTCTATTGCTACCGTGCTTATGCTTTTCTAATTTCTTCTGTAAGAATTTTTTAATTTAGCCCTATCCATATAGGCCGATTCCCACGAGTGTAAAGGGTTAATTAAAAAAAGTCAATGCCTTGTTCCAATGTATGTAAAAAGCATACCATGATTTATCATCAAGACTTTGTGTTTCTTATTCATACACTCTTTCCTTCAAAGAAAGAAAATAAAAAAAAGTTGATGTATAGCTAAAAGGAAAAGCATGCTCGTACGCTTCCTCTGACAAACGTATGGTACAACACACACTGACACACACATACATACAGTATGTCCCTTACCAAACGTATGGTACTGCACTTTACAGAATGGTCTGAGTTGTTGAGTCAAGGAGTCATGTCCCAGGTTTCAGATCAATTCTAACACGGACAGTTTGCTTCCTGCTTTATGTGTCTTGTACGATTAAACAGACAGGTCAAAAATGTAAGACAAAAAGTGTCTCTGTTCTAGGCTGACTGGCTAATAATGGTTTTTCCATCTATCTCTTCTTTGTGTGTCTCTCCCTCCCCCATGAAGACCTTACCTCTTTGGGGCAGGATGTTTTGCCATTAAAACTCCATGGTGAGTTTCCCTCCTCACTACCTACCTACCAGCATGCTCTCTTGTTGCTCTGTCCTGGCTCAAGACAACTGTGTCCCAAATTGAACCCTATTCTTTATTTAGTGCACTACTTTTGACCAAAGCTCTGATCAAAATAAGTGAACTTAATAGGGAATGAGGTGCCATTTGGGACGCAATCAACAACTGCATCCATCACATCTTTTCATTTGTGTCTGAGTATATTGAGTTTATTTTCAACACATTCTGCCAGTTTGTTCAGTCATCATCCCTGAGGAAAACAACATGGACGTGCCTCTCTTTTTTTCACACCACTTTTTTGACAATTTTTTGATTCTCTTTTCTTGTGCTCTTTAAGTGGATTTCAGTTTACACTTTGGGTGGGTGATTTCACAAGCTGCTTGTCTTGTGTCTATGCCTAAATCTGACATCAAGATTCACACCAAACAACATTTAAGCCCACATAAACTGTATAGGGAATTGGGATAGTGGTTCGTATTGAGAAAAGAAAATGGTTGATTTCTGAATCTTTTTTTATGGCGTGGTTAACTCACAAACCCAGAGGTATGTTGGAACATCACTGGAACCTTCTTGTCTGGCTCCTTGTGGTCTATTTGAACCCACCACTTCTTCATGATGGTGACCTCTCTCTCTCTCTCTCTCTCTCTCTCTCTCTGTCTCTCTCTCTCTCTCTGTCTCTCTCTTTCTCTCTGTCTCTCTCTCTCTCTCTCTCTCTCTGTCTCGCTCTCTCTCGCTCTCTCTCGCTCTCTCTCGCTCTCTCTCGCTCTCTTTTTCTTTCTCGCACACTCATTCCCTCTTCTTTTGCTGTTCACATTAAACCACAGACAGTTGTATTAAGAGTAACACCTTGGTTGACCTCATGTTGTCCCCATTGTGTTTTTATTGTTATTTTGTGGCTATATGATTGAACAATCGGGTGTGTCCTAAATTGCACAAAGCCTGTCCGTTGTGAACAGACGTGTGGCTAATGTGGCTTTAGCCATCCGTCTGTATGTTACTTTTTCTTTGTACGTCAATTATACGATGTAATTGATGAATGTCATGTAATCAGTGATTTGCCTCCCTTTCTGGGAAAACAATGTGGTGCTTATGTGTCAACTTAGAGAATAACATTGTTGTTGATTTGAAATATGGCTGTTGATTTGTTATAGGCTTATAATCATTTCCTTGAACTTTGAACATTTTGGAATAAGAGGTGGATTGTATAATCATGAAAAGGCAGTTAGCATTATTTTGTACGTAGAGAGATTTTACTATTCATGCATCATTCTGTTTCGAATTCATTTCATTTACCTCAGTTGTGATGAAAGATGCCTACTTTTATACAGCATTGTCATAGCCAATTTTCCTCAGAATGTAATTTACACAGGACTATATGTTTAATATGACGTTTTTGTCCACGCACCTCAGTTTGGGCCTAAATCTACTGCGAAAGACAGAGAACATTACAGTTCTCTAGGTTAGCGATGAGTTTTCTAACCATGCAGCTCTCTAATACTCAGGAGAGCAGAAAGTTCAGTTTCTCTCTGTCAACGCTGTCTTGTGAAATCAGATGCTTACAAGCTTTTAAAAAGAATCCCCATTATGACAGTCACTTATGGACAGATGATTGAGTGGCTGGGCTCAACGGCGATCAGTGAACTTTTCTTCCTCCAACTTGCTCTCTCACTCCTCTCTCGTTCCTCCCTCCATTAACTTCAGGAAATGAATAGCATGTGGTTCCTTCCCCAAGTCTTGGCTTTCCTCTCTTGTTGTGGCCAGTTACTCACTCATACTTTTTAATTGAAGCTTGTTTCCCTCTCCTCTCTTAGCTCCCTCCCTCCCAGCCCAGCTAGGCTCTTAGTGAGTTCAGAGAGTGGTATGCTTTTCAAAGGTACATCATTAGCATTTGTTAGCATGATGAACCCACCACAGCAACAGTAACTGCCTACCTTTTGCTCTGCCTTTGGCTCCAACTCAAGCTAGCTAGTTAAAGCACTATTGTTCCTGTAACAGCATGTCCCTGGACTGAGGGCATAACAGATCATTGGTCTAACTTCATAATTTCAATTGTGTTTTATTAACAGTGTTTTGTTTGGATGGGCTGGAGAGGATGTGTGAGATGAGGACCTGGACATGTAACAAGGCCTCTCTTTCTCTCCCATAATGGTAGCCTCCCAAATGGCACCCTATCCCTTGTAATATAGTGCATTATCAGAGTGTATATATAGGGAATATGATGCCATTTCTGACACACCCAATGACACATACAGTACAGTAGCACGTCTTCCTCTTCCCTGAATAACCTCTTCTCTGAACCCTGATGTTCCCCATCTCCGTATCCCTCCTTTTTTTGAACAGTTTAGGATGGAAGAGTGTGGCGCGTAACCTCTGACCACCGTCCAATTACATGAGCTCACACTAGACTAGCTGTTAAATATAGACATGGAACCTCCATCTAGGGCTATTCTAGGGTGGGGCAGGCAGGAGATACAACCATCCCACGATAAATCCTTCTCTCAGCAGTAGTGTGATGAGGAACATTAGACATAGAGCGAGGAAGGGGGGTTGAAGTTTCTGATTCTCTGTGTGCATCCTAAATTTCACACTATTCTCCACATAGTGCACTCTTTATTTTTATTTCACCTTTATTTAACCAGGTAGGCCAGTTGAGAACAAGTTCTCATTTACAGCTGTGACCTGGCCAAGATAAAGCAAAGCAGTGCGACAAAAACATCAACACAGAGTTACACATGGGATAAACAAACGTACAGTCAATAACACAATAGAAAAATCTATATACAGTGTGTGCAAATGAGGTAGGATAAGGGAGGTAAAGCAATAAATAGGCCATGGTGGCGAAGTAATTACAATATAGCAATTAAACACTGGAATGGCTGATGTGCAGAAGATGAATGTGCAAGTAGAGATACTGGGATGCAAAAGAGCAAAAATTAACAATATGGTGATGAGGTAGTTGGGTGTGCTATTTACAGATGGGCTGTGTACAGGAGCAGTGATCGGTAAGCTGCTCTGACAGCTGAAAACTGGAAGGAAAGGCGGCCAAAGGAGGAGTTGGCTTTGGGGATGACCAGTGAAATATACCTGCTGGAGCGCGTGCTACGGGTGGGTGTTGCTATGGTGACCAGTGAGCTGAGATAAGGCGGGGCTTTACCTAGCAAAGACTTATAGATGACCTGAAGCCAGTGGGTTTGGGGACAAATTTGAAGCGAGGGCCAGCCAACGAGAGCATACAGGTCGCAGTGGTGGGTAGTATATGGGGCTTTGGTGACAAAACGGATGGCACTGTGATAGACTACATCCAATTTTCTGAGTAGAGTGTTGGAGGCTGTTTTGTAAATGACATCGCCGAAGTCAGGATCGGTAGGATGGTCAGGTTTACAAGGGTATGTTTAGCAGCATGAGTGAAGGAGGCTTTGTTGCGAAATAGGAAGCCGATTGTAGATTTAATTTTGGATTGGAGATGCTTAATGTTCAAATATGGGCCCTGGTCAAAAGTATTGCACTATATAGGGAATAGGGTTCCATTTGATATTGTTCCATTTGGGAGGCAGCCTCTGATTATTTCGCTGAGATGTTGAAACGGCATTTTAGTCAGTCTTCCCCACTCAGTCCGCTTGGCTCCCAAATAGCATCATCATTACAGCCGTCTGTCTGTAGCTCCAGCCTCCTGCCCCAAGGCCACCTCTGTTTTGGAAGGCTGCTGTAAAATAATAAATGTGACGTTGAGGGATGTGTCCTCCACAAGGCTGCCCAAAGCCCTCTCTCTCGCTCTCTCTTTCTCTTTCTGTGTCTCTCTTGCTCTCGATTTCTCTTGGTCTCTCTCCTCTCTCTCTCCCTCCCTCTCCCCATCTCTGTGGTTCTTTCTCTCTCCTCTGTCTTAATGCCCAGCCCCAGTCTCAGCCACTGATACATATTAAACATATGGCCTGGGCTTTGCCACCGCTCCTCTCAACCCTGTTCTGAGTTACACTGGGTGTGTCCCAAATGACACCCTATTCCCTATGTAGTGCCATACTTTTGACCAGAACCCTATGGGCCCTGGTAAAAGTGTGTATATAGGGAATATGGTGCCATTTTTAATGGATCCACTGTTCTGCTCTACCCTACCGGTCTTTGCAGCTCTTTGTCGCTGGAGGAGCCGACAGAAGTAAGGCTCTATCGTATTTGTTTATGGCGAGGGACCAGCCCCCTCCCAACCCTTCGATGGCGCCTCATGTTTGCCACGGCCCTGTAATGCGAAAGGGCTTTGATGGTGGACGTCACAGATTTAATTACGCCCTTGAGGAAAAGCTATTAGCTCAGTTAAAAGTCCTCATTTGTTAAATGAAAAGTGGAAATGACATACGAGTAGTCTTTTCAGTGAATTAAAGTTGCAGAGAAAATGAGGTCTTCCCAATAGCACAAAATAACATCTCGTGGGGAGAGGGGGGGAAAGGAATTTGACTTCTTTTTAGTGCCATCCATCTCCCCCTCTCTCCCGTCCCACTCGGTATATTTATTTATTGTCATTTATTGATACTGGGTTCCACCTTTCTTTCTTTTTTCTCTTTCCTGACCGGTTCCTCTGTACCGTATAGAGACCAGAGTCCAGAGTACTGTATGCCTGTCTGTATGCCTGTCTGTATGCCTGTCTGTCTGTCTGTCTGTCTGTCTGTCTGTCTGTCTGTCTGTCTGTCTGTCTGTCTGTCTGTCTGTCTGTCTGTCTGTCTGTCTGTCTGTCTCTGTCTGTCTGTCTGTCTCTGTCTGTCTGTCTGTCTGTCTGTCTGTCTGTCTCTGTATGTCTGTCTGTCGCAGGGTGAAAACCTCAACACTTCAAGTGAGACAGAGAGGAAAATAATAATTTGAAACTGAGATGAATAACCATTTGCGGTCATTTCTACTAGAACCAAGCTATGATCCCACTCCCATTAGCAGACAGTGTACTCTTCAAAGAGAGAATATGTAGAGTATCTGCAGTAGCTGATCAGTATGGAGTCACCACAAGGAGAACTTATCACAGTCTGTTGTGTGTGTGCGCTTGCATGCGTGCAGGCGTACATATGTGTGTGTGTTAGTACCCAGGCCAGCCCTGCAGCATAGATTCTTGCAGCAATCTTCTCTTCTCAGCCACAGCGCCATAAGAGCCGTTTACACTTTTAATTTGTCACTGGGTGTTTCCCCTCAATGCATGAAAACATGTCCTTTTTATTGAATGTTATTCCTTGATGTATTATTCAAGCCGGCCTCCATCCAAAGACAACCGTGAAAAGTGGGGAGATAAAATACCTTCCTTCACACCACACACAGCGCCGTGTGGCAAACGCGTCAGCCTGAGATTTCACCCCAAAACCAAAGTCAAGCCACTGGAATAGGATTTGTGTTTCCTGGGGATATTGAAACCAGTTGACCACAATTTTTTTCCAGTAAGAGAGAGAGAAGAAGCAGAATGTTGGAGAGATGAAACCCCTCACTAAAGAAGAGCCCGACAGACTCCATCACTCTCACCACTAGCTGTCAAAGACATCACACACACAAATCACAGTGAGCAGTGAAGTGAGATTACATGTTCTATAATGACTAACACATACCCCAACCCTCTTTCCCTCCTTCCCCTAACCATTCACCAGCTCCCATATCATTTACTCTGTTAAAGAGAGATCCAGAGCACAGAACAGGATTTGTTGAGTTTGCCATCACCATATCAGTCATACTTTGATATGCGGATGTTGTGTTCGAGAGGTTGAGAAACGGAGAGAGGGTGACTGAATAAGAAAACATAGAGAGAGTGACTGAATAAGAAAACGTAGAGAGAGAGTGACTGAAATTGAAAATGTAGAGAGAGAGTGACTGGAAGAGAAAACGTAGAGAGAGTGACTGAAATTGAAAATGTAGAGAGAGAGTGACTGGAAGAGAAAACGTGGAGAGAGTGACTGGAAGAGAAAACGTGGAGAGAGCGTGACGAAGAGAAAACGTAGAGAGAGAGTGACTGGAAGAGAAAACGTGGAGAGAGTGACGAAGAGAAAACGTGGAGAGAGCGTGACGAAGAGAAAACGTAGAGAGAGAGAGTGACTGGAAGAGAAAACGTGGAGAGAGCGTGACGAAGAGAAAACGTAGAGAGAGTGACTGGAAGAGAAAACATAGAGAGAGAGAGTGACTGGAAGAGAAAACGTAGAGAGAGCGTGACGAAGAGAAAATGTAGAGAGAGAGCGTGACGAAGAGAAAATGTAGAGAGAGAGAGTGACTGGAAGAGAAAACGTAGAGAGAGAGAGTGACTGGAAGAGAAAACATAGAGAGAGAGAGTGACTGGAAGAGAAAAGGTCGAGAGAGCGTGACTGGAAGAGAAAACGTGGAGAGAGCGTGACGAAGAGAAAACGTAGAGAGAGAGTGACTGGAAGAGAAAACGTAGAGAGAGAGTGACTGGAAGAGAAAACGTAGAGAGAGAGAGTGACTGGAAGAGAAAAGGTCGAGAGAGCGTGACTGGAAGAGAAAATGTAGAGAGAGTGACTGGAGGAGAAAACGTAGAGAGAGAGTGACGGGAAGAGAAAAGGTCGAGAGAGCGTGACTGGAAGAGAAAATGTAGAGAGAGTGACTGGAGGAGAAAACGTAGAGAGAGAGTGACGGGAAGAGAAAAGGGAGAGCAAGACAGAGGGAAGGCGGAGTGAGAAGGAAGCAGTGTGCTGTGTTGGCTGACCCCTGGCCGTCCGGCAGAGGCTCTGCATGTTTTCATAGCTCTGTATCTCCTGGACACGTTGACAGACAGACAGTCGGACGGATGGACAGATCCGAGGAGGCAAGAGGGACGTAGAGTTAGCCAAGGCAATATCCTGACATGGTCTTATCTCTCCTCTGCTTCCATGGCTTACTGTAGATATTTGGTTATCCAGCCTCACCCCTCACTCTCTCTCTCCAACACTAATAAATACACAGCCAGTAACGCTGTCTAGAGCACCCCCCGTTCTACCCAGAAACATCCTTCACACGGTGTCGGCTAAACAAAGACCTCAACATCTCCCCCACGTCCAGGGAGTAATTTACGAGCTGCTGACAGTTTGAAGGGAAGAGGAGGAGGGAGAGTTGAGGCCCGCAACAGGTCATTCAACACCTGTTAGTGTGTCACTGAGGCTGAGAGGCCAAGAAGAGTTCAAGTACTGGACAGTATGCCATCACACTGGATTAAACAGAACAGCTTTGGGTACATAGTATAGAAAATCTTTGAGAAATTTATCATAATTATATTTTCTGGTTATTTTGAAGTGAATTGTTGAATATTACGTAATTTAATTATATAATATCCAAAATGTTGGACTGTGTGTGTGTGTTTGTGTGTGTGTACAGTTGATTGTGCGTGTTCAAGCGGGCTGGCGTGAGTTTGTGTATGTGTTAGTGAGGTCTTTGTGGTTAGATCAGAGGTGAACTTCTCCTGTGGGAGTGTGTCAGACTGTGTCAGGCCCTTCAGCCTCCATCCCTTCCTCCGAGGGTTTTACTGTCCACCTTGGTTATAGGGCTGGACAATAATACCAGGCCGCTCCGCTACTGTTCTCTGATCAATAGCATATGCAGCCCTATCACCATACTGAACTTTTCGTGTGTTCTCTTTCATCCAAACGGTCCTGACATGTCTGAATAATCCAATAACTCCCAATAAATTCTCTCAAACGGCTAACTCAAAGTGAGACTAGGGGAAGCAGCTGGAAGACTAGCAGCATTCGAGGCACATGTTCAAGCAAGTGATAACCATTATGGCATCCTCAAATATTCGCTGAAACTTTTTTCTATTCATGTGTGTTTGTGTGTGTGTTTGGGTGTGTGCGTGGCATGTGTGTATTAGTGTGTGGACACACACACACACACACACACACACACACACACACACACACACACACACACACACTCCCAGTCCTCTGTACAGTCCATGGTCAGGCCAGCCTGTAATGGTTTGAGTGTACATGGCGTGCTTCATGACAAAAGGAAGGATGTAATCAACGAGCAGCACATGCAACACAGGCTTTAAAATACCATGGACATCCTCTACAGAGCTGCAGTCCTGATCTACTGGCATGGGAATACACACTCACACACACGCTATGCCGTTCAGACCGCGGGAACACAGGCTTTAAAATACCATGGACATCCTCTACAGAGCTGCAGTCCTGATCTACTGGCATGGGAATACACACACACTCACACACACGCTATGCCGTTCAGACCGCGGGAACCCTGTATTGAATGAGGGAGGAAATATCCTGTATTATGTCTAATGATGTTTTTCATTTGCTGAATAGTAGAGACCAGTACATAAATAATTTGTTCAGACACGAGCACAGTGAAATTGGAGACAATTCAGAGCAAATATGAATTTTCTTTTTTTTGCTACCAATGTACTTAATTTTAAGTCGCCCTCGTCTCTTTTTTTTGCTAAATTGCATGAAGTGTAATTGTGTTAAAAGCTTGGCTTGTTTTTGGTTCACAGATGTGGCAGTGTTTGAGCTTTAATATCTCAAACCAGATTGGGCATCATTCTCTCTACAACATTTGGCAACAATTCTCTCTCCTCATTCTTTCTTTAACTACAGCTTTAGTTCATCTAACAACTCAAACCGCCAGCCTTTATCTTCTTTAAGAGGAGTACCCTGTGTCCGTGTCCCCTCGGCTGGGCTCTCCTACCCACTCAACCTCTCTCTCTCTCTCTTTCTCTCTCTCTCTCTCTCTCTCTCTCTCTCTCTCTCTCGCTCTCTCTCTCTCTCTCTCTCTCTTGCTCTCGCTCGCTCTCTCGCTCTTTTTCTCCCCCCCTGCAGCAAAGCCAAGCCTCCCCCTCAGATCTCCCCCAGTAAGTCCAGTGGAGGAGAGTTCTGTGTGGCTGCTGTCTTTGCTGCCTCACGCTCATGGTACATGACCAACCCCAACATGAAGAGAGAGAAAGGTGAGAAGCTGTAAAGGCTTAGTAGCATTATGCTCATCATTAGATCCCACTAGTGCATTAGTATCCTAGCTGTTACCCCCAAAACCATCATCACACTAAAACACTTTCATTTTGTTTTCATTTGGTCATTTAAAAGTTCAAAATCTGTTGGAGAATCGTAAATACCATTGGCCTTTAAACTTTGCTCTGGGTGTTGACCCCTCTTAGCCTCCTGTGTAGACGCAACATTAAGGTCAGGGAAGTAGGAACACACTCAGTGAGATGCTGGGCGGAGTAGACAAAACACTTAGCTAAGTCACAACAACGTGCTCCTCTTACTCCGTAACGTTGACCTGTTGACCTCCTGTTACTCAGACCAGTCCAGCCGGTCAGTGGTGGAGTCCCTCTACATCCTCAGTTGCAATGGCACCCTGGTGGAGCACGTCCTGGAGCCTCGGCCAATCAGCACGGCCCAGAAGATCAGCGATGACACACCCCTGGAGCTCAACACATGTCCACGGGCCTGCTGGAGCCTGGCCAGGTAACTGACCCTTCCTAACACATACACACACGTACACACACACACGTACACACACACATACACACACATATACACACACACACATATACGCACACACACACACATATACACACACAGACACATATATACATACACACACACACACACACATCAGTGGCGGTCAGTGCAGTTTAAGATGAGGGAGGACAATTTTTTTAATGAGCATGGCCTTATTTCTATTACATCATATTGAATGACTGCCATTCATATTCCATTCACCCAGTTCAATGTAACATCGATAGGTTTAGGCTGTTACATGATACTCTAATTTCCCTATACCCATCATGAGGTTGCTACAACCTAGCCTATGAATGAAAGTTTACAACGTAGGTGCACACAGGTCGAGAGACAAATTTGAGATGACAGTGACACATTCAATACCGCCTCGCACACTCTTGCCTGCATCTAGTATATCTAATCATAACCATCTAGCTGATCTAATCATAACCATCTAGCTGATCTAATCATTACCATCTAGTATATCTAATCATAACCATCTAGTATATCTAATCATAATCATCTAGTATATCTAATCATAACCATCTAGTATATCTAATCATAACCATCTAGTATATCTAATCATAACCATCTAGTATATCTAATCATTACCATCTAGTATATCTAATCATAACCATCTAGTATATCTAATCATAACCATCTAGCTGATCTAATCATAACCATCTAGTATATCTAATCATAACCATCTAGTATATCTAATCATAATCATCTAGTATATCTAATCATAATCATCTAGTATATCTAATCATAATCATCTAGTATATCTAATCATAATCATCTAGTATATCTAATCATTACCATCTAGTATATCTAATCATAACCATCTAGTATATCTAATCATTACCATCTAGTATATCTAATCATTACCATCTAGTATATCTAATCATTACCATCTAGCTGATCTAATCATTACCATCTAGCTGATCTAATCATAACCATCTAGCTGATCTAATCATAACCATCTAGTATATCTAATCATAATCATCTAGTATATCTAATCATAATCATCTAGTATATCTAATCATAACCATCTAGCTGATCTAATCATAACCATCTAGCTGATCTAATCATAACCATCTAGCTGATCTAATCATTACCATCTAGTATATCTAATCATTACCATCTAGTATATCTAATCATTACCATCTAGTATATCTAATCATTACCATCTAGTATATCTAATCATAACCATCTAGCTGATCTAATCATTACCGTCTAGTATATCTAATCATTACCATCTAGTATATCTAATCATTACCATCTAGTATATCTAATCATAACCATCTAGTATATCTAATCATAACCATCTAGTATATCTAATCATAACCATCTAGTATATCTAATCATAACCATCTAGTATATCTAATCATAACCATCTAGTATATCTAATCATAATCATCTAGTATATCTAATCATAACCATCTAGTATATCTAATCATAATCATCTAGTATATCTAATCATAACCATCTAGTATATCTAATCATAACCATCTAGCTGATCTAATCATTACCATCTAGTATATCTAATCATAACCATCTAGTATATCTAATCATAATCATCTAGTATATCTAATCATAACCATCTAGCTGATCTAATCATAACCATCTAGTATATCTAATCATAACCATCTAGCTGATCTAATCATTACCATCTAGTATATCTAATCATAACCATCTAGTATATCTAATCATTACCATCTAGTATATCTAATCATTACCATCTAGTATATCTAATCATTACCATCTAGTATATCTAATCATTACCATCTAGCTGATCTAATCATTACCATCTAGCTGATCTAATCATAACCATCTAGTATATCTAATCATAATCATCTAGTATATCTAATCATAACCATCTAGCTGATCTAATCATAACCATCTAGCTGATCTAATCATAACCATCTAGTATATCTAATCATAATCATCTAGTATATCTAATCATAACCATCTAGTATATCTAATCATAACCATCTAGTATATCTAATCATAACCATCTAGTATATCTAATCATTACCATCTAGCTGATCTAATCATTACCATCTAGCTGATCTAATCATAACCATCTAGCTGATCTAATCATAACCATCTAGCTGATCTAATCATAACCATCTAGCTGATCTAATCATAACCATCTAGTATATCTAATCATTACCATCTAGTATATCTAATCATTACCATCTAGTATATCTAATCATAACCATCTAGCTGATCTAATCATAACCATCTAGCTGATCTAATCATAACCATCTAGCTGATCTAATCATTACCATCTAGTATATCTAATCATTACCATCTAGTATATCTAATCATTACCATCTAGTATATCTAATCATAACCATCTAGCTGATCTAATCATAACCATCTAGCTGATCTAATCATAACCATCTAGCTGATCTAATCATTACCATCTAGTATATCTAATCATTACCATCTAGTATATCTAATCATTACCATCTAGTATATCTAATCATAACCATCTAGCTGATCTAATCATAACCATCTAGCTGATCTAATCATAACCATCTAGCTGATCTAATCATCACCATCTAGCTGATCTAATCATAACCATCTAGCTGATCTAATCATTACCATCTAGTATATCTAATCATTACCATCTAGTATATCTAATCATTACCATCTAGTATATCTAATCATAACCATCTAGCTGATCTAATCATTACCATCTAGTATATCTAATCATTACCATCTAGTATATCTAATCATTACCATCTAGTATATCTAATCATTACCATCTAGTATATCTAATCATTACCATCTAGTATATCTAATCATTACCATCTAGTATATCTAATCATTACCATCTAGTATATCTAATCATTACCATCTAGTATATCTAATAATTACCATCTAGTATATCTAATCATTACCATCTAGTATATCTAATCATTACCATCTAGTATATCTAATCATTGCCATCTAGTATATCTAATCATAACCATCTAGTATATCTAATCATTACCATCTAGCTGATCTAATCATTACCATCTAGTATATCTAATCATTACCATCTAGCTGATCTAATCATTACCATCTAGTATATCTAATCATTACCATCTAGTATATCTAATCATTACCATCTAGTATATCTAATCATTACCATCTAGTATATCTAATCATTACCATCTAGTATATCTAATCATTACCATCTAGTATATCTAATCATTACCATCTAGTATATCTAATCATAACCATCTAGTATATCTAATCATTACCATCTAGTATATCTAATCATAACCATCTAGTATATCTAATCATTACCATCTAGCTGATCTAATCATAACCATCTAGTATATCTAATCATTACCATCTAGCTGATCTAATCATAACCATCTAGTATATCTAATCATAACCATCTAGTATATCTAATCATTACCATCTAGTACATCTAATCATAACCATCTAGTATATCTAATCATTACCATCTAGTATATCTAATCATAACCATCTAGCTCATCTAATCATAACCATCTAGCTCATCTAATCATAACCATCTAGTATATCTAATCATAACCATCTAGTATATCTAATCATTACCATATAGTATATCTAATCATAACCATCTAGCTCATCTAATCATAACCATCTAGTATATCTAATCATAACCATCTAGTATATCTAATCATAACCATCTAGTATATCTAATCATAACCATCTAGTATATCTAATCATAATCATCTAGTATATCTAATCATAACCATCTAGTATATCTAATCATAACCATCTAGTATATCTAATCATAACCATCTAGCTGATCTAATCATAACCATCTAGCTGATCTAATCATAACCATCTAGTATATCTAATCATTACCATCTAGTATATCTAATCATAACCATCTAGTATATCTAATCATAACCATCTAGTATATCTAATCATAACCATCTAGTATATCTAATCATTACCATCTAGCTGATCTAATCATAACCATCTAGTATATCTAATCATAACCATCTAGTATATCTAATCATAACCATCTAGTATATCTAATCATTACCATCTAGCTGATCTAATCATAACCAGCTAGTATATCTAATCATAACCATCTAGTATATCTAATCATAACCATCTAGTATATCTAATCATAACCATCTAGTATATCTAATCATAACCATCTAGTATATCTAATCATTACCATCTAGTATATCTAATCATAGCCATCTAGTATATCTAATCATTACCATCTAGCTGATCTAATCATAACCATCTAGTATATCTAATCATAACCATCTAGCATATCTAATCATTACCATCTAGTATATCTAATCATTACCATCTAGTATATCTAATCATAACCATCTAGCATATCTAATCATTACCATCTAGTATATCTAATCATAACCATCTAGTATATCTAATCATAACCATCTAGCTGATCTAATCATAACCATCTAGCTGATCTAATCATAACCATCTAGCTGATCTAATCATAACCATCTAGCTGATCTAATCATTACCATCTAGTATATCTAATCATTACCATCTAGTATATCTAATCATTACCATCTAGTATATCTAATCATAACCATCTAGTATATCTAATCATAACCATCTAGCTGATCTAATCATAACCATCTAGCTGATCTAATCATAACCATCTAGCTGATCTAATCATTACCATCTAGTATATCTAATCATTACCATCTAGTATATCTAATCATTACCATCTAGTATATCTAATCATTACCATCTAGTATATCTAATCATAACCATCTAGCTGATCTAATCATTACCATCTAGTATATCTAATCATTACCATCTAGTATATCTAATCATTACCATCTAGTATATCTAATCATTACCATCTAGTATATCTAATCATTACCATCTAGTATATCTAATCATTACCATCTAGTATATCTAATAATTACCATCTAGTATATCTAATCATTACCATCTAGTATATCTAATCATTACCATCTAGTATATCTAATCATTGCCATCTAGTATATCTAATCATAACCATCTAGTATATCTAATCATTACCATCTAGCTGATCTAATCATTACCATCTAGTATATCTAATCATTACCATCTAGTATATCTAATCATTACCATCTAGTATATCTAATCATAACCATCTAGTATATCTAATCATTACCATCTAGTATATCTAATCATTACCATCTAGTATATCTAATCATTACCATCTAGTATATCTAATCATTACCATCTAGTATATCTAATCATTACCATCTAGTATATCTAATCATAACCATCTAGTATATCTAATCATTACCATCTAGTATATCTAATCATAACCATCTAGTATATCTAATCATTACCATCTAGCTGATCTAATCATAACCATCTAGTATATCTAATCATAACCATCTAGTATATCTAATCATTACCATCTAGTACATCTAATCATAACCATCTAGTATATCTAATCATTACCATCTAGTATATCTAATCATAACCATCTAGCTCATCTAATCATAACCATCTAGCTCATCTAATCATAACCATCTAGTATATCTAATCACAACCATCTAGTATATCTAATCATTACCATCTAGTATATCTAATCATAACCATCTAGCTCATCTAATCATTACCATCTAGTATATCTAATCATAACCATCTAGCATATCTAATCATTACCATCTAGTATATCTAATCATAACCATCTAGTATATCTAATCATAACCATCTAGCTGATCTAATCATAACCATCTAGTATATCTAATCATAACCATCTAGTATATCTAATCATAATCATCTAGTATATCTAATCATAACCATCTAGTATATCTAATCATAACCATCTAGTATATCTAATCATAACCATCTAGCTGATCTAATCATAACCATCTAGTATATCTAATCATTACCATCTAGTATATCTAATCATAACCATCTAGTATATCTAATCATAACCATCTAGTATATCTAATCATAACCATCTAGTATATCTAATCATTACCATCTAGCTGATCTAATCATAACCATCTAGTATATCTAATCATAACCATCTAGTATATCTAATCATAACCATCTAGTATATCTAATCATTACCATCTAGCTGATCTAATCATAACCAGCTAGTATATCTAATCATAACCATCTAGTATATCTAATCATAACCATCTAGTATATCTAATCATAACCATCTAGTATATCTAATCATAACCATCTAGTATATCTAATCATTACCATCTAGTATATCTAATCATAACCATCTAGTATATCTAATCATTACCATCTAGCTGATCTAATCATAACCATCTAGTATATCTAATCATAACCATCTAGCATATCTAATCATTACCATCTAGTATATCTAATCATTACCATCTAGTATATCTAATCATTACCATCTAGTATATCTAATCATAACCATCTAGCTCATCTAATCATTACCATCTAGTATATCTAATCATAACCATCTAGCATATCTAATCATTACCATCTAGTATATCTAATCATAACCATCTAGTATATCTAATCATAACCATCTAGCTGATCTAATCATAACCATCTAGTATATCTAATCATAACCATCTAGTATATCTAATCATAATCATCTAGTATATCTAATCATAACCATCTAGTATATCTAATCATAACCATCTAGTATATCTAATCATAACCATCTAGCTGATCTAATCATAACCATCTAGTATATCTAATCATTACCATCTAGTATATCTAATCATAACCATCTAGTATATCTAATCATAACCATCTAGTATATCTAATCATAACCATCTAGTATATCTAATCATTACCATCTAGCTGATCTAATCATAACCATCTAGTATATCTAATCATAACCATCTAGTATATCTAATCATAACCATCTAGTATATCTAATCATTACCATCTAGCTGATCTAATCATAACCAGCTAGTATATCTAATCATAACCATCTAGTATATCTAATCATAACCATCTAGTATATCTAATCATAATCATCTAGTATATCTAATCATAACCATCTAGTATATCTAATCATTACCATCTAGTATATCTAATCATAACCATCTAGTATATCTAATCATTACCATCTAGCTGATCTAATCATAACCATCTAGTATATCTAATCATAACCATCTAGCATATCTAATCATTACCATCTAGTATATATAATCATTACCATCTAGTATATCTAATCATAACCATCTAGCATATCTAATCATAACCATCTAGTATATCTAATCATTACCATCTAGTATATCTAATCATTACCATCTAGTATATCTAATCATAACCATCTAGCTGATCTAATCATAACCATCTAGTATATCTAATCATAACCATCTAGTATATCTAATCATAACCATCTAGTATATCTAATCATTACCATCTAGCTGATCTAATCATAACCAGCTAGTATATCTAATCATAACCATCTAGTATATCTAATCATAACCATCTAGTATATCTAATCATAACCATCTAGTATATCTAATCATAACCATCTAGTATATCTAATCATTACCATCTAGTATATCTAATCATAACCATCTAGTATATCTAATCATTACCATCTAGCTGATCTAATCATAACCATCTAGTATATCTAATCATAACCATCTAGCATATCTAATCATTACCATCTAGTATATCTAATCATTACCATCTAGTATATCTAATCATTACCATCTAGTATATCTAATCATAACCATCTAGCTCATCTAATCATTACCATCTAGTATATCTAATCATAACCATCTAGCATATCTAATCATTACCATCTAGTATATCTAATCATAACCATCTAGTATATCTAATCATAACCATCTAGCTGATCTAATCATAACCATCTAGTATATCTAATCATAACCATCTAGTATATCTAATCATAATCATCTAGTATA